>NC_064638.1:350064975-350679725 GCF_023864345.2 Schistocerca serialis cubense | reverse complement strand
TGACGGCGCATGGTCATGAGTTGTTACAGTACTGCAAGGACTAAGGTAAAGTGGTGCACATGTTTCATCAGCAGAGCAGAGAGTTCTAATATCATGTCAAAAATATTATAAAACTAATTTCCAGTATAAAAAGCCAAGTTCATAATTATGACGGTCGAAACAGGAATAATTCCACAGACAAGTCAACATAAGGCCCCTATATAAAAGGGGTGAGCTATGTCTCTATATTTCTGGTAATAAAAAATGTGCTGTTGTTGTCTTCAGTCCAAAGACTGGTTTGATGCAGCTCTCCATGCTACTCTAACCTGTGCAAGCCTCTTCGTCTCCGAGCAACGACCGCAGCCTACAAACTTCTGAATCTGCTTACTGGATTCATCTCTTGGTCTCACTCTACTATTTTTACCCACCATGCTTCCCTTCAGTACTAAATTGGTGATCTCTTGATGCCTCAGAACGTGTCCTACCAACCGATCTCTTCTCCTGGTCAAGTTGTGCCACAAATTCCTCTGTCCCCAATTCTATTCAGTACCTCTCATTAGTTACGCAATCTACCCGTCTAATCTTCAGCATTCTTTTGTAGCCCCACATTTCAAAAGCTTCTATTCTCTTCTTGTCTAAACTGTTTATAGTTCATGTTTCACTTCCACACATGACTACACTCCACACAAATACTTTCAGAAAAGACTTCCTGACACTTAAATCTTTACTCGATGTTAACAAATTTCTCTTCTTCAGAAACACTTTCCTTACCATCGCCAGTCTACATTTTACATTCTCTCTACTTCGACCATCATCAGTTACTTTGCTTCCCAAATAGCAAAACTCATCTACTACTTTAAGTGTCTCATTTCCTAATCTATCCCTCAGAATCGCGTGCTTTAATTTGACTGCACTTCTTTAACAGCGTTTTGCTTTTGTTGATGCTCATCTTATATCCTCTTTTAACACACTGTCCATTCCGTTCAATTGCTCTTCTAAGTCCTTTGCTGTCATTGACGTAATTACGAAGTCATCGGCAAACCTCAATGCTTTTATTTCTTCTCCCTGGATTTTAATTCCTACTCCATATTTTCCTGTTGTTTCGTTTACTGCTTGGTCAGTATACAGATGGAATAACATCGAGGCTAGGTTACAAACCTGTCTTACTCCCTTCTCCACCACTACTTCCCTTCGTGCTCCTCGACTCTTATAACTGCTATCTGGTTTCTGTACAAATTGTAAATAACCTTTCACTTCCTATAATTTACCTCGTCTACCTTCATAATTTGAAAGAGAGTGTTACAGCCAACATTGTCAAAAGCTTTCTCTAAGTCTACAAATGCTATAAAGGTACGTTTGTCTTTCCTTAACCTATCCTCTAAAAAAAGTTGTAGAATCAGTATTACATCGCTTGTTCCTACATTTATCTGGAATCCAAACTGATCTTCTCCGAGGTCGGCTTCTACCAGTTTTCCCATTCGTCTGTAAAAATTTTTATTATTTTGCAGCCATGCACTATTAAACTGATTGTTCGATAATTTTCACACCTGTCAGCACCTGCTTTCTTTGGCATTGGAATTATTATATTCTTCTTGAAGTCTGAGGGTATTTCGGCTGTCTCATACATTTTGCTCACCAGAGAGAATAGTTTTGTCGTGGCTGCTCTCCCAAGGCAGTCAGTAGTTCTAACGGAATGTTGTCTACTCCCGGGGTCTTGTTACGACTTAGGTCTTTCAGTGCTTTGCGAAATCCTTAACGCAGTATCATATCTTCCATTTCATCTTCATCTACGCCCTCTTCCATTTCCGTAATATTGCCTTCAAGTTCATCACCCTTGTATAGATCCTCTATATACTCCTTCCTCCTTTCTGCTTTCCCTTCTTTGCTTAGGACTGGTTTTCCATCTGAGCTCTTGATATTCATAGGGGTGGTTCTCTTTTCTTCAAAGGTCCTTTTAATTTTCCTGCAGGCGGTGTCTGTCTTACCTCTAGTGATATATGGTTCTACAGCGTCACTTTTGTCCTCTAGCCATTTCTGCTTAGCCATTTTGCACTTCCTATCGATCGCATTTTTGAGATGTTTCTATTCCTTTCCACCTGCTAGATTTACGGCATTTTGTAAGACAAATACAAAAATTAATTGTGATAAATCAAGGACTTAATAAATGTTAACACCTTATATTTACAATCCCACTGACCGTGAGCAGTAGATTTGCTATTCATTTTACTTAGGTACATATTTTACATTATTTGTTAAGTATTACTGGTACTGCTCCTTTCGCTATTTCTTAGTATACAAAACTGTGTGTGCTTCCATTCTTGTGTTTCTTTATAATGTAATGTGTCCCATCACACTGTACATAATGATTCGATCACAAGTGAATATGACAATGATAATAATGGTAACAACGTTGACAATGTGTGGACAAAACACACAACAACATATCCCGACAACCAAGAACAACTGTGGGTTATAAGCAAACACCTCTTAAAATAACACTCAAAACAAGTTCGCACTTATAATGTTAAAACTGCATAAACATTTACAGACAAAGATAGAAATAGATGTGCTTCATTTTGAACATTATTTCTAGTACTGGGGTTCTTGAAGGGCAATACAAATCACAACAGAGTAATGACCATATACTTACAGTCTCACCACTAATATTCCATTCATTCTTCTCATTTTCGGAAGGAAAATTTGGCCAGTGATTCCCACTTGTGCCAGCTCTTGTAGAGAACGAATAGAGTCCTGGCGGGTTTTTCTGTGGCTTCTCAGACGCCTGAAAGTGGTAGCAATGTCTGGATTAGTGCCTAATCATTCATTTGCAGTGCGGAATCTTTGAATTTGCTAAAACGGGTATAGGATTCTTTAAATTTTTTGGGCAAGGTAGCGATAATCAAAAAAACAGTAATCACTTTTAAGTTGTATAACAAATTTTAACAATTCGCAGCTTTTACTGCAATGAATACTGTGTGTGGACAAAAAATACAACAACATATCCTGACAACCAAGAACAACTGTGGGTTATAAGCAAACAACTCTTAAAACAACACTAAAAACAAGTTCGCACTTATAATGTTAAAACTGCATAAACATTTATAGACAAAGATAGAAATAGATGTGCTTCATTTTGAACATTATTTCTAGTTCTGGGGTTCTTAAAGGGCAATACAAATCATAACAGAGTAATGTCCATATACTTACAATCTCACCATTAATATTCCATTCATTCTTTTCTTTTTCGAAAGCAAAATTTGGCCGGTGTTTCCCACTTGTGCCAGCTCTTGTAGAGAATGAATACATCTCTGGCGGTTTTTTCTGTGGCTTCTCAGACACCTGAAAGTGGTAGCAATGTCTGGATTAGTGCCTAATCATTCATTTGCAGAGCGGAATCTTTGAATTTGCTAAAACTGGCATAGGTTTCCTTAAAATGTTTGGGCAACATAGCGATAAACAGAAAACAGTAATTACTTTTAAGTTGTATAATAAATTATAACAGTTCACAGGTTTTACTGCAATCAATACTGCCAATAAATATTCTGAATACACGTATTCCCTTTGTAGATTGTAAAGGTATAACAATACTCTGACATTAAATACAGGTATTGTAGGAGAAAGCTGAATGAAAATGTATTGCAGTTGCTGGAATACAACAAGTACAGTACGTGACGAAAAGTTACCGGATGTAGCACTGACAAACGAGTGCGTTAAGTGGCTGATGTCAGGGTATTCAACCGAGTGGTCATTCGACATGTACAGTGATTCAACACAGTAAGACTTTCTCTGTTAAAATTCCCAAACACAGAAAATCTGTGAGGTTGTGCAGCACATCAGAGATTTCTTACAGTAGACGCAAGTGGCCAGATTCAATATTTCGTTATGTGTAGAAGAAATTAATTAACTGAGTTGAAATTTACCTAACGTTCCACATGTTGGTCAGCTACTGCAGAGAACTTCAGGTACAGCTCAGGTAGAAAAATTATTAACAGAAATACGATTGGACGTGTCATTCACGATTGTGCTATTACCCGCAGTTCCCTAATTATAAGAGCACAGAACGTTGCTGCAGTTGAACATATAATCAGTGAGCAGTGGAAGTACACTGTTGAGCCGCTCAGTGGTATATGATGTGACGCTAATAGCGGGATGGCAGCAGAAATGTATTTTCTAGAATGTGCTGTAGAAACAGTGCAAGCCAGTCGAAATGATGTCATTGTAAGGCTTTGTTTTCACTGGTATAATTCAGTTATAATTGCTTTCGTATTGACGTTTGAATAAGTCAAGTGGGTAGGGTTGGGATCAGTCAATCGCAGGAATTTCTCAGACTTTACGTGCTAGCCGTGTTGCCTTTACAGCAGCTACTTGCAGAACCATGCCTGACAAAGGGTGAGAGGGGTGGCACGCGAGTCTTTCCACACGCGTTGGAGGGAAGTGGAACGCGTAGTAGAGACAAATACGCAGCAGCTATCGTCACCATCACTACTCTTTCCACCACCGGCGACGACTTTTACAACAGACGGTAATTGCTTTTTTTTCTTTTGGTGTGCACATATGTGAAATGCATGAGCATGAGGCATGTTGTCTACAAGTCGGAAATTCCGATACTCAGCACTGCCATATCTCACTTACAAAATTATTTTTATCGAAAAATAGTTTTGTATATTTCCTTCTACTTCCTCCTCTAGTTCTTTTCATCTCATGTGTTGACATTTCCCCTAGACGTTCGCTTTTTCCGTGCTTCTGTTGTTTGTGATTAGTTACTTTTAGATCTCTTTACCTCTTTCTTGTTGTATCTATCGATGAAAAGTTGATTCATATGTGTTTCGAAAGTTTTAAACAGTTCCATGTTCCTTGCATATAGTTTGATATTTTATTGTATATGCATGTCACAGCTCAAGTACGGAAAACAGGGGCTCTATGGTTCAAATGACTCTGAGCACTATGGGACTTAACATCTGAGGTCATCAGTCCCCTACAACTTAGAACTACTTAAACCTAACTAACCTAAGTACATCACACACATCCACGCCCGAGCCAGGATTCGAACCTGCGACAGTAGCGGTCGCGCAGTTCCGGACTGAAGCGCCTAGAACCGCTCGGCCACCGGGCCGGCACAGGGGCTCTATGACAGTGCTGTAGTGCTCTGGGTGAAAAAATTTAAAGGGAAAAAGAAACTGCTGGTTTTCTTGGACACGTTCAAAGCTATGACCTGTCTACCAGCTAAACTCTTTCGAATAAATCAGTGTTCCTCATCTTTGTTCTGATACCTGGAATGACTACTCTCTATTCATCGGACGAATGGAAACAAATTTCACTATTAGAGCACCAGAACACAATGGCAAAATTCCTTTGAAAGTTGAACAAATTAGAGTATCGCTTAACACAACCAAAACAGAGTGAACAATGGGCTGTATTGTGAAGAATGGAATGGGCCAATATGTTGTCAAAGTTGCTTCTATTACATTGCAGACGTTTCACTGGGAAGTCGTTACACCTCCTCCATATAGTCCCGATCTCTCTCCATGCGATTTCCGTATTTTTTTGGGGACCGAAGAGTGACATTCGTGGCCGTTGATTTGCTTGAGATGAAGAGGCTCGTACCTGGGTGCATTTTTTCATGAAGATTTTGACAGTTCTTTCTCACAGTGGTATAAATGTATTAATAGTTACAGCGATTAATTTTGACATAATAAACAGTTTACTTGAGTTTTTTGCATTTGCGTCATTTTGCACTCATGGAAGCGAGCGTGGAAACGCATATGGTTCAGAAAGATTCTTATTTCTGTGTACCACACACACAAATCTTCCCTTGGGAAGATGCGTCTAGATGCTTTCAACAGGCAGCTCGGTGGAGTGCTGATAACTGATGCAGTGAGTGGAGAAAAAATAGTGTCGTAATCAATAGATAACAAGGAACCATGCCCTCAAGGGGTTGGAAGCAGAAAAAAGGCCACTCACTGAAAGAATTCGACAAGAAGTTATTCGAAACCTTTTGGTCTGCCTTCACACACAAAGTTCGCCAGGAATATTAACAAGAGTTTGAAAGACTTCTTTCATAAGGGGTCCCTGTACGGTTCAAAAATCATGAAGACTACAGCTATTCTTAAAATATTATAATATAATATAATAATTATATTATAATATAATATAATTATAATATTATGTTCTGCTGGGGCTTGACCCACTGTGGCCCTGAAAAACTGTTGTCAAATGATGTACTCATGAATCTACATGCTCTTATATACATCCAGTAACGTGAAAGGAAATAAGTGTTACAAAAGAAGTGGTGTGGCTGACCAATGATAGCTCGATATATATCGCTCGCTCGATTGTCATGTGTTTCATGTTTATTTACTCTTTTGTAATTCTGAAAATATTTGTAGTGAATTCTGTTCACTGAAGTCTCTGTTTTATTGAAGGACAACCATAGATAAACGTAAACCGACTAGAAATCCTCTGAAGGTTTTTAAGAAAAGGAGATACGTTGGAAAGCGGAAGGTAGGTATTATTACCGTAAACAATAAAGACGATAACCAGGTGTGTGGACCTAACCTTGGTGGTACACCACCCATTGCAATGAAAATGAAAAACAAAGTACTTCGCAGAGGAAGCTTGGTTCAGCTAAAGGAAAGTGTGAATGTTTTATGGGCGAATCGGATGTGAATGAAATACACTCCTGGAAATGGAAAAAAGAACACATTGACACCGGTGTGTCAGACCCACCATACTTGCTCCGGACACTGCGAGAGGGCTGTACAAGCAATGATCACACGCACGGCACAGCGGACACACCAGGAACCGCGGTGTTGGCCGTCGAATGGCGCTAGCTGCGCAGCATTTGTGCACCGCCGCCGTCAGTGTCAGCCAGTTTGCCGTGGCATACGGAGCTCCATCGCAGTCTTTAACACTGGTAGCATGCCGCGACAGCGTGGACGTGAACCGTATGTGCAGTTGACGGACTTTGAGCGAGGCCGTATAGTGGGCATGCGGGAGGCCGGGTGGACGTACCGCCGAATTGCTCAACACGTGGGGCGTGAGGTCTCCACAGTACATCGATGTTGTCGCCAGTGGTCGGCGGAAGGTGCACGTGCCCGTCGACCTGGGACCGGACCGCAGCGACGCACGGATGCACGCCAAGACCGTAGGATCCTACGCAGTGCCGTAGGGGACCGCACCGCCACTTCCCAGCAAATTAGGGACACTGTTGCTCCTGGGGTATCGGCGAGGACCATTCGCAACCGTCTCCATGAAGCTGGGCTACGGTCCCGCACACCGTTAGGCCGTCTTCCGCTCACGCCCCAACATCGTGCAGCCCGCCTCCAGTGGTATCGCGACAGGCGTGAATGGAGGGACGAATGGAGACTTGTCGTCTTCAGCGATGAGAGTCGCTTCTGCCTTGGTGCCAATGATGGTCGTATGCGTGTTTGGCGCCGTGCAGGTGAGCGCCACAATCAGGACTGCATACGACCGAGGCACACAGGGCCAACACCTGGCATCATGGTGTGGGGAGCGATCTCCTACACTGGCCATACACCACTGGTGATCGTCGAGGGGACACTGAATAGTGCACGGTACATCCAAACCGTCATCGAACCCATCGTTCTACCATTCCTAGACCGGCAAGGGAACTTGCTGTTCCAACAGGACAATGCACGTCCGCATGTATCCCGTGCCACCCAACGTGCTCTAGAAGGTGTAAGTCAACTACCCTGGCCAGCATGATCTCCGGATCTGTCCCCCATTGAGCATGTTTGGGACTGGATGAAGCGTCGTCTCACGCGGTCTGCAGGTCCAGCACGAACGCTGGTCCAACTGAGGCGCCAGGTGGAAATGGCATGGCAAGCCGTTCCACAGGACTACATCCAGCATCTCTACAATCGTCTCCATGGGAGAATAGCAGCCTGCATTGCTGCGAAAGGTGGATATACACTGTACTAGTGCCGACATTGTGCATGCTCTGTTGCCTGTGTCTATGTGCCTGTGGTTCTGTCAGTGTGATTATGTGATCTATCTGACCCCAGGAATGTGTCAATAAAGTTTCCCCTTCCTGGGACAATGAATTCACGGTGTTCTTATTTCAATTTCCATGAGTGTAGTTGATATGTCAGTTCTCAACGGAATTATTGCGAATTGTGTAAGATGTATTCAGTGTAGTTAACTCTGGAATTCTCTATAAAAAACCACGTAGTAGGGTCTAGTTGCCTGTGAAATGGAACTGAAGTGTGGTAAGTGTTCATACACAACCACATTTTGGAACAGTGCTGCAGTAACTCCAAATGCGGAAAATGGTAGCAAAATCTATGAACACAATAATAGGTTTGTTTATGCCTTGCGTACCGTTGGTAAGGTTGCTACTGCAGCTGCACTTTTCTGTGGCATCATGAATCTTACAAATCCACACCCCTCCCCCTCACCAATCAAGTTTACGCACTATAATAGATTCATAGCGTCTAAAGTAGATGACGTCTGTATAGAATTTATGAAGAAAGCTGTGGAGGAGGCATTCGATGGTACCTGGCATAAGCGGGGCCACACATCTCTGGCCGGCCGGTGTGGCCGTGCGGTTAAAGGCGCTTCAGTCTGGAACCGCGTGACCGCTACGGTCGCAGGTTCGAATCCTGCCTCGGGCATGGATGTGTGTGATGTCCTTAGGTTAGTTAGGTTTAATTAGTTCTAAGTTCTAGGCGAGTGATGACCTCAGAAGTTAAGTCGCATAGTGCTCAGAGCCATTTGAGCCACACATCTCCTCATGGTGTAGTATCTGCCACCAGTATGTAAACAGACAAAGTCTTGGATGTAGCAGTAATATCTAAATATTGTAGATGTCCTCAAAAAAGTAATGGTACACATGAAAATAATTGCACAGCTAACCATGGTGCCAGTAGTGGAGGAACGGAAGTGGCTGTGTTGCTAGTACATTTCAGCGTTCTGTTGCGTGTGATAAAGTGCGATATGTGAAATACCTTGGTGAAGGTGATACAGCTTCAAACATATTCAAGAACTGATGGTGTAGTGCATAAATAGAACGTATTGGACACATACAGAAAAACTCAGTGGTGCGAACGGATTGGATAGGAGGGGAAGATTTACTGACAATTTAATTGACAAAATACAGAACTATTATGAAATGCCTACTAGGCAATTGCGGAAAGAACGACAGGAGAACAATGCAAAGAAAGCCGAACACCACAATTAACGCTACAAGATGTTACTATTCTGCATAACAGAGAAAAATTTGTGAGCCGGTCATGTCGCAAGCTTGGTTTGGATTCAATAGGGAAACACGTGTTTGAGCAATGCATGCTGCTAATACTTCATTTACATACCCGAATCATGATAGGATAGCCGGCCGATGTGGCCGAGCGGTTCTAGGCGCGCAGTCCGGAACCGCGCGACTGCTACGGTCGCAGGTTCGAATCCTGCCTCGGGCATGGTTGTGTGTGATTTCTTTACGTTAGTTAGGTTTAAGTAGTTCTAAGTTCTAGGGGACTGATGACCTCAGATGCTAAGTCCCATAGTGCTCAGAGCCATTTGAACCATTTTTTTCATGATAGGATAGTACTGTATGATCTGCAACCAAGCTCTGTTAGACTTAATAAAGGACCTGACTCTACTAAGGTGGCTCTACCCTCACAAGATTCAGCAGGGCATGACGGAGATCACGAACCCTGGTGTCTCATTTTCAAGCACCGTGCAATTTCGAAGGGCAAGAATGCGTAACATTCGGTGTTAACTAAGAGATTAAAATTCAACTGTCTGAGTAACTGAATGATGGTAATATGAGCAAAGCAATAGAAGCTAAGATCACTGAGACAGCCGAAATTCCTGAACATGACCGGCATGAATAATTCCTCTCACTAAGCACGAAGCTATGTTTTAATTTCACCCTGGGAGGTAAAGGAATATATCTTTGAGTGCCAGGTAAGGGTCCATACGCCCTGTGACACAAAACCGTACCAAATTCCGCTACCTAAGCAGGACAAGGTGGAAGGAGAACTTTACACGTTATTGCAAGATGGTGTGGTCGAACCAGCAGTTAGTCCCAATAATGGCTCTATACTGGCTGTACCTAAGAAAGATGAATAAGTCCGTCTAGTACTGCATGCTAGAAAATTAAATACAATTCTAGTAGTGGACAGGGATCAGCCAAACTAATGGATGAGTTGCAGCGAAGTTTAATGAGGTGCCATACATGATGATTGTGGGCCCTATAATTTAATACTAGCAGATCAAGCTAGTACCAAACTGCCGATAATCTACAACGTTTCGGTATAATGGAAAGATGTAATAGTTGATCTGACTCTCATTTGACTTACGCGTATCAAAGACAGTCTTTGTGAGAGCTCTGAGTCAAGTGCTGGGATGTGACTTATCAAAACAGGTGACTTTCTACACTGACAATTTGCTAATAGCTGTGAAGTGCTGGATCACTCTAAGACATAAGTGAGAGTACTGAAGAACTTTTACAAAAGTGGAGTTTCCATAAGACTGAGAAAGTCTGTGCCTGGACATGGGCACGCTCAATTTTTACTCTCATATCTGGATATTGCCTTACCCAGAAAAACTCGGGAGTATTCGCGAACTGCCAAAACCAAAGCACATGACAATGGGAATGGCCTGTTTCTATGATAAACAATTTTTTAATGCTGTTGTCTTCATTTACCATTCTATTGAGCAGTAAATTTGTTATTCATTTTGACACAGATGTACAAAGTTTGTAAAAAAATGGTTCAAATGGGTCTGAGCACTATGGGACTAAACTGCTGAGGTCATTAGTCCCCTAGAACTTAGAACTAGTTAAACCTAACTAACCTAAGGACATCACAAACATCCATGCCCGAGGCAGGATTCGAACCTGCGACCGCAGCGGTCTTGCGGTTCCAGACTGCAGCGCCTTTAACCGCACGGCCACTTCGGCCGGCAAAGTTTGTAAAAAACGAGTGGTAATCTTTATATTATTTCTTATTTTGACGGATATTTGTGCTTTGATTCTTGTATTTCTGTTATGCTGCGATATTTCTCAACCTAATGAATATAATGATTTCGTCTTAAATTAATATTATTATGAGAATAATAATAATACACTGACGAAAAACAATTCGCAACAGCAAGAGGATGTTGTACAATTTAGGCGAAGTTGCTAGGCGTGTTTCTACATCTGAAAGATGATGTCTATTCAAATTGTTTCGCGTCAGTCGCATACATTACGAGGATGCAAAACAGGTTTATTTGAAATACACGATATAATGGTCGTGAGCGGCAGTTACGTTTGAGACTACGTGGTGAGCTGATGTTAGTAAAGAATGCATTTAAAGCGAGAAGGACGCCGTTATCAACACCTCGTTGTGTTTGAGCGAGTTCGTGTAATAGGGCTACGGGAACCTGGATGTTCCTTCTGCGAAACTGCAAAGAGACTTGGCACGAATGTAGCCACTGTAGATGATTAAAGCAGCGATGGTCACGAGAATGTATGCTCGCAAGAAGACTGGGCTGTGGACAGCCATGTGGCACGAAGACCATCGTGATCGGCGTACGGCTGTGGCGCATCGTAAGGCCTCTGCAGCAGCAATCTGAGCGGCAGTTAGCATTACACTGACACAACGAACTGTTATGAATCGGTTAATTCAAGGACGGCTCCGAAACAAACACCCTGTAGCGCGCGTTCCTCTGACCCCAAACCACTGCCATTTGTGACTTTATTGGTTTTAAGCAAGAGTTCATCGGAGATCTGTTGTGTCTTCTGATGAAGCCTGGTTCTGCCTCGGTGTCAGTGATTGCCCGTGCTGGTTGGAAGGAGACCAGTTGAGGGTATGCAACAATCGTGTCTGCGAGCTAGGCACATTGGAACTACGTCTGTAGTTACGGTTTGAGATCCAGTTCCATATGACGGCAGGAAAACTCTCGTAGTTCTCCCACTCATCCTGACAACATATTTTTACGTAAAACTGGTGATTCGACTTGTTGCGTTGCCATTCATGAACAGCATTCCATAAGGATAACGCTCGCCCACATACCGCAGTTGTAATTCATATGCACTGCACATTGACAACATGTTGCCTTGGAACGCTAGTTCATCAGATCTGTCTCCAACCGAGCACATATGGGATATCAATGGACGACATCTCCAGCGTCATCCACAAACACCATTAACTGTCTCCTTATTGACTGACGAAGTGGTACAAGTTTGAAACTCCATCCAACAAACAGATATTCGGCACCTGTACAACACAAATATGCACGTCTACATGCTTGCACTCAACATTCTGGTGGTTACACCGGTTACTAATGTACCAACATTTCACATTTGTAATGTTTTATCTCGCACTTACATTAACCAGTGATCTTGCAATCACTTAAATTTGTTATCTAGACAAATGTTTTCTCGAAATTTCATTATTCTACATTAATCATTTTTTGGAGTTGCGATTTTGTTTCTGTCATTGTAGTTGAGGCTGTATGTCTGCCTTCATATCAGCGTGGTCAATACATTACTGGTATGTGGTGCACTCAGCCTTATGAGGCTAGCTGCGGATCTACTTGAGCTATTACTAGCAGGTTCATGAGCAGGAAACCTGAAAAAGGCAGGGAGAACAGTAGTAGTAGGGCAAACTATGTACAGCTCCATGTTGAATTGTTGCCAAATTTACTCAAGATAACGGATCAAAGATGGTGGCGATAGATTTGGCAAAGATGCAATGACGACATGGCGGGAAGTTCAAATATTGGCGGGCTACCTCCGCTAACCTAACCCCCTCCCCTCTACCTTTACCACCCCCTCCCCTCCACCCGAAAATTGGAAGTTCTAATTTTGGCAGAAATAAGGTCACTTGAGCTACCTCCATTAACCTAATACCTGACCGCCACCTCTTCCTAGGAATTGGCAGGAAAAAGACTCAGCCTGTGCTGGGCTGCTGGATAGGTGGATGTAAGTCTTTATTTTGCAGGCAGTCTTTATTTAAGCAATCTGAGGCAGTAGCTCCATCGAGTGTGTCCACCATGAGGTCCGGAGTCCATCTGACCTAATACACAGTACTGCCACCAGAGGGCACTGTCATCCCTCCTGTGACATAATCCAGGATAATAGTCTGGGGCGAAAAACGGCGGGCAAAGGACTCAGCCTATGCTGGGGTGCTGGAGAGAGGAAGGAGTATACTTTATTTTTTTGGAACAATTTATTTAGGAATGGATTTCACGTAGTTCATTTATTACACTGATACAAAACACCAGTCCTGACGTACTTGCATCCTTGGGGGTCATGCTACATAGCCTACAGGCATGCACACTACTCGTAAATTATTGAAATAATGCAGTACACTGATGTACAAACATACAGACAACTAGCAAATTACCGAAATAATGCATTGCACACTCTACAGCGCTGCAAACTAGTCGTGGATCACCGAAATAATGTACTTAAAGCCTCTATAGACACACTCTCTGTCGAAATAATACACTGCACAGTAAAAAGACACAAAAACAACTCGGAAACTGTCAAGAGAATGCATGTAAAACGCTCTGCAGACACGCTTGCTAATTATAAAGTGTCGAAATAGTGCAGTTCATAACTACAGACCTGCAAACTACTCGCAAATGACTGAAATAATGCAGTACATTGATGTACAGACATGTGAATGACTCATAAATTGTCAAAAAATGATGCATGTAAAATTCTCTGCAAACTTGCTCACAACGCTTAAACAGTCGAAAATAATGCAGTGCACGAAGACTCATTTCGTGTAAAAAAGACTTTTGAAGTATCGTCAGTCACAATGTAACAAAGGCTCAAACACATGGAGGTGCCACCGCCACCGTGAGCCCCTGCTGGACAGACGAATGCAGGGGCATGAGCAGTTGCTCTCAGGGCACTACTGCATACGGCCAGAAGGTGAAAGTCGTGTTTATTTTCAGGTATATAGTTAGAATTCTTCTAATGTTATACTTATGACACTTGTAAATGCAAATAAGAGCCAAGACACCCTCTGGATGCGCATGTGTTTACCAATGCTGGCATGATCCCTCTCCACCTGCAGCCCAGAAAAAACCTAAAAAACCTAATTGCTGAGCGACTGCCCCTTGCAGATGAAGCTAAAAGGTTCTCAATACTGTACTGACGACACAGGTCGTGCTACAGATATCTGTAGCAATGATTCCCAGAATAGCACAGGGTACATTATTCCTAGCAAATCCTAAAGGGACATGTGAGACACCTCTGGCCATGCGCATGTTTACTGTAAATGATGTCTACCTACAAGTCCAGAGTCAAGTGAGATATGTCTGCATAGCACCCACGTAGGTGCAGCGAAAGGTTCTCAGTGTTATACTGACATCAACTGTCTATGTAAATAAAAGCAAAGTCTACCTCTCAGAAATAGTAAAGTGTTGTAGAAATAGTTAACGGTCTCTTTTGTAGGAGCTTTTGTGATGTCCCAGCTAGTCTGTATGGGAGTTCATGTCCTAACAGGAGCTGTTTACGAAAATAGCCCAGAATGACACCTATTCGTTCTTCCTGATGGTCCTAACAAGGCACCCTGTCCATCACATATTACCCTTCCTGGAAATTGTGACGTTCTGTTTTCAACATACATCTCAGAAGCGGTAAACGTTCTCACCACTATGCAGAGACTCCTACGTCCAAGAAGAAAGGATGTCTTGGAAAGAATGGAGCATTCTGATTGGCTCTTATTGAATTTACCCACTAAATTACTGATGCTGCCAGTGTGGAAGCACTGTCCACCTTTTTCTTTCTTTCTGCAGGCAAGATTTTGAGTGGCAAAAATCTTTTGTGCAGATCGCCAAAGACAGAAAGACACTTGCTCAAATATGCTGCTCTGCCACTGAGAACGGAAGCTTGAATATTAGAGTGTGAAACCGATCTCCACCCCAGAATTATATCACTGCATACTGTGTCGATGTAGTATCCTGCACCATACAAAATCGCCCCTTTGCATCATGCATATAACTATCGGCTGCCGGGCATTCGTTTATACACTTCGTAGATAGACAGCATAAGCAAATACACAATAGGTATATTCCTCACTGCACTAGATATTTCCCATGAGGTCAGGCAGTCATCCATTTCAACAGATGGTCACAAGTCATCTGCTCCAGACGTGTGACCTGAGCGCCCTCAGTGGACTGAAGCCACTCTCAGAACTATTGTATGAAGTCGGGGTCAGTTCCCCTTGGCACAAAGGCGTTACTATTTCTGACCCTGACCTTCTTGCTTGCTTGCATTCTACACCCATCTCCAGACTATGGGATTACTAGAACATATGTAATTTCACACGGTTTGCCAGAATATCATGCCATTTTCGCGATACACTCCTACATATACCCAGGGACTGTTGTACAAAGGCTGGATCGGTTTCCCTCAGCACGAAGGCTTCACCGTTTCTGGTCCTGACCTACTTGATTGCTTGTTTTCTACACTGATCTCCAGACTCTGTGATTACAAGAACACATGTATTTTCACATGTTTTACCTGAATATTATACCATTTACGCGATACTTCTCGATATCAAGCACATAGCAATATCGCTTGCATAGCTGTATCCCTCGTGCAACATATTTCCGAAGATATAGACTGGAAATCATGTCTCTAGAAACCCAAAACTTTATCGAGGTGGAGCAGGCTATAAACCACTGAGTAACTAGAAACTGCAAAGAACCTTTATGTGAAAACTCAAAAAATGGAGGGAATTGATATTTTCACTTGCGAATACCGATGTCGGTGATGTAACAGCTTCCAAATCATTCTTAGAGTTTACAAAGTCAACTAAGGTGTTTCTCATGTCTAGAGAATCAGCACATCTGGCTTCCACCGTCTTTCACCTGCTGGATGCACACACCACAATCGATGTCCCCTCCACCAAATAAAAGCGCGAAATTGTAGAAACAGTCAACCAGACAATTTACATGGGAGGGTATAATGGTCCAGCGCAAACTCACGTCCATATTGAATCTTCTCAAATATCCACGCGGTCACGAAAGCTATCGAACACATACTTAGCATTAGTTCGCTATTCGGCCGTCTAGAGTACGCCATGGATAAGTCAGCTGCATTCTTGTATCCCAGCAGGCCTCTCCACTTGGAAATCTCCTACCATTAACCGGAAACGTGAATCATTCCCGCCATAGGCCCCAGACAGAATCATCCGAGAAACCGGCCACATATATATTTTATCACTGTCTTTAAGCTTAATTATTACGATCGCGGTCTCAACTGGACGACATTCAAGAATGAGCAGAGTATCGGAAGTACACGCTGCTGACGGCTGTGGCTCTGGTAATAGAAATATCTGTGTCATTCTTACGACTTGACACACTTTCCCCTTTGCTGTAACAGTATTCCACATCAAATCCATACCTTCCTTACGACTCACGTAGTCAGTCCCTTTGCTCGTGTCAGAACATACACATACACTTTATAAGCCTGATGCTCACGGCAAACCTATCCCGCATCACGCACTACTAAGTACAATACTCCGCCAATAACTGATGGCTGGCGATACGAAATAATACTGACCGAAAATCAACAATTGGTGGACAAGGCTCATAAGCTTTTCTTACGAGTGAAACAATACTGAGAGGATATAAGTGATGGGTGGACTTGTCTCATAAGTTTTTCCTGCGAGTGCTGCTGCTGTGTCTTAGAAAGAGAGGCGTAATCGTCTTACAAACCGCTATAAGATTAAAAAACATGATCACAACGACCACATTAGCGTCACAAGCAGTCTTGGCTCTACAGGTGCAGACAAGTATCCGTGTTAAAAGCTATATCGGCTTTATAAATCGAGGTATGAAATTACCTCAGGATGAAGTGGTTTTTGCAGACAAATACCGCGGCACTGAATATAGGCGGCGGTCGCCGGAGTATATATTATCAGCCCAACAGTGCAGTTACGCATCGCCGACGGTGCAGCCTCATAATAAAATTACCGAATTTAGAATGTGATTCAGCTATGGAACGTGGTATGAAACTGGTATATGCAACTCCATCATGCCGCTGCTAGATATTTCTCCAGTATTTGTAATGTATTCTGTATCGATGTCATGTCAGATGTTCTGCGATATATCCACTGCGTTGTAGGTGAAGGTTGATTGAGAAGGATCACAAACAGTAGATGGTGTGCTGATTGAGGTCGTAAGAAATTTACACAGGCTTTTCAGATCTCTAGTGTTACGTTATCCGCTGGAAATGCTATCTGGGATTTGAAATCAAGTGTTTCCATTCAACCACATATCTGTGTTGGATCCTATGCAGAAGTCCTTTAATGATTACAGCCACTAGTGTATCATATTTCTGGCACTTTCATATCTCGAAACGAGTCACCTTCCTCGAACCTATCTGCTACACTATCTGCTTGGAAGAGGGGCAACACCTTCTGGGAATGGCTAGCACCAAGACAGTGATCGCGTACATGACTGCAATATGAGGAATCAGTCGAAGCTGTATGCAGAACCATCAGCCATTCCATCACTGTGACAGAAGAGTTTAAATGTAGATGTCATTAATCACCTTCAGACTACTGTTTGGAATCGCTCCACAACGCCGCCAAACTCTTCCAGTTTCCTTATGTTGTAACTGTCTTTTATTTAAAATCATCCAGTGTGTGGTGTGTTACGGTAGCAGCAGTAACAACATGATTTACACTGTGCGACGTCTAGTTTTCTGCGAGAGGCAATGGATCAGAACGTGTTAATGTCAGTTTAGAATCTGGGACAAACCTCAAAGGCGTGGCAGGTAAAACAAAATGTGTGGCAGTGTACAAAGCGTGTTACAGTAGAAAAAAATCAATGTTTCAAACAATCACACAGGGTCACAGGGAGCATCTCTTGCGATTTACATTATAGTCTGTCGGCTTAGGTCATCCTCCTACAGTACAGATGGTGAAACTTTAAACCGTGCAGTGGATCAAAATCTGTATATTTAATAGGACCGCCACATGTGCTTGGTGCCGGCATGCATACGGTATGTGTTTCTGATATACGTGAGGAGAGAGATGCGGTAAAAATCTTATCGAGTTCTCTATTGGATGAAGTTAGTGGAGCTTTCATAGTTCGTAATTTTCTCTTTTGGATGGTACAGAATAGCGATAATAGCTTTTTGGGGTGATAGACCTGAATGTGCCCGGTGGGACGCGAATCTGTAGAACCTGTATGTAGTTCAGAGAAGCGCCACAATGCATCAGCAGAACCATCGTCCTTCTCCCGGTTCCTGTGCTGTAACTGTTCTACCTCGTGCTGCAGGAGCTGGCTTCGTTTGGTGCTGACCTAACACATAGTGCATAGTTGGCGGAGCTGTGACAACATGTTCCCATTTTCGTCGGATACTCAAAACACAGTTCTGTCGCGCTAACTCAGCTTAGCCTGTTTCTACATGGGTTGCAGAAGATGGTAGATATTGCTTCCTCTGACTTCTACTCAGATCCGACTTAAATTGGAACAATAAAATGCGAAAAGCTGCAGGGATGGTAGCGCAGATTCTGAGGGGCAGTTGCAAGATGCATAGGGTCAGTAGGAGCTGTCCGAATGGAGAGGCCTGTTAGAATGCAGGAATGTAGCTGACTTAACCATGGCGTCCTCTAGACGGCCGAATAGCGGACTAACAGTATGTGTTCGATAGCTTTCGTGATAGCGTGGAAATTTGAGAAGATTCAATATGGACGTGTGTTTATTCTGGACCATTATTCCCTCCCATGTTAATTGTCGGGTTAACTGCTTCTGCACATTTCGCGCCTTTATTTAGTTGAGGGGCCGTCGATTTTGGTGTGTGTATCTAGCAGGTGAAAGATGGGTGGAAACACTGTCGCAGGATAAGCTGAGTAGCACAGTCACTGTAGTGTAGCAGATACTAGGCTGTTGCATGGATGGTCGTGAGTTTAAAACTCACCAGAACTGTAAAATAGATTCTAGAAGTGTCCACAAATATCAAGAATCATTGAACTGGAATGTTCTGTAACTGTATATCTACCATATGTGTTCTGGCCGGAGGTAGTTCTCTCCACGCTCCTGTATGTGCAAGTGCAGAATAAACCCTCGTTAAGTGAAGTTAGTGTTCGTCATTCATCTAATTACACCTTCTTCTACGTGACATTGCGGAAGAGCAGTGTTAAAATGTTCACTAACACTGAGTGAAGCAAGCTGCAAGTTAATGTACACCTACCTCAGTACAGCGTTCGTTCACCATCCACTGATCTGAATTCGTAGCTTCTATGTAGACGATGTTAAAAGCAGCGTTGAAGAAAACCCTCGTCCGTACTTACGACTGAATAGTCGGCGTAACTCAGGTAACAAAATAAATCTGTAAATCTCTAGTAATAACGGGCAAAAGTGGATGCTTCCTTCCTTCATTGAAAATGTCTGCTTTCCGATACTAATGTTTTTCTCTGTCTTTTAGCAATGGTGTCAACAAGCCCACATATACGTCGATAGCACATCTACTACTAGTTCATGCAGCTTATTTAAAACGCCAGAAATGTACTAAGGCCGAACCGAAATATTAAGAGATTAATACAGTCAATACTCTGCTACGAAATGAGTTTCAAACTCGGTTCTTTTCAGTGGATTCTTCAAAGGAAGATGCTCACTAAAAAATGTTCTGTAATTGCATACTGAACTCGCCACGCAGAATTCTTCCCAAAGGCCAATAGTTTCACATGCGGATTTCTCTACAGCAAACACTCCAAAATCTCCCAAACTTCACAGAACTGTCCGTAAATGCATCTTCTTGCATGGCGATATAAACTGAACGCGAAATAACAGTCACTTCTTCATTTTACAAATAACTTTTTCGGACACATCTAACATGACCTTCTCGTCTAGCAGCTAGTCCACAACTGCCTGAATGCCATTGCTTTCAGCGCATATAACTCATTCCATTGCACGGGAAAAACTGTACTCTGATAGTATGATCAAAACGAACAGCCAACCAGATCAGTCTTTCAAGACCATATTCGGGCTTAAACTGTTTTACTCCAATCAACATTCGCAGATGCATTTATGTCATTTCAAGCAGCAAATATTAAAAAAATGTTCCACCAAACCAAACCAAACGAGAAAACTATGCTTGAAATATACTTTAGAACTGATTATCCTCTTATTACCTTTCTGGCTGCCTTATTACAAAAGCAAATACTCGTAGACATACGTCATCCGCCAGTTAGGGGGATTTGCAGTTTTCATGATAACCTGGTGGTGTTACATTTGCTAGTAACGTAAGGAGTAATACAATATAGAATTTAAATTTGACGTATGTCCCACGTACACACACACATTCACTTTTATTTACCCTCACCCTAACACAAAGTATAAATATTGCCTTTAAAACTATTATTTTCATTATGAATGAAAAATTATCGAAAGTTTAGAACTGGAAATCTTTATTAAATAAATCAGCATAATGAGAGTGCTATTACTGTTTTCAAATTTAAAAAAAAGAATTAAGTTTTGTTGCTCCTATCTGAATTTACTTTCTTAAGTACTTTTAATGGGTTTTTTATGTCTCCAAAAATATTATAGGTGGCAGTATCAAATTTTTACACAAAGTTCGTCTGAATAACAAAAGATCATGTACCAAATTTGGAATAAAACAGATAATATTAAACATAGTTATTTAGTTTCTTAGGTGAGGTCAATGAGCGATTTCAGTACGCGCCGCAGTGAACATTCTCACGGTCCGCTTTAGCGACAGGTGTGTATATGACGCTTACGGCAGGCCACAAATGGGCCGCCGCCAAATGCTACTATACTGTAGGCTTCCAAAACAGCTTGCCATAACGTAACAAAACTTTCAGCAAAAATCCACAGTCGCGTAATAGCTGCGATGCTACAACATTATTCCGGTGGAGGCGCTGGGAATTGGAACTTGGGATAGCGCACCTTACCGACGACACAGTGGCTCCCATCAGGCCATGACAGAGCCGCCGCCGTTTATGCGGCGAGAAACCCGAGGTCAACCCATATTCAGTAGATCGCAATTTACCGGAGACAGAAGAAGAAGAGGATGTTATGATGACAGCAATAGTGTGCCACCACGTGAGACATATTTAAGGCTTCTTTGGTGACGATGGTCAAGATCCAAACAAGTGGCTGAAGGTGTATGAGCGTATAGCTAAATTTAACAAATGGGATGACACCTTGTGTTTGGATAACATATTTTTCTACTTGGAGGGCACTGCCAAGCAATGGTATGAGAACAACGAGGAGAAGTTCACAAGATGGGAAGTATTTCAGGCGGAACTGTGCAAGTATTTCGGCGACATACAACGACATAAACGCAAGGATGAAGATAAATTAAAGTGCAGGGCACAGCATCCAGGAGGAACTACAACATCCTACATTCGAGATGGCGTGGAGCTGTGTAAAGTAGTGGATCCTAGAATGAAGGAGGAAAATAATGTTGCTCATCTCATGAAGAGTGTTGCTGAGGTCATGTATCAAGCCCTACTCCTCTTCGACAGCAGACGACTTCATAAAATGGTGCCAGTATATCGAGACAATGCATCAAAAAATAATTACATGCAAGACATTTGAACGGCTTCCAAACGTCGTATCAATGTCTGTGATGGAGGAAGAAACTAATTTCACAAGTGTTCTTCGTCAGATAGTGAGAGAGGAAGTTCAGAAGGCACTTGGATTGCACGGCGAGCAAAAAACCGAGACGCTTCAAGAGGTCATAAGAGAGGAAGTGAACCCAATCTCTCGCCCTTAATTCCCCTTTAAAACGGTAATAAAGTCGAGACCCAGGAGAAGCTACGTTCTTACAATGCCGCAATGCAATGTTTGGGCACCAAGGAAGATTGACATCTGGAGGACGCAGGATAACCAACCAGTATGTTTCCACTGCGGACGACTGGGACATGTGGTGTGCCATCGTCGAGAAAGACGGCGGATATTTGATGACGCCCGCGCCAGAAGACAGCAGACGGATCTTAGCCGACGACAACTATGGGACGTCGAAGATGAACAAGAAGATGTGGGTGGAGGACGACGGGAGTCGCTAATGCCGCAAGCTAGCCACTGGAGAGGATTCTCCCCAACACGTCGGTCGAGGTCTCCATCGCCATTCAGAAGCTCCAGCCGATCAACCAGCCACCGCAACCTGGAAAACTAAAGGGTGCGACATTCCATGGAGGTGAGGCCCTTAAGAGAAAAATCCTCCACCGTCGATCACTACAAAAATGGTAGAAAACTACATCGATGTGCCATGGTATCAATACATGGATCCTGTAGTGGAATGTAAGAGAAGCATACCACTGAAGAATAACTTGGTCATCCCAGCCTCTGTAGTCTCGTTTAAGAACGGATTAGGTGAATTGTGGATAGTTAACTGTCGCTAATAACCGCATATCCTTCCAAAACGCATGTGCATAGCAATCGGTGAGCCGTTATTTGCAGAACAGCTGAGCATTACAGAAACCTCCCATGCTGAGTCTGTGGGTGAAATTAGCGCTACCACTACGAGACAATATCTTCTAGCTCGACTATCACCAGATCTCACTAAGGAATAACAGAAGAAGCTGCTTGCCATTCTTCAAGAGTTCTCTGAATGCTTCAATCCACAGGTGAAGAGCAAATTAGACAAATCGATGGTGAAGCAACCAATTAGTGCTGGAGACCATCACCCAATAAACCAGAGAGCATACCGCGTGTCAGCAACGGAACGTCGAACAATTCGCGACGAGGTAGAGAAAATGATAAAGAATGACATAATTCAGCCTTTACAGAGCCCATGGTCGTCACCAGTGGTTCTCGTGAGGACGAAGGATGGCAGTTGGTGCTTTTGTGTTGGTTACAGGAAGCTAAATAAGATAACTAAAAAGGACGTTAACCCTCTCCCATGAATTGACGATACACTAGATTGTCTGAAGGAGGCTAAGTTTTTATCAAGCATGGACATGTACTCAGGATTCTGTCAAATCGAAGTAGATGAGGCTGATCTTGAGAAAACTGCATTTGTTACCCCTGAGGGCCTATATGAGTAAGGTAATGCCGTTTGGATTGTGTAATGCACCAGTAACTTTTGAACAGATGATGGGTAATCTTCTAAGTCACCTGAAGTGGGCCGGCCGAAGTGGCCGTGCGGTTCTAGGCGCTGCAGTCAGGAACCGCGAGACTGCTACGGTCGCAGGTTCGAATCCTGCCTCGGGCATGGATGTGTGTGATGTCCTTAGGTTAGTTAGGTTTAAGTAGTTCCAAGTTCTAGGGGACTGATGACCTCAGAAGTTGAGTCCCATAGTGCTCAGAGCCATTTGAACCATTTGAACCTGAAGTGGACTATGTGACTTCGTTATTTAGATGATATTACAATGTTCTCAGAGACATTTTATGAACATATAAAAAGACTGGGGGCCGTTATTAAGTGTCTCCAACAAGGCAGACTGAAATCTAATTCAAGAAAGGGTCTCTTTGGAGCCAAAGAAATCAAAATACTTGGACACCTTCTGCCAAACGAAGGTGTGCGGCCAGACCCATAAAAGATGAAATCTATAACGGAATTTTCTATTCCTAAAAGTATTAGAGATGTGAGAAGATTCCTCGGATTATGTTCTCATTACCGTCGTTTTATCAATGACGTTTGTATCAAAGCTCCAAGAGTTGTTAAAAACTGATGCTAAATTTATCTGGGGTGGTGCTCAAGAAGATTTTTTCGATGTGCTTTGAAAAGCTCTGACGACTGACACTGTACTTGGTCTGTATGATGAGAGAGCACTTACATAACTTCACACAGATGCCAGTGGGTAAGGGATCGGTGCTCTTCTTGTGCAAATTTCGGATGGAAAAGAGAATGTTATAGCCTGTGCTTTTAGGACACTTACAAAAGCTGAGATAAACTACTCAGCTACAGACAGTGAATGTCTTACTGTGATCTGGGCCATGTGCAAAGTTTCTCTATGGAAGGCCATTCACAGATGTTACAAAGCTCCAAGAGTTGTTAAAAACTGGTGCTAAATTTATCTGGGGTGGTGCTCAAGAAGATTTTTTCGATATGCTTTGAAAAGCTCTGACGACTGACACTGTACTTGGTCTGTATGATGAGAGAGCACCTATAGAACTTCACACAGATGCCAGTGGGTAAGGGATCGGTGCTCTTCTTGTTCAAATTTCGGATGGAAAAGAGAATGTTATAGCCTGTGCTTTTAGGACACTTACAAAAGCTGAGAGAAACTACTCAGCTACAGACAGTGAATGTCTTACTGTGATCTGGGCCATGTGCAAAGTTTCTCTATGGAAGGCCATTCACAGATGTTACAGACCATCATTCACTTTGTTGGTTGACACGTCTTAAGGATCCAACAGGATGACTTGCCAAGTGGGCACTACGTCTTCATGAGTATGACATTACCATGGTGTATAAAAATGGAAGAGAACACCAAGATGCCGACTGTCTCTCAAGAATCCCTGTGCAAGATCATCAAGACTTTGATGAAGATAGTGACTCTCTCGCTGCACTCCAGGATTTCTCTGCTGAGCAGAAGAAGAATGCCAAGATATCTCAAATTGCCTTAAATCGGTCAGAGGATGTGAAAGGACAATTTACGATAGTTACTGGATTACTTTGAAAGAAAAACTTTGATCCGTTCGGAAAGAGGTGGCTACCAGTGGTTCCTAAATACATGCACTTAGATGTTCTAACAGGGCAATGGCCTTGCCGCAGTGGATACAACGGTTCCCGGGAGATCACCGAAGTTAAGCGCGTTCGGCCGTGGTCGGCACTCGGATGGATGACCATCCAGGCAACCATGCCCTGTTGCCATTTTTCTGGGTGCACTCAGCATCGTGATGCCAATTGAGGAGCTACTCGACCGAATAGTAGCGGCTTCGGTCAAGAATACCATCATAACGACCAGGAGAGTTGTGTGCTGACCCCTCGCCCCTCCTATCCGCATCCTCTGGTTGGATGGTCCCGGTAGGCCACTCGTGGCCTGAAGACGGAGTGCTTTTTTCTTCTTTTTTTTTTTCCTTTTTAGAAAGATGTTCTAACAGAAATTCCATGACATACCTGAGGCCGGACACAGGATTTATTAAGACCTACGATAGAATCCGCAAGAAATTTTTCTGGCCAGGTTTATTTAGGAGTGTCTGTCACTATGTGTCGCACTTTCAAGAGTGTCAGAGGAGAAAGGCAGTTCCTCAGAAACCACTTTGCCGACTCAAACCAATTCCACCAGCCGAAACGCCTTTCTAACGTGTTGGGATTGACGTCCGCAGACAATTTCCAATGTCTGCTAGTGGCAATAGATGGGTTATTGTTTGCACTGACTATCTGACATGCTATGCCATTTCTAAAGCCGTGAAAACAGCCGAAGCATCCAAGGTAGCCAAATTCATCGTGGAAGACATTGTATTAAAACATGGTGCCCCAAGGTCATTAATTACGGATCGACAGAAAGTTTTTCAATCGAATCTTGTGACAGAGATAAACCGTCGGTGCAACATTACTCATCACATGATGACTGCCTACCATCCGCAAACTAATGGGGTTATTGAACGCATTAATAAGACCTTGGCCGACATGCTATCAGTGTTCGTCAATGTTGAGCAGAGGAACTGGGATGAGGTGCTACCTTTCGTGACGTTTGCCTACAACACCACCAAACAAGACGCCACAGAATTTACGCCATTTTTCCTGGTGCATGGGCGTGGGGCGAGGACGACGATGGACACTGTGTTTCCGTTACATCCTGATGACGTAGACGACGACTACATCGGCCAGGTGTTAACCAGTGCTGAAAAAACTCGGCAGTTAGCTCGAGTCCACATGCTGCAGGCTCAAGAAAACGATCGCCAAAGATATGACGCGAGCCACCGCCCTGTTGTCTACCAGCCTGTTGACCTCGTCTGGAACTTCACTCCGTTCGGAAAGCTGGTCTCTCTGAGAAGGTCCTCAGGCGCTACTTTGGACCTTATAAGGTTGTAAGACAGCTGTTTGACGTTACTTATGAAGTGGAAGATTTCGACCCCGACACAAGACAACGAAAGATCAGAGACACGGTCCACGTCCTTTGAATGACGACCTACAAGGATCCTGCAACCCAGGGTAAATTCGAAGCTCCAGCGACAGGCAACAAGCGGAAACGTGACGAAGAGCGTAGCAGCAAGGGAAGTTCTAAGATCACCGCCAGGGCAAACATCATTCATCGGCAGTCAGAGTATGCAGGACAGATGACTCGTTCCCGAACTAGGAGGACGCAACACCGAGACGCTGTTCTCTTAAGGACAGAGCAATGTCGCAGAAGAAGCTGAGTAGCACAGTCACTGTATTTACGATCCTAGGCTGTTGCATGGAGGCTTGTGAGTTCAAAAAACACCTGCACTGTAAGATTTTAACTTCTGTATTTGGTTCGAGCACATTCTAGAAGTATCCACAAATGTCAAGAATCATTGTCCTGAAATGTTCTGTATCTGTATATATACTGTATGTGTTCCGGCCGGAGGCAGTTCGCTCCACTCTTGTATGTGCAAGTGATGAATAAACCTTCGTTAAGTGAAGTTAGTGTTCGTCATTCATCTAATTACACCCTCTTCTACGTGACAATATCAGTTACCTTTATTTTTTTCGCGTTTTCACGTAAAGGTCTTCGCAGACGAGATAAGTTTCTAGTTACTCAGTGGTTTACAGCATGCTCCACTTCATTAAGGTTTTGGGTTTCTAGAGAAATGATTTCCAGTCTATGTCTTCGGAACTGTGTTCCACGAACGATACTGCTATGCAAGCGGCGGACAGTGCTACCACACTGGCAGCATCAGTAATTTGGCAGGTAAACTCAGTAAGAGATGATCAGAATGCTCCATTCACTCGCTGCAGGTTGAGAGTCATCACGCCAGCAACGGTAAACAAGTGCGCATCCAGAGGGTGTCTTGGCTCTCATTTCCATTCACATGTGTTGCCAGCAAAACATTCAAAGAATTCTAACTGAATACCCAAAAATAGATGGAACTTTCACTTACAGGCTGTGTGTGGTAGTGGACTAAGAGCAATGGCTTGAGGCCCTGCATTCGTCTGTCCAGTGGTGGCTCATGGCGGCATGGGCGCGTGCTCGCGTTGGACCCTCGGATACATTGCAGCTGACGATAGTTCGAAAGTCCTTTTTATGCGCAATAAGTGTTTGTTCACTGCATAATTTTCGGCTGTTTAAGCACTGTGAGAGTGCTCGCAGAGCCTTTTACTTGCATTATTCTTTGACAATTTACGAGTTGTTTGCGTGTCTGTACATCAGTGTACTGCATTATTTCGGTGATTTACGACTAGTCTGTAGGTCTGTTGGCTATGTACTGCATTATTGCGACACTTTACAATTAGCAACTATGTATGCAGAGCGTTTTACATGCATTATTTTGACAATTTTCGAGTAGTTTTCGTGTCTTTATAGTGTGCTATGTATTATTTCGACAGTGAGCGTGTCTGTAGAGTGTTTTACGTACATTATTTCGGTGATCTTCGTGTAGTTTGCAGCTCTGTAGGGTGTGCAATGCATTATTTCGATAATTTACGAGTAGTGTGCATGCCTGTAGGCTATGTAGCATGACACCCAATATGTCAGGGCTAGTGTTTTGTATCAGTGTAATAAATGAACTATGTGAAATCCATCCCTAAATAAATTGCTCCAAAATAAATTAAGTATACTCCTTCCTTTCTTGAGCAGCCCAGCGTAGGCTGAGTCCTCTTCCCGCCTTTTTTCGACCCAGACTACCATCCTGGATTATGTCATGGGAGGGATGACAGTGCTCTCTGGTGGCAGTACTGTGTCTTAGGTCAGATGGACTGCAGACCTCATGGTGGACACACTGGATGGAGCTACTGTCTCAAATTGCTTTAATAAAGACTGCCTGCGGAATAAAGACTTACGTCTACCCAACCAGGAGCTCAGCACAGGCTGAGTATTATTCCCGCCAATTCCTAGGAGGAGGTGGCAGTCGGATGACTTAGGTTAGTGGAGATAGCCCAAGTGACCTTTTTTCCTCCATTTTCTCAGGTTAGTGGAGGTAGCCCAAGTGACCTCTTTTCCGCCAAAATTGTAACTTCCCACCATATTGTGGTCGAGTGGAGTGGTGTAGGTAGGGGGGAGGGGACCCATTTTCCCACAAAAAGAAAAATGGTTCAAATGGCTCTGAGCACTATGGGACTCAACATCTGTGGTCATCAGTCCTCTAGAACTTAGAACTACTTAAACCTAACTAACCTAAGG
Source organism: Schistocerca serialis cubense (assembly GCF_023864345.2). Lineage (NCBI taxonomy): Eukaryota > Metazoa > Arthropoda > Insecta > Orthoptera > Acrididae > Schistocerca > Schistocerca serialis. Next base: position 350,651,553 of record NC_064638.1, on the reverse strand, counting down.
ACATCACACACATCCATACCCGAGGCAGGATTCGAAACTGTGACCATAATGGTCGCGCAGTTCCTACCAAAATTTGTGCTTCCTGCCATGACATCATTGTGACAATACGATATCGATCGCTGTCATCTTGGATCCGCCATCTTTAATAAATTTGGGAATAATGCAATGTGGGGCCACATATAGTTTGCCCTACTACAGATGGTATGCTGACCACATGCCCGTCCATACGACATCCGATGAAAGTGACACAGCAGTTGGTTTTGCCTCATTGAATCCTTGAGAGCCAGAATGTAGAACTTTACTTTCTTGATTCCAGGAATAAGATGCTAACTCTAGACGAAATGGATGATGACAAAGTCATCAACAACTGAAAGTAGTTGTGGGACCTAAGCAAATAACATTGCAAACAAGTTACCAATGACAATGATCAATGCATAAAGATTTATAGACAAATATACAAAACAAAAGAGAACAAAGTGCATTGCAAAAGACTATTGTAACACTCTCAAATATTTTTCCTAGTGATGGGGTTCCTTAAGAGCAGTACAAAGGGTAAGGTGATAACAATAAAAAATAGAAGGATGAAGATGGTTCTGTGTCATTTTGTTAGTGCAGCTTTCCTACATCAGGGGCAAGCATACATTCAGGGGCAAACTTGATCGATGTATGACTTTAACCTATTGTTCTGCTAAGTAGATTATGAGCCCTTGGGGGTTGACATATGACCCCATTAGGATAATCCATCCATCTGTGAAACACCTACCTCTCCAACTCCACCTCCCTCACACCTCTGGAAACCTCCAACACTCCCCCTCCCCATCGCCAACACAAGCATACTTTCTGACATGAGTTATTCGAATACCCCCTCCCCCTATAACTTCTTGATAGACTAATTAATTAAATGGATGGCCGGGGTGGCCGTGCGGTTCTAGGCGCTGCAGTCTGGAACCGCGCGACCGCTATGGTCGCAGGTTCGAATCCTGCCTCGGGCATGGATGTGTGTGATGTTCTTAGGTTAGTTAGGTTTAATTAGTTCTAAGTTCTAGGGGACTGATGATCTTACAAGTTAAGTCCCATAGTGCCCAGAGCCATTTTTTAATTAATTAAATGAATAAGTTAATTAACCTGTCCCACTTGGGTAATTTTCCCAGCACCCCCCCCCCCTTTCCCCACCTGGAAACAGGCGTGAAAAACACTTAATTTCGCAGAAAATCGATTGCAATATATGGAATATTGTTTAAACAATTTCTGTTAGACAAGGCACATGTAGAATGTTGTTTATTTAAACAACTTATTTGATACAGGCGGTGCACGGAATATAGTTAATTTATTTATTTATATAAGTAGAATTTGGCGGAAATCGATTGCAGTGTTAGGAATAGTGTCTAAACAATTTCTGCCAGAGAAGTCAATGTGTGGAATATTATTTATTCACTAATTTACGGGATAAAAGGGAGTGGTAGGAATATAGTTTATTTATTTATTTAAATAATGTATGAGGAAACTGACTGCAGTGTATGGAATACTGTTTATTTAAATATTTTGAGGGTGACAAGGCAGAAGGGAATATTGAAACAACTGCACCGCTTTTTTTCCCGATCACACAAGAATCAGCATCACGAAATCTACGTCTATACAACTCACCACCTCTAATTATACTGTTAAAAGTCTTTCGACAGGCTCTTTCCACTGACTGCAGAGCAGATGTGCTGTCCAGGACATTGTGGGCCCACATGCCGTGGGCTTCGCCAGGTTACACAGCGGGCTGGTGTGTGAGAGGCCACCCTACACCTTCTCTGGCTCTGCAACCGGGTTTGGCTGCCACATTGCCAGCTGTCTCATGGTATTAGCATGCTGTGGGACCGCTCTATTCATCCACAATCAAAGCATCAGGTAGTGTCATCCCTTCGAAATTTTACACTACACTGAATTCTTGCCTCTAATTCTCCCCCCCTCTCTCCCATCCTCCCCCTGTCTGAAATGGTTGCTTGCTGTTTGTGTGAACCGATGTATACGAACACACACAGACCAAGATGTCCTCCCCACCCTGCCTCCCTGTCACATCGCCACTCTTGCAGACCTGGCATTGGTACTCAGTACATCCCTTTGTTTTCGCACTTCCACTGCTCTGAGATCTGAAGCGGATGGAACAAAGAAATTCGAGAAGAAGAAGGTAGCGACTGTAATGTGCCACAGTATCCCCATCTTTGTATTGAAAAAAGTAGTAGATACCTAGTAAACCCTCAATTGTGGATGTTTTGGAAATATTCCCTTACTCTATCAGATTTCCCCTTTCATCCCATTTGTGGTTACAACAAGGAATGGTATATTTGGCGAAATTCGATACTGCCACTGCCCAGTTCCTGAATCCCACTCATCTCCCTTCCAGATACTTTTTCCCCTTACCTCCTATTGGTGGATACTCGCACAGTTCGGACATTTGGTAGGATCACATTACATTGGAGGTAGCTGAAAATTATAGATTTCAGCTCAGTTGCATGCTGTGTCCTTAAGCAATTTGCGGGAAGGGCTGGACAGATGCAAGCATGCAATACCACTATCGAAAACAATAACCTGAATATTACATTGTGATTAAGCCTTTAAAACACTGTAGAATTCCTAAATTGGTTCCCTTCACTACATTCGGAAGGAGGAGGAAGGGCCTACTTTGTGATAGAATACAGACAACAACAATTACCACTTAAAGACAGAGGCCACTGCAATGTACTGAGAAACACTAGACACAAGACACTTAAACCACGATCCAGTCCATAGTAAGAGACGTCATCGCTAGATAGTGGAGACTGTTCACACATTCCACATGCTTGTGTCCCGATGTTCACATGCAGAGCCCTGAGCCAGATTTCGCACACTGCAAGTTGCTGCCTTGGACGTATGTCTCAGTGATTATAGCTGGTCTGTAGACGGACACCGCCCACTGAAGAGGACTTCTCAGTCATGGAGCGTATCCAGGATGACTGGAGTGGATGGAATTCCAGCACCAACACTTGCCATATTGAATCTTCTCAAGTTGCCACATGAAAATTGGAGAACAGTCCCAACACTAGCGATCACAAAGACTTGCCAGCTCATAGTGAGTACTAATTCGATATCCACCAACCAGAAAGCGACACAGACAACTGAACTGCATCCCCATTCTCTGGCTAACGAGGTATGAGGTTCCGGATAGCTCCCAATTTCGGCCAATATGTCAATTCGTTCCTCGGTCATGTGCATCATACACAACCTGCTATATATTTACTACTGTAATTACAATTAAATGTTACGATTCCAGAACCAATCTGCCGACATTTGGCAATGAGCGAAGTATCGGAAATACCTCCTCCTGATTGCTGTGACTCTGGAAACATCAATATCGATATCCTGCTGATGAGTGGAAATAATTTTTTACATAAAACCTTACAACCCTCTTACAGCTGACAGTACACTGAAATCGCAATTTTTCACATCAAATCCATACCTTCTTTATGACTGGACATAGTCATTTACTTTGCACGTGTTGATACACTGACCACAGTAACTTTACGTCCCAAGACGTACTTTATAAGCCTGAGGTTCACAGCGACTATATCACATTTCCCCTACTATCAATAATACTTCGCTAGTAACTGAATGCTGATCATACCAAACAATATTGAGCGAAAATCCTGGATTGATGGACATGCTCCATCTGATTTTCTGCCAAGTGGTACCAGTGTGTCTTAGGAATGGAGAAGTAATCGTCTTATAAACATCCAGTTGTTAAAAACACGATCACACGCTCGTGTTGGTGTCAGACTGCACAAAAAGCGGTCTTGGTTCCACAGGCAGACACAAGTGTTACTTAGGGATATCCAAGTTAAAAACTATAAATGATTTCTAAATCGGGGTATGCTATATCTTTCAAATAATGTGGTCCTCCACACAAATACTGTGACAATGAATGCAGACTGTGTTCTCGCGGAATTTAGAAAGTGATTTGTCTAGGAAATGTGGAATTAAGCCGATATTTGCAACTACCTCCTATTGCTGCTAGATATTTCCCACACTAACAAACAGGATTTGTATTGCATTCTAGCTCGGTACCCTGTAGATGTTGTAACAGAAGTTCTGCGATATATCCATGAGTATATAGCTAAGGGAGGATGAAGGTTGATTGAGAATGATCACATACAGTAGATGGTGTGCTTAGCCATGAGAGGAAGAACCACTTAAAAGATTCAGCGATAAATTAAAGTCATAGGAAATGTACAAAATCCTTTGAGCAGTATACTGGCTTTCCAGATCTACAGTGTTATGTTTTCTGGTAGAAATTCCATATGCAATTTGGTATCATGACTCTCCAATCAGCCACACACTTGCGCTGGATCCTATGGTGATGGTGTTTATCAACTACAGCCACTAGCGAGTCATTTTTGACACAATCTCATATCTCGAAATCACTCACTTTTTCCGAACCTATCTGTGAAAGACAAGATACTGCAAAACTGCAGCGTGGTTTTAGACAGTTCCTCTGGATCCTGTAACTGTTCCTCAGTCTCTGCCTCGCCCTCCCTTCAGTTTTGTCCATGTGCTCGTTCCAATTTAAGTTGGAACTGAGGCGAAGTCTGAGGGCATTATATCTGCCACTTTCAGTATCCTGTCAAGGAACTGGGTGAACTGAATTAATGCAACAGAATCTTGTTTTGACCACTTGGTGGAAATGGAACATGTTGTCATAGCTCCTCCAACCGTGTACAGTGTGTAAGGCCAGCGCCAAATGTAGCTTTCTCTTGCAACATGAGGTATAGAAAACGTATTACAAGCCGTTAGGACGGTTTTTATTATTGGGAATATTCGGACATCACTTCATACAGGTACTGCAAGAATGATGAGGATTTGGATACTGCTTTGTGATGCATTTCCAAACTACATATGGGTACTGCAGGCTGAAGGAGATCTGCATCTCTCAGTGTGTAATCATGTCAGTCACCCAAACATTCTCTTCTCCTTGTTATTTTGTGCCATTTAACAGAAAAAGCTATGAACTATAAAAGATTCACTAACATCAACAAGTTATTACTACATTCCTCTCTTCTGAAATATTAAAACAAATACTGTCTGCATGCTGACAACGAGCATATTGGCGATCCTATTAAATATATAGGTATTGGTACATTGGAGCAGGTGGCCAGTGATGGAAAGCTATTTGTACAGCCCAGTGTAAAGCTTCGTCACAAGTACTGAAGGAGGACCATATCCAACAGTCTATCAATTGCAAGAGAAGGTCCCTGTTTTTTCTTTCACAAACAATTACATACATTGTTATTCTGCTGTAACAGATCCAAGCAGTGTATGACTACAGCTTGGTACACCACCATACATTTTGTTTTTCCAACACGACTTCGACATCTGGGTCTGTGTGAGGTGGTAACCAACATTAACACGTTTTGATCCATCACAAAAAGCTGGAAATCATATGCTGTGCACTATGCTGCGACCATAACACACAGAATGGCTGATATGAGACAGAGGGGGTGTTTCTTATTCGAAAAAAGTGGAGAACATCGCAACATTTGGAAAATGAAAGAGTTTGTGCCATTTTGGAGCCTTTCCAAACACCTGTCTGAAGGAGATGACCTCTACATTTAATCTTACCATCCACAGTGATGGCACAGCAGATGTCTATGTGTCCCATTTTGAAGAGACCTAGAGCACTGAGTTTTCGTATTGCAAGCAAGACTCCCCATTTCAAACAAGTGATGTCAGTCAGTTAATCAAGAGTGTATCAGTGGACGGGTGGGATGGAAAAGACACCAGTGATATGGGGTGATGTACTGTAATGAGCACCACCGTTAATAGTGTGATCAATTGTAGCAATTTTGCCAGTTTTCCGTAATTTCAACATTGACCAATGACACGGCAGCATGTTTCCCAGTTTCTGCATCGTCGCTAAACCAGTCTTCTACCAGTTTGCAAGACCTGTATACTAGATTGTGATTGTATAAATGTAGAGAATTTCCACCAGAAAGCATAACACTATAGATATGAAAAGCTGAAATATTTGTCATAGGATTTTGTACATTTCTTATGACTTCAAACTAGCATTGCATTTTTAAGTAGTTCCTAACATAACGAACCATCTACTGTATATGATTATTTTGTCAACCGTCATCTTCCCTCGCCTGTAACCCCGTGGATATAATGCAGAGCCTCAGTTACATCATCCATGCACTATCGAGATAGAACGCTTTACAAACACTATTTGTTAATGTGGGAAATAGCTAGCAGAGGCATGAGGTAGTTGCAAATATTGGTTTAATATCACGTTCCTTAAACGAATCACCTTCTAAATTCGTTGAGAAGGATGATTTTATTACGAGCACACATTGTTGGCTATGTGCACCCACACTTTTCATGTGTCAATACGCACCCCAGAATCACTGTCTATATTCAGTGCCACAATATTTGTGCAGAAGACTACATTATTTGGAAACAATACCATATCTCGATTCATAAAGCTTGTATAATTTTTAACATGGATATCGTTAGGGAGACTTTGTGTGCCTGTAGAGCCAAGACCGCTTTTAGACATGATCGTTGCGATCGTGTTTTTAATAGCTGGCTGCTTATAATTCGATTAAGTCTCTCTTCCTAAGATGCACTGGTAGCACTCAGAAGAAAAACAAATAGAGCATGTCCAACGATCACGGATTTTCACTCAATATTGTTTGGTGTCACCAGCATTCTGTTATTGTCAAAGTATTATACTCAGTAGGGGATGTGTGAAAGAGTCGCTGTGATCATAAGGCTCATAACGTATGTGTTAGGATGTAATGTGACTATTGTCAGTGTTCTGGCATGAACAAGGAAAGCGACTGTGTTCTGTTATGGATTTGATGTGGAAAATTCCGTTTTCAACCCATCGATAGCCATAAGGGGGACGAAAGATTTTACCTGAAAAATTATCTACAGTCATAAGGAGGATATAGATATTGATATTTCCAGAGCCACAGCCATCAGGAGGGGGTGTTTCAAATAGTTCGTTCATTCTCAAAAGTCACCAGATTGGGTCTGGAATCTTAAAATTTAACTGTAATTACAGTGATAAATATGTGGCTGGTTTCCTAGGACAACATCGTTTGGAGTGCAGGGCACACAGCAGAGGTAGCCGGTCGCCGGAATGAACTGATTCTGGCTTATAGCAGGTGCCATTGCTAAGGCTCAGAACTTGTCAGGCAGGGAATGGGGGTGCAGTTGACCTGACCATCTCACCCTCTGGTTCGTGAATGGCGAACTAATACGCAGTATATGATGGACAGACTTAATGATCGCTTGTGTTACGGATATTCTCCGAATTTTATCTGGAAATTTGAGAAGGTTACGTATGGCGAGCGTTGGCACTGGATTTATTAATAAAATTCGAATTTGCACCACTCCGGTCATCCTGGACACCCTCTGTGACTGGCCATCCCCTCTGCCAGGTTGAGTCTGGGTGCTGACCATTCACAGTCGCTGAGACGTGCATCCATGTTGGCAAGTAGCGGTGTGTGTCATCTGGTGTGTGGACATTGGGGCATGTCATGCAAGATGTGTGAGTTTTTCAGCAATCTCTAACATCTAGACATGACATTTACTATGGACTGGATCATGGTTCAAGTTTATCACGTTTAGTGCTTCTCAATACATTGCAGTGGACTCAGTCTTTCAGTAGTATTTATTGTTGTCCCTGTACCATCACACAGTAGTCCCTTCCCCCTCTTTCTGAATGTAGTGGAGAGAGCCAAATTAGGAATTGTATAGTGCTTTAAAAACCTTGCTGCTACATCAAATTCACAATTGATCAATATATTGTTTCTTATAGTGATATTATTAGTATGTATCTGTCCAGCCCCTCCCACAAATTGTTTAAGCAACTGAGCTCAAATTTGTTATTTTCAGCTACCTCCAACGTAATTCACTTCCTATAAAATGACTTAAATGTGCTAGTATCCACTGACAGTAGGCAAGGAAACAATAATCTGGAAAGGAGAGGAGTGGAAATCAAGCAATTGCAGTATCGAATCTTGCCAAATATACCACTCCTAGTACCCACGAATATAATGCAAGGAAAAACTGGCTGCACACAAAGGGTACCAATTTAATTCAATAGTCCATCAACCTGACAGAGTGAAGGAATATTTCCAAGACATATACAGGTGGGTGGTAACCATGTATCCACTACTTTGTTCAGGACAAAGATGGGGTTAGTGTGGCACGTGATAGATGCTACCTACTTTTTCTCAAATGTATTTATTCCATCAGCTACAGGTCACCATAGCACTGGAAGTGTGGGAACACAGGGGTATATTTACTACCAGCGCCAGGTCTACATGAGTGGTGAGGGGTGCAGGGGAGGATGATGGAAGGGAGGAATGGTAGATGGACATCTCGGTCTGTGTGTGTTTGATTACGTTGGTTCACGCAAACAATAAGCAACCACTTGAGGCAGAGAGAGGGAAGGAGAGAGAGAGAGAGGTAGAGATTGAGGCAGGAAGAGAGTCTGGCTTCAAATTTTAAAGGGATGCCACTACATGATGCTTTGTTTGCAGAGGATTAGCGCTGTCCTGCAATATGCTAATACCGTGAGATGGCTGACAGTGAAGTGGCTGACAGGATTCACAGTGCCTGAGTGGGCATAGTATGGCCTCTTGTCGCGTGGATGTGTCACTTCCTAGCTGGAACATCTGCCCTGCAGTTGTTGCAGAGACACTATCGAAAGATTACTTGTGGTGAACTACGTTGATGTTGATTTCATGATGGTATTCCTTGTAAAATCAGAAAATAAGTGCCACAATTGTTTAAATATTCCACACAGCCTTGTCACCCATATGTAGTTTAAATAAACAGTATTACATTCACGGCAGTTAATTTCACTTCAAACAGCCAATCAATTGAGCTTTTTCACGCCATTTTCCTGGTGGGTTTGGGGATGGGGCTGGGCGATTGATCTGAGGAGGACAAGTTAATTAATTTATTGATTTAATTAAATAGTCTATCAAATTGACAGAGTGGGAGAGGGCTATTCGAATGACTCAGGGCCCCAAATGTGCTTGTATCAGCAAGGGGGAGGGTATGGTAGGTGAAGTGGATGGGGTGGAGGTTTCTCATATGGACAGACTATCTTCATGGGGTTATAAATCAACACCTGGGAGGTCTTAAACCATTTATCAGAACAATAGGTTAGGGTCATAAATTAATCAAGTATGCTCCTGAATGGTTGCTTGCCCCTGATGTAGGCAACCCTCACTAACATAATGCTCCAGAACCGTCTGCACCCTACTATTATCTTATACTTACATTCTGTTCAAGGGGCTGCAGTGTATTAATATTACACTTCCATTTGCTGTCTTTCCTAACAGCAACGTTTGCGCAATATTTACAACTGGTCCCAGCTCTTGCAGAAGTTGAAGGCATCTCAGACTGGTCTGTTGGTGGCTTTTCAGGCACCTGGAAAGGGTAGGGATGATTGGATCAGTGCTACATCATTCGTTTACAGAGTTGGGTTGTGCACTGTGTTGGAAAAAGTTTTCTTAAATTTCTTGTGGCTACATTGTGATAAAAAATAAAACAGTAAATTATTATTCAGTTGCATACCAAACTGCAATCAAGACTGCCAATAAATAGTCTAGACACAGATGCGACTTCCGGTGGACGTTAAAGTTGCCACAATACAATTACATTAAATATAAGTATTTTAGTTATCATGTGATTTAATTGCATGTTGCAGTAACAGTGCACAAAAAATGTGAATGAAAATGCATCAAAGTCGCTGAAATACAATGACCATACTATGTGGTCAAAAGTCGGAAGCTGTAGCACTGAAAAGTGAGTTTATTATCCAACTCATGTCACGGTATTGATCTGAGGGTACATAAGAGCAGGTGCAACGATTTATAACAGTAGGCTTGCTCTGTTGGTATTTTCAAACAAAGAAAACTGAGTGTGTTCGAACGTAATAAATTTGCAGGAGTGTACAAGGTTGTGTAAGATGTGACAGTAATTACACAATAGTTACAAGTGACCAAATCCAGTGTTTTGCTGTGCTGCTGTGAAATGAATGAATCTGACAGGAAAATGCCAAACCTAATACCCCGTTAAATATCTCGAAAAGAATTTAACTGATTGTGTTCAAATGAACTGCTTGTCCTACATGCCTGTCAGGTAATGGAGACGACTCTAGGTACAGGTCAGGTACAATAATTATTAATACGAGTAGAAAGGCGACTGGATGAGTTGTTCACGATCAGAGTGCACTGATCATAATTGCGAATGTGGTACATTGTTGTAGTTGAACAAACGACAGTGTGTGGAGCAGTTCACATACGTTTCTAAGCCACTGCACAGAATGTGATATGACATTAAAAGTGATGTAAGAAATTTTCTGTATGTGCTTCTGATATAGTGCAAAGCAAGTCGAAATGATGCCATCACTGGGCCTTGTTATCACTGGTATACTGCTTTCTGCTGCGGAGGATGGGGCACCAGGCGGATCCATCTACGTGGGCAGTGTGACCAGGGGTCGGGGAGGGGGGGGGGGGGGGAGCAAAATACGCAGTTGCTGTGGCCACCATCACTGCCTTCCACCACTGATGAAGACGGCTACAATAGCCAAAAACTACCTGTCCTTTTTCTGTATCCATGCACCAATCAACTGTACAAGCTAATGCAATGGACGTTGGACGTTTGGGGAAATTTGTCCAGGGAGCAAGGCTATAAAATTTTAAGTTTTTATAGCTTATGATTCGGTGGGTTTTAAAATATGTCATGTCCCATCAAATAAATTTGACTAGAAATACACCAATATTTATGTATCTCCAACTGTTAATATCCTTTTAGTATTTTTAAGGTAGATTACTCTGACATATAAAAGATAGCCATTCCCAACACTACATACGAAGTACACCTTTTTACAAGATTAATATGGATGTGATGCACTCTTGTTTCCTTGCTGATGCCTGTTGTGTGGAGTCACAATATTTTTACAGTAACAGAGAATTTTTACTACACTCCTGGAAATGGAAAAAAGAACACATTGACACCGGTGTGTCAGACCCACCATACTTGCTCCGGACACTGCGAGAGGGCTGTACAAGCAATGATCACATGCACGGCACAGCGGACACACCAGGAACCGCGGTGTTGGCCGTCGAATGGCGCTAGCTGCGCAGCATTTGTGCACCGCCGCCGTCAGTGTCAGCCAGTTTGCCGTGGCATACGGAGCTCCATCGCAGTCTTTAACACTGGTAGCATGCCGCGACAGCGTGGACGTGAACCGTATGTGCAGTTGACGGACTTTGAGCGAGGGCGTATAGTGGGCATGCGGGAGGCCGGGTGGACGTACCGCCGAATTGCTCAACACGTGGGGCGTGAGGTCTCCACAGTACATCGATGTTGTCGCCAGTGGTCGGCGGAAGGTGCACGTGCCCGTCGACCTGGGACCGGACCGCAGCGACGCACGGATGCACGCCAAGACCGTAGGATCCTACGCAGTGCCGTAGGGGACCGCACCGCCACTTCCCAGCAAATTAGGGACACTGTTGCTCCTGGGGTATCGGCGAGGACCATTCGCAACCGTCTCCATGAAGCTGGGCTACGGTCCCGCACACCGTTAGGCCGTCTTCCGCTCACGCCCCAACATCGTGCAGCCCGCCTCCAGTGGTGTCGCGACAGGCGTGAATGGAGGGACGAATGGAGACGTGTCGTCTTCAGCGATGAGAGTCGCTTCTCCCTTGGTGCCAATGATGGTCGTATGCGTGTTTGGCGCCGTGCAGGTGAGCGCCACAATCAGGACAGCATACGACCGAGGCACACAGGGCCAACACCCGGCATCATGGTGTGGGGAGCGATCTCCTACACTGGCCGTACACCACTGGTGATCGTCGAGGGGACACTGAATAGTGCACGGTACATCCAAACCATCATCGAACCCATCGTTCTACCATTCCTAGACCGGCAAGGGAACTTGCTGTTCCAACAGGACAATGCACGTCCGCATGTATCCCATGCCACCCAACGTGCTCTAGAAGGTGTAAGTCAACTACCCTGGCCAGCAAGATCTCCGGATCTGTCCCCCATTGAGCATGTTTGGGACTGGATGAAGCGTCGTCTCACGCGGTCTGCACGTCCAGCACGAACGCTGGTCCAACTAAGGCGCCAGGCGGAAATGGCATGGCAAGCCGTTCCACAGGACTACATCCAGCATCTCTACGATCGTCTCCATGGGAGAATAGCAGCCTGCATTGCTGCGAAAGGTGGATATACACTGTACTAGTGCCGACATTGTGCATGCTCTGTTGCCTGTGTCTATGTGCCTGTGGTTCTGTCAGTGTGATCATGTGATGTATCTGACCCCAGGAATGTGTCAATATAGTTTCCCCTTCCTGGGACAATGAATTCACGGTGTTCTTATTTCAATTTCCAGGAGTGTATTTTCTTTCGGTTTCATGGGACGATAGGATCCAGCTGCTTGGTCGGCATGTGTCAGTACAGCTCATAGGACCAACTGAAAACTTAAGAAAGTCCTCTAAAAAGTAAAAAGAAAATCACAAGAAAGCACAAAAAGTTGTACAATATCAGTACACATTCACAGTTAACAATTCTGCCCATGAATAAATACCAAACAATCGTGGGAAACTGTAAATTTACTGCAAAACGTTTTATATAGATTTTAGAAGTAAACCATATTCACTGCTTCCAATAGTATCTACTCCACCAATGGTAATTTAATGCCTAAACAAGAAGTAGTTAGGCAACTCGTTAGTGTTTGGATGCGCATACATAGGAATTTAAATTTTAGGGGTAACCTATCCTGGAGCTCTTTAACAACACATAAAGTCATTCTTACACTTGATGCTGTTGAATGATTAGAAAAGGGATCCAAAATAGTAAGGTAACATGCTTTGTTTATTTTTAGTCAGCAATGTAGAAATACTGTAGATTTGTGCCATCTATTTTGAAGCTGTGTAAATTTATCAAAATAAGATGACATATTCAACTTTTTCTGTATTCATTTTGTTAGTTCGCAACTAGTTACAATTCTCTAGGTCACTCTCAAGTAATTTTTGTGGTTCTGCACAAAATAAAATATATTATATTACCTTCACGAATTAACTTTTAGACTGAGGCACTGTTTGTTAAATCAGATGCTTTCAATAGTCTTCAACAGTTTTGTGTGTGTTGATGCCGCTGGATGTTTGAATTAATTCTGTAAGCAGCTGAGTTTATATTGTTTTTGATCTATTTACTGGTGTGAAGGAGTGGGAGAAGCTAAGTATTTTCCCATTCACGTACTTAAAAGTGCCTAAAAGCCATACTCTTTCAGCAGAATTTACCAGCCAAATAGTCATTAGCTTCATATACCGGTTATAAGTGATCTGATTCATCTGATGGCCTCCACTCTTGTGTACAGGTATACCTACAACTGAAAAAGTAGTATTAGTTTTAAGGGGATTCAACAAGGGGTATGAGACACAGAGATGAAATCTGAATGAGACTAGGTTAGAGAACTTGACCGACCGCATAATTATTGATAAAACTATTTAAAATTAGGACGTTAGGATTGGGATTTGAATCACACTTCCCCTGAATACGTGTCCAGTTCTTAGCCACAACACCTCCTCACTCGACTTTTACAGTCATTATTTAGAATCTCAAGTTACCACATAGGTGTTCTACACAGTCATCCCTCACCTGAGCATAGCGCACAGAACGCTCATATAAGAAAAAAAACAGAAAATTCCATCTTAGGGATTTTGTAACTGGTGTGTCACATTCACACCTTCGTCGGTTTTCTGCACTTTCTTGTTTTGCAATAGTTTCGTACCGATGAAGCCAAATCTCGTCACCCGTGATGTTTTTCCAGAAAAGAATTATCCACGTTTTTCACTTTGTTCAAGCTGCAGCAGACGTCCACCTGTCATTCTTTTTGTTCGGGAATCAAGCCGTGCAGGGCAAACTACGTAGATACATTTCTCTTCTTCGGAACGGTCTGCAAAGTGTCTTGGTTACTTGATTTGGAGATGTTCAGCTCGTTGTTCCATTGTGATTTATGACACAACAATGTTGATACAGTACAGCTGCATGTACACAGCTTAACACTGCCTCCCCACAACTCAGTGCTCAGCGGTCAAACGTACATCTGTTCGTTACAGTTCTTAGTTCAAGTCCTGTCAAAGCAACTACGCTGACGTCACTTAAATGTCAAGAGCAAATCAGTCTCTTAACTTTTGGATGGACTGTCTATGATTTGCAGAGTGCATCGCAAGTGACATGTTATACACGAAAACAAATAAAACAGTCTATCACAACAAAATTTGACTGAGTCGTATGTGGTGCAAAAGTCTCACAAGTGCGAAACTTTTTGAAATAGAGTCGAAAATAAATCTGTGGCTTTCTAACCTTAGATAATTAAGATCAAAAACTGATAACAAATACCACTTATAATTATGATCTCTTCTGTTGAGTGTACTACACGTCGCACCACTACCCACACGATAAACATTCGACACCAGTCACTGCCAAATATATTTCCTTGGTGACTGGACTGGTGTGGATCCACTCAGTCTTACGATATCAACTGATCAGAAACTGACAATATGTAATGTTTAAGCAACTAAATGCTGGAACCGATATTGGGATGTTGCTGTCTTGATCACGTATCACTGGAGTACTGCTGTCCAGTGGCTAATAATGCAAGCAAAGAAGCAAGAAACTACTAGCAGGTCTCATCAGTAGTTTCATACATATAAATCTATCACAAACAATGAAGCAGCAGTACTTTGCACTCCTTTGCAGCGCTGCATTCAATAGTGTGTAATGCCTACAAGAAAGCGACAATCCACTGAAGTATTGCCACACAACAGTAATACCTACAAGAAAGCGACAAGCCACTGAAGTATTGGCACACAACAGTACCTCGTGTCAACAGAGAAGCGGTAGAGGAATGGCAGGAAACCGGATTACTGATGTCCAGTGCCATCTGGTACTGAAGAAGAAGCAACAATCAGCGGCTATGTAACTTGAGTACTTCTGTCCAACGACAGATAATACCAACAAATGCCTCGGTAGTTCATCTGCAGGCCAGTGCAGCGTTGCCCTCAGTGGCATATAATGCTAACAATCAAACAGCAGCTTTTTAGTGGAGCACTGCGGCACTGTAGCCTAATTGCATTTAAAACCAATGTTGAAACGGCTGGCTGTTGACAGGCCGCTGCGATACATCAGCCAATGGCATTTAATGCCATTAATGAAACAGGAATCGATTGGCACCCATATGGTTCTGTCATCTAATAATCTTTAAACCTACAATGAAATAACAGTCTGTCGGCAGACTATATGAGGTTTCGGTTAAGCTATTTAGTGTATGTCTAAAATGCTACAGATCCGATGCCTGGTGACCTATAGTGATGGGAAGCTCCCCATAAAATCATGCAAATTTAAAAGAAACGGCGCCACGCAATTTATAACATCTTATTAAGTGTAAAATACTAGGGGCAGTCCAGTGAAGTATGGATGTACGGTTACGACATCTCACATATTGATGCAGGGATACACCAAACTATGAAATGACCCAGTGGTCTCTATACGAGTATAATCTGCTTTATTGCCAAAAGGCATCAAAAATATAATTTACACACTGATTCGCGGTTTAAACTTTAGTAAGCGGACAAGGGATTGCAGCTATGAACTACAGCCTTGGCACCAGCTTGTGCACACATAAAAATTCAACATGAAACTACATCGTGAGTACGGCCTGTGATTGCGGAAAGGTTTGTGATAAAAGCGAAGTTTCTGGAAAAGCCAGAATGTACACCAGTACTCTTGCCTAACCACTTTATGAGTTCAACTAACTGGCTGTGAAAATTACACTTGTAAAATATTACACTGAGGCATATTAATAACTTTGTGCTCCCCTCGTCTTCCTGACCACAACAATGGCACATGCTTACCACTCTGAAGCCGTGTGAATGTCAAATATGGCTGTAGTAGGGGCTAAAATTCTAACTTTTTGTCTGCCTCTTTACTTTTCTGTAAGGCGCAGATATCTCATTCTGCAGTGCTCAGCCCCGGAATAAGTGTTATCTGCTGCAATCTCGAAGTAAGCGCATCCTCGGCGGCAAATTCCCTCTTCCAAAAGAAGGGAAAGGAAATCAGAAACAAGTGTGGTCTTGACAGCGTCTACATCTACATCTACATTTATACTCCGCAAGCCACCCAGCGGTGTGTGGCTGAGGGCACTTTACGTGCCACTGTCATTACCTCACTTTTCTGTTCTAGTCGCGTACGGTTCGCGGGAAGAACGGCTTCCGGAAAGCCTCCGTGCGCGCTCGAATCTCTCTAATTTTACATTCGTGATCTCCTCGGGAGGTATAAGTAGGGGGAATCAATATATTCGATACCTCATCCAGAAACGCATCGTCTCGAAACCTGGCGAGCAAGCTACACCGCGATGCAGAGCGCCTCTCTTGCAGAGTCTGCCAATTGAGTTTGCTAAACATCTCCGTAACGCTATCACGGCTACCAAATAACCCTGTGACGAAACGCGCCGCTCTTCTTTGGATCTTCTCTATCTCCTCCGTCAACCCGATCTGGTACGGATCCCACACTGATGAGCAATACTCAAGTATAGGTGGAACGAGTGTTATGTAAGCCACCTCCTTTGTTGATGGACTACATTTTCTAAGGACTCTCCCAATGAATCTCAACCTGGTACCCGCCTTACCAACAATTAATTTTATAGGATCATTCCACTTCAAATCGTTCCGCACGCATACTCCCAGATATTTCACAGAAGTAACTGCTACCAATGTTTGTTCCACTATCATATATTCATACAATAAAGGATCCTTCTTTCTATGTATTCGCAATACATTACATTTGTCTATGTTAAGGGTCAGTTGCCACTCCCTGCACCATGTGCCTATCCGCTGCAGATCTTCCTGCATTTCGCTACAATTTTCTAATGCTGTAACTTCTCTGTATACTACAGCACCATCCGCGAAAAGCCGTATGGAACTTCCGACACTATCTACTAGGTCATTTATATATATTATGAAAAGCAATGGTCCCATAACACTCCCCTGTGGCACGCCAGAGGTTACTTTAACGTCTGTAGACGTCTCTCCATTGATAACAACATGCTGTGTTCTGTTTGCTAAAAACTCTTCAATCCAGTCACACAGCTGGTCTGATATTCCGTAGGCTCCTACTTTGCTTATCAGGTGACAGTGCGGACTGTACCGAACGCCTTCCAGAAGTCAAGGAAAATAGCATTTACCTGGGAGCCTGTATCTAATATTTTCTGGGTCTCATGAACAAATAAAGCGAGTTGGGTCTCACACGATCGCTGTTTCCGGAATCCATGTTGATTCCTACATAGTAGATTCTGGGTTTCCAAAAACGACATGATACTCGAGCAAAAAACATGTTCTAAAATTCTACAACATATCGATGTCAGAGATATAGGTCTATAGTTTTGCACATCTGCTCGACGACCCTTCTTGAAGACTGGGACTACCTGTGCTCTTTTCCAATCATTTGGAACCTTCCGTTCCTCTAGAGACTTGCGGTACACGGCTGTTAGAAGGGGGGCAAGTTCAATCGCGTACTCTGTGTAGGATCGAATTGGTATCCCGTCAGGTCCAGTGTACGTTCCTCTGTTGAGTGATTCCAGTTGCTTTTCTATTCCTTGGACGCTTATTTCGATCTCAGCCATTTTTTCGTTTGTGCGAGGATTTAGAGAAGGAACTTCAGTGCGGTCTTCCTCTGTGAAACAGCTTTGGAAAAAGGTGTTTAGTATTTGAGCTTTACGCGTGTCATCCTCTGTTTCAATGTCATCATCATCCCAGAGTGTCTGGATATGCTGTTTCGAGCCACTTACTGATTTAACGTAAGACCAGAACTTCCTAGGATTTTCTGTCAAGTCGGTACATAGAATTTTACTTTCGAATTCACTGAACGCTTCACGCATAGCCCTTCTTACGCTAACTTTGACATCGTTTAGCTTCTGTTTGTCTGAGAGGTTTTGGCTGCTTTTACACTTGGAGTGAAGCTCTCTTTGCTTTCGCAGTAGTTTCCTAACTTTGTTGCTGAACCACGGTGGGTTTTTTCCCGTCCCTCACAGTTTTACTCGGCACGTACCTGTCTAAAACGCATTTTACGATTGCCTTGAACTTTTTCCATAAACAATCAACATTGTCAGTGTCGGAACAGAAATTTTCGTTTTGATCTGTTAGGTAGTCTGAAATCTGCCTTCTATTACTCTTGCTAAACAGATAAACCTTCCTCCCTTTTTTTATATTCCTATTAACTTCCATATTCAGGGATGCTGCAATGGCCTTATGATCACTGATTCCCTGTTCTGCACTTACAGAGTTGAAAAGTTCGGGTCTGTTTGTTATCAGTAGGTCCAAGATGTTATCTCCACGAGTCGGTTCTCTGTTTAATTGCTCGAGGTAATTTTCGGGTAGTACACTCAGTATAATGTCACTCGATGCTCTGTCCCTACCACCCGTCCTAAACATCTGAGTGTCCCAGTCTATATCTGGTAAATTGAAATCTCCACCTAAGACTATAACATGCTGAGAAAATTTATGTGAAATGTATTCCAAATTTTCTCTCAGTTGTTCTGCCACTAATGTTGCTGAGTCGGGAGGTCGGTAAAAGGAGCCAACTATTAACCTAGCTC
This sequence comes from Schistocerca serialis cubense, assembly GCF_023864345.2. Classification (NCBI taxonomy): domain Eukaryota; kingdom Metazoa; phylum Arthropoda; class Insecta; order Orthoptera; family Acrididae; genus Schistocerca; species Schistocerca serialis. Next base: position 350,632,847 of record NC_064638.1, on the reverse strand, counting down.
GGTTGTTGAGTGTAACCTCCACCCATAATAATTCACAGGAACTATCCACTTCTAATTCACTACAGTATAAACTACTACTAACAACGGCAAACACGCCACCACCGGTTGCATGCAATCTATCGTTTCTAAACACCATCTGTACCTTTGTAAAAATTTCGGCAGAATTTTTCTCTGGCTTCAGCCAGCTTTCTGTACCTGAAGAAGAGTGTTCTATATCCCTCCTCTTCAAAACTTAGCTGGCTCTTCCAGCATTAAAATGTCAGCCAACTACAGCAGACCTTGGAAAATTCCAACCATTAACAGTTTAAAAATTTCCTGCTCTCGAGAATTTTGCCATGGTTCACCAATAAGGTGTAACATGGGGAGCAAGGCAGAAAATTTGTCCCACTCTACGACAGATTTCCAGTTATGGCCAGCCAAAAGCCTTGCCTGCACGCATATGCAGGAACTCAATCCTTCTACTGAAATAATTACTATTAACCAACCAGGGAACCCCTTGCTAGAAATCGAACAAACATTCCAGCAGGCCACACCATGGCCTAACAGGTGCTCCCACATCACGGGGACTTGCGTTAACTTCCATCACCACCTAAATCATTGGATCAATTCCAGCCAAACTCGATACACATATCATTTACTACCTGGAAGGAATCACTGATCGAGCAAGAAGCATCCACCTATCAAACGGATGGAGGTGGGGATGAAAAAGCACTGTAGCACATGACGCCAGAATACCTATACTTTAGTGCACAGTATTTGAGAATTAGAGCACTTAAAGGCTTGCAACACACACTGCACATAAGTTTAAACATTTACAAAACTTTTTCTCTCTTGCAACCTCCAAAAAAATGATGCAAAGAGAAAAGTTTGTTACTTACTACATTTTCGCTGTTGATGCAGTAAAACCGCCACATGCAGTTATGTAAACTGAAGGTGGAGGTGGGAGAAATGGATGGAAAGTGTAAGAACGTACCGATATCAGCTGCAATGGAATTTAGTGCGGAATCAGCGGCTATGAGTGCCACTGTGATACAGTGTTTACCGCTGTTGCGTGGACTGTCTCGGCACGCCTACAGCCAACCCACATTCCTAACTAGTGCCACCTAGCTGGTCTCCATTCATGTCTTCTACGATCGCTACTTCGAGAATCCTTTAGGAGTCTGAACGTAACTGTGCATCTGCGCTGAAGGTAGTGAAGTCAACTGCCCACTGAAGTGAATCAATTTCGTGAATGAGTATGATCCTTCAGAAGGAGAGGGGGAGGAGTAGATGGACTAATAGAAGACTTGAATGAATAAATACCCTGACAACACCGGGTTTATTAGCTAATTTACCCTTTAGTAGGAGATGGGAATTATACATCCCAGCTTAAAAATAACGAAAAGGCTTCTACAGGGTGTGGATTTCCCATGATCGTGATGTGCTGCCGTCTGTGGGACTCCCTTGTGGACTTATTTCCGCCTGCCGTTTTCTTTTTCTAGCTAATCCTTTTGATTGTTGCGGCGTTTTGCAATGTAATATGTGTTATGATGACTGTCTGTAGCGCTGTTTTGTCAGAGGAGTCAGTTTTTTTCATTTTATTTTGTGTTAAAAGTAAGTTGTAACAAGATATTCATTATGTAAACATTTAAATATATTTATTTGACGTTTACACTGTAATTGCATACTGGGCAACTGTGATGCAATTCCAAAAATATTTTATGGTAGGTAGCATACTTCCCACTGATTTTTCATGATCCTGTCTGTCAGTTTTTTTCTTGCAGTAATTGCGATCTAATGTTTTCATGAGTTAAATTCAAGACTAAACTCACACTGCAAAGTATGTTTTCGGTGAGGTATTATTTACAGATAAGTGTAGTGATTATTTTCAAATTCTGATGATATATTTCGATATTGCAGTTACGTACTGTTTAAATGTACTGTTATCTTTACAGATATCCGAGAAACTAGATGTGAGTAGCCCAAAGCATGTGTAAGAGGTGCTAAATATTCTCTCTGTCAGAGAATGACAGTGATTCTGAAGGCGAATTTGATTTGGATCCAGTGGCGATTTGAAAAGCTTGGATGAATCGTTTCATGCCATGTGAGTACATTCGTGCATACCATATGATTATGCGCGAGGGGAATGTGCAAAGAACCTGGCTGATGGAGCTACTATTCAGGCAGTGGTAGCTGATACAAAGACTCAAGACGACTCAGATCAACATAGTGGTGAAGACTGGGGCGATGACTGCCCACATCTTATCAGTGAAGGGAACAGGTGTCATCCAGTAAAAAGTGATGTTTCAAAACATGTTTTCAGTAACAGTGACAGTAAACTATGCTACTTTTCAAAACTTTTTAATGACGATGTTTTCGGCATCGTTGTAAATGAAACAAATAGGGGTGCTACTCAAAATTGGACTCTCCATGGGGGTAATGTTAGTACAACAAAAGGTTGCAGTCCTACAAACATCAGGGAGATGCAGGAACTTATTGGATACCTTACTATATGGGCATTCATTCATGAACTTCCACCAATGTCAGTTTTTTGTAGTTCAGATCGAAATCTAAAAGTTGACGCTGTAGTGGAAGTAATGAGCATTAAGAGATTCAAAAAATTGCTGAGAACATCTATTGCAACAACAACAAGGATCAGAAACCTCAAAGCCACGCTGAGTACTACAAGCTTCTCAAACCGCGACCTCTTCCAGTAAAACTTTTGAACAATTGCAAAGTAAATTATGACCAGCCCTCTTTCCTGTCTGTCGACGATAACATGATTGCTTTCAAACGTCGCTCTAGTATGAAGCAGCACATGGCGATGAAACCTGTCAAGAGAAGATATAAGGATATAAAGTGTGGTGTTTATGCGACGCGGAGACAGGATACGTACTACATACTGAATTTTAATATCTATATTTGAAAAAAAAATTATGGTTACTCACTAGGGGATAAAGCAGTCCTAAAACAAAGAGAATGTGTGCATCAGAGGGCTGCACTTGTGGCGTTTGACTGCTTTTTTACATGACCAAGGCTGACGACTATATTGCTGGAGAAAGGCATTTACTCTTGCGGAACTGTCAGAATGATTCGCAAAGGTCTTCCTACTGTGATGAAAGAAAATAGTAGGTTGCCAAGAGGAGAATTTCAGTTTCAAATACAAGGTGTCATCTCAGCTGTGAAGTGGTTGGGCAACTGTGCTGCCACATTGCTGTCTACATTTCATGATGCAAGAGCGCCAACAATAGTCACTCGCAAGAATAAATATGGGACACAGTCACATGAATTCTGCCTCTTAGTTGTGCTGATCATGGGTAGTGTTGACAGACTGGATCAACTGCGAGAATGATACGCGCTAGGTAGACGTTCTGTCAAATGGTGGCATAGAACTATTTATTTCTTGATTGATTTCTCTATGGTGAACAGCTTTTCTTGTGAAAGATACACAAGCGCTCTACAACAAACCAGGATCAGTGAATATTTCGTCTCAGATTAACACGACATCTCACTGCTGTATATGCTAGTAGGAAACGTCGACGCAAAATACCTTCATACCTTCCAAAAAAAGGAGTAATTCCAGTGGACATCAGGCTACCACAGCTTGGAAACCACCATCCTATTTTAGGAACCAGTTATCGGAGATGCAGACTTCGTAACAGTAAGCAGACCGAAAAGCTAATTCGGTGTATGTGACAGCCTGTAATGTCCCACTGTGTGTGGATCCATTTTTTAGGAGTTTCATGGGAAATAATTTGTTTTCACTCAATAGTGTATTATTTACAACTCTGTCGTTTTATGAGAATACATCAATAAATAATTAAAAAATAGGTACTGTCATTAAATTTTCTCATGATAAATAGTGCCAATGGGAAAAATGCTTCCCACTGTATATTGGAAACTAAAACGAGTTGCAAAATTGTAATTATTTATTAATTGCAATGTTATTTGATACCCAACATAATTCCGTTTCCTTCCTCATCTACACTGCCTACGAAAGGGTTAAGCTACAAGAAAGGTTGGGGACAGTTTGGGAATAAACTGGCATGTAATAACCTCTACAATAATTGTGTTTAGTTGCCCGTAATAGCCTTTTGATATAGCTCTCCAATACTCTCACCCAATGGATTCTAATCCCAAAGAGGAAACAACATTCAACAGGCACTGTAATACTGTTGTCTCAAGAGACCTAAAGTAAATAACGACGCTGGGATTGCTCAACACGCCAGTGCAGTATCGCCTTGCAGAAATACTTAGTGCAAACCCTGAAGGACTAGTCAATCAGCGATCAATGTTTTAGTTCTTTATAATAACTGTTAATGAAAACAGTGGAGCAGCATTCGATTTTTTAGCCGACAATGAGAGGTGGCTAACCTTTCCAGCTAGCAACATCTCATCCATTAGCTGAGAACGAATGGAGTAGTATGCTAAAGACGTATAGAATAGAGTAGTAATGACAGATGGAATGTGACAACTACACTTAGAATCTTGAGGTAGGATATGCAGGGACTGCAGGGCAGGACCATCTAGGCCTGCTCTTTCTCTGTTGGGCTTTTATATCTGGAGGTGTAAAAGCAGGACGTTGGGTCATCCAGGGCCGACGAGAATGGGGCAGTAATGGGCCATTACAAGGGTCGCTATCTAGGGATGCAGGCAGCGGTCTCTTATCATAGCTGGGCAGTGAATTCATGACAGGGAGAAAATGGTAGAATAGGATTTGTGCAGGGGGATGGCTAGGCATGGTAAAAATGCAATCCCCTCCTGCTCAGCCAGGAGACAGCATAGATCTTCCACAGGCGAACGAGAAAAATTCGTCACTGGTGTGAGGGAACCGAGAAAAACGTTATTCTCGGTCACACCTGACGTTAAGAGAACAGAATCTATCTTGTCCTTTTGTTTTCCCACAGTGGGGAAATCGCGACAGTGGGAAGAACACGTCTGTCACTGTTTTAAGCTCCACTTTCCAAGCAGAAATGGCTGGTAAAGAAGTCGATTGAGAGAGGAGTTTTCATGGAGCCTATGGAGGGAATAGGAGAGACTTTATAAAATTTTACTATTGACCAAAGTTGAAAACGTGTCTTGTACCGAGGAACTGTTGAATTGCCCCAAAGGAATAACTACGTAAAATTTACATCATGATAACTGTGCAGATGGGTGCTGGCAAAGACAACTTGTGGTGAGTATGAAATGCCACTGCAGGCACGCATTCATGAGAGAGCAATTAGAGGCTGCAGAGGTATACTTTGGGACAACTGATGGCTTAATTGCAGGGCGACGGCGTGCTGGATGGGCCCAGTGGGCAGCGAACTCGACCAGGTCGCCATGCTATTGTCTGGTCGCGAACCAGGGTCATCAGATGTGCTTGTGCGATAACACCAAGGCAGACTTGTTCTCTTGGGACCTGAGCGAGACGTGACAGCATCGACAATCCTGATGGGTAAATGAGCAGGTGCGCTACCACAAGTGGAGTCACATGCCAGGAGTGAAAGGACGTACAAAGCTGTGGCCTTGTCACGACACAGTGAGGAACCCATAAGGGAATGACTGAGACTGATCTTCTTTGGAGGATGCCCAAATGGTCAGGCTACAAAACAAGTATCTCTGTGCCGAGACTTTTGCATCCATATTAAGATTTTCTCCTAATGAGAACTACTGACATACTTTCGACTTTGCAGTGCGGCTTGGGTAGTGAGCCATGTTTTTCTCTCTTTGACATACAAAGATAGCAATACCACGTCCTGTGTCGCTACTCTCATTTTTGTTTTTGCTGTTTTCTCTCTCTGGAGCTATATGGTATCTTCCTGCATTTACATAGCAGGAGACAGCCACCCAAATGGGTCAAAGAGTGCACGGGTACTCCAATCTCGGGATACCCTATACAGGTGACAGTACATGTACAGGGACTGTCCCCTTGGTGTGTCACTCAGGCGTAAATAAATATCTGAACTCTTGTCATCACTTATGGAACACAGACCAACCAAAATATGCCGATCTACGAGTTGAAAGAAGCCCTGCATCAACACCAGGCCCTAACAACTCCCAGACTCTATTGTGAGCACTATGGTCTCAAATTAAATGGTTCTAAGCACCAAGGGACTTAACAGCTTAGGTCATCAGTCCCCTAGACTTAGAACTAGTTAAACCTAGCTAACCTAAGGACATCACACACATCTGTGCCCGAGGCAGGATTCGAACCTGCGACCTTGGCAGCAGCGCGGTTCCAGACTGAAGCGCCTAGAACCGCTCGGTCACAGCGGCCGGCCCACTCGGGTCTGCTCACGCTCTTAGGGTAGGTCCGCGCAGCGAATCACACAATACGCTGAGCGTGATGTCAAGTACGGAACCTCGGTCCACACGAACTTCCGCCGCTGCATCTATGAAATACTTATCATCCGATTTCAAGAAAACTATTTTGCGTCTTACAGCCTGATATCTTCTCTCGATAAAGGACCGTATTTCTTTTCGTTATTCGTCATGGTTACTTACTGTATCGCATTTATGTAAACCATTGCACGAAATTTTAATGAGTGTGCAAAGGTAAAAGCGCAGTGCGTGGACTTGGCGTGTAGTTCGATAGCAGATCGATAGCTATCACCGTTCTCGAGATATTGAACGATATGTCGGAGGACGGGCTGTGGGGTGGCTTCGCGCAGGTCGCTCGCGATGCGACAGATACTTCGCGCTGCTCACCGGAAACCATGTGGTTGTATCAACCCTAAATTTCGTAAACGGTTCAAGAAATTGAAACGTGTTTTTGTTGCAAATGATAACTTGTAAAGAGTCATGTATTTCGTCTCATGATAAATACCCAAAATCTAACTATCTGCCGAGATATTAAAGTAACTACAGTTCTTCAGAATGGATCGATGAACTGTTTTAAACGGCATTTTATAGCATGTGAAATGAGAATTACAGTGACATGGAACATATTATTATTTACATTATTCTATATAGACCTACAGAAGTTAAACTAAAACTAATTTGCTGGTATGTCATAAGATGTAACTTGGTAAGTATCTACAGCTATTAATTATTTCCTTTGGTAACTAACAGACGCTTTTTTCTTGCAGCAGTGTACTTTGTTTTTCCAAGACGCGTTTCGTCTTTTACGTTAAGATATCTTCGGTGGAATCGAGAATGATTCAATTTTGTTTTGATATATGATCCTTACAGATTATAAAACAGTTCATACCTCATTTTATACGTGAATAAGTGATTACATACAGTTAATCGAATTTTCGACAGGCATCTGCGTTTCCCCTCTCCTGGTCACATGCTGTAGGTTGAACTACAACTTAGCTTATGGAACATAAGTACATTATCATTTTTCCTTTTTTTTTCTTCTGTCATTAGCTGTAGAAATTTTACCGAAAACTGTGATTTAAAGTCGTAACTACAGTGTGTTCACCTCATGTGTCTTCCTATTTGGTTTGTTCATGTACATGTTGCCAATTTAACGAATTACATGCTGAAAACTAACGTTTGTTTATTTCTGTTATTCTTATATGAGTATGTGTGTGTGGCTGGTCAGTGAGAATTACAGAACGTTGAAAGTGAATGCAATACTTGTCAGAAAGTGGTTGGAAGGTTTGGTGTTCAGCTGGTATCAGTTTTGGTTTAAATGTTTTGTGGAAAAGTTCGTCTAAGAGTAAACTCATTGTTTACATTAATCGATAAAATAGTAGACTAAAATTTCAACAGGTTATTATTATCAGAATACTAGCACCTAACTCCTTTGTCACTTACGTAAAAAAAAACGACCTGAACTGTTTCATAATCTACAAATATCACAAAGATTCCACTGGGAGTGCCTTAATGCAAAAGGCGAAAAGGGTCTAGAACAAATAAAATAAGTCACAGGAAGAAAATGGCGTTTGTTATTTAGAAAACGAATATTTCTGTGCTTGGTGCAGGTAATGGCCACGTAAACAAATTTCTTATTTATTATTGCGTTTTGCATCAAGACATTTTGTTTCGTTCAAAATGGTTCAAATGGCTCTGAGCACTATGGGACTCACCTGCTGAGGTCACAAGTCCCCTAGAACTTAGAACTACTTAAACCTAACTAACCCAAGGACATCACACACATCCATGCCCGAGGCAGGATTCGAACCTGCGAACGTAGCGGTCGCATTTTGTTTGTTTCCAACATTTAGAACACTTCATAATTACATGTAATAACACCAGATTGCCAGATACTCTTTCCAGCTTCGGTAAAACATTCTTTGCAGTCAGGATGTACAGCCTTTGATAACTCGATTTCTTTTACTGAAAGATTTTACGTACCTGAATAATCTTTAAGTCAAACACCTCGACATAAAGTACCAAATATAATATTATGTGAATCGTTTTCAATATCCATAAGGTCTCACTGGTCACTGTCTTACAAGTAGTTAAGGACCAGTCAGAGTAATTGGTTTCACAATTACCACTTTCGGCGTTATACTCTAACTGATGATTCCATATTTAGTTGCCAAAATACTGCATTTATTTTGTGATTAATCTGCTTTCCCCGACAAAAACGGTAATTAAAAATAGTATCATACGACGTTCGCTCATCCTTTATTATGCCTGAGAATGATCACATGATATCTGAATTCAGACGATAAGCATCCACTGTACAAAAAACGTATGGCAGCATCTGTAAAAGTGCATTACGATACATTTGCCACCGATGACTCCTACACACTCTGAGAACTGCCGCCGGCCGCTGTGACCGAGCGGTTCTAAGCTCTTCAGTCCGGAACCGCGCTGCTACTACGGTCGCAGGTTCGAATCCTGCCTCGGGCATGGATGTGTGTGATGTCCTTAGGTTAGTAAGATTTAAGTAGTTCTAAGTCTAGGGGACTGACGACCTCAGATGTTAACTCACATAGTGTTTAGAGCCATCTGAACCATTTGAGAACTGCCAGTGCATTCGAAAATAATGGATAATATGTAACCAGTCATTTATTGTTGTTTCATGAAGGAGTACATGTCTTATGGAAAATGCTACAAATGGAAGAATGGCCTTAATAGTAATTAAACTTTATCATTTGCTGACAGTCGCCATAAGAAAACTGCATTTTCCCTACCATAAGGCTGTTTGCAGAGACTAATAGAGAGGTATACACAAATACATCACAGGTATATGTGCTAGAGGCTATATTAAACAAATATTCTGGCAATAAATACGCAACTAACCGACCTAATTAAAAATGGTGTCATTTCCTCTTGGGCTGCATTAAGATGAAATACAATTCGTCTGTGTGTTGAAACAGCGCTTCACAGTAGTCTATCCTGTGTTGGCGTCTTAATCTCTACGTAACTACTGCATCCTACATCCATTCTAATGTGCTTACCATTGGCAAGACCTTGTCTCACTCTACAATTTAGCTTCTGTTACCAAACTGATATTCCTTGATGCCTCATAATATGTCCTGTGAGCTAACCCCTCTTGTAGACAAGTTGTGCCATAATTTCCTCTTCCTCCTCTATTTAATTCAGTATTTCTTCTTTAGTTATACGGTCTTCGTATCTAATCTTCAGCATAGTTATTTATCACCTCATTTTGAAAGCGTCCATTTTCTTCTTGACAGAACTGCTCATCGTCCACGTTTCACTTACATAAATGTCTACACACCACACGAATACTTTTATAAAATACTATCCAACCACTAAAATTTATATTCGATGGGAACAATTTTTTCTTTTCAGAAGCGCTTTTCTTGCTACTCAGTCTGCATTTTATGTCCTCTCTACTTCTGCCTTCTCAGTTGTTGGTTCCCTTCCAAGTCATTGCAGTCTTAGAACTTGTTTTCTGTACATGTTGTATATAATCTTGTGTTTTATCCCTGATACCTCCAGAGCTTCAAAGAGTGTCTTTCAGTTAATATTGTCGAAACCTTTCTCTAAATATGCAAATTCTATAAATACAGGTTTGCCTTTCTTCAGTCTGTCTACTCAGCTAAGTGATAGGATCAGTATTGCCTCTCGTGTTCAGACATTTGACAGAAATGTAACATTGTGCTCATGTTAGCTTTTATAGCCCCTCCCCCTCTCCTCTCTGTGTGTTCCTTCCACCTTCTAACCTTCTCTTATTTGCTTAGTTCTCGGTTGCCAAATGAGCTCTTGACAGTTGCTTCTCCTTTGATCAAAGTTTTCTTTCTTCTTTCTTATTTAATGTCGGTACCTGAGTTTCCCAGGTGCAAAATAATTGTTGCAATTTTGGACACTCCGTCAACGTCATTTTTAGACAGCTCATTCTCCATGGTCTATTTTATTTGCTGCATTTTTATACTTTCCCATGTCAATTAAATTCAACGTATAAAGTCTTATCCAAGGATTTCTACTATGCCTTTCTCCCACTTACATTCTAAATTTACATTCTCGGATGGAGTCGCCATTTCTTCTCTCAAAGATATCATTTCGTGTTGTAGTGGATTCCTTCCTCTGTTTCAGTTAGTCGTCATCTTATGGTACCTTTGAGATTATCGAAAAACTCTGCGTCTTAACTTATTCAGGTTCGACGTCCTTAATCTGCTACCATTTACTGTCACTTTAGTTGTAAACTGCAGTTCGTAACCAATAAATTATCGTAGGTCTGCGTCTGCACTGGAAAATGGCTTACAATTTAAAATCTGGTTTCGAAAACTCTGTTCCAGATATGTATTATTCTTTCATGATTCTTGAGCAAAGTGTAGCGATGATTACATTATGCTCTGTGCAGAATGCTATGAGGTCACTTCCCCTTTCAACCCTTCCCCCAAGCCTATATTTTCTTACTATTTTCTCTTCCTGCACCTGCTACTGTACTCCAGTCTCTTACCAGATATTAAATTTTTGTCTCGCTTAACTATCTGAGTAATCTCTTTTATCGTACATTGTTTCAATCTGTTCATCAACTGTGGTGTAGGCAGGCCGGTAAACTTGTATCAGTGTGGTGTCAGTGTTACCATTATGTCTATCTTGGTAATGATGATGTTAACGGCTGTTTAGAGTGGGAGATGAGTGTTGTGATACTACTTCACTGGTAGTTTCAATAGCTAACACTCACAGAGTGATTAAAATACATGATCTTAACACAGCCAATATTGAAGATCAACTGTCAGACACTTTCAGTTATAAATAAATGATTATCAGATAACACGTAATGTACTATCATTATAGTAAACTGCATTTAGGTACTAAAATGTGCATTACTAAAAGCTGTTATGAAAGTAACAATAAGATTCTGTTCTGGGGCGGTCGGTTTTCTAAGTGATGTAGTGAACAATCATGGACAGTAGTCATGAAATCTGTGTATGGTGAAATAAGAAAACATGTAAAAGGGTACATCGTAAAGAAAATAAAAAAATTGGTATGTCTTCATCCAACTTCGTCTTTCCTTCATATATGTTCACGGTACAGTTAATCAAACGCACCTGGCGTTCCGGTGGGTCCCACCCCATACATCAGTGGCAGTCTGTATTGGCTACTACTAGCGTCTGCGCTTCCAGATGGGAACGCCAATTTCGCGAGCCGCCGCGTCAGAGAGGTAAACGCTTGCCGTTGCTGCGCGCCACGCTCTAGTGCGAATCGGCGACCAGAGCAGCTGTGCCGTGGTGGGGTGTGACGGAAATGCGCGCGCATCATGCGGTCGCGACAACACGAGAGAAAAGGCACATGTGACATATGGGAGGATCAGTTTTGACAGCGATGCCGTCTAATTGCAGCAGTGGCGAGTCGGCGCTGCATAACACTGACAATGTCTTGGTACCTCAATCCCTTGTGTGAGGAATCTTTCTCTTTTTACGCAAAACGACAGGTAGGCAAACTGGTAGCTGGTACAAGGAAATCCAGCTCATTTTCCTAAATTATCGTGAGAGGAAGTCGCTGTTGTTGACAAAGGCTCAAATGGTTCAAATGGCTCTGAGCACTATGGGACTTTACATCTATGGTTATCAGTCCCTTAGAACTTAGAACTACTTAAACCTAACTAACCTAAGGACGTCACACAACACCTAGTCATCACGAGGCAGAGAAAATCCCTGACCCCGCCGGGAATCGAACCCGGGAACCCGGGCGTGGGAAGCGAGAACGCTACCGCACCACCACAAGCTGCGGACTTGTTGACGAAGACTTCCACTGTTATTCGTATATTTCATTATCCTTAACGAAGGATATGAGCTACATTTTTAAGATCTGTCGGCATTAGAAAGTGATTTTGACTTGTTCTCCTTTCCACATCAGGGAATTTTGACGAGATTCGTCCTGAACTACAGTTAGAAACTGCTGACCTGTACTGTGACAGGGAATTAAAGACGAATGTGAGTATAAGAAAAACAGTTTGGAATCTTGGAATTCTGTATTCACATCCCTCAGGACAGATTTCCTCGTTTCAGCAAACACGTGGTTACAGTAGTAATCGATGTTCGGTTCCACGTATGCTTACCAACAATTGTTTTCTGCAGTGAAAAGTAAGAAGAAGCGTCTGATAAAACTCGCTGTCTGGTTGCAATCTGAATGGCGCGCTGCGTCTGTAACGCACAAGAAGAAATATTCCGGACACAGAAGCGATTGTTAATGGGAAAAGTGCAAGAGAACGGAGAATCTCACACTTTACCCGTCATTTTTGTGTAGAGCCGGCCGCGGTGGCCGAGCGGTTCTAGGCGCTTCAATCCGGAACCGTGCGACTGCTACGGTCGCAGGTTCGAATCCTGCCTCGGGCATGGATGTGTGTGATGTCCTTAGGTTAGTTAGGTTTAAGTAGTTCTAAGTTCTAGGGGACTGATGATCTCAGCAGTTAAGTCCCATAGTGCTCAGGGCCATTTGAACCATTTTGTGTATCTGCTCACAAAGTAAATTAAGAAAAATGTAGAAGTATACGTTAATGAGATAATGTGGCACGTGTGCATTTTTGTTTACTTGGTTTCATTTGTAGCAAGAATAATTCATATATATTCCATGCAATTGTTCGCGGATTTAAGTTGACTGACGAACATGCGACAGCAGCTGTTACGTTTCCCACTCGTCTCTCCATTCGCCTCCCCACGCTCCGCCCTTTGCCAATAGTGCGGGTACTGTGCTCGCTGCGCTCCGTGCTCGCGCCGTGCTGCTCACAGGTTGCTCCGCGACACATTTCTTGTGACGTTCTGGTCTAGACGGACCACTGGCATAAAGGAAGGATGACTGCCAATACATCCACGCACGTGAGGTGCCTAAATTTAAGGAGCAGCTGACGACGGAACACGAGATTTGCCTCCTCTCTCCTACTGGACTATGCGCCTACATAAATTCATGTGTCGCTGATGTCTGATCTTTCTCGCGAGTGCCAGTGCATGCCGGAGCTACAATGTCACGAACGCCAGTGTAAATCATGTTAGATGGAGACAGAATGTTCTACTCTACTCTATTTGTGCTGCTTCTTCTTCTTTTTCAGTGGACTTGCGTCTTATTAGACGTACGTTATACTTGTAAGATTACGGACGTGCTAATGAAACTCATTAATCTGCCCACTGATATTTGTACCTGTACTGTTCATTGTTTTCCTTGTCCACGTAACACAGACACATATTGTGGTACCCATACAGATTTACTTCATACGGATAGATATAGTAAAGTTTTGAATAGGATAAGATAATATTGGGGTGGGGGGAGGGGAGGGGGGAATCCCACACCAAGTCCTTTTGCCTGTCAGTAGCCAGGAGATCCCCTATAGCCCAATTAGAACGATGTTACATCATCTGGGGAATTATTACTTTACGGGCACCATCTTTAGGAAAAACAAAATGGTAACTTCGCAAAGCCTCAACCAATCTGTCACATTACAACACACTAGATGTCGGGCTAAACAACTTATCAGACTGAAACCACAGCCGGGTTTTCTAAGTGTGGCTGTGTGTTATGTAGAATTCACACTCCACGCGAAGGTCACACGGACCGCTTGTAGTCCTAATGCCGCCGGGGCTTGAACTTGCGCCATTCAGCAGGGGCCGCCTCCCAGGTGACTACAACCGACCCCTGCACGTCTGCAAGGGCTCTTGTGTTTGGGGCTAGTGCGCCACGCACCTGACCTTTCACATCACGCCTTCCAGTGCTACCAGCAGCCTTTGTAGAGAGGCCCAGTGAATGAAGATTTAAACTGCTAACGGGGCATTTCCGAGTTCACGTCCACAAGGACACTGGTAGAACGCATCCTGAAATCTTAACAGACTTTGCTTTCCTTATTCCAGAAGAACTCAGTGATGACCTTGGCGGTTTCTTACCTCCTGGTGGTTGCAATTACTACTTACAGAGTTTTGGTTATGTCCAATGAACGAGAGGGCACAGAGGTGAAAGATAGGTTGGCCACGGGTTTGCTTCTATATTCCAAAGCAGATTCAGGTTCGCAGGATTTCAGAGGCTACATAATCTGGACGCACAAGCACGAAACAGTAACGGCATTTCAATTCGTAAGTGCTACACGAAACTCATACCAGCATACGTAGAAACTGCCTTGGCAGATGTCTGTAAAGGAACAGATTGGTTCAAATGGCTCTAAGCACTATGGGACTAAACATATGAGGTCATCAGTCCCCTATACTTAGAACTACTTAAACCTAATTAACCTAAGGACATCACACACATCCATGCCCGATGCAGGATTCGAACCTGGGGACCGTAGCAGCAGCGCGGTTACGGACTGAAGAGCCTAGAACCACTCGGCCACAGCGGCCTGCAAAGGAATAGAAAAAAACTACAGTCAGATGTGACACGCAACACAGTGAATGGAAGAACTGATATCACAGGAGTAGGGCTAGGGCACCTGTAAAAGGGTTACGGTTTGAGGTGGATGTGCGCATTAATCGGGAAGATTATGTTTAAAATTAACTGACACTTCAGTCAGTTTTTAAATGTGTTCTAGCGCATGTAGTTATCTGTGTGTGTTTGATTTATGTGTTTGGGACTTCTGAAGAGGAAGTCATGTGAGATGTGTAAATATAACAGTAAATAGAGGATAGCTTAGCATTTAAGTGCGTATTTCGGATATCTGCCTCTTAAATTAAAGCTTAAAACACTATTACCATGGAGAAAATTATGGGTGGTTCCGTAGCAAACCTCTATGAGAAACACTATTCATTGAAGGGAAACTGACCTAATCTCCGTAAGATTGCACTCAGAAAAGAATGTTCGTAGTAACATAAAAAATGACTTACTAAGTGAAAGAGTTACATTCAAACATTTATTTACAAGAATTTCTGCAATAATAGAGCTTAGAGACAAAAGACTCACAGTGGAATTCGTTAAACAGAATGCAATATGAAAGCAGAGGGAAACAGAGATCAATCAAGCCATGATTCAACGATTAGAAGATATGGAAAGAAAATTTCAGAAACAACTGGTTGAGTTCTGGGAACATCGTTGGACGTTTGTGGCAGCAAGATAGTTGTTGGACCAGAGCAAGTGAGTTTAGGTACCGAACTGATAGAAGAAAATTGACTCATTTGCAACCACAAATAATGAGAGTTTAGAATCAATGGAAGATAACTCGATAGTGCTGCGAAATGAGGTCGTTGTATCTAATTCTGGTATGCGTGCAGCACATACGGAGTTTGCAACACAAGAGACTGAAAAAATTCAGCAAACTAAGGAATCAGTGTCAAGTGAACGTACTGGAAAAGCAGATTATGGAGAAGGGTAGTTGATAAAGCGGAAAAGGTTTGGGAAATAACTGAGATCGGTGAACCGATAAAGTGTGAAGATCGCATTAGTGAAGCGCCATGTTCCCAAATACTTAGCGACATGAGGAAACAATACAGTAAGAGTGCAAATGATTCGTAAAGGTTCATATACCTGTGTACACCACATCCACATCTTCTCTCAGGCAAATGTACCCAGATGCTTCTATCAGACAATTTGATGCACTGCTACCAAACGAATGGAGTGAGTGGAGATTACAACAAGCCATGTTCTCACGGTGCCTGAAAACGGAAGATCTATGCCACTTGCTGACAGAATTCGAGGAGAAATTGTTGGAGAACGTTTAGATTGCTTCCGCACAGAATGGCATCTGAATTAAGATTGTGGTGGGGCAGGAGTTCTCCAGGAGCATCAACAGGAGTTTGAAAAACTTTTTTCTTAAATATTTGGAAATGAATCGGGGTCTCAGCAAACTGTTTGGACCTGATAATCTAGCTAGCAACCTGAGGAGGTTAGCAAATGGCTTATACCTATCCCAAAAACAGGTAAAGAATTACTTATCAGCGAATTACTGCAGTTATATTTGCTTAGTGTGGTTACTCACATATCAGAAAACTCACGGAACAAGTGAAGAGGTGGTCAAGGGTAGCAATAACAAATAGGCAATGTAGAGAAAACAGCCATCCCAGGTGCAAGAGAGGCAGGAGCAAGGTAAAATAAATTGCGAACTGATTAAGTGGCAATGACTCCTAATGGTTAGGACAAATGTGAGACAGAAAGATTGCAGAAACGATCACGTGTAATAGACACCCGAGGTGCAAGTGTACATTTTCAGGTGCTCATGTGGGAAAACTGTTAGACTACTTTGCTGAGGCCTTATCAGAGATTAAAGGAACCTGTCGCATGAGACTGATGTGACGTAATCATTATATGAAAGAAGCACATGTGGGGGGAAAATATAACAGAACAGAAGACCAACTTTTAATCCTTCAATGAAGCAGAAATTTGTAGGAAAAGGTTTTTTGGAAATATAGACTCGGGTAGGCGGTTTTCAACTAATGCGAAAGGAACGATGGAAGAACTACAGCAAGCAGGTTCGATACAGGTATTATGGCTACAAGGTGTTTGGGTTCTGGATGCCACAAGAGAGAGGAGCGAGGCTGTGAAGTAGTAAGCATGGACTGAATCTCAGTAGGGGAGCAGGTGTTTGAGCAATGCACGCTGGTAATCCTTCATTTACGTATTAATGGAATGTCTGTGGGAATTGCCAGTTTGTATAGGAAATGTTGATCAGTAATTTAATAAGTTCTATCGTCTGACAATTACCACTGCATTGAGCAGTAAACTGGTTATTAATTTTGATATAGATACGCAATTTGTTAAAAATTCTGGTTACCGTTTCAACAATTTCATATGTAAAAGAACATTTGTGCTTTTATTCCAGTATATCTATAATGTTTCCCATCTTACTGAATATATTGAATTGAGTTCAAATAAATTTTGTGATGATGATGATAATTATAACAAGAACACTATGTTAAATCTATGGAAAAAATAAAACCTGACAGCCGAAAACAGTTATACGATCTAAAGTAATATAATTGAAAACTAGGTGTCCTCAGAATATTCCAAACAACATAAATATTTACAGATACATGAATATAGAAAAAATGCACTTTGCAAAAAGCATTTGTAGCTCTTTAGAACATTATTTCTCGTAATGGATTAATAAAGAGCAGTACAATTCACAAGATTATAATAATCATATACATACATTCTCATCAGGTGCCTGCAGTGTATGAATATTGCATTTACTCTTTTCTTTTCCGAAAGCAGCGTCTGACCAGTACTTTCCACTGGTGTCAGCTTTAGTAGGAAATGACGAAGCACCAGACTGATGTATCTGTGGGTTCTCAGACACCTGGAAGAGGTAAGAATGACTGGATCAGTGCTTCATCAGTCGTTCCCGAGCAGGTTCATTCAATGCAGTAAAAGCAGCGAAACTTTTTCGTACTTTTCTTGCCGCAACAAAGTGATAAAGAGAAACAACAACAATTACTTTTCATTTGTATTTTTTTTAAGTCATCAGTCTTCTGACTAGTTTGATGCGGCCCACCACGAATTTCTCTCCTGTGCCAACCTTTTCGTCTCAGAGTTGCACTTGCTGTCTACGCCCTCAGTTATCTGCGGGATGCATTCCTATCTCTGTCTTCCTCTACAGTTTTTGCCCTCTACATCTCCCTCTGGTACCGTGGAAGTTATTTCCTAATGTCATAACAAATGTCCTATCATCCTGTCCGTTCTCCTTTTCACTGTTCTTTACATATTCCTTTCCTCTCCGATTCTGCGTAGAACCCCCTCATTCCTTACCTTATCAGTCCAACTAATTTTCAACATTAGTCTGTAGCACCACATCTCAAATGCTTCGATTCTCTTCTGTTCCCGATCTCCCCTAGTCCATGTTTCACTATCACACAGCGCTGTGCTCCAAACGTACATTCCCAGAAATTTCTTCCTGAAATTAAGGCTTATGTTTCATCCTAGTACACTTGTCTTGACCAGGAATACCGTTTTTGCATTTGCTTGTCTGCTTTTGATGTCCTCCTTGCTCCGTCCGTCAATGGTTACTTTGCTGCCAAGGCAGCAGAATTCCTTAAATTCGTCTACCTCATGACCATCAGTCCTGAAGTTAAGTTTCTCACTGTCCTCATTTCTGCTACTTTTCATTAGTTTTGTCTTACGTCGATTTACTCTGAATCCATATTCTGTACACATTAGACTGTCCATTGCATTCAGCAGATCATGTAATTCTTCTTCACTTTCAGCCAGGACAGCAATTTCATTAGCGAATCATTGAAATTTAATTCCATTCCTGAACCTTTCTTTTGTTTCTGTTGTTGCTTCTTCGACGTACGGATTGAATAGTAAGGGCGAAAGACTACATACATGTCTTACACTCATTTTAATCCGAGCATTTCGTTCTTGGTCATCCACTCTTAATATTCCCTCTTGATTCTTGTACATATTGTATATTATCCGTCTCTCCCTATAGCTTACCGCTACTTTTCTCAGAATTCCGAACATCTTGCAAAATTTTACATAGCCTAACGCTTTTTCTAGATCGACAAATCCTATGAACGTGTCTTGATTTTTCTTTAGTCTTGCTTCCATTATCAACTGCAACGTCAGAATTGCCTCTCTCGTGCCTTTACCTTTCCTATAACCTAACTGATATTCATCTAACACAACCTCAGCTTTCTTTTCCATTCTTCTGTATATTATTCTTGTCATCTACTTGGATGCATGAGCTGTTAAGCTGATTGTGCAATAACTCCCGCATTTGTCAGCTCTTGCAGTCTTCGGAATTGTTTGGGAGACATTTTTTCGAAAGTCTGACAGTATATTGCCAGACTCAAAAATTCTACACACCAACGTAAATAGCCGCTCGTGGCACTTCCCCTAATGATTTTAGAAATTCTGATGGAATGGTATTGATCCCGTCTGCCTTATTTGACCTTAATTCCTTCAAATCACTCTTAAATTCTGATTCAAATACTGGTTCACCTATTTCTTCTAAACTGACTCCTGTTTCCTTTTCATCTCACGAGACAAATCTTCCCCCTCATAGAGGCCTTCAGTGTTCCCTTTCCACCTATTCCCTCCCTCCTCTGCATTTAACAACGGAGTTCCGGTTGCACTCTTAATGTTACCACCCTTGCTTTTAATTTCACCGAAGGTTGTTTTGACTTTCCTATATGCTGAGTCAGTCCTTCCGACTATTGTTTCTTTTTTCGATTTCTTCACATTTTTCGTGCGACCATTTCGTCCTAGTTTCCCTGTGCCTACTGCACTATTCTTTATTGATGCATCTACAGCCTTAGAGAACTTCAAGCGAATCTCGACATTCCTTAGTACTTCCGTATCTAACTTCTTTGAGTATTGATTCTTCCTGATTAATCTCTTAAACTTCAGCCTACTCTTCATCACTACGACATTGGAATCTGAATCTATATCTGCTCCTGGGTGCGCCTCACAAACCAGAATCTGATTTCGGAACCTTTATCTAACCGTGATGAAATCTAACAGAAATCTTGCCGTATCATCCAGCCTTTGCCTACTGTACTTCCTCCTTTTGAGCTTCTTAAACAGAGTATTCGCTATTACCTGTAGAAATTTATTACAGAACTCAATTAGTTTTTCACCTTTCTCTTTCCTTGTCCCAAGCACATATTCTGCTGTAAGCTTTTCTTCTGCTCCTTCCCCTACAACTGCATTCCAGGCCCCATGACTGTTAGATTTTCATCTCTCTTTTCGTATTGTATCAGTCTTTCAATACCCTCATATACTTCCTGTATTTCTTTATTTTCAGCTTGTGACGTCGGCATGTATACTTGAACTATCGTTGTCGCTGTTGGTTTGCTGTCGATTCGGATAATAATAACCTTATCACTGAACTGTTCAATGTAACACACTCTCTGCCCTATTTTCCTATTCATAACGAATCCTACTGCCGTATTCCATTTTCTGATGCTGTTGATTTTACCCTATACTCATCTGACCAGAAATCCTTGTCTTCTTTTCATTTCACTTCATCAACCCCCTACTATATCTAGATTAAGTATTTGTGTTTTCCTTTTTAGAATTTCTAGTTTCCATACCACGTTCAAGCTTCTGAGATTCCAAGCCCCGACTCGGCGAACGTTACCCTTTCTTTGATTATTCAATCATTTTCTCATGGTCACCTCTCCCTTGGCAGTCCCCTCCTCCGAATGGAGGACTATTCTGGGATCTTTTTCCAATGGAGAGATCATCATGACAGTTTTTAGTTACAAGCCATATGTCGATACACGTTATGTGTCTTTAATGCAGGGGTTTCCATTGCCCTCTGCATTCTCATGCATATCATTGCTGATTCACCGGCTTTTGCGCAGTTCCCTACCCCAAGGACAAGAGAGTGCCCTGAACCTCCTCCCTCTTTGATAAGACCTTTGGCATAATGAAGGTGACTTCTAATATCGGAAATATCCGGCCGCCAATGCTGATTATTAAACAAGATTTAAGCCTTGGTGGGTTTCGAACGCGGGGCCAAGGACGTTTTGATTATGAATCGAAGACACTACCCCTCCCCTTTTCATTTTGTCCGTTATTGTTGGTTGAAGTAGGTCGCAGCGGACATCACATAAGATCCGTTGAAGTTCTTTGTTGATCCCTTCACGCAGTTTTTTTTTTATTACAGAGACGAGCCAGCTCTCTGACCGCCACTGAGCTAACATGCCGGCATCCCTAGACCACGGCTGCTATCATTTGTACGTGAAACTGGAATCGAGACTGCCACTAAATATTCTGGACGTAGATGCTAAAGTTGCAATAATATTCTGACATTAAATACAGATATTTTGATTATATATTAGTTCTATGTCACGGTTAACATCGCGAGAGAAATCAGAATGTAAATATATTGCGATCACTGGAACACAACAAACACACTATGTGATCAAAAGGCGCCAGATGTAGCATTGACAAGTGAGTGCATTATGTGACTGAGTTCAGGCTATTTACCTGGGGGTTTATAACAGCAGGTACGATGATTCAACATGGTAAGACTTCCTCTACAATATTTACAGACACTGACAACTGAGTATGTCCTAACGTAATGCGTTTGTAGGAATCTGCGAGGTCGTGCAGTATGTCAGAGATACTTCACAATAGTTATAAGTGCCCAGTTCCTATATTTTGGTGTGCAGCTGTGAACGGAATATGTCAAACCCAATATCGTCTTTAACATCTTTTTAAAACAACCGGTATACACTGATATTCTGTTGGGGAGGGAGTGGGACCAGGCGAGTCCATCTACAAGGGCTATTAGGGGTGGAATGTGTATGTGTGTGTGTGTGTGTGTGTGTGTGTGTGTGTGTGTGTGTGTGTTGGTGGGTGGGTGGGCGGGTGGGTGGGTGTGTGGGTGTGTACGCAGTTGCATGAACTCATGAAACAGGCATCCGGAGAAATCTTCCCATTGGGGACAAGATTCTAAAACATCTGGTTTTGGTGGTACTGATTTGGTGAGTCTGCAAACCAGTCATGCCCGAAGAACTAAATCTGATGAAAGATACAAGAAGCTTTTTGTATCTTAAACGATTAATATCCATGTAGTATTTATAGAGGTAGACTACTTTGTCACATAAATAATAACTCAACACTATACAAAGTATATCTGTTTACATTATCAAAGTGTGTGAGGATGTCCCCCTTTTCAGTCAACGATCTGAAATTACATCATTGTATGGCTAAACTCATGGTGTCCAACAAATTATAAAACGAAGCTAGTAAATATTTACAAAAGATATTAAGTCGTTTTCCCATGGCGTTAGGGTGAAAATAAACATTAAAAACCTGAAATAAAAATATTATCTGAATGACAGAAAATTCTATTGGATACCAGCAAAAAAAGAAAAAAAGGAAAGCAAGGAATAAACATTAAAGAAGACTCGTACGTAGATGCCATCAGAACCATTTATTTTTAAAAAACTTCACGTTTGATAACGCTTCTGGATTCAGTGTGCTGTTTTCCCACTTTCTTTTTATCTGTTGTAAAGAAAAAAAAGGAGTACTGGTGACGGGCATGTTTACTGCTGGCTCATTAAGTTGTGCTGGGAATCTGCACATCAAGAAGTTCGATCGGTGCCTTTCTGCATCTCAGTAAGAGGTTTACAAGGAACTATCAAAGAAAAGATTGTGGTCAATACTTCAGCACTTTTCTACCAAGCTTCCCATTTATCTGGGATGCAGAACAGCGTCTAAACCGACGCCCACCAAGAAATCAGCATAATTTCTCGTGAACAGAGTGACAAGTAAAAGAGTCTAAGATTTATAATGACAGCTGAAGTCTCAGTATTTCATGTAGCGATCAGTAACGATAAGTTTGAAGCTTAGGAGAATCATAGACAGTTATTGCTACACAGTAGCTAGAGTCTATAATTAATAAAAATCCTGTACCCAGATTCTAGGAGAATGGTAGTACACACTCTTTACACCACCCACCACCACCACAGCCATATGCACGTGTCATTTTGTGTGCAATGTAGCAACAATGCTTCCCAACACTGGCATCCGTAAAAAATAAAGTTATTTCAAGCGAAGTATGGTTTTGTCTTCTTCATTTCCCTTCAAGTAGCAGGCATTTTTCTGCTACATCCGTTTGTCTCTATTGTCTGTGGTTTATTTCTTTTTGATTTCCCCACCTCTTACTTGGTCTACCTATTGAACATTTCCCTATTGGTTAATAACTCATTATGATTTTAGGAATTCTATTTTTGTTTATGATTCTGGTCGAACTTGAAGCTGAAATAATGTAGATGAAAGCATTTCCTGTGCATAGATTGTGATATTTTCTGTACATGAATGTGACAGCTCGAGTACACAAACCAATAGCTAAAAACAAGTTTGTTTGTGTGGTTACAATCCGCTGCAAGTACAGAAATTTCCTTTTGTAAATAAAAGCCACCTTTTCTAGCAAAAATGTATTTTATTTCTCCCAGACGCTTTTCGCGTTTTGTTTCAAGGCATCGTCAATGGAATGTTGAATGATACAGTTTTGTTTTAATATGCAATATTTGCAGATTATAAAACAGTTCATGTCCTCTTTTTAATGTAAATAGGTGATTAATTACAGTTCATCGTGATTTTGGTTGCCATCTGCTTTTCCTCTCATCTGGTGACATGTTGGAGGTCCCACTATAGATTCACTTAGAAACATAAGCACGTTTTCATGTAATGAACTGTTCTGTTTTTTTCGTAATTTTCATATTATTTGCCCTATTTGCTGTAGAGCACTATTAGTCTTCTGCCACTTTTGCAAATATTTTATCGAAAACGTGCTGTACAGTCGTAGCTACTGTGGTCACTTTTTCTCTTCCAGCTCGATTTGTTTACTTACATGTTGTCACCCTAACGAAGTACATGCTGAAAACTGACGTCTATTCATTACTGTTCTGTTTATATATATTTGTGTGTGTGTGTGTGTGTGTGTGTGTGTGTGTGTGTGTGTGTGTGTGTGTGTGTACATGGCAGAGAGAGAAAGAGTGTGTATAAGTAAAGATTAGTATTTTGTCTCTCTCTGTGTTTAAGAAAGATAAAGAGGGTATATATAAGTTTTCTGTTGTGTGTGTGTGTTTGTTGGAATTCTGCGGCGGTGTCAACGCTGGATGAACTAGAGAACTAATAAAAAAAGAAATGTAATAACAAACATGAAAATAGAGCAATACACACAGAATCTGTAACATTCAACAAACTTAGGAAAAACTTCAGAATTAAAAAGCCATCATTCCAAAAGCAGACGAGGGGAGCACTGCACTGAAAAAACACAAGAATTCATGCCACAAAGTAACATTAAAAAATTAAAATAAGTCCCAACAAACAGATTTCAGACAAAAGTAAAAAACATTCTCAAAAATATGGACATCATAATGGATAACACAGATAAAAGGAAGTAGATTAATCCCACTGCACCTAGCCTCCAACGTCAACAAATGGTCCCCAAATCAAATCTCTCATTGAGGCTGATAACAGATTTCAGAAAATCACCCTTACAAACGTGCAGGATACATGTTAAAAATTACAATCTCAGAATTTCAAAGTACACATAGGCAGAACCATTAAACACACTACACAGCTAATGCAACAAGTAAAGAGATGTAAAAATCCCAGACACAGTAACACTTTTCTCATTTAATATACAAAGCACTTATTCCAGCATACCAGTAAGAGAAAGAATAGACATCATAGATAAAAACCTGAACACACATAGCCAACTTCCTAATGATCTGATTAATTAAATACTGATAGTAATAATTCTCAAAACTGAACAAAATTACTTCCAAGTCAATAATGAAGCCTGTTTGTAATAAGATGGATTACCAATGGCCTCCCCAGTTTCAGGAGCCTTAGCAAATATTTTTATAAACCACATAGAACAGATCATTTTCACAAAAATAGCAGCAAAAGAATATAACATCTCATGCTGGTTCAGGTATATGGATGGCATCCTCTGCTTTGATAAGAACCACAAACAAAAATGTGAAAGACTACATACTGACATGAACAAGGTAAACAGAAATATAACATTCACAATGGAAAGAGAATAGAATAACGAAATTAACTTTGTAAAGACAACAATCAAAAAGCAAAACAATAAGCATGTGTTTGAAATTTACTGTAGACCCACAGTAATTGACAATATCATTCCCCAATCCTGAAACCACCCACCCTCACTAAAGCAAGCAGCGGTTTGATACATGTTACATAGATCGAACACAGCGCCACTCAACAAAGAAAGCTACCAAAAAGAACTTGACATAACAATGCAGATTGTCGAAAAACAATAGTTTTAATACTAACATAGTCACAAAGCTAAACAACGAAGTTAAAAGTAAATAAAAGCAAAAAAATACAATACCACAAACACCATCACTACAGAATTAAATGCAATCATAAACACTCAGAGCCATAGAAATTACACAGAATAATCAGAAAAATATAAGAGAAAACACAGGATGGTACAGAATGATGTACAAACAGAAACTCACACACGAAAACACCAACATTTTCAAAAGAGAGGGCATAAACGTAGCGTACACCAAAATACACCTCAAAACTGACAAAACATACAGACATATACCAGAAAACAGGTATATATCAATTACGGTGTAACACTTCTGATGAAAGATGCATAGGAGAAACAGGCAGACCACTTGAAGTCAGATACAAAGAGCACATGAAAGCCTGGAAGTATGGGGCAAACGACTCCACATTTGCAGAAAATCTAAAAGAACACAATCACAAACCAATCTCTATAGAATAATACATGAATCAACAATAAAACAACACTTCCTAACCCTGCAATAAAATTGCCACACACGGAAAAACCAAAACAGAAAAGAAAACCCTTTGAACAACCATGTACATGACAAACAACTAATTGTTTACACTAACACATAAAATAATAGACTAACACTCGAATAGGGAATTATTATCATAATGATAATATCACGCAACCCTTTACCACTCACTTGTCTGTGAATCTCAATCATATGAACACCAAAACGCCGTCGAACTGTTCGTGCAGATGGTTGTTGTCTTTCAGACGTCCCCATCTGTTGACTCAGGGATCTAGATGTGGCTGCACGATGCGTTACAGCCATGCGGATAAGATGCCTGTCATCTGGACTGCTAGTGATACGAGGCCGTTGGGATCCAGCATGGCGTTCCGTATTACCCTCCTGAACCCAACGATTCCATACTCTGCTAACAGTCATTGGATCTCGACCAACGCGAGCAGCAATGTCGCGATACGATAAACCGCAATCGTGATAGGCTACAATCCGACCTTTATCAAAGTCGGAAACGTGATGGTACGCGTTTCTTCTCCTTACACGAGGCATCACAACAACTTTTCACCAGGCAACGCCGGACAAGTGCTGTTTGTGTATGAGAAATGGGTTGGAATATTTTCTCATGTCAGCACGTTGTAGGTGTCGCCAGCGGCGCCAACCTTGTGTGAATGCTCTGAAAAGCTAATCATTTGCATATCACAGCATCTTCTTCCTGTCGGCTAAACTTCGCGTCTGTAGCATGTCATCTTCGTGATGTAGCAGTTTTAATGGCCAGTAGTGTACTTAAACGTAGCTAACCTAAGGACATCACACACATCCATGCCCGAGGCAGGATTCGAACCTGCGACCGTAGCCGTCGCGCGGTTCTAGACGGAAGCGCCTAGAACCGCTCGGCCAGCACGGCTGGCGGAAGTGAAGACAGAAATTGAGGAGTATCCTACAGTTCATAGTAAATCAGTGACTGCTCAAATATGGTAAGTTATTCAGAGAGTAAATCTACCCCGACAGTGATATCAGGGAACGCACTCACCGCTACACCGCTCGGAAAGAGTCCGAACAGACTGGCGCAGAGCGGCGGCAGCTCGCGGGGTGGCGGCGCGTTGAACGGCGGGCAGAGCTGGCCCTCGGCCATTGCGAGCGCCAGCTGCGACAGATACACGTTGCGGTCGCGTCTCTGCTTCCGCGTCTTCCGCATACCCTCCAGCCGCTGTAACCACACCTGCACAGGGTATCTACCTCATCTGGATGTCAGGAGGCGAAGCGCGTCAGCTCCACGTCAGCCACACAAGAATTACAGGCAGTCTAACCCGGTACACCACAAAATTCTGTTTTGGATTTGTCTGCTGTTCGTGTTACGCATAAACGCAGTTTCTGAATATGTAAATGTATCCTCTCTGCAGATAATGCACGTACAGGAAGAAACGGTAGAATAGGTTCCATTAGGTAAAAGACACCTAACGAAATATTTGAAAACACCAGTGGATGGTTCGAGGCAAATGGATTAGCCCTGAGTTTTGATAAGACTCAACAGATAGACTACAGCCTGAAAGGTATGTGCTAAGGTAGGGTAGTTGCCAGCCGCAAAGTTGAACGAGCATAATATCTTTGAGTAGGAGGTTCTTTGATGGTTAAGAGAGCCAGGCGCGGACAGTAAAAAACCGAAGGGTGCCCAGAGAAAGCACACGTGTGCAGACAGCTTTAAGGCATCCTTTTATTCTGTGAAAGTATCAGTAATAAGGTTGTTCTAAATTGATTATTCAGCAAACCTGCATCTGACTGCGTCTGTGAACTCGTTTCTTGCACTCCTCCATTTTGCCAGCAATGCAACATGTATTTGACTCAGCAATAAAATTGAAGAGAATAATGCCGTTTGTGCAATGGCATTAAGATGGTACTGGAAAATTAACTTTTGGCCCCGATGTTTACTTGGTTCTTTCATTGATGGGTAACTATACTCTACTACTCATTTTCATATTCAATTTAGGCAAAGGGTTTGGATTGTGATTCAGGCTGTTTTACCAAACGCTTACTGTGTCAAACCTTGGACATACAAATCCTAACTCTGAATGTTATCTAACAAAACCAATTTGAAATCATTATATATCTTCTCTCATTTACGTGCTAAGGTTTGGTCTGGGGCATCGAGCGCGACCTACCTTACAGCTGTCACCACACGTCTGCTTCCTCCGGACACCTACCTGCAACTCCTGCCTTAGAGCTGTCTGCACACATATGCTTTCTCTGAGCACCTACCTGCGACCCCTCGGTTTTTTAACTGCCCGCGCCTGGCCTTCTTAACCATCAAAGAATCTCCTACTCAAAGATATTATACTCGTTCAACCTTGCGGCTGCCAACTACCGACTATTTTCTGGAGCTACCCTGTTCAGACCTTAGCACATACCTTTCAAGCCTTAATTTCAAAACCCACTTCTGCGATCATCAAAAAGTCTTAGCTGATCTACATTTTCAATGTTTGTGATTACTGTTGTTGTCTGTTGCTGTGGTCTTCTGTCCGAAGCCTCGTTTGAAACAGTTCTCCATACCACTCCACCATGTGCAAGCCTCTTCAACCCGAATAAATACTGCAACGTGCATCCTTTTGAATCTGTTTAGTGTATTCCTCTCTTGATCCCCCTCCAAAATTTTTACCTCTTATCCTTCCCTCCAATACTAAACTGGTGATACTTGATGTCTGAGAATGCGTCCTATCAACCGATCCCTTCTTTTAGACTAATTGTACCAAAAATTCTTCACTCACCAGTTCTACTCAATATTTACTCATTAGCTACATTACTCTCAGCCTCTCAGGTTTGTCGAGCTCTGTCAGAGGCAGAAAATGTGTTGGAAAAGCATTTGAATGGAATAGACATTGTCTTGGAAGAAGGAGATAAGATGACTCTCAAAAAAAAAAAAAGTGAAAGAAGAGTAATGGAATGTAATCGAATTGAATCAGACGATGCTAAGGAACTGAGTCAGGAAACGAGACATTAGAGGTAGTAGACGAGTTGGAAGAATAAATACTGTTGTAGGTGTTTTGAAAATGAAGACACAGCCGTTTATAAGCATAACATGTACGCATTTTATTATCATTACCTCGAGATAAAACGTTTAGGACATGAGATTGTCCTGCTGGTTTACGAAGTTCTAAACCATTATTGAGCCCAAATCCCAGTTCATCCTGTAACAGGATTTAGTCTCCACAAAACTTTGTTGCGTGATAATAGTTTCTTATTTACCCTTTAATAACACATTTCAAGTCACAAGCCTGTGGCACCTAGCTCCCTCAAAAAAACATTTTAAACCACGTATTGTTCCTGTTTATTTGTCCCAACAAATCTAGCCACGGCGGGTAAGCATATAATAATGAAGCACGATTTATGATCGTATTTTTTAAGTTTGGAACACACGCACATCTTTCAACAGTTTTAAACTTTCTAACGCTGCGGCGGTGCGCTATCGGAATGAGCGCTGACATTACCAGAGCAATAAATCCTGAACATAGGTGTAGAGTGACAGTCTTTGGTCTTGGTGTACAGCATTCTTTACATTGCGCTCTCCATTTTCTTAGAACTTGGCCTTTCACCTGCAGTTTCTTTTATGTGATTATCTGCCCTTTCACTACATCAATGCATCTTGCAGATAATAATCTGCCAAAAAGCATACATGGCATAGGAATTTCGGCAGTCAAGCTATTGTCTGCGCCACTGAAAGCCAAGATAAAACGGGAGATTACATTGTCGAGAAGAGGGCGGAGTAGTGAAACGACAGCCGACCTAATATTATGCATTACCATACAATATTAAGACATAAATGGATCAGTTTTATGATCACATATTCATGAATTAATTTTTCGTAATTAGCTCCAAATACTTCCATGTCTGAGTGTTTTCTGTCAGTCTGAGTGGGTCTTGTTGGAGGCACTGAAAAACTCATACGATGAGCCTTGAGGCCGTACTGAAGGATAATTGTGTACCGCATGCCCATCAGATATTATCAGCTGGTTATTGCCTCCACTTCCGTCAACCGGTCCGTCTTGAATCCTGTCTAGATTCATTTAACAGGGACAGTTATCAACCATGTCACACGTGGAACTGCTTTCAAGATACGTAGATGTACCAGCTCTGCAGGCCGTCATGAACTGTCTTTTACAAAAATTGTTTACTCCGTCGATCCTCATTATTTTCAGGAAGTAATAGTTAACTGCTAACCGATGACAAGGACAAAAGAGACGGAGCACTAGCTCATATACGACAAGGACTGCATTTTGCAAAGAAACCATCCAGCCATTCACCTTCATCGATTTATGGGAACAACCGCAAATCTAAATCTGTATACCTGGACGAGGATTTGAAACCCATCCCTCTTGAATACGAATACTACTGGTTCACTTAGGCGAGACATTATGCTGCGAAATGCTGCTTTCTTTAATACTTCTGTGCTTCAGAGTTGTACAAACTCTTTACGAATAACTTCTGCACAACCACACAGATAATGTTACAACTTAAGGAGATGGTCATAATTACTTAGCTTATTCAGCTTCCTAAGATATGAATTCGAAGATGAAGCTTTCTTTTTATTTAAAATAATAAATTACAGCTAGATTAAATACACATTACGTAGAAAAAATAGAAAATCGTGACAACGATGAAAGTTTACTAACTTACGGGTGCTCCCTCACTTTCAAATGGAAGTTACATGTTGATTCTAACCGAATGAAAAGAAGGAAAGGTGTAGCATAAAGAAGTTCCATTTTTGGGGAAGAACGTCGAGCTACAGAAGAAGAGAACCGTAAAGAAATTCAGGAATAGGATATCCTTAAAAATGTTTGGGAGAACTCAGTTATAATGATCTGCTCCCAAAACTCAGTCCTTCCTCTATGCTTTTTAAGTAAAGAGGTATTTATATATCAGTCAAGAAGAAGAAAGTAATTCAGCCGACGAAGGAAACTAAGTAAAAACCAACATGATGAATGTGAAGTTAGTTATTTGCTTATTCTGTGGGTTATATATGCATTAACTCGTTAGGAAACACAAGGTGTCATTAGGTACATAAAAATATATTTTTCCTTGTTGAAAGTATGACTACATGCTGCCAATTTAAATAAATAGCCTCTTCATCTAATTTTAATCGACATTAAATTTAATAAATGTAGCTCAGTCACAAATATAAATTACCTGTTTAGAAATAAGCAGCAGAAAGAGTTGCAAGCATATGCGATTGTTATTTGTTTTGTCTGACATCGTCTATAATTCACAATGGAGGTTGTCAAATGGTTTAATGGCTGCACGTTTTTTGTGCAAGAGTAAGATTCAGTTGCGGACAGAACTTCTGAATGATACTTTACAAACTCACAATACATTTCACAAAAGAGGAAATGTATTGCTCGTTTGTTGGTACTACGTCCACGTTTTTACCAGCTGCCTTCATTAAGTTCGAGGATACACACCATATATTATCCTTGCACGTTTCTGCCCAATAAATATTTTATATATATCTGAGGAATTTCTCAGAAAATAATTCCGTGTGATATTAATGAATGGCAGTATCATAACAAGACAAGTTTTAGAGGTACTTATCACGCAAATGAGCTGTTGAATGAGGAACAATGTGTTCCTGAACTCAGCGTTTGAGGAAATCTGTAATCTGTGAGCGATTCAACTTCTGATCCCCACACACACCTATAGGGATCCTTATTATTCACTCTTATGCATTTCCTGTTTGCCAAGCTCCGTTACTATTTATGATGATATTTCCGGCTTTGTACAGAACTGCATCAACTGCTTTTTCCTTAGTGATAGGACATTTACCAAGGGCCAAAAAGTAACTTTTGTGAATATCTCGTTAGTGTTTCTTCTGCTGTTTAATGCCTGTTGCATTTGGCTACCCAGAAGAACATGTAGCAGTAGAAGATGAGATGAATACAAGGTGGGCTTAAATGTGTTTTTGACGCAGTGCACTACTTGGTCGCACCGGTATGTGATCCTATCACAGGCAGAGTCAACATACCTGATTAACGGCACTTTGTCTAGTGTGACGACCAGGCTGAATACTTTGGGTGGTTATCGACATTACTGAAATAATGTAGTTGCTTTTTTGGGCTCCACAATTCTGCACACAAGTACAATTTTTACAGTTGGCGTACTTGGCATTCCACTTTTTATATTAAGGAAAGTCATCAGGAAGAAACGAATTACAACAGCATGATGAGCTTCGACTGATCAGTGGAGACCTACCAATAGAAAAAAAATGTCCAGAAAAGAAAACAGGCTTAGCAATCATTGCTCTGTGATAGTTACTCTCTGGAATTGTCTCCAAAATGAAATGAAAACTTTCGTCAACAATACCTTAGCTTACCAAGCCTAATTTCTGTAACATTGTTCGATGCTTTCACTATTTTGTAATGTTGCGCTTACACTTACTGTGTCATTATTTCATTTTCTAACAAATTTTACCTTACTGTGCAAAGAAACCATCCAGCCATTTACCTTCATCGATTTAGGGGAACAACCACAAATCTAAATCTGTATATCTGGACGAGAATTTGAAACCCATCCCTCTTGAATTATTCTCATAATACAATCCTGGAATAAAAATTTATTCTAAAGTCCTGTATATCTGAATTATATCGATAAGATTCACAAACAAAATAACCACCGTTAGCACCGTGTCAGCTTCTAAAATTCACATCTTTCAGTCGTTCATTAATCAGCGTTGACAGCTTAAATTTAAACATCTTAGTATACACCAATCAGCAACAGTAATGCTTGGATGAATGTGAGACTATGCAGTACCAAATATTTAAAGTTTTTTTTTATTTATTTTGCTCTGAAATGATACTGTCGATTGTATCTATGGGCTGAAGACGTCATATTACGCACTGTTATCAACAATAAATAGAACATAATATATGACGACTTACATTTACTACAGCAAAACTCAAGGAAAAGAAGAGAATGGAGTTGCAGAAATCATAACTTTTGTACCTGGCATAATGCTTTGTCCTTTTCATTCTGAAGTTCCTTCAAGTTTTTTTCAAAGAAATAAAGATAAAACTTAAAATCTTCTTCTAACCTGTCACTCGGACCCATCTGACTTTCCTGTTAGCAAAACCTTTGTTGTTTGCACACATACTGCATTTCCTAACTTTATTGCGTTTCATTCCCAAAACGGACACTTCAGATTCGTGAATGAAATGCTATAGTGCTCGAAGCACACAATCATATTTGCGACATTGTACACATTATAAAACAGAAATAAATGTTCGGTAATGTTTACGTTACAGAGAAACACAAACAGAAAATTTAAAGATGCTAGCACCGCTGAACAAATACTGTAAAATCTCTGCTAGCGTCAGTGTCAATTTATTTCACAACAGATTATTATCTTTGGTTGTTAAACATGAACGATAACTCTAATGTAATGGAATTACATTTCAATTATCTTTTCCATTTGAAAGAACATCAGTACCTCACTGAACATTAAAGTATCTCGAGTACTCCTGATGACTACTGAATTACATTAACTTTATATAGCTCTCGAAATGTAAAATACTTTACCTCGTATCGCTGAAGTGCAAGAAAATCTTTGATTTGCGTCCCATAACGTTAGACTCAGAAATGTGAAACGCGCCCCACACAAAATGTGCCTGTAAATTCAGCAGAGAAATATTTTTTAATCCTATATTTCTTCTTCATATCAACGCACCATCGAATAAGATTGCTGTTATTAACAGTAACATCTGATATGAGGATTTCGACTTCATTGTGTTGCTGTAAAGAGTCACTTAGTTTATCCTGGTTGACATAATAGGCCCAATATTCCGAAGCTGCATTCTTGACTGACATGAGTTTCGAGCTTTTTATTGAGGAATTAACGAGTACAAGAGATTTGGCTTAAGCAGAAAATGGTAAAATGTAAGACCTTTATTACACTTAACATCTTAAGTGTTGATTATTTCATACATCACATGTTTTTCACAAATTCGATGTACGCAGGAACTAACTAGAAGACAGCTTTCACAGATAGATGATTATAATTAGTTGTGATAAACATGCTATACAATCTCAACACGAAACAGAACGTGGGAAACGTTTCCCTTTGCGTAAAATTTTCGCACTTATATTTTCGCTGATTACTGAAGACCGTGAGACATCATTATAGTTGATAGTTTCTTTGGCATATAAGTGTAAGGAAACAGACTGTCCATTGTGGATATGTTGCTGGATCAGTTTTAAACATACAATTAATGAATTCAGCGAACTGACAGAAGAATGCAGAAAATCTACAACCGGTAAAACCACATTAAGTGAAGAGTGCACTAAAACGGTATCAGTTAGAATCCCTAATAGTAGTTAGCTTTCATCTACTGCAGAGTATCTCTACCAGACAGACTTAACAAAACGGTCAGGATTACTTATTATGCAATGAACTACTTCTGTCGGGCAAGCTCAGTGGATTCTGTGAGCATCACTTTTACATTGGATCCAGATTTCCTTGGGCGAGGATATCCTTTACCACACACGCTCCCAACACCCATCATATGAATCTTGTGATGATTCTTTAGATGAATGTTTGTCACAACCACCTTTTTCGAAGACCGCTCAACGCTGTCAAACGAGGTACAAGCCTTGCAGGAATTGAATTCAGGTCAGATTTTTCTGTTAATATCTCATGCTAAAAAATAGGCTGAGTTTCTAATATTTTCTGTAAGCTCCCTAACAGCTATATGACATTCAGCGCATAAAAGATCCTCGATGTTTTGAATATCACTGCAGATGTACTTTAATACGAACACTATTCACTACTGATATTATATTGAGATTTATACCCATCTTCATCAACTGTCAGCAACCACTGGTTGCCGGTTATTTCGTGACAACATTTTCCAAAATTTATGATGATGGACATGTATTCTAGAATAGCATCCCACGTGAACAAACAACAATATCTTCAGCAAATCACAGTTTGGATTTCAAAAGAATTGTTCAACTCTGAATGTCATTTAAACATCCGCTCTCCAAACTTCGCAAATATTAAATAAGAAAATAGCACCAGATAATATTTTATGTAGCCTTTCTAAGTCATTTGACCGTTTGAATAGCAATATTCTCCTGGATAAACCGAAGTATTATGGAGCTGGTAGTACAGCAAACCAGTGAATGTTATATCTGACTACGAGCACTTAATAATTTAACCTATGTAAGCAAGGGAGAAATCACTTACGTAGTACCAAAGGGTTCAGTCTTAGATCCACTATTGCCTCTCATATACGCTACTGGCCATCAAAATTGCTACACCACGAAGATGACGTGCTACAGACGCGAAATTTAACCGACAGGAAGAAGATGCTGTGATATGTAAATGATTAGCTTTTCACAGCATTCACACAAGGTTGGCGCCGGTGGCGACACCTACAACGTGCTGACATGAGGAAAGTTTCCAACTGGTTTCTCATACACAAACAGCAGCTGACCGGCGTTGCCTGGTGAAACGTTGTTGTGATGCCTCGTGTAAGGAGGAGAAATGCGTACCTTCACGTTTCCGCCTTTGATAAAGGTCGGATTGTAGCCTATCGCGATTGCGGTTTATCGTATAGAGACATTGCTGCTCGCGTTGGACGAGATCCAATGACTGTTAGCAGAATATGGAATCGGTGAGTTCAGGAGGGTAATACGGAACGCGGTGCTGGATCCCAACGGCCTCGTATCACTAGCAGTCGAGATGACAGGCATCTTATCCGCATGGCTGTAACTGATCGTGCAGCCACGTCTCGACCCCTGAGTCAACAGATGGGGACGTTTGCAAGACAACAACCATCTGCACGAACAGTTCGACGACGTTTGCATCAGCATGCACTATCAGCTCGGAGACCGTGGCTGCGGTTACCCTTGACGCTCCATCACAGACAGGAGGCGCCTGCGATGGTGTACTCAACGACGAACCTTGGTGCACGAATGGCAAAACGTCATTTTTTCGGATGAATCCAGGTTCTGTTTATAGCATCATGATGCTCTCATCCGTGTTTTGCGACATCGCGGTGAACGCACATTGGAAGCGTGTATTCGTCATCGCCACACTGCCGTATCACCCGGCGTGATGGTATGGGGTGCCATTGGTTACACGTCTCGGTCGCCTCTTGTTCGCATTGACGGCACTTTGAACAGTGGACGCTACATTTCAGATGTGTTACGACCCGTGGCTCTACCCTTCATTCGATCCCTGCGAAACCCCACATTTCAGCAGGATAATGCACGACCGCATGTTGCTGGTCCTGTACGGGCCTTTCTGGATACAGAAAATGTTCGACTGCTGCCCTGGCCAGCACATTCTCCAGATCTCTCACAAACTGAAAACGTCTAGTCAATGGTGGCCGAGCAACTGGCTCGTCACAATACGCCAGTCACTACTCTTGATGAACTGTGGTACCAAGTTGAAGCTGCATGAGCAACTGTATCTGTACACGCCATCCAAGCTCTGTCTGACTCAATGCCCAGGCGTATGAAGGCCGTTATTACGGCCAGAGGTGGTTGTCCTGGGTACTGATTTCTCGGGATCTATGCACCCAAATTGCGTGAAAATGTAATCACATGTCAATTCTATTTTAATATATTTGTCCAATGAATACCCGTGTATCATCTGCATTTCTGCTTGGTGTAGCAATTTTAATGGCCAGTAGTGTATATTGATGAAAAGGAAATCACAACACGAAAAAAAAAAAAATTAATTTAGAGCAATGAAATTTCGAGAATATACAGGGTGAGTCACCTAACGTTACCGCTGGATATATTTCGTAAACCACATCAAATGCTGACGAACCTATTCCACAGACCGAACGTGAGGAGAGGGGATAGTGTAAATGGTTAATACAAACCATACAAAAATGCACAGAAGTATGTTTTTTAACAGAAACCTACGTTTTTTTAAAAATGAAACCACGTTAGTTTTGTTAGCACATCTGAACATGTAAGCAAATACGTAATCAGTGCCGTTTGTTGCATTGTAAAATGTTAATTGCATCCGGAGATATAGTAACCTAAAGTTGACGCTCGAAACCTCCGACGTTCAGTTGCGTGTTGTAACAAACACGGGCCACCGTCGGCGAGCTGCATCTGCAGGGACATGTTTACGATGACGACCGTGTTTACGAGTGTGGCTGTAGTGCACTGTTGTGGTTTGGTCTAGCTGTCGCAGTGTCCGCATGTAGCGCTTGCTGCTATTGTTATTATGCATTCGTCTCCGCACGCAGACCAACTGTAGTACACGGTGTTTCCAGACGTCTGTGATAGTGTAGTGTTGTAGGAACTGTGACCATGGTGTATTCGAACTCTGAAAAGGCGGAGATGATATTCATCTATGGCGAGTGTCGACGAAATGCAGCTGAACCCTGCAGGGTGTATGCAGAACGGTACCCTGACAGAGAGCATCCAACGTGTCGCACATTGAAAAACATCTACCGCCAACTGTATGCAACAGGTATGGTCGTAGCACGCAAAACGGGTCCGTAAGAGGCCCGTCACAGGAGACGCGGGTGCAGTTGGTGTGTTAGCTGCTGCTGCCATGAACCCACACATGAGTACACGGGACATTGCGAGAGCCGGTGGACTGAGTCAAAGTAGTGTCACGCGCATACTGCATCGTCACCGCTTTCACCCGTTTCATGTGTCGCTACATCAGCAATTACATGGTGATGACTTTAATCATCGAGTGCAATTCTGTCAATGGGCATTAACAGAGAATGCGTTGCAGTTCTACCTGTTTACCGATGAAGCGGGTTTGTGATGACTTTAATCATCGAGTGCAATTCTGTCAATGGGCATTAACAGAGAATGCGTTGCAGTTCTACCTGTTTACCGATGAAGCGGGTTTCACAAACCACGGGGCAGTGAATCTACGGAACATGCATTACTGGTCCGTGGACAATCCTCGCTGGCTCAGACAGGTAGAGCGACAGCGACCGTGGACTGTAAATGTATGGTGCGGAATCATTGGCGACCACCTCATTGGCCCTCACTTCATTACAGGGGCCCAAACGGCTGCAACATACATCGCGTTTCTACAGAATGATCTGCCAACGTTGCTCGAAAACGTCCCACTGGAACCGCGTCGACGTATGTGGTATCAGCATGATGGTGCACCTGCACATTCCCCAATTAACACTAGGCTGACCCTTGACAGGATGTTCGACGGGCGTTTCATAGGACGTGGAGGTCGCATAAATTGGCCAGCCCGTTCTCCTGATCTTACACCTCTGGACTTCTTTCTGTGGGGCACGGCAAAGGGGAATGTGTACCGTGTTGTGTCTACAACCCCAGAGAATATCAAACAACGTATTGTGGCAGCCTGCGGCGACATTACACCAGATGTACTGCGGCGTGTACGACATTCATTACGCCAGAGATTGCAATTGTGTGCAGCAAATGTGGCCACCACATTGAACATCTATTGGCATGACATGTCGGGACACACTATTCCACTCCGTAATTGAAAACGGAAACCACGTGTGTACGTGTACCTCACTCCTCATGGTAATGTACATGTGCGTCAGTGAAAAAGACCAATAAAAAGGTGTTAGCATGTGGACGTAATGTGCTGTTCCAGTCTCTTCTGTACCTAAGGTCCATCACCGTTCCTTTTGGATCCCTACGTAATTCGGTGCTCTCCGATACACACGATCGAACAGCTGAGGAGTGGTACTCAAGCGCCAACTTTAGGTTACAATATCTCCGGATGTAATTAACATTTTACAATGCAACAAACGACACTGATTACGTATTTGTTTATATGTTCAGATGTGCTAACAAAACTAACGGGGTTCCATTTAAAAAAACGTAGGTTTGTGTTAAAAAACATACTTCTGTGCATTTTTGTATGGTTTGTATTAACCAATTACACTAGCCCCCCTCATCACGTTCGGTCTGTGGAATCGATTCGTCAGTATTTGATGTGGTTTACGAAATATATCCAGCGGTAATGTTAGGAGACTCACCCTGTATTTGTCTAGATAGCACTTTTGTGTGATTGACACCGCAGGGTCACAGGGTAATGTAAGCGTGAGATAAAACGTTGAAAACGTGCAATGATGCTAAATTAATAACTAGTGTAACTGCTAATATGTTGTACGCAAGGATGCAAACGTACATGCATTGTTACATACAAGTGCCAGATGTCAGTTTGTGGGATGAAGTTCCTCGTCTGTGGGACTCGGTCGCTCAGTACATGGGCGGTTAACGCTGTTTGTGGATGACGCTTGAGTTGTCCGATGATGTTCTATATGTGCGTGATTTGAGCAGATCTGGTGATCGAGCAGACCAAGCCATCGTGTCGACAGTCTGTAGAGCATGTCACATTACAACAAGGGTACGTGAACGAGCATTGTCCTGTTGCAAAGAACCACCTGGACTGCTGTTCATGAATGGCAGCACAACAGGTCGAATCACCAGATTGAAATACAAATTTGTAGTCAGTCGCCTAGGATAAACGCGAGAGTGCTCCTGCTGTCAAATGAAATCGACACCAGACCATGATTCAAGTTACAGGTCCAGTGTGTCTAGCACGCAAAACGTGTTGGTTCCAGACCATCAACTGGCCTCCTTCGAACAAACATACGGCTGTCACTGGCACTGAGGCGCAACCAACTGTCATCATAAAGCACAGCTGACATCCACACTGCTCTCCAGTGAGCTTTCGCTTGACTACACGGAAGTCGCAAATGGCGGTAGTTTAGGGTTAGTGGAATGCACGCTGCAGGGTGTCCGGTTCGCAACTGTCCTTCAAGCAACCGATTTGTAACAGTTCGTAGTGAGACTGTGGCGCCAGCTGCTGCTCAAATTGATGCTGCAGATGCCGCGCCAGAACCATATGTCGAACGTGGAGTTCGCTGTCGGTAATTCCACGTGACCGCCCGAAGCCAGGTCATTCTCGTGACGTGGCAGCAATCATATACAATGGTTACATTAATGCAGCGTCTTTGTGCAGTATTGCAGAAGGAACCACCAGCTGCATGTAGCCCTATTACATGGCCTCGTCCAAACTCAGTGAGGTGCTGATAATGACGTCTTTGTCACCTTACAGTCATTCTTGGCTAACATCACCTCACCATCTGCAATCTCAAAGGAAACTAACCTCTCATGACCCTCACAGCGTGTATTTAAAACAAACCTGATCTGCAACTTCAGAGTGGTGCTACTAACGCCAATCTCAATCAGCTGTTGCGAAATCTGAATGAACCTCATCTCCCAGATGTAAAAACACGCCTACCTACTTTCGTTTAGGTCGCACAACTGCTTCTTGGTGTTGCGATTGTGTTTCGTTAGTGCATATAAACGACCTGGCATCTAATACACAGCAAGCGGAATTAATTTTTGTGGATGAAAATAGCATTTTATTCGGTCGAAGCATACATACAGCTGAGGAAGAAATGGTAAGCAATGCTCTCCAAAGAATCACTGACTGGTTTTCTGCGAATGGTGTTACCCTCAATTTCAGAGAAACGTAGTATATGCAGTTCTGCAAATGTAGAGATACTACCTGGCATGGGTTTCGAAAAAGACGATCGTGTGAAACCCAGCTCGCGCTAATCGTCCACGAGACTCAGAGGGCCATAGACACGGGTTCCCAGGTAGATGCCGTGTTTCTTGACTTCCGCAAGGCGTTCGATACAGTTCCCCACAGTCGTTTAATGAACAAAGTGAGAGTATATGGACTATCAGACCAACTGTGTGATTGGATTGAAGAGTTTCTAGATAACAGAACGCAGAATGTCATTCTCAATGGAGAGAAGTCTTCCGAAGTAAGAGTGATTTCAGGTGTCCCGCAGGGGAGTGTCGTAGGACCGTTACTATTCACAATATACATAAATGACCTTGTGGATAACATCGGAAGTTCACTCAGGCATTTTGCGGATGATGCTGTGGTGTATCGACAGGTTGTAACAATGGAAAATTGTGCTGAAATGCAGTAGGATCTGCAACGAATTGACGCATGGTGCAGGGAATGGCAATTGAATCCCAATGTCGACAAGTATAATGTGCTGCGAATACGTAAAAAGAAAGATCCTTTATCATTTAGCTACAATATAGCAGGTCAGCAACTGGAAGCAGTTAATTCCATAACTTATCTGGCAGTAGGCATTAGGAGTGATTTAAAATGGAATAATTATATAATGTTGATGGTCGGTAAAGCAGATGCCAGACTGAGATTTATTGGAAGAATCCTAAGGAAATGCAATCCGAAAACAAAGGAAGTAGGTTACAGTACACTTGTTGGCCCAAAGCTTGAATATTGCTCACCAGTGTGGGAACCGTACCAGATAGGGTTGATAGAAGAGATAGAGAAGATCCAACGGAGAGCAGCGCGCTTCGTTACAGGGTCATTTAGTAATCGCGAAAGCGTTACGGAGGTGATGGATATACCCCAGTGGAAAACTCTGCAAGAGAGACGCTCAGTAGTTCGGTACGGGCTTTTGTTGAAGTTTCGAGAACATACCTTCACCGAAGAGTCAAGCAGTATATTGCTCCCTCCTGCGCATATCTCGCGAAGAGACTATGAGGATAAAATCAGAGAGATTAGGGCCCACACAGAGGCATACCGACAATCTTTCTTTCCACTAACAATACGAGACTGGAATAGAAGGGAGAACCGATAGAGGTACTCACAGTACCCTCCGCCACACACCGTCAGGTGGCTTGCGGAGTATGGATGTAGATGTAGATGTAGATACACGAATGATGAGCGTAACATATTGTGAGGAAATAATAACTGGGGCGGAAACGTCAAACGTTTTAGGTTTCCATACTGATGGGAATTTAAATAGGAAAAAAAATCGCTTGGAACTCCTGAAACTACTTGGTTCGTTAAAATCTGCACTTATAATCATTGTAAATCTTGTGGAGAGACAACAGCAAGGCGGCAGTTTTTACATATTTTAATTCAATAATGTCATATACTATCAGGAACCAAAACGTAAATACCACCTGCTTAATAGGGCGTTGGTCCACTTCTGGAACGCAATTCAGCAGTGATTCTGTTTTTAACAAGTACTTGAAAGGTTTCCAGACGTTTGTGGCACCAGGTGACTACGAACAGGTCACACACTTCCTGTAATTTACGGGCGATTGGTTTGTGGGCGAAGAGCTGGCGCCAGATAGTATCTCAGTTGAGTTTCTTCGGATTGAGATAAGTCGAATCTGATGCCCAAGACATCAACGTGAGTTCACTGCCATGTTCCTCAATCCACTGCAGCGCTATTCTGGCCTTGTGACATGGACACTTATCCTGCTGGAAGATGCCATGGCTTGAGGAAAACATCGAGCACAAGGGGTTACAAGTGGTTCCTAATGATGGTCATGATGCCTTCGTCTGCTACCGCAGGGCCCAGGGAACTCCAGGTGAATGTCACTACAATATAATACTGCTCCCACCGTCATGTGGCCGTGGCGCAGCAAGTTTGGAGCAGCCGTTCGCCTGAAAAGTGCGTATCTGGACACGACTATCGACTGGTTTAACAATAAACGCGATTCATCCGACCAGACGACGCGATTCCACTGATTCATGGTCCAATCTCGAAGATCCCGTGCCCAATGTAACCATAATTGGTTTGTTAGATCACTATGGGAAAACGTTAGGGTTCTCTGCTGAAGAACACCACGTTTAACACTGTGCGCTGAACGGTGTGCTCCAAAACACCTGTGCCTGCGCCAGCACAGTACACTGTCTTCAAAACTGCCACATATCGCCATCTATACTGCTTTAGAGAGCGGGTAAGCCTCCGATCCCTATATTCTGTGACGGACGTCCAATTTCTTGTCGCTTACTCGTGGGTTCAGTATTCTTCAACCACTTTTCACAGATGCTCAGGACATAATCACGCGAACAGGCAACCAGCTTGGCGGTTTCCGAGATTCTCGCTCCTATGTACTGGCTCATTCCAACCCGGCTTTTGTCAAAATCGCTTAAGTCGGCGGAATTCCGCATTTGCGCCACTTATCGCAGCTAAATTATTTCCCCATTTGTCTCTGCTCTGCTCTGCTCATATACTTCTCTTACCTCGTCGCGTGTCCCCCAGCGCCACCATGCTGCATGCAACGACTCGGTGGCCAGTGGTCTTCAGGTTTTGGCTCATCAGTGTAGAATTATGTTCTGAGGTAGCTCATATTTGAGAAATAAAGTATTTATTGCTCAAATCGTGGCATAACATTAACATATCAAGTTCAGCCGCGATCATCTGAGGACATCTGTCTAAGAAGTTGGGCATTCTGGCTACTGCTTCACACTATATATATTCCTCACGAAGTTCAAATTTCTCTCAGCACTATTGGACTTAACTTCTGAGGTCATCAGTCCTCAAGAACTTAGAACTACTTAAACCTAACTAACCTAAGGACATCACACACATCCATGCCCGAGGCAGGATTCGAACCTGCGACCGTAGCGGATGCACGGTTCCAGACTGTAGCGTCTAGAACCGCTCGGCCACTCCGGCCGGCTCCTCAAAAAGTTTCGTGTAAATAGTCCACTGCAGTTCATAAGGATTAATGATGTACATAATTACAATACCAGAAGGAAAAATACTTTTATTACTCCACATTAAGGTTGTCTTTAGCCCAAAGAAGGTGCACACTGCTTTCACCAAAATTTTTTATCACTTATCCAGCAACATAAAATATATGACAGACATTAAAGTCAAATATGAAAACAACCTGGAGAAATTTCTCCTTGACAGCCACCTCTATTTCGTAGAAGAATTCCTAATCTTGCAGTGTGTAAAAGGTGATCGGTAGACATTATTAACTCACAACAGTACTAAGAGAAAAAAAAGTAGACAGTCCGTATATACCCATATTTACATATGAATGTGTAATGTGCGTGTAAAATGACTCGTTTCGTATCATTACGATTAATTGTAAAGATGAATCACGGACACGAAAACAACTAACTAACGACCAGTTGAGATCGAAGGCCTGCCTGTTTGCGCATTACCTTCAGTTAACTGACTGCCACTTTGAAATCGGGAGACCTATTCGTAGCATTATGTTTGTACTAGAGTACCAATTTCACAGTTTCTCTTCAAAAGATGAAACACTACTGTAAATCCTTACGCCCACTTTCAGGCAGAATTTCACGGGGCATAATTGTTCGCAAAGAAAATCGCAAGCTGCAGTTCGAAAACTAATTCAGATGAAAAACGAGCCCGCATCTCGTGGTCGTGCGGTAGCGTTCTCGCTTCCTACGCCCGGGTTCCCGGGTTCGATTCCCGGCGGGGTCAGGGGTTTTCTCTGCCTCGTGATGGCTGGGTGTTGTGTGCTGTCCTTAGGTTAGTTAGGTTTAAGTAGTTCTAAGTTGTAGGGGACTTATGACGACAGCAGTTGAGTCCCATAGTGCTCAGAGCCATTTGAACCATTTTTTTGATGAAAAACGAAAAATGAAAAGGGCATGTGGTATTGATGGCCGGCAGGCCCCATCGGGGGAAGTTTGTCCGCCGAGGTGCATGTCTTATTTTAGGTGACTCCACTTTGGGCGAGGTGCGTGTCGGTGATGATGAAATGATGAGAATAACACAGCACTCAGTCCACGAGCGCAGGAAATCTCCAGTCCCCTACGAGAATC
Source organism: Schistocerca serialis cubense (assembly GCF_023864345.2). Lineage (NCBI taxonomy): Eukaryota > Metazoa > Arthropoda > Insecta > Orthoptera > Acrididae > Schistocerca > Schistocerca serialis. The sequence continues at coordinate 350,588,738 of NC_064638.1, read as the reverse complement.
GGACCCGGGCCCACAGTATGGTAGCCAAATACGTTACCACTCCGCGGCGGAGGCGGCGCAGTCGGACAATTCATATGAGATTTTGTAGGATGTATCGACGGATACAATATAGCAGTACTGCACTAGGGAGTTTCGTTGCTGCGTTCCACAGTTAAGATTATGTTTAAAGAGTAAATAAATTTCCTATGTAAATTTACAATAATTTGAAGTAATTATTGGTATGCAGAAATCTTACATTAAACCAAGAACTTCGGAAAAAAATGTCGATCAACTATAGTAGAATTGCTCCATCTGCTGTTATCGTAATCAACTATTTGTCGTCTTTTCTAGTTATTTGGCCCTTTCTCCTCAGAAGTGCCATGTATACGACTTTCGTTGCTCAAATTGTAGAAAATTTGCACTAATATAAAGTACTGAACAGCGGTAATTAAGCTGTTCAGATACTTCAGTGGAAGTTTCGCACTTACAGTCGTTGCGCTCTCTCGTTTATTGCGGATTTACCAAGTACCGTTGTGAGAAGTGTAAAATCCTACGTTTGCTCCTCTCACAGAAACGTTCCTTTCCCTCCCCCCCTTTCCTTTCCCCCTCCTACACAAACACGCACACACACACACACACACACACACACACACACGCACACACACACTTTGCTCCTCTACATAATTATCTCGCCGTCAAAATCGTCACAGATCAGTTGACACAGTCTGTAGAAAAGTGTAAATTCGTCCCGGAGCCCAGCTCAAGGTTGCCGCAAGCCAGTTGATGGACGGGGCAGATTAATGGGGGCGATGTTGGCAGCAGTAACCGCGTCTGAAGTAATGGCGGTCAAGCCGTGGGCAGCTCTGTGACGAGAGAGAACTTTCATTGCCTCGCTGACAGGGAGGGGAGATTAGGAACTGTGTGTGTGTGTGTGTGTGTGTGTGTGTCCACATTGGTAGCGAGTGTCCTTGGCTGGCTGGGCAAGGCGCCTTGTCTTGTCAGCTCGTGAGCACAAATAAAGTTACACGGACGCTGGCTGGTTTCAGAGGCACTCAATATTAGAAATAGAACGCTGAGCTGGACAGGTTACGCGACAGAAAGTATTTAATGTCGGGGAAGTGTAGAATATCATCAGATGCTACCAAACAGCGGGATTCGAGCCCCACTCCTCGAGAATCCGAGTCCAGTATGCCAATCACTGCTTCATCTCGGCCAGGGTGAACAAGTCAGAACTGGAGAGGAGAGAGAATCAATCCTAATATTTACCATCTGGGTATATCTTTCGTTGAATGTCCCGTCATAGATAATGCCTCTCACATTATGTCTCGCTAAGTAGCGCCAAGTAGTGCCATAACATGATAAACTTTACTTTGTGGGGAATCAAATAACATAATCCTTAAAAATATCATGTTGTTCCCTCAACAGGTGGCAGTAATGTCTTGTTAAAAATTTCCGACGTGTGTATTTGATGGCAATATGGTTACGAAACCTCGATTATCACTCATAAGAATGTGGATGAGGGTTATCTGTGCTCTGCAAAAGACAACGGCGCAGATACCCGCTGAGTTCTTCGCTGAACGGAAGTTGTGGGTCGAACGCAGTTGGTTGATCACAGGTCTGACGTGCCATTGCACTCAATGCACCAAAGACCCCACATGTCGATTGCGTAATTCATAGCGATCACTGGGTAACAACTATTACATTTATCATAAACTTTCTATCTTTAAAGATGATTAACATTGTTAGCAGGTTTAGCCACTAGTTAGTGTCCCATTGGTAACGGTAATATTAAGCAAACAGAATAGTGATGACGGAAACAGTAGCTATCAAGTTATTGTATTATTTCAGAAAGAGCGGGAAGGATTTCGTAGCGGCATCGAGATGGGAAATTATTCATAAGGTAATGCTTTTTAACCTTAGTAAAAAAAGCATTTTAGGGAACTGCATCACACCCCATCGGAGAAGAAGAAAGAGAGTAAAAGTCTAAATTTTTGAAACTCGTGTTTTTCGCCGTCGACCGCAGGAAGAATTTGTTTTCACAATTACAATTGCGGCCACAGAGTCATTATCAAGTGTGATGCTGAAAAACCCCTGACATGTACATACGTCCTCGTCGTATCTGAGCCTTATGACAATGCCAACAATAAACAATAACCCACTGATGTTGTGCACTGATTACATGAGACAACAAATACTTTGTACTGTCAATGGTGAAAATGATAGCTTTTAAAAAGTTTTACGTGACTGTGAACCTCAGCTATGAGAAGCTAAAAGTGTGAAGTTACAGGGGCGGTGATGCGGGATCCTTTGCTTCTGCACGGTGGTGCAAGTGCAATCGGATGTGCACAAACCACCGTTACAATTGCAAGATTGATGTGAAGTATCGTTTCTTCTGCCACACTTCCTCGATCTTGGACATGAAATAAAATTGTTCAAATGGCTCTGAGCACTATGGGATTTAACTGCTGTGGTCATCAGTCCCCTAGAACTTAGAACTACTTAAACCTAACTAATCTAAGGACATCACAGACATCCATGCCCGGGGCAGGATTCAAACCTGCGACCGTAGCGGTCGCGCGGTTCCAGACTGAAGCGCCTAGAGCCGCTCGGTCACAACGGCTGGCCTTTAATAGCCATCATACAACTTGGAAATATAGAACAACAGATAAAAACGGTAAACAACTTTTAAATTCGCCAGATTCCCATAGTCTCAGCTTAAATTTCAGTGCAAAAGATAGGGGAACCTTTAGATCGGCTGCATGGAACACGAAAATGAGCTCAGACCTATGCTTTGTTACGCAGGTCACCCAAAACCGTCCAGTCACAGTTTCAAGGAGGGTATTGAACGACTTCCCACATACAAATCATCGCCCTATTATACTTGAGGTTGGCATAAAAATTCCAGTTATTCATTCCACTCCCAGACCGAGACGGAACCTGAAGAAAGCAGATTGGGGCAAATCTGTAGCACAGTTAGATGTGATTGTCAGGTGGATATCTCCCAAAAGTACTAACTACGACCGGTTTAAAATAGCTGTCATCTCCACAGCAAAGAGATTTGTATCACGTGGCTTCAGTAAGCAATATATCGCTGGTTGGAACAGCGAATCTGAGGAGCTGTATCAGGAGGTCCAGAACGGTGGAGAGACTGAGGTAGCAGACGAGCTTCTCAACCGACTTGACATGGAACGATGTAAGAAATGGGAAGAAACCACCAGCAATACAGATTTTGAAAGATTGAGCAGGAAAGCTTGGAGCCTCTTGAGGAAACCGGGTAGCACTAATACCTCAACCAAGGAAATACCAGAGGTAACAGCCGACGAAATCGCCGCACTAACTGTAACGCTCTCCAGGGCTCCCAGCATGAAACAGAACACGAAAAGTATCAAAAAACAGCTAAAAACTCTTCGTCGGTCAACAGGAGCTTATCCAGAATACTCGAGACCTTTCACCGTAACAGAAATAAACAGAGTATTAGATGACATCAAATCTGGCAAGGCCCCTGGGATTGATGGGATACACCCAGCATTTCTCAAAAGCTGTGGCAAACATACAAAGATGTGGCTGGCTAAATTTTACTCAAACATCTTATCGACAGGGTATCTCCCGCAAAATCTAAGAAGAGCCAAAATTATATCAGTATTAAAACCAAATAAACCGAAGAACCTGCCAGAGAGCTACCGACCTATTGCACTTCTTAGGGTGTGCTACAAATTGCTAGAAAGGATGCTTCTAAACAGATTAGGCCCTTTTACATTGGAAAGTGTCCCAGAGGAACAGGCAGGTTTTAGACCATAGCGCAGCTCTCCTGACCAAGTATTAAGCCTCACAACGCATATAGAAGCTGGATTTGAACGTCAACTAAATACCACTGCTGTTTTATCGACTTAACTGCGGCTTATGATACAGTTTGGAGAGAGGGCCTTCTTTACCAACTTCGGAGTAAAGTTCCATGCATCCAAATAGTATCCTTAATAAATAACATGCCTTGTGACCGGCCTTTTCAAATAGTCATTTCAGAAAGCAAGAGCAAAACAAGGAAACTGAACAATGGCCTACCCCAAGGATCGGTGCTCGCACTTGCTCTTTTCAATCTGTATATCTCTGACCTGCCTCAAACAAGATCCAAGAAATACGGCTATGGTGACGAACAAGCACTAGCTGCCTGCTGTAAAACCATAGAAGAAGCCAGAAATATACTCACAGAGGACCTAACTGTGGTGGGCAAATTCTTCGCTGACTGGAGACTTACTCCTAACATGAATAAAACTGATGTGTCCAGTTTCCACCTCAACAATGGACAAGCACATAAGCAGCCAGTAGCACATTTTAACAAGCACCTCCTACGCTACAATCCATACTCGAAATAACTGGGCATCACACTAGATAGAACGCTGTCGTATAAAAGGCATTTGGAGAACATCGCAGCCAAGTTAATACTAGGAACAACATAAGCCACAAATTATGCGGCAAAGCCTGGGATGCAAACGCATCCACACTTAGAACTTCAGCTCTTAGTCTGGTATATTCCGTTTCTGAATACTGCTTCCCAGCTGGGCTAAATAGTTGTCACACAACGTAAGTCGACATCAAGATGAATGAAACTATGAGAATAATCAGTGATCAGTGTTAGCTTAAGAAGTACTCCAGTTCCCTGGCTTCCTGTCCTCTGTCATACTGCTTCTCCCCCCCCCCCCCCCCCGCCCACCCCGCCTCACATTCGCAGACAATAGCACCTCCTTAGAGAATACAAAGCAATATTAGCAAATCACAGTCTACCTGTCCATGAAGACCTCCCTGGTATAACTATGAAAAGGCTTAAATCTAGGTCATCTTCACTCCTTACTGCAGAACAACTACTAGCAGAAAATTTCAATACAAATGACAAATGGAGGGACTACTGTGAGACCATTATGTAAGTACTTGCCCCCCACACCATCAACCCTACTGAGATCATGCCAGGAATGGAACTGCCTCGCCACATATGGAAGGAACTTAATAGAATAAGAACTTCACACGGTGTCTGTCAGGATGCACTTTACAAATGGGGATTTGCAGAATCATCGTCCTGCGACTGTGGTGAACCTCGCCAGACTATCCTACGCATTACAACCACCTGTGCACTAAGATCATATCCTGGACACCCAGCCGATTTTTTCCAAGCTGAAGACACGGCGCTGGACTGGATCAATGGGGTCGGCATTATAGGATAGTACTAATTATTAGATATCATAATAAATTCTAAATATGTATATAGTTGTTTGTATTTAAACTGTAAAATTACAAATATGTATATAGTAGTTCGTTTTGTAACTATACATCATCATATTAACACTGACTTAGGTATGTGTACTTGATTTTATGTTATTATTTGATCCATGTAAGCCATACGCTAAATAAATAAACCCAAGCTTTAAGCTTTATTATATTGCCTATGTACTGCATGTCATAAGAGAATGTGATTATACACATTTTATGCCATGCCTAGTTTAAATTATCTGGCTGTGGCAAAACATGCAGTGCCAACCATATAAACATGAACTACTATAATCAGTCACAGCACTTTAACTAATGATGGGACACATTTGCAATATTGGGAGATGATAATGCACAATTGTGAGATTTCGTAAGTGCACACAAAGTCCTCACAGCAAATGTTGGAAATGCCCTCCAACAGCGTCAGTGCACAACTACACTTTTTTCGCCATATACCCCGAGGTCCTATAAGTGGATCCTTGATAATGTCGCTTATTTCGTGTGCGATTGTCTTAAACCAGTAGTCGGTGGTCTGTACTTGTACAGTCGGCTTTTAAGATACCCCCTCCCCCAACAAAAATACTAGGGGTTGGATGACCGGGGGGAAGGAGGCGTTAGATCAGGTGATCGGGGCTGCCGCAAATTTTTTGAGATTATTCGGTCACCAAAGAAACTGGTTACAATTTACATGGGAGCGTTAGGCTCGTGACATGTTGCTCTGTCTTGTTGTAAATAACCTTTTGTAAACTGGACGTCACCCAACCGCTCCACAAATGTATTTAAGATGCCTGTATAAAATCTAGTGTATACGGTCGTGTCAATCCTTGAAGCTGACACAGCACACCGCATTCCAACCTTCTCATCATGCAGGGGTGCTTCGTGGATGATACTGAGGTTTACACCTATCACCAGCTATTTTGTGTGTTGATGTCACCTGGCAGATGGAACCACGTCTCATCCGTAAACAAGTTATGGTGATAATGTCTGAATAAGAAACAATAGAAACCACCGACATTCTAACGCATTCTTTTCTCACGGTCTGTGCAATGCTTGCATCATATGCACTGTGTGTGGTCACGATGCCGATTTCTTCGCAGCTCTCTGCCATGTGCCACGTGAAATGCCTGTCTTCTGGCACAACTGACGCAACTATTTCCTCAGAGAGTCCTCCGAGCGTTTTCTAACGTTATCAGTAACCCCTGTGGTCAGTGATGGGCTGTGTTCACCACTGTCACTGTTTAGTAAACCAGTTGTCTCCAGCTTCCTTACAATCGATAAACGTATGCTCTTTGTTGGAACAAGGCGCACACTAAATTCTCTCCTAAATGCCCGCTGTTGTGTAGCCAACGAGACTGTCTTCCAACATGTTTTCACAATAAAAACACGCTCTCGAAGTGTGCACTGCACGTTTCTGCCAGCTGAGGGCCGCGAACGAATCACATATTTGCTGCTTATTGTCTCACGGCCCAGACTTCACAAATCGCGACCGACGAGGTTATGAACGAACTAAAGCGAGCCGAGCAAGGGCAGCATTATGCCAGATACGGGACCTCGCGCGCAGAAACAACTGTAACAGCTGTCAACTGCCAACAAAGGGCGATATCTCTAGAGTCACCCAGAGCATCTGAGACCATTAAAACAACTTTCCCGTTTCTAGAACTTTCCCGTTTCGGAGGGAAATTATAAGCCACTGAATTGGTTCAGTTTTAAATGGATTGTCCCGTACTATTGGCATGTAGTGAGTAGTCTACCCTGTGATCGACAATCGCTTAAACGATCAGTACAATTTCTGGTGATGGCATGGCGATGTTCAACTGCAGATGAATCGGTCCTTGTGTTTACAGAATGAAGCAGTATCAACGCAGGACACCTTCTGTTTAGTGACGTGCCTACTCTCACAAAAAAATAGGTTAGATAGTCTCCTGTTCATCAGATGGCAGCCCCTAGATAACACCCAGCTCAAGATTCGAGACCACCTGCGGCTAAACATTTCCCGTGCCTTTTATAACAGCGAACTGTTGCTACCTGCAGAGGCGACCCGGCCATTATCCACGAGGGGATCGGCCTGTCGACCTAAACGCGCCATCAGAACACGTGGAATCTCTGCTAAGCCGACGTTACCTGGCGCTGTCTTGCACCTCAGAAAGCTGAGCCTTTCATTACGTCCTTAGATATCGAAGGGAATTAATAATCCGCGGAAGAAAACTGTGTCGCTCGGCAGTAGAAAGGACAGATCCACACGAAATCCTTCGGTGCTTTTGATTTTTGTATTGTGTAGATTCACATTAGCAGTTTCTCCGAAGCTGGAAGTAATCTTGCGTTCTGGGAAGGGGGACGCTTGGCAGCATTCGGCTACCTGTGCTGAAAAGTTTTTGTCGGCTTTGCTCCTCCCTCGTGGGACTGCCGAATTCCTCGGCGGACTCCCACTTTTCCCATTGTGTCATTGTGACGTGCGACTGGCCACTGGTTGGTGCCGCGGAGAGCTCTCGAGGGCAGGAAGAATGCGGACCCTAAATCACTAACCCCTCAGCCCCCTGCAATCGACGGGCGGCAGCCAGAGTGGGCTGAACAGAAAAACTGATATCCTACGGGCGATTGTGAGAACCGAGAAAGAGCAGGCGCGCTGAGGACGGCTTTGTATTACGTCTCGTAGTTTGACCACCAAACTCACCGCTAACGTGACTGAGTGAGACAATTACACTCCTGGAAATTGAAATAAGAACACCGTGAATTCATTGTCCCAAGAAGGGGAAACTTTATTGACACATTCCTGGGGTTAGATACATCACATGATCACACTGACAGAACCACAGGCACATAGACACAGGCAACAGAGCATGCACAATGTCGGCACTAGTACAGTGTATATCCACCTTTCGCAGCAATGCAGGCTGCTATTCTCCCATGGAGACGATCGTAGAGATGCTGGATGTAGTCCTGTGGAACGGCTTGCCATGCCATTTCCACCTGGCGCCTCAGTTGGACCAGCGTTCGTGCTGGACGTGCAGACCGCGTGAGACGACGCTTCATCCAGTCCCAAACATGCTCAATGGGGGACAGATCCGGAGATCTTGCTGGCCAGGGTAGTTGACTTACACCTTCTAGAGCACGTTGGGTGGCACGGGATACATGCGGACGTGCATTGTCCTGTTGGAACAGCAATTTCCCTTGCCGGTCTAGGAATGGTAGAACGATGGGTTCGATGACGGTTTGGATGTACCGTGCACTATTCAGTGTCCCCTCGACGATCACCAGTGGTGTACGGCCAGTGTAGGAGATCGCTCCCCACACCATGATGCCGGGTGTTGGCCCTGTGTGCCTCGGTCGTATGCAGTCCTGATTGTGGCGCTCACCTGCACGGCGCCAAACACGCATACGACCATCATTGGCACCAAGGCAGAAGCGACTCTCATCGCTGAAGACGACACGTCTCCATTCGTCCCTCCATTCACGCCTGTCGCGACACCACTGGAGGCGGGCTGCACGATGTTGGGGCGTGAGCGGAAGACGGCCTAACGGTGTGCGGGACCGTAGCCCAGCTTCATGGAGACGGTTGCGAATGGTCCTCGCCGATACCCCAGGAGCAACAGTGTCCCTAATTTGCTGGGAAGTGGCGGTGCGGTCCCCTACGGCACTGCGTAGGATCCTACGGTCTTGGCGTGCATCCGTGCGTCGCTGCGGTCCGGTCCCAGGTCGACGGGCACGTGCACCTTCCGCCGACCACTGGCGACAACATCGCTGTACTGTGGAGACCTCACGCCCCACGTGTTGAGCAATTCGGCGGTACGTCAACCCGGCCTCCCGCATGCCCACTATACGCCCTCGCTCAAAGTCCGTCAGCTGCACATACGGTTCACGTCCACGCTGTCGCGGCATGCTACCAGTGTTAAAGACTGCGATGGAGCTCCGTATGCCACGGCAAACTGGCTGACACTGACGGCGGCGGTGCACAAATGCTGCGCAGCTAGCTCCATTCGACGGCCAACACCGCGGTTCCTGGTGTGTCCGCTGTGCCGTGCGTGTGATCATTGCTTGTACAGCCCTCTCGCAGTGTCCGGAGCAAGTATGGTGGGTCTGACACACCGGTGTCAATGTGTTCTTTTTTCCATTTCCAGGAGTGTATATCTGGCCTTCTGACCTTCAGTCCAGTCGTGTTGTGAGGACACATACGATAAAATGAAATTGGAAACGCTTTAACTTATAGCAAAATACAATCTGTATAGATTTTCCCCCATTTTATTCCCAGTAATTTACTGGACATTTTTGTGTAGAACTGCTGAGGATGAGTCACAGATGAGAAACGATTCAACGAATTTTGCCTACATCTCTTAATTTCAGTTTCTCGGCGTTCTTCAAAAGACTACGATAGACTGGATTTAATAAAAAGGGCTATGGTAGTCAACAGATACTGCCAATAAATGAATAACGTTTCAAATGGTTCAAATGGCTCTGAGCACTATGCGACTTAACTTCTGACGTCATCATTCGCCTAGAACTTAGAACTAATTAAACCTAATTAACCTAAGGACATCACACACATCCATGCCCGAGGCAGGATTCGGACCTGCGACCGTAGCGGTTGCTCGGTTCCAGACTGTAGCGCCTAGAACCGCACGGCCACTCCGGCCGGCAATCACGTTTCTATGGTAACCTGCAAATAATGACTTACTATGGATAGTAAATCTGTCTACACTCGCTTATTATTACTTTTATCTTCAACCAGCTGTATTTGTCGATTTTAGCTATTTGCGATCGACTTCAAAGCGCAAAGGGCTTTATTTTGAAGCACATAGTGTCGTAATCATTGTACAAGTATTACACATCCATTAGTGCCCTGAACTGTGGTCTAGCCATACCTGATGCTGCCGCATTATGGTGCCGTGATACACTTACGACTGTGCAATACAGTGATTACGATGCTACATACCCGAAGGTGAATCCTTTCGTGTTTTAAAACCGATCGCAAGTACCAAACATCAATAAATACAGCTAGTTAAAGACAATAACAATAATAAAAGAGATTAAACAGTTTTCGCTCTCCGCAATTAGACATGTAACAAAAGGATTGGACGGCTCTGAGCACTACGGGACTAAACTGATGTGGTCATCAGTCCCCTAGAACTTAGAACTACTTAAACCTAACTAACCTAAGGACATCACACACATCCATGTCCGAGGCAGGATTCGAACCTGCGACCGTAGCAGTCGCACGGTTCCGGACTGCGCGCCTAGAACCGCGAGACCACCGCGGCCGGCAAAAGGATTGGAGAGAATGAGTTCAGTTAAGCGCATCGACGCTTGTTAAAGTTACAACGCGAAAAAATTTGAACAGGAACAGAGCAGTATATGAGCTGAACGGCAAAATCATATCGTGACATTTAGACTTAACAGAGGATGTGCACATTTTACGAAAATTTTCTTGAGCTTTTGGCTGGATGAACCATTGGCGGTGGGAAGGTAGTACATCTACTAGCAATAAGCTTGCTAGATATTTTAGATTCAGTGTATGTAAAAAAGAAACCAGTCACCACAAACCTGTTTTGTATCTATGATCACTAGTGGTGAACGAAAAGTTAAGAAAGAATGCAAAATATTATAGTGTAACAAGTTGAACAAGGAAATGGCTAGAAACTACCTGAGATGTTAAGAGCAGAACCTCAGGCATGGAGAGGACATTTTGATAAAGCCATGGTACAACTTAAGAAGCATTATTGGTTACATCTTGGATAATTTTGCGCCTTGGAAGATACTCAGGGATGGAAAATTATACCGTGCTTCAAGGACAATATTAGAAAGCGAGAGGAGAGTAAGAGCTATGTGGTAAATTCAAAAGAATCTCTTTTCTTGCCCAGCAAACAAAAGCATGAAAACTGAAACAAGCGCAATCACAGATATGTGTGAAGTAATCAAAAAAATTTGGAGAGCGATCTGACCCGCTTGCTTGTCGAAAACACTAAAAAGTAGACCATGGTTACGCTGAAATGTAAGTTCCGTAGATGAAAGCTGAAATAGAAAGTCCTATTTTTGAAATCACTTCACCGATCAGTCTTATCACAGTTCCAGCTCTAATACTGGTGCGCGTATGCGGCAATGACAGGTAAAGAAGTGAGTGAACACGAAACTGACAAATGCCGAAAACGGTATAGAGGTAACGTCACTTGACCTGATAATGCACCCATCCGATTCTTCTGGTCATATTGATAAAACGGGTAGGTGATTCTAGTCCTTGAGGAGGGTCATAGGTAGTTGAGTGCTGGTTGACTAGGTTTCCCTTGATTTCCGAAAAGCTTTCGTACACCGTTCCCCACAATCACCTACGAGCAAAACAGCTGCTAGTGGTATATCAAAGATTGTGATCGATTGTAAGCACTCACCTTTAGAAATTGCTTGGATTATGCGAAGATTCCCAGCTGACCTATATCAATACACGTAATTTCGACATGACAATGACAAACAGAATTTGCTACGTCAGCACCAACTAAAGCACCTGTTGTCTCCTTACAGTTATCAATTTTCTGTACTGTATCTCTCTCAGCAGAATTACTCTTCCTTGTAGGACAGTGTTGTCTTTAATACTGCCATTTTCTATTTGAAGGAAAGATTGTTAAAAAACAGGTTCGATAAAGAAAATAAAATGAAAACATAAATAATCGAATAAAATAATATTTATTGTTGCTCACGGATTTCCGAGTGCGCAAATGTTGAAAGTTACCCACTGACATGTATGACGCTGCTAATACAATGCACGGAAATTAGCATCCGTGGGCTGCACGCTGAAAGTCGAGGGTAAAAGTATGGCCTTGGAAAGTCCGAAAGCATCTAGCGAGACGGCGTGGAAGGTCAGCCGGCGAAGGACAACGCACTCTCCTCTGTCACTGCCTACATAACAGTCTGCGGTCGACTCTACCATTCAGCTGCCACACTTATCTGAGGACCGAGTTCTCGGTGGAACGGAAACGTTTAGTCTTATTTGAGTAACCTAAGTCACTTACTTGTTGTCCAATTTGAGCATTAGTGGAAAATTTAATAACAAGTAACCTGCGCCAAAAATTCTGTAAGAAATTCAGTACGAAAATGTTATTAGGCCCAATTGTTCAAATGGCTCTGCGCACTATGGGACTTAACATCTGCGGTCATCAGTCCCCTAGAACTTAGAACTTAAACCTAACGAACCTAAGGACATCACACATATCCATGTCCGAGGCAGGATTCGAATCTGCGACAGCAGCGGTCACGCGGTTCCAGACTAAAGCGCCTAGAACCGCTCGGCCACTGCGGTCGGCTATTAGGCTGAATTACGAAATCTTCTCTAGTATTTTAATCAAACCGTCAGTACAAAGTACTTTTTAGCTTACTGGTGATTCCTTTTCCCTTGGTTTTAGAAGTCATTTTGCCATTGTTTGTATCACGCTAGGAATGAAGAACAAATTAGCGTGTAATTACTCAGAGATTATTATTATGGAGATCACTTGTTCTGTGACAGAAAATGTGTACAACAACTAACATGAGAACGAGTGAAGTCAGTATGAAGAAGCATTTTCAGGAAATGGAAGCCAAAGATTTTATATAAACTTTCGGGGGAGTTGTTCCTGCGCAGCTGATGGTATTTCCGTCCTCACTGTCCATATGACATAGCACTATTCACCAGACTACAGCGAAGGAACGCTTGTGCTAGAAAAGTGAATTAAGAGCGGCCCACCTAGTGCGAATATTTTGTTATAATAGAACGATACGATTTTTACTGAGCTGCATTTTGAGAAGGAACTTGGATAGTGAATGACAGTGTCTCGAACAATATCCCAACCGCGCGGCGAAGCTCACCTGGATTACTGCACTAAACACATGGAAATTTTGTACTCCTCCGGTTAAGAGAGTCCATCGTACAGTCTAGTCCTGGCACCAAGAAACTTTCATCTGCTTCCAGAAGGATTACTGAATGGAAAAACAGTTGGTCAAATCGGTGAGGCACAAGGCATTGCGTTAAAGTGATTAAGTCTTATAGTGGAAAATTTAACATACGTGTTAATGTGGAATAGAACTAAAGGTATCTTCTCAGTATACAACAGTTGCAAGTGAACTCCAAATATATTAAAAGTGTAGTACTTACTATGTTACACTGCGGCACAAGAATCTCTCATGAGTATTTCACTTGCCCGTATGGTGCTTAACTCCTACACTTTTTATTTTCTTACGGACGGCCATTAGACAGCGCTTTTGGGACGTGATATTTCTATTGGTTTAAAGTTTGTCATCCATTTCCGTTCAAATGATGAAATCTCAAAAACTGGCAAAGTAGTTTGCGTACAGCGAGAGTTTAAAAAAGCAGTGTTCTGAAAAAATGAAAATTTCAGTTGAAGGTTTCTTTAGATATTTTTTTGCGATTTTCGTAAATTCAACAATGACTTGAATTTCCTAGATCCACTTTTGGTAATAAATCGCCTTCAGAACAGACTCTTTACAATTGATTTGCTGTTCACCGTGGTGATGCTTTCGTTAGTGAGGAATTTCGTGATGGTCGACCAACATCTGCTTTTGTACCACGAGGAAAAAAAAAAAAAGTTCTCGATGCTGTGTGCAACATGACTGCTGACGATCAGCTTGTGATTTCGTGAGACAGAAGCATCGTTGAGTATATCGAACATTGAAGTACAGTCGATTTTGCGTGAACATTTAATTGTAAGAAAGATCTGCTCCAGATGGATTCCATACTGTGTGACCGAAACACAAATCCAGGTTCGTGTCAACAGGCGTAGGGAAATGGTCAGAAAATTCTAGACAGTGAACGTAGAATTTGTGTACAAGATAGTAACAAGAGATGGAACTTCGGTATATTCGTAAGGGTCAGAAAACTAAACAGAAAACAACTGTTCGGTTGTTCCGAGATGAACCGAAACTAACAAAATGATTGATTCTTTCTTTTGTTACGTATATTGTAAATGTCCCGATTAGTGCTTTAAACCGTCGAAGAACACTTAATGCTGAATGGTACACTGACCTTCATCATGACAATGACAGCTGTCACTCAGCAGATAAAAAATTTGACGTAGAAAACAACGTAATTACGGTCCTAATGCTCACGAGTTCTTTTAATTCCCTTACCTGAAAAGAAAATGCGGAGACTGTGATTTGAATCACCTCAAGAAGCTGTTTCTTCCTCGCAATACCAAGGTTTTGAGGTATCGACATCTCGCTGGAGAAAATTTTTATAGAATTCCTCCTTTCGCATGCAATGGTGTGTAAATTTAGTAGGCAAATATCTTGAGAATCAATATAAACATTTGTACCCGAAAAAAATTTATTGCTTGCATAAAATTTGGAAACTGAGATATGCATTATATGCCGTGGAAATCGGCTGAACATATTTCGACTTCTACTGAGAAAGATCAGGTTCCAAATGGGTTGCAGAGGCTGCTCTGGATGCAAGGAAAGATTGGCTTACCTTAACTTATTGCACGGAATGCACAGCAAGTCGCTCATGGCAGAAATGCAGCAACAAATAAAATAAAAAATGAGAAGTTCCGTTACATTAGAGATCTGTTAAACAAGTTTTGTGAGATCATTCTTTAGTTGGCAGATTTTGGTAGTTCTGAAAATGGTGATGTCGTGTACCTGTTTAAACATCATGTAACAACTATGGTAGAGTAGTTAAGTACAACAAGTTCAAATTTCGTTCTTTGTTATTCTATCTGTCAGATGAAACACAATGATTTGTACTGACCATAGGCTAGATTTACGAAGTGATTCGTACAGGGAAAAAAGTCTAGAAACATTTAGAATTTAATTTTAATAATTCATGCTTAACTTCCATATTTTCTCTCCAAGCCACCTAATTTTCCGTAAGAGGTATTACATGTTGTAACAGGATGACTGTTTTCCTTCAGTTCCAGTTGCACCCTATGGAGGTACCTGAGACAAAAGTTTGTCGATACCATTCGGTCTAGGTTCAGATTTCTCTAACATTTTCCTTGTGGTCATAAAACGATAGATTCCCCGACTCGTCCATAATGCCGGGTCTCGGTAGCCCGGCTGTAACGCTCTGCGTGATGCAGTTTGCCTTTCATCCTTCATTGGAGTTCGTTGAACACTTCAGTGACATTTTCGCATAGATTGAATATTGACCTGACAAATCGTATCGTCTTTGAACCGTAAATAAAAAAAAAAAGTGGTCTGGCCGGGGTGAATTTGATAACGGATGAGATGCCAAATTCAAACATAACTTGAAAACAAGCGTACTTCAAATATCTTTGCTCGTGAATTAACAAGAAAGGGCTATATACATACCTCTAAGGTAATGCTACAGAGTAGCTCACATATGTGTGCAAACGAGAAAAAAAGCTGTTGACATTACTGTTTTGTTATTGCAGTACAGAAATCGAATCAAGATGTGTCATTACTGTTTACGCTCTGTTTAAACATTTCATAGACGGCAATTGCTGTGGAGCACGTGCAGATACACCTGGCATTGTCAGATCTACTTCCGTTCAGTGGTTGCCCTTCTGTTCAGTGTTACTCCTCCGGGCATAAGAAAACTAGCACATAAACTGTATTCCTTAAGAATACCAAGTCCAATAAGAATACAATTCTGAATACACCAGCTATAATCCTCAAGTCACGCTGCCACCTTCGGTCGATCAACGGATCACAGATGTTTTCGACGTCACCGAGAAGTGGAAAGAATTTTGAAATAGACATCTCTTCCAGAACGCCCACGTAATTCAAAACCCAACGACGTAGGTTGCCGGGTTTGATGTTTGACATTCTCCGTCGCGAATGGTCGAGATTCAATAATACCCAAACGGGACGAAGGAAACGAGGCCATATCTTGAAGGAGTGGGCTTATCGTGAAAATACTGCGTGAGACTGTGGCTCAGACAAAAAGACGCACTGTGGAAAGAACTACATTCTCCATACTTTTAAAAGAGGCCTGAAAGACTTGTATGAAACAAGATATAGTTATGCAATCTGGTTGTTAAATTTGAACATCAGCCTGCAAATTCCATTGCGTATATTCTGTAATACCATCCGATAATAATGTTGAAATTAGAAGCCTAAATTTATCTCATATAACAGCGGATCGTGCAAGTGTTTGAAAAACTTATCAATGAAACCGTTTCATATCTCAAAAGCGTCATGAATAGCATAATCCTATAAGCAAGTTGACAGTTGTAATGTTAGTAGTATTAGATGTACGAAGACGCAAAGATGGAAGAGTGTAGTTCTTGAGGAGTGCCAGCATCAGAATAACGCAAAATCCTTACTCATTTCAGAGCCACTATGCTTCTAGAGACGAATAATTTATACTTTGTAATATGGCAAGAACTGTGCCCCTTACATGAAGTCATTAAAGATCACCTAACTTACGTGGAGCGAACAGTAGGGCTGAACAAAAATGACTGACAAGGGACAATGCATCTTGTAGAGGGTATGGACGTATTGGAATAATAATGTTGGGTGATGATTTTAAAGTAATTCACACGACATGAAATCTTTGTGGAAATGCTTCGATTTACTGGAGGCTAGTTTATCCCAGGGAAGTATTCAGAGTTGACCGTGCCTGGCTGGGGAGCGGTGAAGAGAACGACAATAGGCAGCTTAGGGCGGCTCAAGCTCTGAGAAAGTGGTAATGGGGTGCGGCCTCCAGCTGCCTTAAGATGAGTGACAGTGAGTGGGTGGTTGACCCCATGCTGGTGTACCGGGAAGCAGATGGAGAACTTGTACGCCTGTTGATAAATGTCCGTCGTCCTGTTTTCAGTGAAACATGCGACAAAGCCGCGCAAAGCTACGGTGGAGTGGTCAACAGAGGCCAAAACATGCATGTCGTGACTATAGCAACTTCACACTGAATTCACAGTCCGCAGAGGTCTGAAGTAAATCAGGTGAAGAGCGACAGAATGAAATACGCCGGCCTTTGATGGGAACGTAGGACCAAGGAATTTGAAGTACTCTCCTGGAGTCAGAATTCCGGAAAAATTGGTGTTTTGTGCAGACGCTAACCTTGATGGGTGGCCTGGGAGGAGCTAAATAGCAGAAGTTGAGAGGAAGGGAAATTTTGTGGGAATTTGTTCACTTCCAGAGGCATTGGTCGGCGCTGGGAAGCGACGCATAATTAATGCGACTTGCGCTGCAATTGGCGTAAGTGATTTTGCTGGAGGGGAAACCGAGGCGAAGAGCGGACCGGGGGAAGTCTCCGTAGTGGTCTTCTGTTCCCAGCTTGCCTAGAGTGCGTTCTTCACTCAGCTTGCCTGAGAAAGAGTGAGCATCTCTGCAGTTTAGGGCTTAGCAAATGGAACGATTGAACTTGGAGATGGAAAGTTTTGGTTCAGCTACGAACTGTGCAAGATAGCTAGGAGTGAATAGACGAGTGCAGCCTTGCAGCACCACGAGGCCGGCCGACGTCCTCACAACGACAACGTCCCGCCACACTGTAATCGGTGATATTGCACCTGCTCCGGCTTGAATTAGGCCACTGATTAATTTGTTGGATCACATTGGCATAGTTTACATGAGGATTTCATGGGCCGTGTATTGGGGAATTCTTCTTGCACTTTGCATTACACCTGGGTCAGTCGATAGGAATAAATTTTGATTTATCGTTCTTTACTTCACGTAAACGCAATTTATTACCACTGCCTGATAGGAGAGTCATGTAATGTGATGATTGAAGGTCGGGAGTTAAAATAAATTTGTGCTAATCGACTGCATCTGTTTTCAATCAAGTAGTTGAAATCCCAAGTCACTTTCTTAATTAATTTTGTGTTCAACATTTGCATCAATGTGCACCCTTTTTTAATTAAAAGAGATCAATTCTGAATCAATTAATGTCAACACTGCCACCGCAGTTCAATCAGGAATCACAGGGCCTTATTGCTTTCTTTGCGTTATCCAATATTGCGGCAGTTTTGCACTCTCTGTTGATCTGTTAGTCAGTTAGCCAAAACCAGTTATGTGACGGATGGGGTGTTACAACTTGAGATACTAGTATGAGCCATAAATACACATCATGAAAGTCAGGAACGTACGCTTTTAATGCGAGGGAGCTAACAAGAAAATTTCTCAGTCTAAAGGATCTACTGTAGGTTTAGCGAGTTACCTTGGACATTGATGACATAACCGCCTCCACGTTAAGCTCCCAAGGCAGCTCCCACGGCTACTTCACTAGAGTTTCGGATTTTCCCAGCTTACTTTAAATACATGATTACAGAAGTAGCAGACAGCTTTTAGTGAGCGTGGAGTGTTGTCAATGCCATTTCCAAATAAGAGCTGCGCTAAACAGCGCTGCATTTTCATAAACGGCGTTTCTCTCCTGATGCCACATTCTTTATGGGATGTTGGAGAATAGCAGAAGCAGCAAACTAAGATAAGAAGACATGTAAGCGAAAAAGTTTAGGAATCACAAAAGCTGCCGATCTTCGTCGAAGATGGAAACCCGTGGGAAACAAGAAGAAAATAAGGTATAATGTAGTGCGACGCTGCGCAATTTATCCTTAAATTATACAGAGAGACGGGAAAATGTAAATCTGAATCATCGGAAGCAGATAAGGAACTACTCTTTCCAGGTGCAAGTTCTATGTCTGAACCACGAGCCTACCACGCTCGGTAGCATGAGAGTAGGTAAGCCGGTAATATTTAGGCGGGAAGGTGTTGAGAAAACTGCAACTCTACCACAGACTGAATACGCAATGAAGAGACTGAGAATCTTGTCGACTCATTCACGAGTATTGCTGATTATTTGACGAGACAATTAACTACTTCGAAATGCAGTGTTACACCGTCATTTATCCATGCTTGACTGAACTTCATGTTGTCATCCACAGTACTCAACACAAACCACAGCAAAATTCTCCAGTCTTCGCAGTCTCGATAGCAAAAAAAATCCTACAAATTTCTGTAACAAACTGTTGCTCTTATTTTTGCGATGTGGGTTTCTTCATCATGGAGGCAAAATACGTCCACAGTTAAGGTGATAGGTCGAGTGTGACAGTATAGAATAGGGAGGCCCTTCCGAGAAATTAATAATGAATCTTAGGTCTGACAGCCAGAGATGTATAATATAAGAAACTAAATATGATAAGCACCTTTGGCGCTTCTGGGAAATTGCTCTCTCAGAACGTTTGAAATGATTCCTTTTCAAACTATCCTACACATTGCAGGTTCAATAGGGAGCTACCTCTTGCGAAAAAAGTATCAGAACCTTTATACAGTCCTCACCATGTCGATGATTTACATCACATTTCACACTTTGGAAACGAAAATTTACCTCTATCGTAAGTTTTTTAATAGTCTTCTACAGCAAGTCATAATTAACAGCATTTATATGGGAAAGACCTACTATTCTGGTACAGGAGAGCTCAAACCCAGATAATTTTTGGAGCATTCTGAACGAGCCAGGATATCAACCGAGCACTGCATTTTGTCAGATAATTAAGTGAATGAAACTCTTCAGTAAAGAGTCAGCGGATGTGAAGAATTCTGAACGCTTCAGATGACAAGTTTTTACGCTTAAGGAAAGAGGATGCTGCGACAAGCACGTGTGGCTAGCTAATACTGTATGCCATCTTTCGCAAGTAGCGTGCCATCAATTACGCCAATGAGCAGACCTTACGAACCGACTCACAGTTTCAACTTGATTTAGAACTTCCTAACTTCGTTAAGCATTAAGAGGACGTCGAATCAGTGACGTTTGTGAGACTGTACTAGTCGCTGTCTCCGTTGCAGTCTTTCTGCTAACGATATTAATCCCACAGTACTGTGGGCGACCGTGTGTAGAGAATAAATAGTAACGAACTAAATTTCTGAGTAGGTTATTGATTGTGCGCCGGCTAGGTATTCCGTTTCGAGTTCCCGTCCAACACACAGTTTTAACTTGTAACACATGTTCTCTGGCGGTTCTGTGGTCGTCTAGACATACCCTGCTGCGTCCTTGAAATTACAATTTCCAGATTTATGTCGTCGAGAGGACACCGACACATTTCTAAAATGAAATCGTGAAGCACCTCGGCACATATCTTGGTCACGGTTGTATTGTTTGTGGTGTTTCCGGACAATTCATATGCTTCACATGGAATGTTTCAAGCATCATGTGAAGGCCTTATTTTAAGAGATTCCAAGTGACTCTCCGTTGGGCCTGTGTGCTAGGAGTGGCTACCGAACATACTCTTCTCGATGGTACAGTGTCAGTGCGTAAGCAATAGCAGATTCTGTTCCATTAACAGTCTATAGAATACGTGATTCTTAGCGCTTGTAAGTCTCCTTGTAGACTGAAGACGAACAGTATTGTACATAGCAATCACAGATCTTCTTTTCACCGGGAGAGACATGTGAGACACAAAGGAAATTCCCTTCTTATGGAACAACATTATCTTACTTGAAGTCCTTTATAAGATGCTGGATGGAAAAAAAGCCGTTGAATAAGATAAGGTAAGAAGGAAAGAAATTTCTTTGGAGTGTAACGTCTCGTCGACGTGTAGGTCGTTAGAAACGCTGTGTTCCCTCGTATGTTTGGCCTGTTTAAATCACAATCCCGGAATTCGCCTTTAATCAGGGAAACGACAGGAAACATACTTCAGGACGATCTGTAGAAAACTTTTCAGTGTCTTAACCCTTTCACACCCTCTGGCTACAATTGTGTACATTAAATTTAACTGTGTCCTAGCTGCAACAGAAGTATCTTTTTCCCAATGGAAACCTGAGGTGCACATTTGTGAACGTTCAACCTTTTCATCATGCACTGTTGTTGGTTTATCACTATCATAATAACAGCAAGGCAATGTAGCAGTGCGCAGCAGCTCATGACCACCAGAACGCACGGACGTGGTTGGTTCGCTGTACTCCAATGTATAACTGAATAGTGATATTGTTATTTTGCATGGTAATTATTGAATGACCATCTTACTATTTATTACAATAGATAATAACTCATAAATAATTATTTTAATTCATAAAATGGAACCAAGTGTAAAGGTATTATATTCTTGTATAAATCTTGCATCCAAAATCATTTTAAAAAATCACCTAACAGCATTGCCACATAAAGAAAAATTTTCCCTCCTCCAGAACAAAATTCAGGTATGAAAGGGTTATTACAGTGCTTTTGCCTTTTGTTTGATTAATATACATCTCCACAGCAGAAAAATAGACTTTGTTCATTGACAATTTTTATTTAATCAATGGGGAGTAACATGAACGTATCTTTCTGTTTAATGGCGCTGTGTACCGAGCCAGACACAATGTTTTTATTTTCTTTGATGTAATGAAACCGATATATGAACTACAAATAAATATGAGCCTTTTTCTCTGTAGTTTTCACCGACAGGAAATAAATTTCGTGTATGAATAAAAAAATGCATTGTCTTCGACTTAATTACTTGTAATAGTGTACAACTTCTGGAATCAGGATATAAAAGAGTAGGAAAAAAAGGGGAATATAGTAGTTCGGTAAGTGCTACCAGTAGTGCGATGTACTTCACTGAAACGCATTACGAAAATATGGAATTCTTATTCAGGTAGTTGTATATTTCATCTACAGTTGGAGCCATATCACCCCCGAAGCTGCTGCCTGATGTTAATAAACTAAATAAAGAAATGTCTCATCGACAGCAAGCTAACTGAAAGTGAATTGGAAGATCAGACTGGACAAAGATGTGGCAAGAAATTGATCACGGCCTTCATGACATTCGCTAGATGTTGTTTTGACAAACCACAGAAACACCAAATCAGAATGGCTGAATGGAGATTTCAACCTCTTTCCTCTCGAATGTCTTTTACCAGTATTCACCTTCGCTCCGTCATACAGTTAATACGTACAAGCTTACAACAGCGTTGTAGATTACCTCACGTGTTGCCTTTAACTGTGTAGTTAAATTACGTCTTAATACGTTTTAAAACGCCTAAACGGATGTAACACACGAGCGGAAGATCCTATTGCGTGCAGAACCGATCGGAGAATAACTTGTTTCTCCCTATTATGAGTCAAGCATCATGAACGATAAGTGTCTCGCCTGGCTAGGTGTTCGTATACCGGCACATTTAAAGGGAAATCAGTGTGGGGCTACCTGTTAAATCCAGCGTCCTGTGTACACACGAAGCACACTGTTCACTAAATCAAACACAGACAGTACAGGTAAAAACACATAGTTATTCAGTCTTTCTTCCAGGTTTTTTCATTTTGTCGATATAAGGACCTATTAATTGGGATCAGTTTCTTTTTATCTGGTCTTTATCGTTGTCCTGTAGCTCCCGTTTCTTATTTTAGAATCTTCTCTGCAATTCTGACTACACTGTATTTGACTAGGGTCTAATTTTGCCCTGGGAACTTCTGGCGACTTGTATTTTACTGTATTTTAGACTACAAAGATACCGTGATGTAAGTCTCTGTTTCCCGTATTCGCATTTCTTCTAGATGGCATTGTGCTCCTTCGATCAACCGTACTTTGGCTCTCGTGTTCAGAACAAAATTCATTATCTGTTGTGTCAATCTGCTCTGCTCCATTCTAAGGATGTGTACGAAGAACATAGTCCTTCTTTACCTTTACGTTTTTCCGTTCCCTTTCTCTGTATACGTATATAGTCCTTCTTGCTTCTTTCAACCTTTATACTGAGCTTGTCTTGTTCTTCACAGTCCGAAAGTACTTCTGAGAATCCTTCGTCGCCCAAGTCCTATCCTTCCCAGTAGCCCTGTTCTTACAAGTTTCAGCCTTTCTACTGTGTACAACGCTTCAGTGCAAATGTCCATCTAGCAGTCTGTTAATTTTGCACTGATCGAAAGATTCTTTTTGTAGAACATATACGTAGTAAGTTTGTTTTGTAAACTCATCCTGTTTATTCACGCTACCAGAGTTGATAATTTTCCTTTCGGGCCAGTTTATATCTGTTCTATTAGGTTTTTTAAACCTTGTACCGCCTCACTCTTCCCTCCTTCTAATGTCAGCCATCTAGAGCCAGTCCTAATGTCCGTCATCCAGTGTGTCTTTCCAATAGAGATCCATTAACCTGCCGAAAGTCTATTGTCCCTGGAATAGCGTGATGTAATTAGTCTCATCTTCCAGTTATTTCGACAGTAACAAAATACATTCTGCCAATAGCAGATAATCTATGCGTATACCTTTTTTCTTGCATCACAGTCGTATCTGAATCATTCGCCGCAATTCTTAGATCTCCTTACCGAGGACAGAGTTTTTGAGCATGCCGTAGAGTCCGGCTCCCTCCCTGACCCATGTTTTAATCTTCAAGGACTCTCAAAGGTTTCCCCTCTAATTAATTTTGCTTGTTAGTTTAGTCAGTTCAGAACTGAATTTTGTACCCAGACTTATCTCCTCCAAAATTTTGGGAGTGCAGGCTTGCCTATTGAAGCACAGACTTTACTGAAGTCTACGAATGCAAGCGCGAAATAATTGCATCTATGTTTTTGATAGTATTCTAGTATTCCGGCTGTAAACGTTATATTTACTAAAATAGACTCTACATTTTTGTTCGCAATTCCGTGAAATCATAACTGATTTTCACTAAGGCTTTTTAAGCTACTTATTTAACATATTTTTCGTTATTTAGGAGTCATCTGTTGAGTATTCATAAAAAATATATGTTCTTCTAGATATGTTAAAATAAAGCCTGATGCGGTTTTACTGCCGTACTAATCGCTGGAAAGCCATTCAGTATTCTCTTTCACTATGTTTGGAAATTTGATGTGTGATCTTATTACACTCAGATTTATGAAATATACGAGAGAAAATTATACGTTTCGATCATACCACAGCAGTCTTGGTATCATTGAGTTATGCGAATTCTAATCGTAGCCTTATTTACATGTTTCTAACATATGCATACTCCCTAGAGAACTACTGTGACATCAGCTACACACAAATATCTAGCTGTGTGGTTAATAAATCAGTAGCTACCTCCATAAGAATCTTTGTGCAGGAAAATCGTAGTTTAAGATTAATCGTAACGTTTTTAACGCAGTAAATATAGCTGTTGGCCAAATGAAAAGGAAGTCGAAGAATAATCTTAGTACTCCATTGTAACCGTAGATTCGTCGGCAAAGAGAATAAAGAACAATCGACAAAAGGCCGCACTCGTGCGAGGAAGCAAACTGTCTGCCGACGTTATTACGTTATACTGGCAGCGTTTATCTGAGAACCAAAATACTTTGACGAGCAGCGTTCCCTCTCTTCTTATCCAATGCCTGTGTCTCTTTCTACAGGGCAGTCAAAATGAAACATGAAAAACTGTAGAGATTATACGCAGCCGATAACAGAAAAGTGCCTTCTATTTCATTGGAGGACAAACTTTCCAAAATCAGTCAACTGCTGCCCACTCTTTAGCCTTTTCTGTGACGCTTCACCACTCACTTAAAATATTCAGTAGAAAATTCGAGCCGTATTGAAACACTGTCCGTCACAAGAAGTGACCTTCCTAGGGAAAAACAAAGGCATTATTGACCTGAGAGGAAAGGAAATAGCGATTATTTCAGTAAAATACCGTGTTTTGACAGGGAGTTTCGCTGAATCACCCTCATCTTCTACTTAGACCCATTTCATGTGAATAAAAAAACAAAAGCACAAATCTTTACTGTTCCTTTATATCTAAAGTAATCTTCTTGCATTATTACATCTCCTGTGACCTTCCCAGTACAGAAAAGGACAGCACACGCAACGTCTTTGTCGGTCTCACACACTGACTCACATTTCATTTTTTAAACTGAAGAGTTACCGAACACTCCTAATTTAATTAGGCGCGAAACTACAACACGTGTAAAAAAAATAAAAGAAAAGAAAAGAATTATCTGCGCGCCAACGAAGGTTTTAGGAACAGGTCAGTGCAATAAAATGTTCACGTGTTTACGAGTTTATTGCCGCATACGATCGCAGTGTTAGCGTGAAGTTGAGGAAAGACCACTCTCTCTTGAAATCTTCTGCCAAAGTGCCGGTGGTATTGGTTTTTTGTATGTCTTTTCATTCTCTAACCCTAAAGGCACATCGGGCTGTTCGAGTCAGGGACTTCCCAGCCAAATACCAGGCGAGTTTGTCCTGGAAAAGGAGGGACGTTTGTAAGGCGAGTCCCAGTTTTGGCATTTGCCTTACACCCAAGGGGAACTTCTTGATAACCGAAAGAGATTTTACCAGGATGAGGACGTTGGCAATGGGATTCATCGGGTAACCGAGCGATTAATAGAACATTTCAACCGTTCCTTGCAGAGTGAAAATGTTGAAAAATAGTACGACGTATCTGTGTGACTTTGTAGGTAGCGCAGCATTCAGTTAATGGTACTTGCCCTACCATAATAAAGTGTAACTTACCTTTTGAAGTCCGACTGCACCACAGTGCTGCTAGTAAACACAGACAATGACGCCGCTCGAGACTACACTGCTAGATTTACAAAACCCTGCAAAGTTGTAACGAGTCTTGCAAGAGACCTTCCGACTGCAAGTTAACGCGAATCTTTACATTAAGTCCGTCAGTCTCATGGAGTGTCTTCCACTGTTTGTGAATACAGTACAGATGAAATAGTGAGGGTCGAATACAACTTCCAGGTGCCGTTGAAGGACACAAGTTTCAAAATTTAAAAAAAATGTTGGCGGTCGGGACATGGGCGAAAGTATTCAAATATCGTTGCAGTCACTGTGCAATAACAACCGTCAAATCCGCGCATAACAACCTGCTGCTAGCAGTGAATATCTTTAAAAGTTTTTCGAACACGTGCGACCAACGTGTCACACACACCTCCGTCATCGACTTCCAGACACGCGTTGTCCCACATGCTGCGCGCAGATGACTGAGAAAGCCCGTTCTGTATCTTTGAAAAAACAAATCATTACAGCTGCCTTCTACAGTCCAAACATTTACCTAAGGCAAGGAATAGAGGTTATAGTGTTACAGTCCTGGACACGGAAGAAGAACAAAACGTGATAATTACGAAGGCGTGCTGAGAAGTAACGCCACCGAATTTTCTATGTGTACACTCTTAAAGCTATTTACAAAAACAAACGTTATTAACATTCTACCATCTTTAACCCTCATATCTACGTATTTGCATCTCTCAGCTGATAGTGGGCTACGAATTGTAGCGCGTAACATGGCGGCATGTAACATAACTATCGACGTGTGACAAACAGTTGTCCACACATGGCGTACCCTCTCTTCAGCATGAAAATGTCAAACCACACACGCGTGGCCTTTGAAACAATCCGACGCCTTTGTTTTACTGTCAATGATCATTGTCCATACAGTCCGAAATGGCCCCATCCGGTTTTCATCTCTTTCCAAAACTTAAAGATCAACCCCCAGTACTACACTTTGAAAGCGATGAGACGGTGGAAGCAGAGATGAGGTTGTGGATTCGTCATCGGAGTCAAACATTCTACATTGACGGTATTAACAAACAGGTCTCTCAGTGGCCGAAATATGTTCGTCACCAGGATCACTACTTTCAGAAATAAATATGTAGGCGTGGACATAAAAGACGTAGAATGTCAATGTAGTTTATTTGGTTTAAAACACATTAAGAGTTTGCACATAAAAAAAAAATCGGAGGCATTACTTCTCAGCACGCCCTCGTACTAAACCGTGACTCATGGACGAACAACATAGTGCCTCCCTGTCTTCATTAACATTCTACATCTTCATTCTTCATGACTAGATATTTGCAGCCCTCTGAAGCCAGAGGGCTCCGAAATGCAGCGTGTAACATGGCAGGGTCTAACATAACTATGTCGGTGCGTGAGAAGCAGCGATCTGTAATCGAGTTTCGAATTCGAAGAATTAGTCCACACACAGAGCATCGTGTCGTTCATCATGACAATGCCACACCACACACGTCTGTGCTAACACGTACAGCTTCCAGAAATGTTTCTTTCCCCCTGGAATATTCGCCGCGGTCACGACATAATGCTATTTTCATCATCGGCCTACTATTTGGTTTCCTCTCTAGTGCGAACCACTTTATGTCTGCATCTGAAACAATGCGACTCTTTCGTTTTACTGTCATTCATCATCGTCCATACAGTCTGGAATTGACTCCATCCGGTTTTCATCTCTTTCCAAATCTTAAAGAACAACTGCTTCCTTTTTGTATACACTCCAAACTCTGCCTTCCACTATATAAAGGCACATTTGCATGCCGAGCGTGAGTTTCCTCGGAAACGCGAAATATTAATTAAATAAATAATCAGTGACAAATAAATAAAGCCTATGGCACACAACTGCAGCGCTGTGTCGCTGATAAAACAAAAGCACAATTACGTTACTCTGATGTTTGATTAAGAGGGAGAGCTCTGGTTGAAGTGGTGCGAGAAGCACGTATTTTATTTTATTGTCTGGCACACCGCCATATTTCATGTTATAGAAGAATACTGCGAGTTGCAACCACACTAGGCACTCGATTCTGTAAAGAATTTATATTTATAAAAGTAAGTAGGATTATGAACTGTAGGCTTATTCATTGAATATATCTGATTTAACTAACTGTGTAATTTTTTTATGTTTAGTAGATAATCACCTCTGTATGACGTATTGGCATGGCTGGCAAATTATTGTAATATTGAGATTTAGATTATGAGTCCGCACCTACCGCAGCAGTCTTTGGAAACGATTTAATTACGAAGTCCGATTATTTCAGTTTTTATTTCACGGTCAACTACGAGTAACATTGCCTTTACAAAAAAGCCATTGTCAAGCGTCTGATACCGAATAATTAAACGTCCACGTTCCAGATAAGCAAATACAATTGCAATCACAATCACCATCATACAGATAGAATAATTAACATATTTAAAATAACAACATTTTTTATTATTTATTTTATTTATTTTATATTGGCGACTGCGTGTCGGACTTGTTATTTTGTCATTTGTTACATTGTTCTCTTTGTTTCATGTAAAAAATCAACTTTCTGGACCTGGACGTCAATGTATGAGAGATAACAAAATCTGAAGATATTTTCCAATTCTGAAATTTTGCGGGAAGACGCAATGAAACTTCCAGCAAAATAAGGTAAGACGCAGCATCTTTGCATTAGCAGACTTGACCAGACGTATAATTCAGTGTAAATTCTGTAGTGTTTCTTTTCTGCATAACAGTTTCAGTGATAAATTTCATTCTCAGTACTTTTCCCTAAACAATAACGTATGCAACAATACCAATACACGAGTGTACAATATGGCCGACTTCTGTACGATATCATGTAACATGGCCAGCAGCCATTACCAATAATCTCAAATACAGTTTATATTTTTAAATTAACAGACAGCCATTGTTGCTACGAGCGATTCATGCTCAACTACATTTTATTTTAAAATCAGTGTCAAAAATTTTCTTGAAACATATATCACGTGTGGCATGGTAATAACTAGAAAACAATACGCAAAAATGGAACAGCAAGGACGTACTATTCAGACGCAATCCGACTCGGACGTGAGACAAGTGTTAGAAAATGACTTTACGACAGCAACCGGTAGTGACGATTCATCAAACATTGACGCAAGTGTTGACGAAAATTTTGACAATAGGCCGTCCACTACAAAAATTTCAAAATCTCAATCAGAGCCCATGTTAATGCATGACGTCACGTCTAATGACGCGGCGGGGGCAGAGACCTTGCAAACGGTAAACATTGCCGACATGTTACAAATGCTAATGAAACAAAACGCCGAAAACATAGCAACCTTAAAGGCACAATTAGAGACACAAAATGAACAGTTAAAAACACAAAATGACGAAATCAAATCTGATCTCATAGCAATCAAGATAGGTAATGACACTTTATGTAAGCGTGTGGAACGTATACACGCCACACTGACCAAACAGATGACCGAACTCAGTACTAAATTTTCCCAGCTTAATACGAGACAAGAAAAGACTACAACTGACGTAGCACTTTTACAGACACAAGTAAAAAACCTTAATGTCACGTGTGAAGTTCTTACTGAACAAATTCAAACATATCCTTCAGTACATGACAATCTTGAAAAACGAATTACTGACGTACAGAATAAATTTGACAATGTTGAACAACACCTGACTGACATCTTACAATCAGATGCCACAGCTCATTTTCAAAATATTAATAAAGAATTTCATGATTGGGTTGAGAACAATGACAAACATTTTGATAGATGCTTACGTGAAAATTTACCAACAATTGTGCACGACTCCGTAGCGCAATACATTACTAATAACAAACAGCTGATCAGTGACGCAGTACAATCCGTCACTGCACCCATGAGACAATTCACCGATCAACTACAGTCTGAATGTAACGAAAATATCAGTCAAAATGTACAGTTCAGAAACCAATATACATTCGAGTATGATACACACATTCCGCACACGACAAATACACAAGAACAAAACACACCACGACTATAACACATACCACGATGTGGAAACACAAACACAAGCTATTATCATGGTAAACCACAGCAACATTATCGTAATTACTCGCCAGCTGAACATACCAGTAATTACAGTGGAATAAATCCATATCACAATGCGAAGGAAGATGAAAGCTTAATGAAACACAGGCAATTTCAGATTTTTATCCCAGAAAAACGAACCATTCATCCGGTGATTTTTCTTAAATCTTTTAGTAACGCATTTCCACGCACTTGGAGTGACCGGAAAAAGATTTCATATATTGTCGGTTACATCCAAGGCGATGCAGCTGTCTGGGCATACAGTCAAGCTGACGTATGTACCACGTACAGTGAGTTTGAGCGTGCTTTTCTGAACAAATTCTGGTCGCAATCCGTCCAGGAGCGACTCAGAAGACAAATTTTAGAACCTGAAACTTTTAACAGTAAAAATGGTAACTTACGCAGATATTTTGAAAAATACTTGAACATGGGACATTTTTTAGACGAACCAGTCGCAACGCGTGATATACTCCGAGCGTTGAAGGCCAAATTGCCTTTCAACATTAAGGAAAAACTTCTACATATCCCGGATGACGATTCAGATTATTTTTTAACAGCTTTAGATTCGGTTGACGTGTATCTTGAAGATCAGCGCTTCGCGCGGCAAAACAGCTGCCACAATGTTTACACTAGTGGTATGCAAAACATGCAGGCTTGCCAACACAATTCTGGCGCGCCCACAGTTGGATACGCGGTACAACAAAAACAGCAAACTCACATGCCGTCTCAGTACGGAAATCAAAATCAACACGCGTATTCCAATACAAACAATAGTTACAACAGTAATAACATTTCATGCGGCAATCCATACAAAAGGCACCGCGGTAATAACTACAACGGTAACAACGGATACAAAGGTAATAACAAAAACACAAACAGAAATAGAAATAATAATAACTACGAGCCAAGACAGCATCAAGGTTGGACTCGTAACGATCAGTACTTTCATTCAAACTCTGCTTTACCACAGCAGCCACCAGGTCAAAATTGGAGCATACCTTACGACCGACAGGTAAGTTATAATGCGCAACAGCAACAACAACCGCAAAAGTTTGGAGATCATAATAGGCAATATCCGAATGTGAATATAATAGAAATGACACCTGATGCACAACCTCAATCTGTGTCAGTACCTAGTACAAATGATAATCCAACAAACTAGAAACAGTCACTACTTTGCCCCAGGTCGTGGCTGAAGAATTCTTGGGGGGCGACTTCAATGTTAATCAGTTATTTGACACCACACTTGAACAACAGAATAATGATATGCCGAGTAATTCTAAACAAAAACTACCTGTTTTATTTATAAGATACAACCACAATAACAGTATATCAGATGAACTTTTACAAGACAGTACACAATGTCGTTTAAACACAAATGAAATTGTTTTAGCATCTACTACTGGTGTAGTAGGTGGGATTCCAACTACTATTATCCTAGATACAGGTGCAGCTGTGAGCGTTTTGTCTTTTAATTTCTATAAAAAGATGTGTGAATTGGAACCTGTGCCTGAGTTTCCTGCCCAAAACTGTAAAATAACTACTGCACTAGGTAATAAGTCATGTAGGGTTACGAAGCAAGTTTTTGTA
Organism: Schistocerca serialis cubense; assembly: GCF_023864345.2. Taxonomy (NCBI): domain Eukaryota; kingdom Metazoa; phylum Arthropoda; class Insecta; order Orthoptera; family Acrididae; genus Schistocerca; species Schistocerca serialis. The sequence continues at coordinate 350,557,506 of NC_064638.1, read as the reverse complement.
AACGTTAAAATAGGTAATGGAACCGTACAATGGCCATTCCTGGTTGTACAAAACCTTGTGACAAATTGCATATTAGGAATAGATATTATGAGCGAGAAGGACTGCATTATAGACTTCTCCAAAGGTAAATGTATTTTAAATTATAAAGGCAGTGTAATTATTATTGATTTGGACAGGAGAACTCTAAAGCATGACAAACACTGTACAGGGTACAAGGTTCAGTTAGTACTTGACAAAGACATTCAAGACATGCAAACACACTCATCTGACACTGAGCTAATGGACTTGAAAACATTGCTTGATCATAAGATAAGTGAAGCTACAGCTCTCAGTGTACATGAACGTATAAAACTACAGGAAGTGTTATCCAAATATTTACAAGTTTTTACCAAACGATTAGGTGTTATCAACACGTATGTGTACAAGATTGAAGTTAAGCCTCACAAGATCTTCTACCATAAGACATATAACGTACCGTTATCTCAACGACCTGCAGTGTGGCAAGAATTAAAACAAATGTTAGACTGGAAGGTCATTGAACCATCCACCTCACCTTATTGTAGTCCTCTACTTGTTGTCAAAAAATCAAATGGAAGCATTAGGTTAGTGTTAGACGCACGAGCTATTAATGAAATAATTTTACCGGTTCACACAAAACCTAAAAATTTAGAAGAGCAATTACAGAAATTTCTAGATGCAAAATATTTTTCCACAATAGATCTCGCTAATTCGTTTTGGCAGGTGGGTATCACTCCTGATTCTCGGAAATATACTGCATTTATGTTCGGGGGGCGAACCTATCAGTTTTGTGTTCTACCCTTCGGACTGAATGTCAGCTCTGGGGTATTCATTACAGCCCTGGATACCGTGCTTGGCGACGATTTAGTTGAGACAGTCACACACTATGTAGATGATATACTGATAGCTACACAATCTTGGAATGAACACGTTGACACTCTTCAAAGAATTTTAGAAAAATTTGCACAAGCTGGAGTCACAGCCAACCTAAGAAAATCAAAATTTGGTTGCAGTGAGATAAAGTATTTAGGACATATCATTAATTCACAGGGCATACGTCCGGATCCCAGTAAATTAGATGCTATCAGAAACTTTCCTAGCCCTCGAACTAAAAAGCAGTTAAAATCATTCCTTGGGCTATGTTCATTTTTCAGACGTTTTTTGCCACAACCTCTTTTGAACAGTAAACATCTGCTAAATCTACTCAGAAAGAATCAAGTTTGGATCTGGTCGGAACAGTGCCAGAGTGACTTTAATACAATTAAACATGCTTTAGTGAATGCTAACATATTGAGCCATCCAGATTTCAATTTAGATTTTTGTATGACTTGTGACGCTTCACGTACTGGCTTGGGCTGTTGCTTATTTCAAGTTGTAAAGAATAAAGAGGAGGAACAGATAAGAATTATTGGGTTTGCGAGTCGCACTCTAACTGAATGTGAGCGTACATACTCCACTACTGAGTTAGAAACACTTTCCATAGTATGGGCATTCAAGAAATTCAATTATTATTTATTTGGAAAACATACGGTAATTTACACCGATCACCAGGCCCTGACATTTTTGTTAACTTGTAAACTTGTACATCCTAGACTATCACGATGGGCAGTTACACTTCAGAACTACTCTTTTGAAATTAAGTACATAAGAGGTAAGGACAACACCATTGCAGACACTTTGTCTAGACTTCCACAAGGTATGAATGATACCAACAGTGACTTAGAAAATATAAATGACTACAGGATTCTCTTAATGCAAGACAAGCAGTATCACCAATATTATATTGATATGTGCAGAAACATGGCTGAATTACAAAAATCTGATCCTCACTGGTATAAGATAATAACATTACTGGTAGAAAAACACAATCATCCTTTGACTAAGTATTACAAGTTACACAATGATGTGTTATTTTACCGCCGACATCCAAATGCTACTAACTGGTGTGTATGCATTCCCAAAGAGTCTGAACGTAATCTAATTTGGCACACACACTTAGTTTGGGGTCATTATGGGACGAAAAAGTGTTTGGCAAAGCTCAGTACATATTGTTATTTTAGCAATATGAGAAGAAAAATTTACAGGGAACTAAAAACATGTGTCATATGTCAAAAATCAAAACCTCAGAATTTATCCACAAAAACAGATCTACATTCTATTTTACCTAGTAAACCCCTGGAAATTCTGTGTACTGACATCAGTGGACCGCATCCAGCAAGCTCTGGAGGCGTCAAATATATCTTAGCTTTTTACGATATATTTTCTAAACATGTAAAACTTTATGCTTTAAAATCCGCCACTGCAAATGCTATAATACGAAGATTCTCAAGTGATTACCTGACGCACGTGGGAAAACCTAAAGCAATTCTATCAGATAATGCAGCATACTACTGTGGGTACAAATGGAGAAATTTCTTGAAGGACAATAACATTAAAAGTATATTTATTTCGAGGTTTAGTCCACAATGTAACGCGACTGAGAGACTTTTCCGAGAATTAAACCGTTTCATGAGGACCTATATTTCATCAAAACATACTAATTGGGTGTCCTACCTAAGTCTTTTCGAAGACGTACACAATAACTTAAATATTTACGATACGAATTACACACCTAACGAGATCATGCTCAATTGCAAACAGAACGATCAGTGGATAGAACCATTACCTAAGTTGTCAGACAAGGAAATCACACCTGAACAGAAAATAAAAGAAGTATTGACTACATTGACACATCACGCACAAATACGAAACAAACATCACAGAAACATAATAAAAAGAAAACAAAAATTCGAGGTAGGAATGCTTGTACTACTTCGTACTCATCATAAATCTGTAGCACTCAAACGACGCAACGCTAAGTGGCGTCTGCTATATGAAGGACCTTATATAATTGTTAACATACCGCATCCTGGTGCGTATCTGTTACAACATCCTAGAACTAACAAAATTATTGGGCTATACGCACACCGAGATCTTAGAGCATTTCATGCTGAATAATGTCAAAGTCATACCCATCAAAATATTGCTAAGCAACTCGAAAAACTCTGTTGTTACAACACAGATAATAAGTAGTATAGAAATTTTCATTTCAGCGGTTCCAGTGACGCAGTTGAAAACAGAAGAACTCTTCTTTCAGCGCGCGCCTCCACCTGAAAGACGGAATATTAAAGTAAAATTTATGATTACGTAGCAGTGGATGACATATTAATTTTTCACGGAACATTTGTTACTGAAGGTACCACTAACTTGGTGTGACACCTGACGAACTGACAGACGTCATCTGAGAAGCGATCTTTTACTTTGAGAAATATATTAGACGCACATCTCTCAACACGAAAAGCATCTATCAGTAGTCAAGGCCACACAGACACTCTACACACACGCACAAAACGCGAGGAATCGAACATTTTCTCTCTCTTACTATTTTGAATATTTATTGAGTAGTGAAAACGCCTGGTCTTGCCTACTGATGTAATGAATGTTGTGTCTAACCTATCTTAATTTCAGATGACATCACAAAAAACATCGATAATATCCCAGCAAAACCGCTAAAGAGGATGTAAATATCTGCAATTCATGTAATCAAATGTGACACAATGTAATAACCTATAGCGATGTAATGATGATGTAAACATGTTTATGTGCAACTATATTATGTTTATGCTAAGAAAATATGTGACGTGTGTATGTATAATTACTTATTTTTTTAACTGATGTATAGTGTAACTGTTACTATGTAAAAATTTGAACAAAACGAGTGCCAAAAAGACATTGCATAGTGAACCACTGTTCACGGACATTAACGAACATTACTAACTCTGCAACTACGCAGAAACCTATGTCAAAGAAACTGTTAATGCCATTCATTATGCAGCGTATCTATGTGAACGCGATGAACGATTTCCTTGATTAATAACTACGAACATTTAAGTGAGCTATATTCAGCAAAAAACTGAAAATGTGAAGTGCATAATTCGTGCATCGTCTAGTGATATTACTACAGTACCCAACTGCAAAATGTTAACTGGATTAAATGGACACAAAGTGCCTGTCCAGAAAACAACACGACGGGTGGAAGAATTTTGGTTGGAACTTCAGGGAATGAAATGTTCTCGAAATGTGACGGACACTCTTACCTGGACTGTCCAAGGATCGACGCCAGCTATGTGCCGTCCGAGGTTCTGCAACCAAGCTTCCACGGAATGTAAAAAACGAACTGCACGTGGACCAATTACTCGACGGGTCATGTCTGATCTGTAATTAGCAATGCTTTTAGTCACAACGAACTGCATCACTACGACTATAATGGAAATGAGAAATGGACACGCTTATGTATTAATCACGTTGTTATACAACGATGTTACTGTGATCAAAAAACTTTACCACGACGATACTAACCTGTAAAAAATTATTGTGCAGCGGATGAATATGAACAGTAATAACGACACGATGTGTATAGGTCAACGCACCTGAAAAATACGGACATTTTTCTTTGAAGTATTTCAAAACAATACTATGTAACTAAGAACATTCGACAATCTAAGTTGTATTGTGTTATAACAAATATTGTAAATTTAAAACTGAGTTACCTGTCATAGAATGTAGTCTTCATATGTAATCTTGGTTGAATATTTTCTTTGTGCAACGACTGAAAAACGCGCGCACACGAACAATATGAACTGCAATACTGTGCCGCGTGATCTAACTGTACGATATAACGGCAGTCCCGAAGTTACACAGACGCTTCTGCGCATGCGCGCACTCTATCTGCCAACATCAGAACTTTTACGGCGCACCCGCGTCATTCAAATTTTGTATATAATGTGTATAATGTGTAATGTAAGTCATGTAAATAGTTGTAGATAACTTAGATTTTCTTGTGCCTTTAGGTGAATTGCTCGCCTGCAGGTGTGTCCTTTCGCCTCGCAATTCAGGGGGCAATATAAAGGCACATTTGCATGCCGAGCGTGAGTTTCCTCGGAAACGCGAAATATTAATTAAATAAATAATCAGTGACAAATAAATAAAGCCTATGGCACACAACTGCAGCGCTGTGTCACTGATAAAACAAAAGCACAATTACGTTACTCTGATGTTTGATTAAGAGGGAGAGCTCTGGTTGAAGTGGTGCGAGAAGCACGTATTTTATTTTATTGTCTGGCACACCGCCATATTTCATGTTATAGAAGAATACTGCGAGTTGCAACCACACTAGGCACTCGATTCTGTAAAGAATTTATATTTATAAAAGTAAGTAGGATTATGAACTGTAGGCTTATTCACTGAATATATCTGATTTAACTAACTGTGTAATTTTTTTATGTTTAGTAGATAATCACCTCTGTACGACGTATTGGCATGGCTGGCAAATTATTGTAATATTGAGATTTAGATTATGAGTCCGCACCTACCGCAGCAGTCTTTGGAAACGATTTAATTACGAAGTCCGATTATTTCAGTTTTTATTTCACGGTCAACTACGAGTAACATTGCCTTTACAAAAAAGCCATTGTCAAGCGTCTGATACCGAATAATTAAACGTCCACGTTCCAGATAAGCAAATACAATTGCAATCACAATCACCATCATACAGATAGAATAATCAATATCTAAATAACAATATATTTTATTAATTTATTTTATTTATTTTATACTCTACAATTTGTGCCTTCTACCACTCGCTGTTGTGTCGTGGTACTTTACAGATACCTTAAAACAAATATTGTATTTATTTTATGTTATTTATTTATCACGTTCCCCAAGCTAGAGAAGATATATCACACGTGGAATTACGTGACAGGTCGCATATGTTCGGATTGGGAAGGGGTGTTCAAGAAAATCAGACCTGTCGGTTGCAAAGAGTCCCTCTTGGTATTCGTCTGAAGTGATTTAGGTTGAAATCTGGATCGTCTTACAGGGACTTAAAGGGCCGTCTTTCCACTTGAGAGTGCGGTGTCTTACCAGTGCACCAGCTTGTTTTATTTGTCTGGAGGCACTTCGAGTATCTCTCCAGAGAAGACACGATATCTACTGAGATGTGTGAGTGTGAACCAGAATGTTTCTTCCCTCCAGGAATTTTTGGCATGATCGCGAAAAGAATATTTTTTTGTCATCGGCCGATTGTTTTGATGTGGCCAACAATGATTCCCTCTCCTGAGCTAATAATTTCATGCCAGATTGGATGTACGCCCAGTATTCTTAATTATTTGTTGTAAGTATTCCAAACTGAGTCATCCTCTACAATTTGCGAGTTTTACGGCTCCCTCTAATATCATGTTATTTATTTACAGGTGCCTTAAAACAAATCATATCATTCTTCAATTTATTTATTTTATTTTATTTATATATTGGGTCCCGTGTGACCATGTGAGCCAAACCTATATGGTCATGCAACGCGTCAATACATACTCACATAATGCTGATACGAAAAGTTATAAACAAAGGAATGCAGATTTAATACACACGAAAAAATTAAGAGAGTATATGGATAAATAAATTATTACAGTGGAAAGTTGTCACCTAATACGAGGAACTTCTGAACAGTATAGGAGGAGTCGGTCACAAAGAAACCGCTTCAATCTAGATATGATTACTTGGGATTTAATACACATCTTTTTCAGTCCTGCAGGAGTTCTACTGGAAATGAAAGCTGGCGAATACGGCACATGTTTCTGTACAGTGCTTAACGAAGTGTTATCTAAACGCATATTGTTTGAACTTCTACCGTTAACTGAGTGAACATAGAAGTTTTTTATGAATAAATGAATACTGTCAACACCAAATCCCTTGGTATGCCGTATGTACAGTGACGGTCGAGTTAGAATTCTGAATCATCTGGACAACTGCTTATCCGAAGTTCGCCAGCTGAGAAAAGTGAGCTGTCTCACAGCCCATTTCTGGGCTAAGAATATCGGGAAGTACACAGAGTTGCCTCAGAATATAGCACCATATGAGATGATAGTTTGACAATAAAGTAAACAATCGTTCGCGTAACACTCTCAGAGAGAGTCGGGGTCTCTCGTATAGTGAATATGGAGTAATTCAGCTTCTGCACAAGTTCATGAACGTGATACTTCCAAGAAAGCCTACCAACTACCTTCAGTCCTAATAATTTATAGTACTTGATTTCATTGACTGTGTTTTCCACTTTTTTTTTCGTTCTCCGATTCTGTGAAGTACCTCTTTGGTACTTAGAATGTCTGGGACGACAATCAACTCTTGGTCGAACTCACGCTGACTGTGTTCAACCTTTAATGAGCGTAACGTCAGGCAAATTTGTTTGGTATGCCATTCTCTCTCCCTACAACTCGAATACCGAGTGACAAATGGTACAAAACACTCAGCCAGGACCAGTGTGTGCGTGTTAGACGTATTTCCGCAGGCACTGCTGCGTGCACAGGACGCAGTCTCGTGCTCGCGTATATCTGCGTTTGACCTATACAGTTGAGTACGTGCAGTGTCGCCATGAAGCAAATTTCCGTCATGCCTCTCTAGGGCGCATTAGTTCATAAGCATGAGTGTGCTACTATTAACATGTCGATATTCATTGTTTTCGATTGTTTTAGGGAAGTGAGTCACTTATAGCCCTTATCTGGGAGGTTCATTCTCTGAAGATTACTCGAAAAGTGGTACTTGCAGCCTTCAACAGTCTGTGAATTTTCTACTAACGGATACACTTGTTACTTTTTTAACACCCAAAATATGGAACCCCTAATGAAAGCCGTTTGGCAGCAAAAGAAATAACAAAATTAGTTATGTTGACATTGACTGGAGCTACTGACAACAAAATTAAACACTATTGCAAATTTGACTAACAGGAATACTGTGTAACTAATAACGTTTATTATAAAGAAAGGACTAAATGAAAGACTATCAGATGATACGAAGCCTGAAACTTTAAATAAATAATTCAAAATATATTCTTTATGAAGATTAAAGCCCAGACCAAAAATAGATCAGAGATAACATTTAACCGAGAAGAAAGTTGTAGCCGCTTCGAGCTGTAAGTTATCTGTGACTACAATGTATCACCGCCATGGAGATGTTAATTCAGTCTCTTTTGTAGACGTCGCAATAGTAGTAAACCTGTTGAACGCTACTAGATTGTTTCAAACCGATCTGAAGTTTTAAAAGTTTTCCAGTATCGACTTGACGTACTAGTCAGAAAATCGAACCGAAGTAAAATAACATTTACGGTTTAGCCAGACAATGGAGCAGTTATACGTGAAAGAAAAGTAAATCGCTGGGACTTAGCCTTCGCAATCTGTGATTGTCACGAACATCAAAGGACACAGCAATATACAAACCGCCGACGTAAACTCTATTGTTAGCCTTGAGTAGGAAACAGCTACACGCGTGTTGTCGGAAGCTGTAGTCAATGTCAGAACCGCTGATGCAAATAGATTCAAGACCCTGAATGAGAGATGGGTGTGTTTTCAGTGCAGGTTTAAATAATTACGAAGTTCAGTAAACTCCAATATAACCTTAATGCTTCGCGTCTGCTATGTCACTTACTAGAAATTTACTGTGTAATTGTGAAATTAACTATTTCTTGAGAGAACGCAGAAGTTAAAGGTGATTTAGTGACTTTATTAACAGTGAACAGCAAGTTTACACCGAAACACGACGCTTTCTGTACGTTGTCAGAAGAGTATTTTATCTCTGGAATTACGTCGTATTAGTTGTTGAATTAACTCCGTGGCGACGCCTTGACGATGCTATATTAATTAATAAATCAACATCCTCGCCAAAACTTTGATGTAGCATCGGCTTCAGTGATGGGCTTTATAATTCAAGATATCCTATTATCTGCGTTCGAACACTCATTCGCAAACCGGGCATAAGAACTACAGTTATCAAATTCGCGTAAGGTTATCAGCCTGTCGCGAACACGCGAAGCATATTTGGTTAATTGTTTCAGATCAAGGGAGTTGTTGCGGTACCGAGTGGTGCAGTCGCTGTGGGTTCGAAGTAAAGGAGACCGACAGACTTCGAACACCAGTGCTTCAATTTTAAACAAGGGCTGCTTACACGTTCCGGTGTGCTGTTACATCGATACGCTGATATCATTCTAAGGGAGATAGTGTCTGAAACTAATCAACCAAGCGAGGAGTTTGTTTTTAACAGTTGCAGATTTGAGTCGTCGCGATCGACGGACGCCGTTCCATGTCAACCAGACTGGTGCAGCCATCACCATCGAGCTGACACAAATAAAATGCCAAACTTTACATCCGCATCCTTATTTAAAAGTTGCGACGAAGGAAATATTGTACATTTCATTACACACCAAGACCTAAATGCTTTATTCGTAATGAATAAAAAATAAAAAAAATGAAGAGACCTTTTTTCAGTCATTTCTCTCCTGACTGGTTTGATGCGACAGGCCAAGAATTCCTCTCTTCTGACAGTTTCACCAGGCAACGCCGATCAACTACTGTTTGTGTATGAGAAATCGGTTGGAAGCTTTCCTCATGTCAGCATGATGTAGGTGTCGCCACCGGCGCCAACCTCGTGTGAATGCTCTGAAAAGCTAATCATTTGCATATCACAGCATCTTCTTCCCGTCGGTTAAATTTCGCGTCTGTTGTACGTCATCTTCTTGGTGTAGCAATTTTAATGGCCAGTAGTGTACTCTTTCCAGCGACCATTTCTTTTAGATTTCTTCTGATTTTTCCTGTGGAAATTTTGCCTTAGATCAATGGTCGTTAGGAAATGTTTGGGAACAACGCAGAAATCAGTGTTTAAAATTTTTGCAGTGACTCTTTATTAGCCAGCGTCTCCGGTTATAGTTGCCCTTTTGATACTTGATACAAGGTGGAAAACTGTATGTTCCTGCTAGGTGAAGTTGACTCTTCAGTAAAAGCACAAACACAAAGACTAGTGACCACCCATCAGATGAGATGCTAGCATATTATTTCCTATCCTTACTTCACAAATATTGACTAACGTATTTTGCTGTTAATAGAAAACATTTCCCACGTAACGATATGGCTCTGCTGCTTCCCTTGCACCGTCACCCTAGTTCCGCCAGCACAAACTGGGTGGGATAAGCTGAGAAAGGTCGCTGATGCTTCATTTTGAGAATTAATTACAATCAGAAGGTGTGCGTTGACGGTTTCAGCATTATGTAACTAGCAATCTACACAGAAGTAATTCTTGGCTCTGCATAGAAGCAGAAACTAAAATCTAGTTCTCTCACTAGCATGAAATGAGGGGGTACCTCATGTCAAGATTCCATATTCACAACTCATTTTCCTTTTAGATATTGGGAAGATTGTCACTAAATGGATGAGAAGTAACATGCCTTCTTATTCATATACAACACGTAGATTAGTTGTTACGCCTTGAAGAAACAAATAAATAATCTACAAGAGTAGCAACCAAGATAATTTGCACCACTTTCCTCAACAAAGACGCATTTTTAACTTGAATCAAAAGTAGCAAATTTATTCGCAAAAGCTCTGACAACTTTGTATTCTCGCATGGGAAAACGTGGTCGCTGGAGCTGACCAAAGCACATTTTTGAGAGAGCGATGGAAACCGCTGGACCATTTATGCTACTGGAATAATATGATATGGAGAACCTATTGTTATGCACACACTCTCAGTTATAAATAACGTAAAACTTCGTTTTAGTTAACGTACGATCACAATGATACGAAAATAAATGATATGACGAAGAATTCACATAGGTGGCAGAGATTTTTACGGCCACACCACCTCCAGATTAGGTCACCTCACTTTTCCCACCTCAAAACCGTGCAGTCCATTCCCTACTTGACGTTCAGTAACTGCATGCTTCTTGAGAATAACTTTCTCTCACTCTCTCTTTACAGCATTTCAACAATAATATTTTCTTGCTGACATGCCTAATACCTCAAAAGATAGTATTTACTATCGTAGCAGTTTCTTTTGCTCCGGATATGTTTTTGATTTCCCTGACTAACCCTTTCACCCTAATGCTTATTAGTTGCCCGACCGGTGTGGCCGAGCGATTCTAGGCCCTTCAGTCTGGAACCGCGCGACCGCAGGTTCGAATCCTGCTTCGGGCATGGATATGTGTGATGTCCTTAGGTTAGTAAGGTTTAAATAGTTCTAAGTTCTAGGGGACTGATGACCTCAGATGTTAAGTCTCATAGTGATCAGAGCCTATTGAAACTTATTAGTTGGCTGTTATTGGAACGTGGAACAGTGGCGCCGTGTACACTTTAAAGCCATTAGTTAGTTTACATTCCTCATATTACCTGGTAGGGTAGCTTCATATAACATCACACTGTACCATAAATTCCATACGAACGTAAACTTTAATGCAGAGCAAATATTTCGATAAAGGCCCCAAAATAATAAAGTCACTCGTACTGGATGTCATCATCAGCTCTTTATCGTCATTATAATTTTATTTTCCATTTTCTGTATTGGATGATTCGCCATACTGTAACAGTTCTCCTGTTATTTTAGGACGTTGCGTTGTAAGGCAACGAAATGACGGCAGTTTGCAAGAAAAGTGGAATCTCTGGCTGTTGTCAAAGAGATCTGGCCAGAGAAAACTACACCCTGGGCTGGCACATGAAGTATGGTTCAAATGGCTCTGAGCACTATGGGACTTAACATCTGAAGTCATCAGTGTTCTAGCCTTAGAACTACTTAAACCTAACTAAGCTAAGGACATCACACACATCCATGCCCAAGGCAGGATTCGAACCTGCGACCGTAGCGGTCGCGCGGTTCGAGACTGAAGCGCCTAGAACCGCACGGCCACACCGGCCGGCCAATGAAGTATTTTCTTTCCTCGAAAAAACCGTTACAGAACACGCGTCACTCCAACCCCCCACCCATATTCACCGTGGAAGAATCCTAAATTACTAATTATTAGTGCAGTCCGTGATATGAAACTATAAAAATTTAATACAAGGGTCGCATTAAAGGAATATGTAGATTATGAATATTATATAATAAGCCAGTATTCTGCATTTCTGAGACAAGGGGAGGTGGCCTAACTTATGGTGGGGTATCTGGCGGGCGCCTCTCGGCTCAGTTCAAAATCGTACAGTTGAGTGCGATGCGGACGCCAGACCAGTAAAGCTGCTTGCCGGACCTCACGTTTCGCTGTAGTCTGATAGAGGATGGAAGTGCACTACACTCTGGATGAGGCTGACAGAATACAGTTGAATATGAGTAAGAAATTGATTGTTGACGAGCACCTAGGCTTGGATGTGCTGCCATTTATGCATCTGTTTAATATTTCTATGATGGTTTTGTCAGTATATAGTTATAAATACATTGAAATAAGGTATCAAAGACGGTTAACTGTGCTTCAATGCACGGAAGTATTATTATAGCAAGTCAGAAAATGCAAGGAACGTCTCCCAGTCGACAATATGCAGTCTGTCAAGTAAGAACGTGGTCGGTATTACACACAGATAGTAAAAGATATCGCCTTAGTTCTTTCACTACCCATGAGAGGGCTTCTTTGTGTTTCATGTAATGTCCATATAGCTTTACTTTACCTTGCATCCTTGACTAAGATACACAAGAAGATATATGAGTTCAGCTTACACGTTGCGTTTATCAAAGATGTTTGGTGGCAGTTGCCAAATGTTGGTTTATCGACAAAAATGAGATAAGCAAAGGAGATAAGGAAAGGAGATGAGGAACTTTATTGTCTGTAATATAACATACAGTCACCATTGATCTTTATTTTACAATTGCCATTGCCGACTTTGGCCCATATGAACAAATACTCATCAGCATTTAATTTCTTCTTTCTTCTGGTTGACAAAACAAATAGCATGCTGGGAACAAGAGTACCATAAGGCTGTTTAGCCAAAAGTCCTGTAGTCTCAGCAATACTCCACGTCTTCCAAGTAATAATATTGGCATCTGGAAATGCTTCAAGGCCACCATAGTCTGCATTATTGCCCCAAACAACAGCCAAGGTAAACCATGTACTGCCTCCAAACACTGCTTGCACATCACAAGTGAAGTTCAGACGCAGTCGACGAAAAACATTTGGTCCTCCAATTAATTGCTGTTTATTAAACTGTCCAACCAAGTCAACATCAATTGCTTTTAAGCTCCGATACACAGGTACACTGCGCCGCCAGAGGCGACGGTAACCTAGACGTCGCAGAGGCATTGCTGAGGCACGTTAACACAAAGTGCTCTGAAGCATCGCAGAATGCTTTGAAGCGACTGGGAAAAGGAGAAAGGTGTGCAGGTACTGGGATGACCTTCACAGTGGCCTGACGCTAATCCTATTGAAAATGAATGGCCTCATGTCAAAAAGAACTTTACAAGGAAAAAAAGATCTTCACTTTGAAGCAGCTATCAAGGCAAATTCGACGCATTTGGAGGTCTCTTCCACGAGAATACGCGTTAAACTTTGTTTCAAGCATGCCTCGGAGATACCAAGCAATTATCGACGCTGAGGGTGACTGGGCGTATTATTAATTGTAATTGCACTTTTCCTTTGTTGATAAATGATGTATGTTTGTGTTTTAGTTTGTTGTCAAATAAATTTTTCTACTGCTTACCTAGATGATGATCTTACTTAACAGACTGAATGCTGTTAGGAAGGTTGATACACTGCCCCGACATGAGGAGAAACAGCATTTACTTTTTTCATTTCCAGGTGATAAAGCCAAGTGGCGATCCTCTTAATTTAGTTTTGATATACTCGCGTACTAGCAGTTGACATACTACAGGGCCTTAGTTAGACTGCAATGCGAAAAGCTGTGGGGCCGTGACAAAAAGAAATGGAGGTGCTAAAGCAATAAAGGACGTGGTACTGTGAAGGCCAGTGCATAACCAACCCCGAAAATTCACGTAACGACACAGTTTTCTGAAGTGTTGCTTCCTTGATGTTAATACTGGAGCACTTCATGAAATAACTCCTCGCTGACATCGTGAGCGCTAAGTACCATGTACGTTGGCACATGCGGACCATGTCGTGACGTTATTTATTCAAGTCTCCACTTTTCAATCTCCTCTTCCTCCTCCGATTCATACTAACCAACTAAGGTAAAAATCAGATTTTTGGACAATCTGTTCTTGATTTGTCTTTCCCATCCCGCTGGTTGGTAAGATGGTAGTAAAACCCAGTGTAGTACGCAATGTCAGGGGCGGTGCCTGTTTCAAGATTACGCTCAAGTTACAACGGCTAGATTATCTAAGCGGTAACTGCAGTTAATGGGAACATCAGTGCGATAAATCTGATGGAAGAGAGAACCAACTTTTTCAGGGTTAACAGAAGGATACTCGTTGCCTTGTGCAGGAGATAGGTTTGAATACCACTCCGGTTTTACGAAAAACTTAAGAGATGATCGACTGTATTTAAAATGTAAATTTACGACTTAATTTTCGCCTCATGGATTGTTCATCCGAATGATTTCTGCCGTTCACCAAATTCCTTACTGTGTTTAGAAAGAAGCAAGACAGAAATAAGAAAACCGCTATACTGGAAAAACAAAGTTTCTTTTCCTCTCTGCGAGAGAGGGAACAGATTCCTGGCCTTGACCACGGGATATACAGACTGAAAAAAGAGAAGGTCGGAGGAGTGGCGCCTGCGGGGATTCGAATGGCGCATGCGTAGAGATACAACACTATGTTCGTACTGTGCACAGATGATGTTACAGCGTAGCGCCGACAGTGCTGTAACCATCACAACGCGGGAGGCATGCTGGCTGCCTATCTGACCTTGGCAGGCTCTGCTGGGAAACCCTGCGGCATCGCGTCAACAATTGCCATCATGTAGTTGCTTTCTCACATCGTAAACTTCGGTGGAATGAACTCTGGTACGTGTAAATAGGCCAAGAGTAAAATGTGCACTGCAGCACTCTGGAGGTGCGATGTGTTGCAAGTGCCTCATCGATAAGCATAACAGGTCCTAAAACCTGCTCTAGCATCATGTACTAATTAAGTCAGTACCTTAACTGCATATACATGCTGTTTACATCTTGGATGCTTTCGTCTGAACGGTGTTAGTAAGGTGTTTTGAGAGATTTTATGGACAGTTCGTGAAGTAGAACGAAGAAATACTTTCGACGAAATGTAGTCATCTTTTTCCGTCGCTATGCGAGGACCGATACACATAAAAATGACTGTGAATATTCGACTTCACTAAATATCTGAGAAAAAATTGAGTTGTATTTGATACAATGTGGTTACACTACGTACACTCACGAGCCATTCAGTTAATGAAACCTAGAGAGCTGCGTGAAGCAACGCCTTGGGCACTGGTAACATTGGCAAAGTGTCATGGTATGTGTGCCGATCCAACGAGTTACTGAAAGAATTTAGAGAGCCAATCAGATCCATAACTGCTCAATTGCCGCTCACAACAAACGATTATTGGTCGCAGCTTGGCACAAACGGTACACCTATCTATTCATGGCGCCACATATGCGCTCAGTAAGATTTGGGTCAGATGACCTGAGGGACATCAGGAACAATGTTTCTGAGTCTGATGCGATGTGGTTAGGTGTGGGATCTTGTCTGAAAATGTATGTGTGCAAATTGAGTACCACTGCATCTCCAACTACAAGATTCTACAGGCGACAACAGGTCATATTACACAAATGTACACGTTTGTGTCAGTTACCCTCCACACTTAAACTTATACTGAAGCTTTGTAATCAAGCTAACTGATTATAATTACCGGTAACAACTATACATAAAGCGAATGATGTAGCGACAAACTAGGTAGCCCCAGAGAGAGAAGATACTTGTGTGTTGATGGCATTATTATACAATCCGAAACGTGATTAGTGTTAATTATATTTATCATCCATAAAAATTGTAATATAATTTGAAATAAACGAATTTGGTGCGGCAGTTGCAGGAATGTAATTAAAATACATTATAACTACAATTATTTATATAAAATTTTTCTGTATCTGGACTATAAGTAAGTTCTTTGTAGTATTACAAAACATTAAAAACTTCCCTTACATACTAAAATTAAAGCAGTAATTAGAACATTGTCTTAATAATTACGCCAAGGCAGTTTCCTGTCTGATGTTAGTTGGAAATGGTGGGCCTTTGTAAGACTGCTTCAGTGGATTTCGTTAGTAGGCAGTGCACTTGATTAATATGCTGATGTTGAGCTTGTCATATGATGCACATGTGCCAGCAGCAACTGACAGCAGCTCTGTTGCGTACATAAGGACCAAATGGGAACAGTGATTTTAGTAATGAATCTGATAAACTATCAGGTGCGTTCAGTTTCCTGACAGGTGAAACATACTTTGGCTAAACAAATGTATAGGAAGGGTGAAAGATATACTGCAGATCGTTACTGGCCAGTTTCTTTGCTACAACTGTGTTTAGAAGCTGTTGAGAAAGCAATGTATAGGGGAGTAGTGACACGTCTCAGTGGCACAAATAATTTGCTGTAATAATAATAATGTCGTGGGACTAGGGCTTCCCGTCGGGTAGACCGTTCGCCTGGTGCAAGTCTTTCGATTTGACGCCACTTCGGCGACTTGCGCGTCGATGGGGATGAAATGATGATGACTAGGACAACACAACACCCAGTCCCTGAACCGAGAAAATCCCCGACCCAGCCGGGAATCGAACCTGGGCCCTTAGTATTGACATTCTGTCACACTGACCACTTTTTTTTTTATCTCATTTTTGTTCGAGATTGTTCGTTGAATTTGTTCGTGGCGGACGTCCGATGACACCTGTTCAGATTGATCGTTGATCCGTTCACTCAGTTTTTGTGTTACACAGGGTATCTAAACCCTCTGACAGAACACGCTGAGCTACCGTGCCGGCACCACTCAGCTACCGAAGGGCGGACGTAATTTGCTGTCAGACTATCCGCTTCACTTCAGGAAGAGATTATACAAAGGAAATGCTACTTTTTCTTTTGTGACTCAGGCATTGTCAGAGGTAAACGATTGAGGACAGCATGTACCTTGTTTGAGGTAACAAAGGCATTTGGTTGTGTGGATCATACTACACTCTTGCGTAATTTGGAGAGTTGTGGGATTTATGAAGAAGCTCGACCATAGTTGACTTCATACCTGGAAATTAGGAAGCAGAAGATTATCCTCCACTGTCAACAAACGGCGAAGCGGTTTGTACGCGACTGGGGTAACGTAAAGTTGGAGTGTGGCACAGAGGTGGGTCCAGGGACCATTGCTTTTCTCTATATCTGCCACTCAATGTGACAGATGACACTAACATCGCTCTCTTTGCAGGTCACACATGTCGTATTGTCAGAAACGTAGCACGTAATGTAAATGATGTAGCTAAAAGGGTACTCAGTGACACCAGCACTTAGCTTTCACAGAACAGATTAACGCTTAACACTAACACAGTGCAAAGGACACAGGTTCCGATACAAACTGTTAAACTACATGGAATTTTACTATCCGAATGTGGTCTAACAGTAAGTAAAGACGACAATTTCAAATTATTAAGATCGACTATACACGAAAGGCTGTGTTGAGCAGTAACTGAGTGCTACTATATTCACTACAAGAATGAGCTCTACTGTCTCTGACACTCAAATACAAAGCCTTGTTTAATTTACTTTCATTCTTTACTGAAGTAACAAAAGTCATGGGATACGTCATAATATTGTGTAGGGCGCCCTTTTGCTAGGCATAGTGCAACTAGTCGACGTGATATGGTGTCAACAAGTCTTTGGAAGTCCCCGGCAGAAATATTGAGCCATGTTGCCTCTACAGCCGCCGGCCGAAGTGGCCGTGCGGTTAAAGGCGCTGCAGTCTGGAACCGCAAGGCCGCTACGGTCGCAGGTTCGAATCCTGCCTCGGGCATGGATGTTTGTGATGTCCTTAGGTTAGTTAGGTTTAACTAGTTCTAAGTTCTAGGGGACTAATGACCTCAGCAGTTGAGTCCCATAGTGCTCAGAGCCATTTTTGAGCCTCTACAGCCATCCATAACAGCGGAAGTGTTGCGGGTGAAGGATTCTGTGCACGAACTGACCTCTCGATTATGTCCCATAAATGTTCGATGGAATTCATATCATACCATCTTGATGGCCAAATCATTCTCATAAAATGTCCAGAAAGTTCCTCAGATCAATCGCGAACAACTGTTGCCCTATGATAAGGTGCACTGTTACGCATAAAAAAATCGATCGCTGTTTGTGAAACATGGAGTCAATGTGTTGTATTCACGGACCCAACCAATCAACCAGCCAACTCGCGCACGCGCGCCCTGACCGTGACATCGCTGGCCACAGTTCCTGTCGCGGCCGTCGGCGTCTCAGGGCGTTACCGCCGACGGAAGAGATCGCGCCATGGCTGTGGTCGGGTCCGCAGCGCCCTCTGCCTTTTGCGTGTAAGGAGGAGCGCTGGCCCCGAGACGGACAGTCTATTGTCGATTTCTATTGCTAGCCTTTCGTGGAGTTCATAGCGGAGCCATTGCACTGTGATATTTGCTATTGTATTCGACTAGGCTCAGTACACGGATTACTCTTGGTTATTACTTGGACTTGTATTGCTGGTGCACGTTTCGTCAGAAATAAAGATAAGTTATCTCTTCATTCTAGCTGGCGCAATTCTTATCATTAATTATTTTTCTGCCAACAGACATAGCTACATCCTGGTCACTACCCACGCTTTATACAATTTGTGGTGGCTGCCCCAAAAGTACTGCCGAGGACCTTGGGTTTGAGAGCCGTCACAAAACAATGAATGGCTGCAATGGTCTCCATGTAGCCATACATAACGATTTCCAGTTAATGATCGGTCCAGTTGGACTAGAGAACCCAGTCCATTCCATGTAAACACAACACACATCGCTAAGGAGCCACTACAAGCTTGCACGGTGCCTTTTCGACAGCTTTGGTTCATGACTTCGTGGGGTCTGTGCCACACTCGAACCTTACCCTTAGCTCCTACCAAACGAAATGGGGACTCATCTGACCATGTTGCAGTCGCCTAGGGTCCAACCGATACGAGCCCAGGAGCGACGCTGCAGGCGTTGTCGTGCTGTTAGCAAAGGCACTCGCATCAGTTTTCTGCTGCCAAAGCCCATTAACGCCAGATTTCACCGCACTGTCCTAACGGATACCTTCGTCATACGATTGCTGCGGTTATTTCAGAAATGTTGATTGTCTATTAGCACTGAAAACTATTCGCAAACGCTGCTGCTCTGGGTCATTAAGGGGAGGCCGTCGGCCACTGTGTTGTCCGTGGCGAGAGGTAATGCCTGATGTTTAGTATTCTAGGCACGCTCTTGACACTGTGGATCTCGAAATACCGAATTACCTAACGATTTCCGAATGGAACGTTCCATGCGTCAAGCTCCAACTACCATTCCGCAGCAGAAGTCTGTTAATTCCTGTCGTTCGGCCATAACCACGTCAGAAACTGTTTCACCTCAATCACCCGAGTAGAAATGACATTTTCGCCAATTCACAGCCTTTTTATACCTTGTGTACGCGGTACTACCGCCATCTATGTATGTGCATATCGCTATCCCACGACTCCTTTCACTGCCGTGTATTATCTCGTATGGTAGTACATTTTGGGACATCTCTGTGCTTTCACCAGAGATAATCTTAGCTAAGAAATGGGTGATTTGTACTGCGGTGTGCGATGGCGAATTTCGTTTAGGTCGTTGTACTGGTGCCTCAGAATTCGAACCCTGTCGTTCCTGTGTACATATTTCTTCACGGAATTTGTTTTTGACAGTACTGACTGGTTAAGAAGAAACTGTGACAGTCATTCAGTGAATTGCATGAAACTTTGTACAAAGGTGTGCGCTGTCACGAGATTGTGTTTTAAATTTGCTTCCAGAGTGGTGAACCACAAGTATTCAAATCATAGCTGAGAGGTTTCTTTGTAACACTTTTGCAGGAGTTGATATCCGGTGATTACAGTTAATGTGAAGCTACTCAAGGAGGTCCAGTATAGACTGTGATTATCGTAGAGCAGCGCAACTTGGTAGGCATTCAAATGCGCTGACACAGAGCCGATTTACGCTGGAAAATAATTAGTTTCCATATTTGTTACCAGATGCAAATCTGGCGCTGTACAATGTTTGTATGAGGGTATGACATCAGCAGTATCATTTTACAATCCAGAGCGTGAGTGAAAACTATGGTTGTCGAGAAGAGAGACTGTGTGCTGTTAGTAAATGGAAATGAGCGTTTGGCGTCATTGGCCGGGAGGCCCCTTGCGGTGCAGGTCCGGCCGCCTTGGTGCAGGTCTTATTACATTCGACGCCACAGTGGGCGACCTGCGAGCCGGATGGGGATGAAATGATGATGAAGACAACACAACACCCAGTCCCTGAGCGGAGAAAATCCCCGACCCAGCCGAGAATCGAATCCGAGCCCCTTAGGACGGCAGTCCGTCAAGCTGACCATTCACCCATCGGGGCGGACTGTGCTGTTAGTGAAACTGTTTTATTTGAACGGCAGCAATGACAGTAGAGCGTTGTGGTAGTATCGCAGACTGAAACGCCTGAGGAAAGGCCCGATATCGTTAACTGTCTCAAAGAATAAGATCATGAAATTCTAAACTACGGCTGAGCTTGGTGTGGCACCTAGAAGAGAAAGGCGTCTCATCCTGGTAGAAGTTATTGGAAGCTACTGACGACGTTGCTGTTGACATAAGTAACCATGCAGTACGTGACCCGGATAGTGCTAGTTGTCGTAGGTGTGATTGGAACTGTCCATCCCATGGTCTACAGCACTAAAAAATTTGCGGTCCTTTTTACACAGGGACCAGTACAGATTCAGACACTGCAGCAACTGTATCCTTGTGATGCGCTGCGACGTTCTAAATTTGCTCCTCGTGTCCTGGCACGGATCAAAGTTCGTGACTTGTCCCCGGGTACTATTCCTCGGATTGACGAGGCACATTAATACGCTACACGATGCAGTGAATCAAATTTGGGGTACTCTTAAACCACGTATTGTGCACGAAGAGCCACTGCATGAGTGCACGAGTGCAGTGGCTCTTCGTGCACAATACGTATGTGACGGTGTGGTGTGGATTCACGAGAACGTTTACTCTCGGTCTGTTCTTTCAAGAGAATTCGACCAGATGGTCTGTCAGGCGTACCGTGACATCTGCACGTTATCGAGACCTCCTTGTACAGCATGTAACTCCTGCTTCGGGAGAGTACAGCTGTGTAGAAACCCTTGTTTTAATGCAGATGGGGCAACACTTCATGTGAATCGCCCAGTGATAGATCTGCTTAATTCAACCTTCTACGAACTTGTTATGTCGAGAGGTTTTCCAAATGCATGGCCAGCAAGTTCATGTGATCTGAATCCATGTGAATTCAGGCTCTGGAGATATGGAAATGAACGCGTGTACCAGAGACAGGTTCGGTCTCTATCTGATCTGAAGGCCAGTGTACAGAAACACGTTGCTCAGACTACACAGGAATTTCTGTGAGGAGCAGTTGATTACGTCGTTTTACGGGTGCAGTATCTCGTCGACTTCTCCGGTACTCACACTGAACAGATTGTGTTCGTGGAGATTAATAATAAAAGCGAAATTATGCCTGTCTCACTTGTTTGACCTTTTCTGCTCATGTCCCGTTCCTAATTTCATTACGCGTGGAAACATTTTTATACGTCTTTGTTTCATTCCCAGGGCCAGGTTTTCACCAGGTGGCCAAAACTGGAACTATTTTCTTTCCTGCGTAAACCGATGCCACTTTAAGGCATTAGCATATATATGAAATTTCTGTGTCATACGATAATTACAACCCACACGGGAACTCCGTTATTATCTCCACAATGATAATGGGTTCCCAGTACCATTTTCCTCTAACTCAAACTATTTTCATCTTTTGTTAATGCCACAAATTTTCAACGTAATATGAAAGGATTTCGTAACCGAGGAAACGTTGAAGCCCGCTGTGGAGAAGCAGCGCCGCGTTGCCACGCGCCAGTTGTGTGAGCCGCCAGAGGAAATATCTCGCCTCGTCCGGGCTCGCGTCTGAATGAGTGAGTGAGCGAGCGCGGTGATGGCGGTAGCGGCAATCGTAACTGGGCCGCGAAGCCGCGCCGCATGCAACTGGGTCGGAATACTCATGAGACCAAATTGACTTACGTCACAGTCAGGACGGCGAGCGGCGCTGCGCTGACACCGTTGTCACGCGTCCAAGTACGAGCTCCTAAACACACGGGCCGCGCGCGATAGGGACACACGCGACATCCTCCACTGTGTCGTCACAATCACAGACCTGAGTGCGGTTCCAGCATCAGGCGCAAATTTTTTGTGAAACGGTAGTGTGTAGGTGAAAAAAGTCATGGGATACCTCCTGATATTGTATCGGACCTCCTTTTCTCGGTGTAATGCAGCAACGCCACTTGGCATGGACTTAACAAGTAGTTGGAAGTCCCGTGCAGAAATGCTGAACCGTGCTGCCTCTGTAGCTGTCCACATTTGCGAAATTGTTGCTGTTGCAGGATTTTGTGCACAAACTTACCTCTCAATTACGTCTCGTAAATCTTCCATTACGTGGCCAAATAATTCACTAAAGTTGTCAACACTGCTCTTCAAAATACTCGCAAACAATTGTGACCTGGTGACTTGTAACATTGCCATTCATAAAAATTTCATCATTGCTTGGGAACAGGAAGTCCATGAATGACAGAACTGGGCTCCAAATAGCAGCACATAACCATTATTGGTTTAGTGGGACCAGGGGACCCAGTCCATACAGTGAAAACACAGCCCACACCATTACGGGGCCAACAGCAGCTTGGACAGTGCCCTATTTCTTGGGTCCATAGCGTCGTGGGGTCTACGCCAACTCGAACCCTACCATCAGCTCTCACCAACTGAAAATGGGACTCATCTGACCAGGTCACGGTCTTCCAGTGGTGCAGGGTCCAGTCTATATGGTCACGAGCCTAAGTAGTAGGTGCAGGAGATGTTGTACTGGTTGTACTGTTAGCAAAGACCATCGCGTCGGTCATCTGCCGCCAGAGCCCATAACGCCAAATTTGGCCGGACTGTTCTCACTGATACGTTCGTCAAACGTTCTACATTTTCAGCGGTTATTTGACACAGTGTTTCTTGTCTTTGAGCACTAACAACTCAATGCAAAAGCTGCGCTCGAGGTCGTTAAGTGATGGATGTCAGCTATAGCGTTGTCCGTAGTAAGAAGTAATGCGTGAAACTTGGTATTCTCGCCATACTCTTGACACTGTGAATCTCGGAATATTGAATTGCCTAACGATTTCCGAAATGGAATGTTCCTTGTGACTAGCTCCATCTACCGTTCCACACTGAATTTATTTATACAATTTAGTTGGGCCGGGGGACCCAATCCATACCGTGGAAATAGAGCCTACACCATTACTACTACCGCCATCTGTATATGTGTATATCTGTATCCCATGATTTTTGACACAAGGGTTTATATAAATAAAAAAAAACAGCCGCACCCGCATACAAATGTGTCTAACATAAACAAGGCATACTGCCTAAGCGCAACTCAGTGACTTATTGTAAAGAAATTATTTCATTGTCACACAAATACTTTGATTACCCATATCTAATTCTTAGCATGTTTTCTTCAGATAATATTTAGAATACAAAGATAATACCTTTTCTTCAGTCCTCAGCCTTCCGAATGGTTTGATGCGGTTCGTCACGATTTCCTTCCCTGTACCAGTCTCTTCATCTCAGACTCGTATCTGCATCCAACGTCCTCTGTCATTTCTGAATATGTTCCTGTTTCTGTCTTCCCCTTCAGTTTTTTCCCGATACCGATCACCGAAGCACTATTTAAGTTCTTCCTCGATTTCTCAGTGTCTGTTTCATAATACTGTGCCTTCTCCTTGTGACTGTTTCCGTCACGTTCCTCTTCTCGCTGATCTGCAAAGAACCCCGTAATTCCTCATATCACTTCACCAATATTCAACATTCTTCTAAAACAACATATCTCAGACCCTTAAATTCTCTCGTTATCGTTTTCCCACGATCCATTGGTCACTTCAGTACAGTTGTGTGCTCCAAAGATACATTCTGAGAAATTTCTTCCTCTAATTAAGGTCGATGTTAGATTTCTTTTTGTCAAGGGTGTCCCGTTTGCCTGTGCTAGTCTGCTTTTTATGTAGTACTTGCTGCGTCTGTCATGTTTCATTTTCATTCCAAGGTAGCACAAGTCCATCATTTCTTCTACGCAGCAGTCCCCAAATTTGATGTTAGGCGCATCGCTAATTTCATTTCTGCTACTCCTAATTACCTCCGGACTTCTACAGTTCACTCTGAATCCAAGTTCTGTGCTGTAATTAGATTCTTAGTTCCATGTAACAGGTGTTACAATTCTTTCTCACTTTCACTAAGATTAGCAATGTCATCCACTCCAATGCATTAAATACTAGCTCGTCAACGTCTTTTGACGTATGATATAAAAAACATCGTAAAGAAAGCAATAATCAAACAGATTTTTGAACTCGTTTTATAAAGTTTGGGCATGAAATAGGACCCCTCGTGTGGTTATGCAACGGCCAGAGAGAGATAAGCGGTTACGTAATCATTGAGACCAAGGCCCACATAGAGAGCATCCCAGAGTGCCCCTGAGAGCTGCAACACCAAGAAAAATCGCTTCTCGGCTTTCGGCAACATCAATGTGTAGTTTTTTTATTTAATATAGCTAATGATGAAGGACAGGGAAACTTGATTTCAATTTCTATAGTAATGTGTGACATAACCAACAATTTTAATTTCGCTACGATTAAGAGCACATTTGACCCATACTGACACAGACAGAGAGTCATTAATTTTACGATGATTTCTGGTCCTAACAACCAACGGCACTGTAGACAATCAATACGCCGCGTTATCATAGGAAGAGAACGCGCACAACAGTTTATAAAGCCGTCTATAATATTGTGATTAATACAGAGAACGGTGTAGGTGCACAAGTGATTTTGCTTGGCCCTTCAGTGTTCTGTGGATGTGTTCTGAAGTTTACGATTACGAACAATGATGCCGCCCCCAGCACGATAATGATTAGCTTACCGTTTCCATAGAACATGGACCTAAAGTAGACCTCTTTATACAAACATAAAAAAAGTTTCGCATCGCCTCGGTCTGAGAGATTCGGAACCTGTACAGAAATCTGGAATAGAGATCAACATAAACATCATTTCCGCCCTTTTTATTGCTCATGAAACCCACACATTGCATGATGTACCACCATACAGAGAGACCTTCAGACGTGGTGGTCCTGATTGCTGTACACACCGTTACCTCTAATACTCAGTAGCACGTCCTCTTGCATTGAAGTACGCCTGTATTCGTCGT
Source organism: Schistocerca serialis cubense (assembly GCF_023864345.2). Lineage (NCBI taxonomy): Eukaryota > Metazoa > Arthropoda > Insecta > Orthoptera > Acrididae > Schistocerca > Schistocerca serialis. The sequence continues at coordinate 350,532,229 of NC_064638.1, read as the reverse complement.
GGCATACTATCCACAAGTTCATCAAGATACTGTTGGTCCTGATTGTCCCACTCCTCAATGGTGATTCGGCGTAGATCCCTCAGAGTGGTTGGTGGGTCACGTCGCCCATAAACGGCCCTTTTTAATGTATCCAAAGCATGTTCGATAGGGTTCATGTCTGGAGAACATGCTGACCACTCTAGTCGAGCGATGTCGTCATCCTGAAGGTAATCATTCACAAGATGTGCACGATGGGGGCGCGAACTCGTCCATGAAGGCGAATGCCTCGCCAATATGTTGCCGTTATGGTTGCACTGTCGATTGGAGGATGGCATTAACGTATGATACACCCATTACGGCGCCTTCCATGACCACCAGAGGCATACGTCGGACCCACGTAATGCCATCCCAAAACAGTAGGGAACCTCCGTCTTGCTGCACTCGCTGGACAGTGTGTCTAAGGCGTTCAGCCTGACCGGGCTGCCTCCAAACACGTCCCCGACGATTGTCTGCTTGAAGACATATGCGACACTCATTGGTCAAGAGAACGTGATGCCAATCCTTAGCGGTCCATTCGGCATGTTGTTGGGCCCATCTGTACCGCAGTGCATGGTGTCGTGGTTGCAAAGATGGACCTCGCCATGGACGTCGGGAGTGAAGTTGCACATGAGGCAGCTAACTGTGCACAGTTTGAGTCGTAACACGCCGTCCTGTGGCTGCACGAAAAGCATTGCTCAACATGGTGGCGCTGCTGTTGGGTTCCTCCGAGCCATAATCCGTAGGTAGCGGTCATCCACTGCAGTAGTAGCCCTTGGGCGCCCTGAGCGAGGCATGTCATAGACAGTTCCTGTCTCTCTGTATCTCCTCCATGTCCGAACAACATCGCTTTGGTTCACTCCAAGGCGCCTGGACACTTCCCTTCTTGAGAGCTCTTCCTGGCACAAAGTAACAATGCGGACGTGATTGAACAGCGGAATTGACCGTCTAGGCATGGTTGAACTACAGCCAACACAAGCTGTGTCCCTCCTTCCTGATGGAATGACTGGAACTGATCGGCTGGCAGAACCCCTCCATCTAATAAGCGCTGCTCATGCTTGGTTGCTTACATATTTGGGCGGGTTTAAGGGCAGCTCTGAGCAGTCAAAGGGACTGTGTCTGTGATACAGTATCCACAGTCAACGTTTATTTTCAGGAGTTCGTGATACCGAAGTGATACAAAACTTTTTTAATGCGTGTCTGTGTCATCATGGTCATAAGGGATAGAATTCGAAAAGCTGTGATAGTTTTACTCGTTGAAAACATATATCCACAGCATTTGTGAAATGAACAAAGCGATATCCCAAGCAAGCTTGTTTTCAAAGTAATTTCGAATATGTATTTAAGTTCCTTCTCCCTCTTTCTTGCCTATTCATTGTTGGGGATACTTTTGCTGCCGACTTCGTAAGCCCTTCAAATCTGCACCTGCACTAGAAAAAGAAGTTGACTCCTTTAACATTCTGTGTCCTCCCGCACCAGTGGACACAACACAGACTAGCAGCAGTCACGCTAGGGAATTAACGCCCCATGCGTACTCTTGCCATTAACTCCGCAGTAGAAACGGCTGCGTCTGGATTGGTGCCGTGACCGTGAAACATGGACTACTGGTGAATGTCACCGCGGTGTGTTCAGCGATGAGTCACGGTTCAGCAATATCCCACATGAGCACGGTCTGCGAGCATGACGGCGACCTGTGGACAATTCCGATTCTTCCTATGTGTTGGAGAGGCACAACGGAGTTACTGCTATGGTCATGAAGTGGGGAGCCATCGGGTATGACTTCCGGTCCCGGCTGGTCCTGACCAAGGTAACTCTGACGGCACAACTGTACGTCACGGTAACTCTGCGTCCTCGTGTGTTACTTCTCGTGCGCCAGTATTGTGGTAACTCGTTTCAACAGGACAACTCTCGTCCATACATGGCACGTGTCTGTATGTACTGCGTGCCTGATTTTTGGGCTACTCCTGCGGCCAGCAAGACCTTCACATTTGTTCCTGATAGAACAGTACGGGACCACCTCGGACGTCAACTCCGTCCCATTGCCAGCATCCAGGATATCAAGGACCAGTTACAGCAGTTGCGAGCCATCTTTCCTCAGAAGGGGATACAAGAGCTTTATGACATCGTTCCCAACCTAATCAGTGCATGCATCCTGGCCATTGGATTCGAGTCTGTAATCACCGCGATAACATCATCTAGCCTCTCAGCCAGCGAATTTTCATTTAGTTCCCTCCGCGCTTTCTGTGTTCTTTAGTTTCTTTGTGGCGCAGAGTATTTTGGGAGGGGGTAGTGCAGATTGACTCGAATAAAACATTCCATGTAACATGTGTCCAATTTTTATTTGTTACAGAGATAAAATCGGTTAGAGAGATAGGCTTTCATTTCGCTCTTTGGTACTCCATTTGCTGTGGATTTTATGCTTGGATTTACATAAATGAATTTTTGACCTGGGATGGTGATTTATTGTCTGCATTGTTTAGCTATAAGTGCTGAGTATACCGATATGCCATCTGCGTACGAGTGTTGCAGTGGAAACGCTACTGCTGCTTTCACAGATTACAGTAGAAAATTTCCTAGGGGCATAGTACCAGATTCAAGAACGCCTACTCGTGTTTTCACCAAACTGTGCGAGACTGGCGCTGCTCCCAGCATTAATACCCCATCTGAAACTGAATATGAACGGATTGTCGATGTAACGGAAGACATTATTCATTTCGTAGAACGTAATCGTCCAGCAAGCACATGCAGAGTTTCTACACGTATCAGAGTTCCACATACAGGAATATGGCAGATATTACGCACTCGAGGCCTCTATCGTTATCACTTAGAGCTGATTCAACATCTTCGAGATTGAGGTGAAGTTAGACGATTATAGTCCGCAACTCGTGGTCGTGCGGTAGCGTTCTCGCTTCCCGCACCCGGGTTCCCGGGTTCGATTCCCGGCGGGGTCAGGGATTTTCTCTGCCTCGTGATGACTGGGTGTTGTGTGATGTCCTTAGGTTAGTTAGGTTTAAGTAGTTCTAAGTTCTAGGGGACTAATGACCATTTGAACCATTAGACGATTATAGTCCATTTACAATGTTTACTGATGAAGCTACGTTCACTCGTGTCAGTGGAAACACATTTTCTAGAGCGCTTGTCTGTAAATGTGTGGAATGCTATGATAGTCCATTGATTGGGCATCGACTAATAGGGTCCCGCTGTTTGGACTTTCATGAGAACGACATTCCAGTACTATTGCCGCAGGTTCCTTTGGTTAGAAGGACTGGTTGTTGGTCTAGCACATTCTTCCTCCACAATGTAGTCGTCAGGTCACACATAACCTAAATCTAACGTTCCACGGAACATGGCTGGGCGGATCTGGTCACTTTCCTTGGCCATAAAGGTGCCCGGACTTTGGCTGTGGGGATGGTTTAAAACCGAAGTCTTCGAAGAAGAAGAAAATATAAGATCCGCATTGACTGTTTGGGTAATGAATAGTGCTGGACTTGTAAAATAACGCCTAGACTGCCTCAGAAGAGCTACTCGTGGTGCTCTCGATAGAACTCGAAAGTGCGCTGAAATCTGAGATGGAATTTATATAGGCGAGTAAGGGCTAGAGCGATGTTCATAATTTCTATTTAGAAAACCGGCCCTTGGTGTTTCGTCATCAGGTTCTCGCGGTATACGGCATTTTTCTTCGAGTGTCGGCCCCTTAAGATTTTCAACAGCTCCTTTACTCACTCTCTGCAGGAAAACCAGTTTGTAAACCATTCGCATCGGCCTTCTTCGCCACACGCTTTCTATCAATCCGGTGTGACATGCCTCCCATATGCTTGACATGTATTCAAGTATTGTCCGCGAAAGTGTTTTGTATGTGATCTCTTTCTTAGACAATCAGCAGGTCCGCAGTATCCTGCCAATGATAGAAACGCAGCTGTTTCCTTCAGCTGCAGCTTACTCTGTGCGGTCACTCCACTTCAAACACACTATTTCATCAAAAGTATCCGGACAACCCTATGTAATATGGAACTGACCACCGGATGTTACGAGAAGCGTACCCGACAGTGCAAAAAGATGGTGGGGTGAGGGGGAGCGGAGACGGAATATTACGTTGTCGGTACAGAAGCAGTAACACCAGATCGGGTTCTTCAGGAGAGCTCGGCGACTTCAAAAGTTGTCTGATTATTCGATGACATCTGGGTAACAAATTCGCCGCGTACATTTCAACCGCTCTATAGCTGCTCAAATCGATTGTTGATTTTATGATTGGGAGGTGGAAACGTGAAAAAGCTAGCACAACTAAATCAAGACCAGGCAGAGCTCTTGTCCTAATGGACGAGGACTGTCGAGCAATGCAGAGGGTGATTGTAAAAAAATTGCATGAAATCTGCGGGAGGAGTAACTCGGGATTTCCAAAGCTCGTGATTCCCAATTCTCTGCCAGTAGTTGAGCCAGCACAGCCACCACTAAGGACTTAGAAAGAATGGGGCAGTATTGTCGAGCAGCTCGTCACCAGGACATTTATTGTTGCCAGTGGTAAGAGACGCTTAAAGTGGTGTAAAGAGCAAAGCCATTGGACAGTGATTTGGAGTAATCGATCACCTATATCCTGTGGCAAATGAACGGGAGGTTTTGCGAATGCCTGAAGAACGTTACCTGCCATGAGTGACGTATGGAAAAGGTGTTGTTACAATAAGGGGGTATTTTTCTTAATTACGGCTCGATCCTCTTATCGCTCTTCAGAAAACGCTAAGTGTGAAAGGGCATGTAAACATTTTATTGCATTATGGGCTACGTACAGTAGAGAAAGAGTTTGGGGATGATCACTGTTTGGATCAGCATGGCACAAAACCCTGTCATAAAGTAGCATCTCTAAGGCAAAAATTTGTGGACAGTAACATTTCTGAAATGGAAGGGCCTGCCCAGAGTTCCGACCTGAACCACATGTAATATGTTTGTAATGATTTACATCGTCCTTTTCGCTTCAGACCCTAACGCCCAACATCACTGCCTTCTCTAAGTTCGGCTCTTGAGGAAGAATGGGCTGCCATTTCTCCTCAGACATTTCGACACCTCGGTGAAAGTGTTCCAAGTACAGCTCGAGCCATCATGAAGACGAAGGGTATACACAATCCATATTAATTTCTATTTATAAGTGTATGCGTACTTTTGATCACATGTTATGTCTGCAGACGGTGACTGGGAAATGCTTCTATGACATGACTGATTATTTCTTCTTTATTCTTATTTCTTCCACCTATCCCACATGGGCGGGGCTGGGCTCTTAGCGGATACAATTTGCCGCTCTTTAGTCACATGAGATAAGTATTTTAAAAACATAAAACAAAAGCTGCACATGGTGGTTGACAAAAAGAAAGGTTTTGTACAATGAAAAGACAGATCATCAGTGGCAAACGTTAAAATTTTTAAAAAAGGTTGAATCGGTGATTGAGTAAAATGTAGAGGCAGATGAATGGAGAATGAATGTCGCACACGAATATCTAAAAATAGGTAGACAATGGAATAAGGTGAAACAGAGAGGCCGATGTGATGACTGATTTAAATAGACACATAGATGAATGAAGAATTAGTAGAGGTATACTATCAGGGGTAAGAGTATCATGGGAACATAGCATTTAAGGTAGCGCATAGGAGGGAGTTCGTGTGAATGGATGTTTGGAGGAGGGGTGAGGGAAGAATGGTGAGGGATATGGCTCCAGTCCGAGACTTAGGAAGTGGGTAGAGTGGATTGCAGGGGAAGGGAGCCCTGACAAGGGGAGAGTGGTAAGGATCTCCGAAATCTGGTGGGATAGGTATATATCAGGGCGAAATTCATGGGTGGGTACATCTGTCTACATCTACATGGATACTCTGCAAATCACATTTAAGTGCCTGGCAGAGGGTTCATCGAACGACCTTCGCAATACTCTGTTATTCCAATCTCGTATAGCGCGCGGAAGGAACGAACACCTATATCTTCCCGTAAGAGCTCTGATTTCCCTTATTTTATCGTGGTGATCGTTTCTCCCTCTGTAGGTCAACGTCAACAAAATATTTTCGCATTTGGAGGAGAAAGTTGGTGATAGGAATTTCGTGAGAAGATTCCGTCGCAACGAAAAACGCCTTTCTTTTAAAGATGTCCTGTCCAAATCCTGTATCATTTCAGTGACACTCTCGCCCATATTTCGCGATAATACACAACATGCGGCCCTTCTTTGAACATTTTCAATGTACACCGTCCATCCTGTCTGGTAAGGCTCCCATACCGTACAGCTATACTCTAAAGATGACGGGCAAGTGTAGTGTAGCCAGTCTCTTTAGTAGATCTGTGGTATTTTCTGAGTGTCCTTCCTGGTTAGCCTTCCCCTCAACATTTTCTATGTGTTCCTCTCAATTTAAATTGTTCGTTATTGTAACTTCTAAGTACTCAGTTAAATTTACGGCCTTTACATTTGACTGATTTATCGTGTAACCGAAGATTAACGAATTCGTTTCTGACCTCATGTGAACGACCTCATACTTTTCGTTACTTAGGATCAACTGCTTATTTTCGCACCATTCAGATATCTTTTCTAAATCTTAAAGGAGGGGGTTTAAAGCTTAACTGGGTTAGGACATGGAAGGTGTGGAGGTGTAGTGTTGGGGGAATGTCGTGTTAGAGGTGAGACAGAGTACCAGAACCATTGAGCAGGGGAAACTACGAGGTGGCTAGTGTCGAGTTTACAGGTGATGTAGAATACTCAGAGGTGCTCAAGATGGAAGAGTAGGCGGGAAATTTTAGGAGCTGGTAGAAAGGCTAGGCAGAGTACGTAGTGTTTGAGTATCTGTAGAGCGTGATAAAAGGATGGAGGAGTGGAAGTCCATGCCACATTATTTTAGCGTGTTAATTAAAGGGATAGAAAGGTCGTAAATAATAAGGTAAAGGTCGAGGGGGCGGAATCTGTGGGTAGTTTGGCCTATAATTATCACATGGTTTTTGGTAGGGTTCATTTTGAGGATTTTGAGGAGCCACTGGTTGTACCTGGTGGTAAACTGACTGACATGAAGCTGGAGGAATCGTTAGAATTTCTGGAGGGTAAGGTAGAGGGTGAAGGAAGGTGGTGTCATGGGCATGCTGAATAAGATGAACAGGAGAAGGGCGCTTTGCGATATAAACAGTGTAGAGGAGATACAGGAGAGGCGAGGGGACAGAATCTTGGGGCACACATGATCTGGGGAGGAAGATTCAGGTGTTGTTGTTGATGGTGATATAAGACGGGCAGTTACAGAGACAGGGTGCAATGAGGTGGACATAATTTGTGGAAAGTGCAAAGGTTCTTAAGCTTAAAGAGGAGTCCTAAAGGCACATGTCCTTATAAGCTTCCTCATGATCTAGGGAGACAAAAACGACGAATTTGCTGCTGTTGATTTGGTAGGATAGGAGATTAATAAGGTACAGGAATCGGTCACTGGAGGAGAAATTGGGATGCAAGGTACGTTGATGAACAGGAATGGGCAGGTGTTGTTTTAGAAGTTTGTGGGTACATCAAGACAGGATGGTCTCAAAAACTTTGCTAAACATGGCCGTGAGGCTGATGGGATATAGGCGTAGGTGCCAGTGTCAGGTTTATTAGGTTTGAGGAAGAGGAAGTTCCGAGGCTTTTTCTGTGGCTCAGGATAGAAGCCCATGTGTGGCATTATAGTGTAAAGTGTGGCTAGGATTTCCAGCAAGGAGAGGGGACATTCTTTCAGGTGTCTGTATCTTTTGCAGTCGTGACTGAGAGCTGTGTTGCATTTGTGATGGAGTATCTGTTGAATGTTTTGTTTTGTTATCAGGGTATTGAGTTCTATCTGTGAGATGTGGTAGAGATATTGGAAGCCAGGAGTAAGTGGTGGAGGGAGGTATTGATACGCTCGTAGACTGTCAGGAATGAGGAGTAATCGAAGTGGGGTCGTCTGGAACGGTGAACGTGTCAGAGACGTAGGACACAACGTGGTTGACTTTGTTTAGGTTGCCAGGGAGATGGTGATTATCAAACAGGAGGAGATACAAGGGAGTGTGTTTGTTGCCAGTAAGATGACGCTTTTCAGTACCTGGAAGAGATTATAGGCAATATGGGGTTGAGGTTTGTGCTTATTGGTACCAAACACAGCGTTTCTTAGCATTCAGTAGATTACAGATGTGTCATTGTAGGTGTAAGTGGCATGTGAATGTGTCTCATTCAGGTCTTGGTCATGGGTCTGCAGGAAATACCAGTAAAGGCGATGAGATTCGAGGTCCGGCCGGTGTGGCCGTGAGGTTCTAGGCGCTTCAGTCTGGAACCACGCGACCGCTACGGTCGTAAGTTCGAATCCTGCCTCGGGCATGGATGTGTGTGATGTCCTTAGGTTAGTTAGGTTTAAGTAGTTCTAAGTTCTAGGGGACTGATGACCACAGATGTTAAGTCCCATAGTGCTCAGAGCCATTTGAACCATTAGCCATTTTTGAGATTCGAGGAGTAGTAGGTGAGTACATGGCGGGAGTGTGGGATGGTGTGGATTGATGGGTATCATCACACTGTGGTAAGTTATGGGTCCCTCGGGTGCTGGAAGGATAAGGGATGGATTTTGAATTGGGTAGCAATGAATTCTCTCTAGGCATCTGAGATGGTACAGTAATAGTCCTGGGTGTATTTGGGGGAGGAAGGAGGAGTGGGTGCATGGGAAGGGCATGTGGTATAAGGGATGGTGAATAGGACAGGCGGGTGGTCGCTTCCAGTGGCGTTGAGAACTGCTGCAGTAATGTGTCCAAGGAGGTTAGGAGAGATACACTCGCCCTAACCTTAGAAATCTGAAAATACTTCCCTCACGCCTCCATTTCCCAACTCATTCCCCACAAGGGCTCTACCCTCACCAAATCCCCCAACCCCTTCCTCCACACCAACCTCCTCAAAAAGATATCCTGCGTCACCTTTGGCCCGCACACCACTCTTACACTCTTCCTTACACCCACCTTTTCCTGCCAACCCCAACCCTCCCATCCTCTAATCCTCACCACCATGACCATGAAGCCCAGAGGCAGAGATGATGGCGTGACTGAATGCCCACAGCATCTACAATGACTCCAGACCCACCTTCCAGAATCATGTTTTCACAGAATCCCTCCATCGACCACCTACTCACCAAGTGAGTGCTTATGTATAAGTGCCACCACCCTGCTGACCCTACCCACTCCCTTCTGCAGTCCTACCAATGCCAAAAGTCCTGGTCTTCAGTGATCATCTTACCTCCACCTGTAAACAACTTCTCACCTACTTCCATTGCAAAGTCTCCCATTTCCTCAAACGGTTCAAAATGGTTCAAATGGCTCTGAGCACTATGGGACTTAACTTCTGAGTCATCAGGCCCCTAGAACTTAGAACTACTTAAACCTAACTAACCTAAGGACATCACACACATCCATGCCCAAGGCAGGATTCGAACCTGCAAATGCAATGGTCATGCGGTTCCAGACTGTAGCGCCTAGAACCGCTCGGCCACCCCAGTCGGCTCCCTCAAACGGTGCCCCAATATCGCTCCCCTTCTTTATGTAAAACATGTAATGAACCCACCCTACCTACTCCTCTAAATACAGGGGAAAACCCCCTCCCAGCAAACCAGAGCTCACCATCCCTGTTTGGCTAATTTATCAACCCCTTCACCCCAACAGTTCCCTCCACCTGCCCCCCACAGCTGAAGCATCATCCAGTTCCTTATAAATGTCCTTCAAACATTCCACCCCTTCTAACACCCAAACACCCTCCAGCAGATCTCCCATGCCACCCATTCCGTTCTTCACCTGAACACCTACACTACCTGCTCCCACAACAAAGCCTGCTTCATCTTCACCTGCCTCGACACCCTTGTCTAAGCCTCTCTCGCCACCCTCCTTTCCCTTCTTCTCTCTCTGTCCTTTACCAAAACATCCGCTCATTCCCTGCCAACAATCTCTTCATGCATACCTGTTCCAGCACCAGATTGATGCCTTCATCCTCAATGAAACCTTTCTCCAACCTCACTACTGTCTCCACACTTCTCCCTGTGTCTTTTACCATACCGATAATTCCTGCCCTTTAGTGTGAGGTGGGGTCGCTATTGGCCATCTTAAGCATATCTCCATTGGGGGACAACCCCTGCTCAATGACCCTAGTGTCTTTTTCTGCACCCTCACCATCACTTGTCCCATCATATACATTCATCCTGCTGCTCCCATCCCCTATGACTTCCTCTCTCATATTGACTGTACCTTCTCCACCTAACTGATTGCCTCAGATCTTAACATCCATAGCTGTGACCCTGCCACCCTCCAGTGGTGTCATCAGTTCCTTTCCACCCTCCAAGGCGACCTTGTCCCTCTCCCTCTGTGTACCTGTCCCAAAAATAAGATCACCCTGATGTTGTCCTTGCTTCCCCCGACCTCCCCATGAAAATCATAGATCCCATTGGTGGTGGCTACTTCCCGGCAATTCTCACAGTCTCCTTTGCCCCTCGCCCTCCCCTGGCTCCCCGCACTGCTGCCCCTCCCAAGGTCATTCACGACCATGCCAACTGAACTGCCTACCAGGAATCCATTGACACACCATCCTGATGACATCAGTCATGCCTTGTCCTTTCTTCAGAAGATCCTCTTTGATGCTGTGGTTGCCCACATTCCCAACAAACCTATCCACCCCCACTGTCCTAACGTTGCTGCACAGGCCGTACTCCTTTTCCATGAATCCTCTGGCTCTATCATTCCTTTCTCTGCACTCGTAACTGGGACACACAACTCTGCCAATGGCAATTACAAAGAAATGTTCAGAAGCTTTTTACAGCAAAGAAACGCTGGTACTGGCCGCATACATGCACACAACTCAATGCCACACTCCCTGCCAACTCCTCCAAGCACTGGTAAGCGTTCCACCACCTTACTGGTAGCCATCCCATCCCACATTATCCATTCCTCCATGACAAGTGCCCCTTTCCTAATAACCTTGGTAGGGCTAACTATTTTGCCTCCCATCTGTCCAAATTCTTCTCCATACCTGACAATCCACATTTTGATTACTCCCTACTCCTTGATGTCCTTAACCACATTGATACCATTGTTCCGCCACTTGCTCCTAGCTTCCGATAGTTGGACCAGTTACCACCCTCACAACTCAACACTCCTATTACAGCACACAACATTAAACTTATCCTACTCTCGAAGTGCAACACCACCCCTCGTCACAACTGCATCATCTACTGCCACCTCAAGGAATACCCCTACCCTTTCTTGCTGCCCTTGCCACCCTGTACAATACCATCCTCAACACTTGTTTTTACCCTGACCTGCGAAAGACTCCAACATTCTGTTATTCCTTAAAACCAACAAACCCCCTCCTGCCGCCACCATCTGTTGACCCATATGCCTCACCTCTGTGTTAAATAATGTCCTTCAGTCCATCTTCTCCTCCCATATTCATCACCATGCAACTCAATACCACTTCTTCCCTCTTACCCAGTGTGGTTTCTGGCTTTCCGTCTCTGCTGATGACCAGCTCCTCAACCTCACCATTTTCCTTTCCTACACTCTGGTATTTTCGTCTCTCTCGACCTCCAGCATGCCTACGACCATGTATAGCATTCTGGGCTCCTTTTCAAGCACCAGGTTTATGCCCTACCTGTCAACTTCATCCATCTCATTGGATCCTTCCTCTCCCAATGTCACTATTTATAATACCAAATCCTGTACCCTCTATCCCACTGCAGATGTGCTCCAGGTTTCTGTCCTTTCTCCTCTCCTTTACATCCTGTACATGGCTGATAAGCCCAAGCCACACACACCCATCCATCTCCTTCGATATGCTGCTGATGCCACCTTTGTTCACCTCCCCTTCAAAGGTTCCAGTGCACCCTGAAAACCAACCCTGACCACTGCTTCGTGAAATCAATGGCTCCTTCAGATCAATCTTTCAGAATTCCGGCAATTACAATAGGACGTACCACCCCGTCCTTCCAGCTTCATGATTTCTACCTCACCATCTACAACTGTCCTACCCAACTTACTCCCACCTTAAAATACCTTGGCCTCAGCCTTGACTGTCACCTCTCCTGGACTTCCCATCTCCTTACCATACAATGCAACTCCTGTCCAGCTGGATATTGGGATTGCATCCTTCCACCATCCTTCATACCTACAAATCCTTGTTGTGCCAGTATTGTCTCAACCTCTGTAGCTCCTAAATTCTACAAAGCCCTCCAAATCCTTAAACGCCATGTGCTCTTTCTTTCTGTATCCATCTCCCTATGAGGATTCTCAAAGACCTCATCCCTTTCTCACATCTCCTTGCTATCCTTGAACATAAATATATCCTCTGTACCAACTGCTGCCTCAATTCCCCTCACCCCCTGGTGTCTCCTTTCCTCTTCCCTCCCCACCTGCTGCCACACCTCTACCAATGTGTCCCACCCTCTCTCCATCCATACATCCTCCACTAGCTCCCTCAAAGAGATGTCCAGGATCTCCCCATCCTGGATGATGTGCTATTTATCCTTCCTTCCAACGGTGAGCCACCTCTTCCTCTCCTCTCCTCCCTAGGGATCCCTCTCCTTTCCCCCCTCTCCTGTTCCCTCCTTCCTCCCCCTATATCCTTCTCACTTCTCCTTTCCCAGTCCTGGTGCTCCTTCCTAGATCGCTCCCAACCCCACCCTCCCAGTCTCCTGCTCCTTGGTGAGGCACCAGCTCCACCCCCTTCCACCTGTTCCAACTCCCCCTCCTCCTCTGACCCCCTTCTCTTCCACCTCTTTCCCTCCTCTCTGGCCTCCCGTCCCTTGGAAGGTCCTTCCAGTTGTAACAAGGTTACTCCCTGTCACATTTTCGTGCTTGTCGTATGTCTTATATAAGTGCATTGTATATTAAGTGTCATCATACCATGTGACTTTCACATTATTAACGTCATTTTAATCATGCTCTCCATGCTGCCACTTTACGTAAAAATGCCTTGTCAAAGTACTTTTTTGTATCTTTTAACTCCCACTGCTTCCTCTTCTCTTGTGTCAACTTCATCCCCGTATATCATGTATTTGTTTCTCCTGTGATATTGTATACAGTCTCTTGCATGAGGAAGTGTCAAGTGTGCTGCTGCCAGCCCACCCCCTCCACATTGGTTAAGGCTGTGAAATAGTAATAAAAAGAGGCCACAGTGCGACAGTGGGTTGCTGTTTTAATGTTATTATTACCCATCCTTATGCTCCTTCCAGCAGCAGCTGTTCACTTGTAGATTGGCAGGAGGCTACTCACCTGTGCTTCAGTGATAGCTTTCTGTCCTACAATTGTTCCCCATATACGGCTATTGGCTAGACTGACTGGAGCAATTCTCGAGTGATAGACTAATAGCGAAGATATTCTCTCTACATTCAGCAGGTATTCACTTGTAGATTGGCAGGAGGCTACTCCCCTGTACTTCAGTGGTAGCTTGCTATTATTAGCTCCACCCATCCTTCCCATATGGGGTTATTGGCAAGACTGGCTGGAGCAATTCTCCAATGTTAGACTAATAGCGAAAGTATCCAGTCCACATCTGGCAGTTATTGACGAAACTGGCTGGAGCTACTGCCTAGTGATCGGTCAATCGAAACTCAAATTGTTTAAATAAACAATATACTGCACAGTGCGCAAAATAAAGGCAAACATCTGTCATATCCAGCAGCCCAGCAGAAACTCAGTCTTATTACTACTCACTTCCAGGTGCGAGGGGAGAGGGGAGAAGCGAGAGGGAAAGGGGAGAGGGCCAACAGTGCCCTCTGGAGATAGTGGTGTTGTGAACTATGTCAGCTGGTCTCTGAGCCACAAGGTGAGCACACAAAATATGATGTTCCTGCCAAATAATTTAAATTTCCTGTCATTTTTCCTGGGCCACCATTTTGCTGTACGTCATGGGAGGGGAAGGGGATTGGAGGGGGCTGAGAGTTCTCTAAGGATGACCCATGCACCTGCTGGGGAAAACCCATGATGTCGTCAGGGGGTGGGGGTAATTAATCGATCACTTAATTAATTTGCGAAATTAATTTGATATCAATTTGATATCGAAATTGGCCAGAAACAGTCTTGTATCACTTCTGACAAGGCCTTTCTACGCTGGAGCTAGCCCCATCTTCACTGCTGATGATCATCGTAACCAGCCGCGACCGCTGAATAACAGACTACGCTGCGATATGATCCACCTACAGTCCAACGGTGTACAAAGTCACATCTGCTGCTGAAGGGCCGGCATGATGACAGGTACTGGCGCCTATAAGTTCGATGCACTGTAGCGTTGTTGGATGATGTTTTCAGACATAGGTTTCCATCCTTGATTTTTTCATCAGGGCGTCCTCCAAAACCTCTCGAAGTTTGTCGCAACATTACTGAGACACTCTGCATCAAAAATAAAGTACCATAATCAATCACATAATCTCCATGTACAGTATGTCATTTTCGATTATGATAGTTGCTGGATATATTCCAATCACGGCATTTCACTACAATTTTCATCCTGTACAGCTCTCTTTAGTACGTTAGAAGTTGTTCATTGACGTTTTAAGATATTTTAGGTCAGTCGGTTCCTTCTTCTACTTAGTATTTTCTACGTTTTCCTTTTCTAGGTCATTCTGCGGAGTATTTCCTCGTCTGTTGTCTTACCTTTTTACATAATTTTCGTGTTCTTAAGACGCTCTTTTGCACCTAACCGAGAAGAACACATGCGAAAAGCTATTATATATCAATCATAATAATAAAAGCAATAATGGACAGTAATAATAGATATTATTATGATAATAATAATAATCATAATAGTAACACTAATAATGAAGATAAAATAATGGAGGAATTCAGAATGGTATTAATTTGTTATAGCATCAACCTCAATAGTAATAAATGGCATTATTAACAAAAGTGATAATCTACAATAATAATAACAGTAACAATAATAATAAAATAATGGAGGAATTAAGAATGATATTGACTGGTTTACTATAAGTGGCGTTCAAGAAGAAGCGAGCCGGAGGCAGGATTACAGAAACCAGTACCTGTATGTTAGAAGTATTGACTCTGGCTGTTGAGACACGTGCCCCACTGTGGCACAAGGCGGTGAATGGTTGTCTCATAAAATTCCCGGGGCTGCGATGTTAATCAGTTTCGCACTTACAGCTGGACGTAGTCGTCCGAGGTGAATTGTTTGCCCCTCAGAGCCTTTTTAAGCGGACCAAAAATTCTTTCCTTCTGATTCACTTACTGTAGCATGGGACAACAGTGGATGCCCAGCGTTACTGCAAACCTTGACCACCCTTCGCCAAGTGATCAAACCTAAACGACCAGGCAATTTCAACCGTGGGCTTATTCTGCTCCACGACAATTCAAAGCCTCATACGGCCAACACAATCGCGACACTCCTCCGGAAATTGAAATGGGAGATTCTCGGCCACCCTCCATACAGTACGGACCTCTCTCTCTCTGTGATTACGCCATTTCTGGGCACCTTGAAAAGGCTCTGAGGGACAAACGATTCACCTCGGACGACGATGTCCAGCTGTACAGGCGGAACTGGCTAACATCGCAGCCCCGGGAATCTTACGAGACGGCCATTCACCACCTCGTATCACTGTGGGACAAGTGTCTCAAAAGCCAGGGTCAATACTTCTAACATACAGTTACTGGTTTCTGCCTCCGGCTCATTTCTTTTTGAACGCCCCTTATACATTTGAGGCCTTGTTTGTTATTAGAAGAAGTGGACGGGATAATGAAAGAGAAAAGGAAATGAAAGTGACAATGACTGCTAGGAAAGAAAAGAATAGTTATAGAGAACTCTGTAGACAAGGTGAGGGTATATGGTGGGGGAGGGAGCTGCACTGTGCTGGAATTGTCACCTATAACTGCACATAACTAGCCCTGTTGCTAGCAGACACAACCCAGCCCCAATAAGAGAAGAAACTGACATTTTTTTCATTATCTTGAGAATTGTGATTTATAAAGTGAAGGAAAGCAGCTGTAGCACTCTCGGTACACGGAAGTTCAGGTTCTGAGGACTTGCACTTGAGCACACAAACGGTAGCTATTTGCGTAGATTGTTATCGATATAGTTTTTAAATAACTTTCCATTATATGTAGCAGTTCCTCCTGTATTGACGTCAACACACTAACGGGAAAATGCAGCTGCGCATCGTACACTGTCTAGTAATACCAAATATTAAACAGCATAAACTGATCGAAAATAATCTGGAATAATCTGATCTAAACGCGTATGTTAGAGATAGCTCTAATAATGCCTACGCACGTCAGACCGCTCTTTAATATAAATTTCAGACCTTAAACTCACACACTTCCCTCTACTGAGCTACTAGTAAAATCAGAGTAGAGGTTGATATATTTTGCTACCTTCCTACTTGCGCGTACCAACTTTACCAAAAATTCAAAATGTTTTCAATGTGTGAATTTTGACAGAAACAGTCAGCGATCTATTTTGTTGCTACAGCAGCGCCCTTCAATAATAAAAACAATATCTCTGTCTTTATGTTACGAAACCATGTTCGTAAACTTTCAACTTTAGATAAAAAATAAACAAATCCTTCGTATTTTCTGTACTTTAAAACTATTGCATTCTTTTAAACATAAACTATAGCCCTAATTATTATATCATTTTATTATCATTATATTATTTTATTATGTAATGATCTTGAAGTGAAAACTCTTTGAGTCGTAAATACTTTTGATTACCTATCTTGCGTTCATTCGTCGCTCAACGCGTGATGAGTGACAAACAAAACTAAATTCCCACTCCAAACGAAATGAAGTGATACAGAAAATAAAATAAAAATAAAACACACAAATCCTAGGAGCTACCATCACATTTTAACTCAATTTAAAAACAAATTGCAAAATTCTCATCCACTTCGGATGTTGGAAATCTGCGGTCCCACTAGCATAACTTCAATGAAAAGGTCACTCAGCACCATTAACTACAGGAATAATGGCTTCAATGGAATTCCGCTTAAATATGGTTCAGCTAGGGCCTAGATCAAGAAAAAACGTTGTCATCACAACTCTAAGTTAGGTAAGCTGTATCAAAATTAACGATAAACCGCCACACTGGATGTTCCTGTAACAATCTTTAAATCTCTTAAAAAACCGAGGACTCTGCTCGACAATGAAATAATTCAGTATCCACATATCACGTCAAATACCCAGTTCATCCAATACATTCAAGGCCATTACTCTATGCCTCAGAGAACGCCTTCATCAGCTAGAATTAATCGTAGCAGCCACCTTATAGGCGTGCTACAAATACACCATAACCGGAAACAAGACTCAAATAGCTTCAGTCCGGTCGCTGAACTCAAACAATGTTTCTTCGATTCACGATTCACAATCCCCAGAAAATTCGTGACCGCGTTGCCGGTACAAAACTTGAATCTTCATTCAGCTGATTGGAGAATGCATCACTGCGATAATTCTTAAATTCAAATATAGGAGCGCAGGGAAATTAAAATATCCAGCCCAATACCCGCTGCTTCAATCTTTCACCGAAATACGGACACTTTCAGTCATACTTCTAAAACTGCGAAAGATTCTCAGCTGCATCATAAATCGATACGACCGTCCGATAAATTAATATCAATAGCTAACCGCATTAGCTCAAGTTAGCGAACGAACAGCAACTACATGTCCGATGCTTCCCACGCTCTACACACAAACTTAGTTCCTCTTAAGTGTTTCTCACCGCTCCTCGCCAGTAACTGCCTTTCGTCGGTCATAAAATCATAGTTGAACCATTTCGTTGACGAACTTACGGCGCCACCATTATTCCCTAACATTCATTAGTTAGCAATATATAGCCGACTGTCGTTCTAGCGGCCAGTTGGTGCGCGAAGGTCTCTGCCTCGATCGCTCTGCGGTTGTCTCTGGCTGACGGATGATCTTTGCCACCATTTTCAGAACATGCAGCACAAGATACTCGACTATCTCCACATATACATATGTCATGCATTACATACAGAAAGTTACAAGTTAATACATGTTCCTTTTCCCATATTTTATTTACCTCATACTTTTTCAATGGAGTGAAACGAATCTTGAAGAAATTACATCGCTAAAACGTGCGAAACTTTTATGTCCCAGTATAGAGGGTTGACGAGAGTCATGGGCAAAGAGACATAGCTATTGTGATAAAAGGTGGGCTATTAACTGTCTTTTGAAGTTCGAAAGGTTTTTAATTTCTCTAATATTATTAGGAATATTGTTCTAAAGAAGGTTTAATGATACAGAAAATGATTTAGAGAACATGTCAGCTTTGCATAGTGGTAAAGAGAGGATTTTACTTAGTTGGGAAAGAATATTTCTGCTGTGTTGTACAGGTAGTAGTGTAAGAGTTGAAGTAAGTAGGAAGGAGCGCAAAGATTGATAAGATGATGCAGCAAACACAGGGTATAATAATCCCTACATTGATCGGAACATAGCCACGATAATAGCTCACAGTCAGGAGTGATACGTTCGAAACACCGTCCATCACTAATGTATCGCACACGAGGGTTCATCGCCAATTCCAGCCCACGTGAGTTCTCATACGAAAATCCTTGGAGGACAGGACCAATATAATCAAGGATTGGGAGTATTAGTGACTCAACGAGTATCTTTTAAGCTCGAGATTGAAGTGAGGTAACGAATGAAAATTTCTGTCAATGCGGGATTCGAAGCTGGGTCTCTTGCTCACTAGGCAGGTGCCCCAACCATTACGCCAGCCTGGCACAGTAGCTTCACATAACTGCACGGACGACTCTGGCAAGCATCCCTCCTCAGTCCAAATTCTCATTCGCACCTCAACCGTCTTGGTATTCTCCCTAAACTCGAACAGCATTGCACAGGCTCACCAACTGAATTGGAATAGCACCTCTACATCTACATACATACTCCGCAATCCACCATACGGTGCGTGGCGGAGGGTACCTCGTACCACAACTAGCATCTTCTCTCCCTGTTCCACTCTGAAACAACTAGGGAAAAATGACTTCCTATGTGCCTCTGTACGAGCCCTAATCTCTCTTACCTTGTCTTTTTGGTCTTTCCGCGAAATATAAATTGGCGGCAGTAAAATTATACTGCAGTCAGCCTCAAATGCTTGTTCTCCAAATTTTCTCAGTAGCGATTCACGAAAAGAACGCCTCCTTTTCTCCAGAGACTCCCACCCGAGTTCCTGAAGCATTTCCCTAACACTCGCGTGATGACCAAACCTACCAGTAACAAATCTGGCAGCCCGCCTGTGAATTGCTTCTATGTCCTCCCTCAATCCGACCTGATAGGGATCCCAAACGCTCGAGCAGTACTCAAGCGGTCTCCTTTACAGATGAACCACATCTTCCCAAAATTCTACCAATGAACCGAAGTCGACTATCCGCCTTCCCCACAACTACCATTACATGCTTGTCCCACTTCATATAGCTCTGCAACGTTACGCCCAAATATTTAATCGACGTGACTGTGTCAAGCGTTACACTACTAATGCAGTATTCAAACATTACCGGATTCTTTTTCCTATTCATCTGCATTAATTTACATTTATCTGTATTTAGAGTCAGCTGCCATTCTTTACACCAATCACAAATCCTGTCCAAGTCATCTTGTATCCTCCTACTGTCACTCAACGACGACACCTTCCCGTACACCACAGCATCACCAGCAAACAGCCGCACATTGCTATCCACCGTATCCAAAAGATCATTTATGTAGATAGAAAACAAGAGCGGACCTACCACACTTCCCTGGGGCACTTCAGATGATACCTTCACCTCCGATGAACACTCACCATCAAGGACACCGTACTGGGTTCTATTACTTAAGAAGTCTTCGAGCTACTCACATATTTGGGAACCAGTCCCATATGACCGTACCTTAGGAGTCGGCAGTGGGGCACCGAGTCAAACGCTTTCCGGAAGTCAAGGAATATGGCATCCGTCTGATACCCTTCATCCTTGGCTCGCCAAGACATCACGTGAAAAAAGGGCGAGTTGCGTTTCGTAGGAGCGACCTCAGAGTCGAATGAATCCTGCCTGGAAGCCAGGCATAGTGCTGTAATCAAATGGAACTCTATCGTTCCAGAGACCATTTCAAGTCTGAAATATCTATGATGTGAGTATGCAAACTGTAGTGACGGATGAAAATTTATACCAAGGCTAGAATTCGAACCTATGTCTCCTGCTCACTAGACGCACTATCTATTACACCATGCTTGCACAGAGGCTGCAGAGCTCCCTGCTGGGTGAATGAACATGATGTTTGTTTCTTCCACCCGACTTCACTGGGATCTCAGGGACTCAGTTTAGATTAATAACCAGAGTAGGAAGTGATTTAATTTCTTAAAAACTATTTTTTTTTTTTTTTTTTTGAGTTGTCAATTTATCATCTGAGTGAGACAATAATGTCGTTTGCCTTCCTCTTCACCGCACACATTTACGTACGTTAGTAATGTTGGTATTGGTAGAGCCTGAGTTATTTCGCTAATTAATTGGTTAAAGTCACTTTTCTATTTAAAGTCTAGTCTCGAAAAGTTCTTGCGTTTACCTCTAAATAACTTCAATGGGCTTCATTCGCAATTTTTTAGAAATGTTTATGGTAGCGGTCAAAGATATCATTCCCTTGCAGTGGCTGAGACTCAGCTCTCAAGAATGCTTGTTGGTACGTCTCTGACTTTTCGTTACGGTTTTTTATTCAGAAAAGACGTAACTGTCTTTATAGTTTGCTTTAGCCCTTTAGCTTGGAATTTTATTGAATTACTTTACTTTCCTGACTAAACGCTTGCCTGGGCAGCGACATTGACCCCAAAAACTAAGTTTTCCGATCACTCAGAACATGTAACCACCATGAAATGCTTTTCTGCAATATATTTTCTCAAAAGTCACTTCACAAAACAAAAATGGTTCACATGAGCACATAAATTTGACAAGGAGCAGTGCTAGTAATCGTACCAGTAACTATACTAACAGCAGAAGTCGAAACTGTAATGGTAATAACGGTAAGAATACTGTAAGAGGGGCTTATATAGTCCGCGAAGGAGCTTAATATTCCATATTCGGTTGCTTCGAACTTTGTTATTTCTTATTAGCAAAATATTACTAAAGTCGTTCAAAAATAGAAAAAAGTATTATAAAGAAAATGTTCATAAAAACTACACAATAATCTCCAATCATAAGAAGTCTGGTTACATTGGGCACGACTGCATGTGCAGATGGCCAGAGCCACTGTGCCAGGATGGCGTCATGGTTACTACATCTGCCTATGAGCAGGAGACCCAGGTTGGAGTCCCGGCCCTGATACATATTTTCATTCGTCGCTTCAGTCTCCATATGCATATATTATTTAATGTTATTGCTACTGACGTAATGTTGTGCAATCTTAGTGCACTCGTGCTATAGATAAACTATTTAGATTTTATAGTCTTATTGTAGTGTTCTCTGATTTCTATTCCATTGTATTTTAGGTTTTGCCAAGTACTGTAATGGTTTTATTGAATTACTTTAATTTCCTGACTAAACGCTTGCCTGGGCAGCGATATTGACCTTTAAAAATTACGGCACGGATTTGATGAAACTATGAAAAATGTCGATCACGTTTGCAAATTAAAATATATGTATATCATATGTTTAGATTAAGGGAAAAGCTTATAGTCTGGAGACATCGGTGTCAACAGGTGAACTTTATCACTTCTGCCAAATCTTAGGCATTTAGTTTGTTTCTCTTCTTGTGGTTAACGTCCGCTGTGTCGAATATACGTTTGGCGTTCGAGATTATTGGACTCAGCTAGACGTATGAGCACACACACTATCTTTATCACTGGCTCCGTATCAGGGCAAATGCCATCAAAATATAGGACCTATAGTGGGCGGGATGACTGTTAAAATTTCAGTCCCTGTAGGAAAGAGTACGTTTTCGCTGCTGGGAGAACTGTAACGAAAGTGAAAGAAGAATGGAAAACAAGACTCGTTTCCCGACTGATATCGGGGAGTCTTTTAGTAGTAAAATATTCTACGCTTGTGTTTAGGGACCTTAACTACAAAATAACTCTATAATTTCTCGTAAGTTCGTCTTTAATGGATACATCTTTCAGCCACTTCATAAACGTAACTAATAAACATGCCATGAAAGTACATACCCTGCAGACGGCCCGCGCTAGACGAGAATCAGTGTTATCCAATAGCGCGGTATGTACCGTTCAAATAGTCGGACGATCGGAGAAATGTTTGTGTTGATTGCTCTCTGTATAAGGTTTTCTCACATGAAGTGATTATGAGAAACTACTACCTTTCCGTCTGGACTTCATAACGCTGCAGAAAAAGATCATTATTTTCTATGTTCACTAAATAGCCATGGCGAAGAAGTTTGTAGTAAACATCAAAATTATTCAGTTCGTAAGCAGTGTTTTGGTAGCAGTACGCATTTTGAGAAGTGAGTCACTGTTTATTGTTTTCCAAGCATGCAGCCTGTTACGTGGTTTCATAGGTGGGAGTTTCCACAGATATTATTTATTGACAATGGCAGAATGGGCGAAATAGATGGTTACTGTTTCACTCAACAAAATTCGAAACGGGCAATACATTAAAACGGAATTAAAAGGAGACTAATTTTCGATGTCCCAGGAACATAGTCCAATTGTTTGGTGTAAATGAATAATGTGAGCATTCCTCAACTTTTTTTGGACTACGAAAAATTGTGAATTATGTCTTTCGCCACTACCTTTGTTCTTTAAAAGCATTTTAAGTATTTTAGGCTCTGTCTATGCTGTAGAACAAGGTTACCTTCTGATATTCGTTGCTGTTGGTTCTTGACTACATCAGAGAGTGGAAATCGCCTGAGCTCTATGTTAGCTTGAAGTGACATGTATTTTTTTATTTTGTTCCGTTTTGAGGTGCATGGGGAGATGTATAACATTCCGTTGCTCTCGGTGCTGTTTCCTACCATTTCATTATGCAGATGTTCTCAAGCAGTATTGAACATATTCCTTTGCTAAACACCAATCGCTACTTAGGCATTAAGATGCATTTAAAAACAGAGGTAAGTTGCTATGACTGCAGATTGTAGTTCTCTTTGAGATGGTTACTTATGCTCGTACTGAATTGTCATGTATCACCTGATCATTGCTATCGATATTTCACAAGATGTGTATTTTAGATACTGTAAAGTCCAACTCAGGATTATTTGTTGGTTTCCACTTGATTATTCGTCCGCTGGGCACGTGTGGTCTTTTGAGACCACATACCACTTATACCCGTTGCATTTCATTATTTACTGGACCTCCAACGCTCATGGTTCCTGACATCTCCCTCGTAGTTACGATCTAAATGTCTACTGTGCAGAGATACCATTTTCTAACTATTTCTTTAATTTATGGTGACTTAGTTTAGGAATCAACGAAAATTGGCACTTGGGGTCTCAAAGACCCCAGCTGGTTTAACCGTCTCAGTGTTGCCATAAAATGGCTCAGGTTGGCAGAACTTATTAACAATGAAGGTTACTCAGTTGTTAAGCTTCATACAGCATTGTTGATGCAAGGGAAATGGATGATGGCTGGCTTTATTATGCAGGCACAATATTTGTTTTCAAATCTTACAGTTTTGCATACATGTATGATATTATTTATGAAAAGAAAGAAATATCTGTTCATTATAACATAAGTAAGTCAAAACTATGAAAATTGTAGAATCTCTAGGAAAAACCATTTTCTTATAACTTTGGTTAGAATTTAAATGTAGGATTAATTTTTTGTTTAGGGTGATTGAAAACTTGTTTGGGCTGAAGAAGCTGTAAAATTCTTCTTCAGATGTTGGATGATGCTGATGTCCATAATGGAAGTATTTCTGACCTGAATGATGTTGAATACTTGCCCTCAGATACTAAACAGAAGGAAGGCAGTGATGAAGTGGAAGAGGAAGATAATGAAGATGACGACATTCACCATGACGATGATGTAATGACAACACTATGAAAGATTATTTCATTGGAAAAAATGGAATGATTTGCTACAAAGAGTCTCAACTAAGTGCCAAACTCCATCTCATAATATAATTCGTGATAAACCTCTTCCTAAAATGGTATCACCTAGAAGAAGCCCTAAAGCTCCTAATTACCCCAGAAATAATGTCCATCGAGGTAAGGGAAACTAACAGAGACGCTAGACAAGTGTACAAAAAGTGAAACGAAGATTATCCTAGTAGTATACCTAATGTATGGAAGGAACTAGATGCTGAAGAATTAGTGGCGTACATTGGTTTGCTTATATCTTCTGGAGCCTACAGATCAGGGATGGAGGACCACATGAGGGAGAGAGGGCTACAGTGAATAGTGGAAGGAAGAACATGGCAGGCCTATTTTCAGAGCGACAATGCGCGTAAAAAGGTTTCAAGCTATCACAGGTTTTCTCAGATTTGACAAGGAAACAAGGGAAGATCGTAGGATTTATGGTAAATTAGCTGGGAAATGTTCCATATACAGTCCAGGCTTTGACGTAACTGTTGATGAACAGCTTGTTGAGTTTAGAGGGAAATGTCCTTTTAGCCAGTACATGAGAAACAAGCACGCTAAATATGGTTTAAAAATATGATGGTCTTGCGATTCTAGAAATGCAATTTCGCTGAATGGGCAAATTTAGTTGGGAAAACAACACAACCAACAGAGAGAAGTAAATCAGGGTTCCAGAGTCATAAGAGACCTAACTGAATAATGGCTCAAGAAGGGCCGCAATATTGTAGATGACAATATTTCAGTAACATACCTTTAATAGAATTTCTGGCGGTGAAAACCACTTATGTCGGATCTCTAAGAAAAAACAAGATTCGGATTCCTAAGGAGATGCAGCAACATCGTTCGAGAGAAGTAAATTTCTCTGTGTTTGGAGTCTATGATTCCACATCACTAGTATAATATGTACCAAAGAATTCATCAGCAGTTATGCTTGTCTCCTCTCTTCACTCATCACGAACTGTAGTTGGTCACGGAAAGAAGCCAAAAGTAATAGAGCATTACAACAAACATAAGGGGGTGGTGACACCACGGGTCAACTTGTGGGAATCTATAGCGCGAAACGCAACACCAAGCGCTGGCCTCTTGCACTCTTCTATAATATGATCGACATTCCTGGAATCGCTGCAGTGATTGTATGGATGCATCAACACCCACAAAGCCTGACTTTAAATCAGAAGAGGTGGCAGTTCCTGCTGCAGTTAGGACGACAGCTTGTTTATCCTTACATCAACAGAAGACTGATTGATAGGAGGTGCATTCAAAAGGAAGCAAAAACGTGGTCCGCCTGCTCTTGGATATGAGTATGATCCTAAAGCAATCAGCGCATCGGTGAATCACCAACGCACCTACAAACGATTAAGGTGTTCTTTGTGTGCAAGAAACATAGACAAAAAAATAAAAACAATATGTAACTACTGTGAAAATTTGTATGCAGTTCTCATTCCTGCCAGATTGTGATATACTTAGAATGTGATAAACATGAGTAAGTGTGTCGTGGTGATATGGCCATTTCTATCACAGTACTGATAAAAAACAATGCGAAATATAACAATTTGATGCTACAACAAGGAAATAATGGCAATACCCCACAATGAATAAAGTGCTCCAGTCAAATTAACTGGGGCCTTGAAAGACCCCAGATGCCAACTCTTGTAACTTTTCCAACGTGCTCAGCGGAGGGTTATACATGCTATATTCTGGCTGGCTGGCAATTAGAGCAATGGATAGTCAGAAGTAGCCAGTTTTGGAGGGTGAACTTACTCACAAGGTTCTCGCACCAATTACTGAAGCTCTGATCGTGTCTCTACGACGCATGCCCTATATACCGTATAATAATCAGTATTCGCAGTAGGACAGTGACTGTATTTTGTAGTTTCTAAATCGTTCGATGCATGTTCCTTCGCATATGATGACTGACAGCCATTGTGAGTATGATTTTACACCTGCTATACGACGTGCTAGTAGCATTTGAAAATTTGTGTCAGACTGGAACTCGAACCCGGATTTCCTGCCTTATGCGAGCGGTCGCCTTAACTGCTTTGGCTATCCATGAACACGGCCAGAGTCAGACTTCCATATGTCCTGATATCTACGTCCCATAGTGCCCGCACACAAATCGTGTGATTCCCGCACAGGGAGAGACATGCGTGCCTACCCAAGACACAGACACTGCTGACGATTGACAGCCACATAAAATAAATGTATTCACAAACTGGGAGCAAGATTATACACCCCAAACCTTGGAGTGTTAATCTAGTTGCCTTGATATACATCTACTTACGTACTCCGAAAGCCAACTATGGTGCTTGGCTGAGGTTACCTTGTGCCACCACTAGTCATTTCCCTTCCTGTTCCACTCACAGATAGAGCGACGAAAAACGACGATCTGTATGCTTCGATATGAGCCCTAATTTTTCTTATTTTATCTTCGTGTCCTTACACGAAATGTATGTTGGCGGCAGTAGAATCTTTCTACAGTCAGCTTCAAATGCTGGTTCCCTAAATTTTCTCAGTAGTGTTCCCCGAAAAGTTCGTAGCCTTCCATCCAGCGGATCCCATTTGAGCTCCCATACCATCTCCGAAATATTTGCATCTACCGGTAATAAATCTAACGACCCACCTCTCAACTGCTCCTATGCCTTCCTTTAATCCGACCTCGTGAGTATCCCAAACATTTGGACTGTACTCAAGAATGGGTTGCACACGTGTTCTATACGAAGTCTCTCTTACAGACGACCCGCAATTTTCAAAAAGTAAACCAATATACCGAAGTAGACTTTTCGCCTCCCCTGCTACAATCCTTGCATGATCGCTCCATTTCATATCGCTTCGCATTGTGACGGCTAGATATTCAATCGACGTGATTGTGTCAAGTAGAACATTATTAGTACCGTATCAGAACATTATGGGATTGTTTTTCCTATTCACCTGCATTAACTTAATTTTTTCTACATCAGAGCCTAGATGCCACTACCCTTGTTATACAGGGTGTTACAAAAAGGAACGGCCAAACTTTCAGGAAACATTCCTCACACACAAAGATAGAAAATATGTTGTGTGGACACGTGTCCGGAAACGATTACTTTCCATGTTAGAGCTCATTTTATTACTTCTCTTCAAATCACATTAATCATGGAATGGAAACACACAGCAACAGAACGTACCAGCATGACTTCAAACACTTTGTTACAGGAAATGATCAAAATGTCCTCCGTTAGCGAGGATACACGCATCCACCCTCCGTCGCATGGAATCCCTGAGGCGCTGATGCAGCCCTGGAGAATGGCGTATTGAATCACAGCCGTCCACAATACGAGCACGAAGAGTCTCTACATTTGGTACCGGGGTTGCGTAGACAAGAGCTTTCAAATGCCCCCATAAATGAAAGACAAGAGGGTTGAGGTCAGGAGAGCGTGGAGGCCATGGAATTGGTCCGCCTCTACCAGTCCATCGGTCACCGAATCTGTTGTTGAGAAGCGTACGAACACTTCTACTGAAATGCGCAGGAGCTCCATCGTGCATGAACCACATGTTGTGTCGTACTTGTAAAGGCACATGTTCTAGCAGCACAATTAGAGTGTCCCGTATGAAATCATGATAACGTGCTCCATTGAGCGTAGGTCGAAGAACATGGGGCCCAATCAAGACAACACCAACAATGCCTGCACAAACGTTCACAGAAAATCTATGTTGATGACGTGATTGCACAATTGCGTGCGGATTCTCGTCAGCCCACACATGTTGATTGTGAAAATTTACAATTTGATCACGTTACTGACGAAACTACAATGAGCTCTAAAATGGAAATTAAGCGTTTCCGGACACATGTCCACATAACATCTTTTCTTTATTTGTGTGTGAGGAATGTTTCCTGAAAGTTTGGCCGTACCTTTTTGTAACAGCCTGTATACAGGAGTCAGCAGCGTTTTTTCCAATCATTTGGGACTTTGCGCTTGGTGAGAGATTCGTGATTAATCCAAACTAAGCAATTGGTAAGCGCCGTGGCGAACGCTTCGTGAAACCGATTTGGGATTCCATTCGAATCTGATGGTTTACTAGTTTTCAACTCTTTCACTTTCTCCTCTACCCCAGGGACGTCTATAACTAAGTCCTCCCCACAGGAGTCTGCGAGACGGCCAAAAAACAGAACGTTTGTACCATCCTCATATGTGAACGATTTCTTAAACCTGCAATTGAAAACTTCAGATTTGGTTTTGCTATGTTCTACTGGCACACGAAACTGGTCAGCGAGTGGCTGGGTAAAATCTTCGACCCGCCTAGAGATTTTACGTAGGACCAGAACTTTCTCGGTTTCTTGGCTAGATCTTTTGCTACGGTATGATGATGGTAGCTGTATGGTTCACGTATGGTTTTTACAGACGCACAATCTCAACTAACTTTATCCTACAGCCATTTGTGCGTTCTCTTTTGAACCGAGTGTGCAACACGAGTGTGCAACAGTATTTGCTTTCTCAGAATTTTCCGATTTTTGTTATGCCACGGTAGGTATTTTCTGTCCGTAATCCACCTACACGGCACTGACTTCTCCATAGCGCAATGAATAATCCATTTAAACTATGCCCATAAGTAATCTATGTTTATCCCCTTACGTCTCCATACATCCGGAAATAAGATAGATTGCGAGGTACCTTGTGTCGGTTGTCGGTCGTACACACTGATTGTCGGAAGGTAGCCTGCACGGGTCCAGTGTAAGTTCTGCCACCTGTCGATCACACAAGTACTTCTCGCGTGAGTGCTGTGTGTGGCCATCCTATCCAGACATCCATACCATTTTAGGAGTTTCATCTCTATGGTGCCTGTTATAGGTTTACAGATAACCATGACCTCTTTTATGTTGGTGTTTGACATGCGGTCCAGCCTGGAGATGTCACAACTTCATCTCTCAAACTCCATCATTAGTGTAGACATCTTGTTTCTCTGACACTTGCTTATTACTATTTATTTCTGCTCTGTACGTAGCGATTTTTTCAACGACTGAACCATATACCATCTTTTTGGTCTTTTCTGTTACCTTGCTATTCCAAAGGACCGAGTTCAGTTGTCGTACGGCTCTCCTGCCCTGTCTTGTTTTATTATTTATGTCATCATCACTCAGTTCGTTCGGTGGCATCATAGCTCGCAGATTCTTAAACGATTACATCCCCTGATCTTAATGGTTTCAGTCTCAAGATCCTGTATGGTACCATCGTCAACCTTCAGGTTTTTGTTATGCATAATTTTAGGCCCTACTTTTATACTCCTCTTTCAACTTCCGAAGTACGTGCTCAAAATCTTCCTGGACTCCTGCTACGATGACCTGGTCATTAGCGTAGTGAAGTGTATACAACATTTCATCACCCACAGGCACTCCCACGCCTTCACATTTGTTCTTCCAGGTTTAAAGCTCTTCCTCCACATATATTTTAAATAGCGTCAGTGCTATAACGCACCATTTTGTGACAGGAAACTATGGTGACACTGAATTTTCTACTGTGACGGCGCTGACACATTCCGTATAGAACTGTTTAACTGCCTCGATGTAAATAGTTAACATATCACTAATCTTCATACTCGCCCATGTATT
This sequence comes from Schistocerca serialis cubense, assembly GCF_023864345.2. Taxonomy (NCBI): domain Eukaryota; kingdom Metazoa; phylum Arthropoda; class Insecta; order Orthoptera; family Acrididae; genus Schistocerca; species Schistocerca serialis. The sequence continues at coordinate 350,502,647 of NC_064638.1, read as the reverse complement.
GTTTTATGATACCGTACATAGGCCTGGCTCAAATTCTTGAATACTATATGGCTCTCTGTCCCTCTGGCACTTCCGTGTTAGATTGCATAAAGAGTATGAATATTCCATTGATACGTGAGCTCCCAGTCTAAAAGCATCCTGTTCTTCAGATATACCATTTTCTTCTTCAGAAATTATTCCCTCCATCTCTACTCTTTCTTTCAAGATTCTCTCCGCTATTGATGGTATCACACATGTGCCCCTGTAATTTCCACAGTCATGTTTATTCTCTTTCATATATACTGAAGTAATAATAGACTTTTTTCATTCCTTGGATAACGGATCCCCTTCCAAACACTCAACATGCAACTGCTTCTAGGCATCATACACAGCGACAGAAGTTGCCTCTATTAATTCTTTGTTTTCCCCACAGGGACCCGGTAATTCCCCATTTTATATAAGCTACACAGATTTACAAATTTCTTGCGACGTTTTCTGTCGAGGACATGGATGTTCGTCTTCTTCCATCAAATTTAACATCCCTTGTTCGAGAGGCTTTCAATAGGTAACCCAACACTTTCTTTCAAGGCCAATTTCGGTTGAAAAAATGCGAAATTTGTTGTTGGACATCGTGGTATATTCATCCCTTCAACCACTATAGTTCCACAAAGGTCCGATAGGTGTCGGTGCTATCGTAGCCTTCAAAATAGCATCTAAGGTGGAGTTGCGTTCCAAGCGGAGAAATGCTGTTTATTTTCCCTTTTCTTTTTCTTGTTTGTGGAAAATCAGAGCTTCACAGGTATTAATCGACGCTTGCAGAGTGTCAGCGGAGACACGGCAGGCGCCTGTCATCATCGTAACAAGGTCGCGCAAACCTGTCCGATCTCCCACGTGCCTGCCGGCCGCACTCAGCTGTGACTCCTGCCATGTTGTAACACGCGGACAGTCTCATTTGAGTTGATCAATGGATCACAGTCAAGCATGTCGATGCTCAACTGGGCGTTAGGTTGCTCGCAGCCTAACAAAAGACCATAAAGTGCAATGAAGGACCATTTGTACGGAATTGCTTGCGGTTACGACACCGATCGTGACAATTTTTTTGTCGAACGTTGTCATGAGCGATGAAACATGCTTCCTCTGCTCGAACCGTAAATAAAATGGCCATCCATGGAGTAACGTCACACCACCTCTGTTCCGAAGAAAAAGTTCGGAGCCGCACCTTCAGCCGGCGACGGTCTTCTGGGCGTCTGAAGTGGTTGTTCTGCTTGATGTCCTCCCTCATGGGTCAACGATTAACTGTGAAGGGCATTGTGCAACGGTCAGAAGATGAAAGAAACAGCTTCAGCATGTTCTTCGCCACAAAAATTCCAACGAACTTCTCCTTCATGACACAGGAAGGTCTTACCGAAGTCTGCGTATCCGAGAGTGGTTCACAAACTTCGTTCGACTATTCCCCATCAACACTACAGTCCGGATCTGGCACCATGCGTTCTCCATATGTTTGGCCCATGCAGTATGCACTCTGCGGGAATCAGTACGTAGATGATGGAGAGATTATTGATGCAGCAAGAAGTTGGCTTCGACGTCGACCAGTAGAGTGGTACAAGGAGTGCAAACAGGCCCTCGCGGGGATGTGGCGGAGGCCCATCGCATTGAACGGAGATTATGTTGAAAAATAGGATTTTATAGCCAAAGAATGGGGATTAGTGTGGCGCACTGATATCCTGAATAAAACCAATCTGCTTTCAGAAAAAAATGTGTTTTATTACTTATTGAACAACCTTCGCATAAATTCCTTTCTCTTCTCTGTGATCTGGGCTTAGTAATCCTTCAACCTATCCTCAGAGCTTGTTAAAGTGGTCCCAGCACTGTCTTTGCTTTCAACTGTCATCCTCTTTCGTATCTTCCATGCTCTGCTCGACGTGATTGTGTCAAGTAAACATTATTAGTACCGTATCCGAACATTATGGGATTGTTTTTCCTATTCACCTGCATTAACTTAATTTTTCTACATTACAGCTAGATGCCACTACCTTTGTTATACAGGGTGTTACAAAAAGGTACGGCCAAACTTTCAGGAAACATTCCTCACACACAAAGAAAGGAAATATGTTATGTGGACATGTGTCCGGAAACGCTTACTTTCCATGTTAGAGCTCATTTTATTACTTCTCTTCAAACCACATTAATCATGGAATGGAAACACACAGCAACAGAACGTACCAGCGTGACTTCGAACACTTTGTTACAGGAAATGTTCAAAATGTCCTCCGTTAGCGAGGATACACGCATCCACCCTCCGTCGCATGGAATCCCTGAGGCGCTGATGCAGCCCTGGAGAATGGCGTATTGAATCACAGCCGTCCACAATACGAGCACGAAGAGTCTCTACATTTGGTACCGGGGTTGCGTAGACAAGAGCTTTCAAATGCCCCCATAAATGAAATTCAAGAGGGTTGAGGTCAGGAGACCGTGGAGGCCATGGAATTGGTCCGCCTCTACCAATCCATCGGTCACCGAATCTGTTGTTGAGAAGCGTACGAACACTTCGTCTGAAATGTGCAGGAGCTCCATCGTGCATGAACCACATGTTGTGTCGTACTTGTAAAGGCACATGTTCTAGCAGGACAGCTAGAGTATCCCGTATGAAATCATGATAACGTGCTCCACTGAGCGTAGGTGGAAGAACATGGGGCCCAATCAAGATATCACCAACAATGCCTGCCCAAACGTTCACAGAATATCCGTGTTGATGACGTGATTGCACAATTGCGTGCGGATTCTCGTCAGCCCATACATGTTGATTGTGAAAATTTACAATTTGATCACATTGGAATGAAGCCTCATCCGTAAAGAGAACATTTGCTCTGAAATGAGGATTGACACATTGTTGGATGAACCATTCGCAGAAGAGTACCCGTGGAGGCCAATCAGCTGCTGATAGTGCCTGCACACGCTGTACATGGTACGGGAACAACTTGTTCTCCCTTATCACTCTCCATACAGTGACGTGGTCAACGTTACCTTGTACAGCAGCAACTTCTCTGACGCTGACATTAGGGTTATCGTCAACTGCACGAATAATTGCCTCGTCCATTGCAGGTGTCCTCGTCGTTCTAGGTCTTCCCCAGTCGCGAGTCATAGGCTGGAATTTTCCGTGCTCCCTAAGACGCCGATCAATTGCTTCGAACGTCTTCCTGTCGGGACACCTTCGTTCTGGAAATCTATCTCGATACAAACGTACCGCGCCACGGCTATTGCCCCGTGCTAATCCATACATCAAATGGGCACCTGCCAACTCTGCATTTGTAAACATTGTACTGACTGCAAAACCGCGTTCGTGGTGAACACTAACCTGTTGATGCTACGTACTGATGTGCTTGATGCTGGTACTGTAGAGCAATGGGTCACATGTCAACACAAGCACCGAAGTCAACATTACCTTCCTTCAATTGGGCCAACTGGCGGTGAATCGAGGAAGTACAGTACATACTGACGAAACTATAATGAGCTCTAACATGGAAATCAAGCGTTTCCAGACACATGTCCACGTAACATCTTTTCTTTATTTGTGTGTGTGAGGAATGTTTCCTGAAAGTTTGGCCGTACCTTTTTGCAACACCCTGGATATGCAACATGCTGCTTGTATTGTGCATCGTGCTCCCGGTTACCTATTAAACAATGGAGATACGGTAGGACCAGGCCGTCTGTGGCCACGCTGTTCATGAAGAGACAGAGTGGCAGAGTGAACTACGTACGTGCTGGCGGCCGGCAGCGCATTGTGGATTCAGCGCAACCGGCGTTTCGCGGCCGCGGCACGTGTCGCAGCTCGTCTGCAGGCTACGCACAGTCGGAGGCAATGTCGAAACGACCATTAACATGCGTCAGTTGCAAAAGAGCGGCCAGGCCGCGCGCCGCAGCCGGGCGCGTGGGCTTCGTTAGCCGCCGCCGCTGCCTGCCTTCTGCAGCCCCGTGCGGCAGCAATTTGTCTCGAGGACGGAGCGGCGCATAGCTCACCCACTAATGCACTTCTTCTGGCGACTCCCTGCCCGGCAGGAATGTAGCGCTCCCGGCTCTGAGCGCGACTTAGTTTTATTCCACGCATAAGATTTACGTAGCAAGAAAAACGGACCTGCTAAACTTACACAAATCTCAATAGTGACAAAGCAATATTGAGGTCAGTCTCAGTTCTGGGTCTTATTCCTCAGATAATTATGTGAATGAGTTTCCAGTTATCAGTTAACAAGCGAAACTGGTAGGTTTTCCAGATGGTACTAGTGCTACAATAACTAGCGCTAAAGAAAAAGCAGCAGTGATTTTTAATAACGTTTTTCGAAGTATTAAGTGGTTCTCTGAAAATGGATTCTCCCTTATGTTTCAGAAAACGTAGTATACTGTTTTCTACTACGAAATAGACTCGTGCCAACAATCTACACTACTGGCCATTAAAATTGCTACACCACGAAGATGACGCGCTACAGACGCGAAATTTAACCGACAGGGAGAAGATGCCGTGATATGCAAATGATTAGCTTTTCAGAGCCTTCACACAAGGTTGGAGCCGGTGGCGACACCTACAACGTGCTGATATGGGGAAAGTTTCCAACCGATTTCTCATACATCAACAGCAGTTGACCGGCGTTGCCTGGTGAAACGTTGTTGTGATGCCTCGTGTAAGGAGGAGGAAACCGTACCATCACGATTCCGACTTTGATAAAGGTCGGATTGTAGCTTATCGCGATTGCGGTTTATCGTATCGCGACATTGCTGCTCGCGTTGGTCGAGATCCAATGACTGTTAGCAGAATATGGAATCGGTGGGTTCAGTAGGGTAATACGGAACGCTGTACTGGATCCCAACGGCCTCGTATCACTAGCGGTCGAGAAGACAGGCATCTCATCCGCATGGCTGTAACGGATCGTGCAGCCACGTCTCGATTCCTGAGTCAACAGATGGGGACGTTAGCAAGACAACAACCATCTGCACGAACAGGTCGACGACGTTTGCAGCAGCATGGACTATCGGCTCGGAGACCATGGCTGCGGGTACCCTTGACGCCGCATCACAGACAGATGGGCCTGCGTTGTTGCACTCAACGACGAATCTGGGTGTACGAATGGCAAAACGTCGTTTTTGCGGATGAATCCAGGTTCTGTTTACAGCATCATGATGGTCGCATCCGTGTTTGGTGACATCGCGGTGACGCACATTGGAAGCGTGTATCCGTCATCGTCATACTGGCGTATCACCCTGGGGTGCCATTGGTTACACGTCTCGGTCACCTCTTGTTCGCATTGACGGCACTTTGAACAGTGGACGTTACATTTCAGATGTCTTACGATCCGTAGTTCTACCCTTCACTCGATCCCTGCGAAACCCTACATTTCAGTAGGATAATGCACGACCGCATGTTGCGGGTCCTGTACGGGCCTTTCTGGATACAGAAAATGTTCGACTGCTGCCCTGGCCAGCACATTCTCCAGATCTCTCACAACTGAAAACGTCTGGTTAATGGTGGCCGAGCAACTGGCTCGTCACAATACGCCAGTCACTACTCTTGATGAACTGTGGTATCATGTTGAAGCTGCATGGGCAGCTGTACCTGTACACGCCATCCAAGCTCTGTTTGACTCAATGCCCAGGCGTATCAAGGCCGTTATTACGGCCAGAGGTGGTTGTTCTGGGTACTGATTCCTCTTGATCTGTGCACCCAAATTGCGTGAAAATGTAATCACTCAGTTCTAGTATAATTTATTTGTCCAATGAATACCTGTTTATCATCTGCATTTCTTCTTGGTGTAGCAATTTTAATTGCCAGTAGTGTATATAGCACACGAACAGGAGTTAGTAAACAGGATACAATCCTCCAAATTTTTGGGTATACATATTGACCAATCTTGAATATGAAGAAGCATACGAGCTGCGACAGTAAAGGAATGAGACTGATGTGAAAAAAAATTTTCTTACTGTTTTAGTCAAGTTTAGTGTTGTCTCGTTCAAAGTAGGTCCCTTCTGATTGCACACACTTTTTCCAGCGCTTCTGCCATTGATGATAACATTTCTGGAACTCGTCTTCTGTAATATACTCCAAGACCCTCGTCACAGCTCTTTGGACATCTTCTGTTGTTTGTGTCCTTTGAGTGCCGTTTTGACTCTTGGAAATAGAAGAAAGTCGCATGGACCCATATCTGGCGAATGAGGTGGCTGCGGTAGTACTGAAATTTGTTTTGAGGTTAAAAATTGCTTTACTGACAGAGCAGTATGGGATGGCCCATTATCGTGATGCAGAATCCCATTATCAGCAATGTTGGCACAGACACGAATAACTCTTTTATGAAGTCTTTCTAAAATTTCTTTGTAGTAATATTGGTTAACTGTTTGTCCAGGAGGAACCCATTCTTTGTGAACAATTCCCCTGGAATCAAAGCAGCATACAAGCATACATTTCACTTTCGACTTTGACATGCAAGCAATTTTGGTCTGGGTGATCCCTTTCAGCACCATTGCGAACTTTGGCGTTTTGTCTCTGGATCGTACTTAAAAAACCAACATTCATCACCAGTGATAACACAGCTCAACAACTCTGGATTGATTTCCGTTTGCTCTAACAAATCGGCTGCCACATTTTACTGTGTTTCTCGCTGTTGTAGTGTGAGATTTTTGGGGAACATTTTTGCACAAATCTTTCTCATACCAAAATCTTCAGTTCTTATTAGACGAACCGTTTCTCGATTGATGTTTAGTTATTCTGCAATCATTTTCACGGATTATCTTGGATCAGATCGTACGAGTTCACCCTCCCTGGCCAAGTTGACATCCATCTGCGATGTTGATGGTCGTCCACTGAGGTCTTCATCTTCAACATTCGTTCTGCCTTCACTAAATATTTTATGCCAACGAAAAACTAGAGCACTTGACGTAACCTCCTCTCCGAAAGCCTTCTGAAGCATACCGTAAGTTGTCGTCGCGTTTTCACCCAACTTAACGCAAAAAGAAATGGCATAACGTTGCGCAATATTATGCAGTTCCATTTCTGTGATGAGAGACACAAACACGTGTTAACTTATTACAGCACAACTCATGATTGACCAGTTGCATCGATGTGCCGCTTGGACTAGAAGCAGTTTGTAGACCAAGGTCAAAGATATTGTGCCTACGCAAGCCTGCAGCGTTACCACATCTTGCAAAGAAAATCAGTCTCATTACTTTATTGTTGCATTTCGTATTACTGAGCTTCTCAAATAATTAAATTTGACTACTTCTGCTCTTTGTATAATTGCCACCGAATCAACCTTCTGACCTATTTTGCATACTTCCACTCAATAACTTCTTATCGCAAATTTTTCTAGGGTAAACCAGCACTTAGCAATAAAGTACTGCTTGCAGAGAAGCAAGTAGTATGAGTAATACGTGCTCACCCCCCTCCCTCATGTAGTTGTCTCTTCAAGAGATTTCGCATTTCAACTGCACCGTCACAATAATATATTCGCTAGTTAAATTCGTCATAAATAATCCATCAGAAATTGACAAGTATGACGATTTCCACGCCTGCAAAACTACAAGAACAATTACGTTTATTACCCGTTATTAAAGCTGTAATTGGATCAGAATGCAATTCAATATGCAGTAACAAACAATTTCGATCATTTGGCCAATAACATAAAATTTCTGACACATAACAAAGCGAGCTTCAAATCTAATCTAAAATGATTTCTTATGGAGTGCTCCTTCTATTCTATGGGCGAATTTATATTTAAAAAAAAAAAGGTAGACTGTACGAAACAGAGACGTGTACTTGAATGAGTTGGACTAAAAAATAGGCTATTCATTAATTTAAACACTAAACATGTGTACGGATCCTGTAACGTGATTAGTTTCTCATCATTTTGATAAAAAAACTCGATCAAATTATCTATGGAACGTGTAACTACCAAACTAACTCACTCTTCGACTTGTCATTGAAGACAGGCTAAAGAAAGGCAACGTTACTTTTATATAGTTTATAGATATGTGTTACCGAGTGGACTAAACTCTTTAAACTTATGAAGGCAGTATACGCTTCATCAACTGACTGAAGAATCTTTAATGCCTGAGGATGTATCCCATCAACCGATCCTTTTTTTAGTCCAATTGTACTATTAATTTATTCTTTCCCCAATTTGAGTCGCTACCTCATCATTGGTTATTCCACCTGTACACTTAATCTTCAGCATTCTTCTGTAGCACCACATTTCACTGGCTTCTATTCGTTTCTTGTCTTAACTATGTCCATGTTTAGCTTCAGTACAACGATACGATGGTTGGTTGTTTTGGGGGAAGAGAGCAAACTGCGAGGTCATCGGTCTCATCGGATTAGGGAAGGATGGGGAAGGAAACCGGCCTTGCCCTTTCAAAGGAACCATCCCGGCATTTGCCTGGAGCGATTTAGGGAAATCACGGAAAACCTAAATCAGGATGGCCGGACGCGGAATTGAACCGTCGTCCTCCCGAATGCGAGTCCAGTGTGCTAGCCACTGCGCCACCTCGCTCGGTTTTACAACGATACGATCTAGACAAATATTGTCAGAAAACATTTTTTAATATTTAAATTTGTCTTAGATGTTAGCTACTCCTCTTTTTCAGGTATGCCTTTCTTGTTATTCTTATCCTCTCTACTTCGGCCATCATGAGTTACTTTGCTGCGCTAACAGCAAATTCATCTACTGTTTTTTATGCTTAAACATATTCCCTGCGTATCACCTGATTCAATTTAACCACGTTGCGTTACCCTTCTTTTATTGTTTTTAATGTTTCTCTTACAAACATTTTTCATGACATTATCAATTTCGTTCAACTGCTATTCTAAATACGTTGTTTTTCTCTTCCGCGAACCTTAACCCCGTTTCTAATTCTCATAGTTTTTCCTTACTACTTGCTCAGTGTTCAAACAGAATGGCACCAGGGAAAGGCTATAACCTTGTCAATCTCGACTGTGCTACAGTTTCACTGTCATTTCGTTCGACTCTTGTGACAAAAGACTGGTTTCTGTACGAATTCTGCCGGACGCTGTGGCCGAGCGGCTTTAGGCGCTTTAGTCCGGAACCGCGCGGCTCCTACGGTCGCAGATTCGAGAACTGCCTCGGCCATGGATGTGTGTGATGTCCTTAGGTTACTTAGGTTGAAGTAGTTCTAAGTCTAGGGGACTGATGACCTCATATGTTAAGTCCCATAGTGCTTAGAGAAATTTGAACCATTTTTATACGAATTCTTTATTATATTTTGCTTACCATGCAGGGCAACAAAGCTGGGTGTAGAATATCGACGACGTACCACTGTGTTGTAAGGGGGCCGCGGATGACAACCAAAGATGTCCTGCTGTGAAAAAAAAGGTACCCCAGACCATACCTTCTGGCTGTTGGGGCGCACGGCGGGCGAGTCAGGTTGGAATCCCACTGCTGTCCAGGGCGTCACCAGACACGGCTTCGACGTAGAAGCTCATTGACTGGAGTAGAATTGCCTCCAGTGATGAGTCCCACATTGAGATGAGAGTATGTGGCGACGCCGGGGACGGCGATAGGATACCAACCTCACTGTCGCCCGCCATATGGCCCGACAGCTAGGAGTTATGGTCTGGGGTGACTTTCTTTTCAGACCGGGACGTAGTTGGTTGCTTTCCGCGGCGCTCTTACAGCACAGCGATACGTCGACCGTATTCCACGTCCCGTTTTATTGCCCTTCAAGGCAAGCCATCGTGGGCTTACATTTGATCAAGATAATGCCCGCCTGCTCACAGCGAGAGTTTCTGCTGCTTGTCTTCGTGATTCAAATGGCTCTGAGCACTATGGGACTTAACATCTATGGTCATCAGTCCCCTAGAACTTAGAACTACTTAAACCTAACTAACCTAAGGACATCACACACATCCATTCCCGAGGCAGGATTCGAACCTGCGACCGTAGCAGTCGCGCGGCTCCGGACTGAGCGCCTAGAACCGCTAGACCACCGCGGCCGGCTCTTCGTGATTGCCAAATACCACCTTGAGCACCAAGATCGCCGAATCTCTCCTCAACGGAGAAAGTTTGGAGCATTATGGGCAGGTTCCTCCAACTAGTTCGGGATTTTGACAATCTAACGCGCCAGTTTGACAGAATTTAGCACCAAATCCTTCAGGAGGTCATCCAAAAAATCTTATCAATCAATGCCAAGCCGAATAATTGCTTGCATAAGGGCCAGAGGCAGACGAACACGTATTCTACTTGGTCAGTTCGTGAAACTTTAATTATCTGTTTGACTGTACATGTACATCACTTTTACCGATTTCCATACCTTTCGAATAATTCTTTCGTGGTACTTTGTTTGTGTCTTAGAGTGCATTTGTATTTTAGCCAGTACGTTTACCTAACAGCACACGCAAGACGGACACTACAGCTGACTACATAAGCTGCCGCGCTAGAAGAAGGAAACAACATGTAGATAAGCAAAGAAGACCGCCATAAAGTGAATGCAATAATTAAAACTACAAGTCTGAAACAAAGGAGGCAAAATGGAAATTATTTGAATCTTTGCAACGTATCAGTGGCTGAATATCATCCGTGTTAAGTCCCAATGAGAGAACATATCCCAAGGGAACGAAAGCCCTATACATCGAAAAGTTCCCATACTGTATTGTGCTTTTAGGAATATTCGACAGCAGACCGTACTATTGTGTCTTAATGTTCCTCAAGCGTGTTCGCAACAAGGTTAAATGCACTGTGTTTGCCGATACCGTTAGGCTTATAAAATTTGTCCAGTCCATATATCTCTGCTTATGTATTAAAGGTATTAAACTGCCGTCTTTAGAATAATAAATTGTGTTGTTTCCCTGTCTGGCGCAGATATGAAAACCAAGACAGGTTTCAGTTAAGTGCATTCAACATGAGAAATCTGAATGCTATTGTATCTGAATTGGCACAATCTGTAATAACTTCACAACGCTTCGAACGTGATACTAAGTAAAAACTTGCTCATTTTGTTAAATCCCCTGTTCTGCATCATTACACGACCAAGCGGTGAAACATCTCCAACAGGTCTGTGGTATCTGGCCAAAGAGTCAGGATTGTCTTTCTTTTTGTTTTTATTTATCTTCATCTCTAACCACTTACTCAGATACTGAATGCACTGTAGTCACTTGTTTAACAGTTACGAATAGTAAGGTGATAATTGGTTTTGTTGTGATTACGTATGTGATTTATATTCAGTAGTAAAAACAACGTCTTCGCATGGCTTATGATGCTATCACTAAAGGTTAAAGTAGTGGACTCGTATTCTGGAGGAACAGGGTCCCGATCTCCGTCCATTAATTCTGTTTCATGTGCTCTGCCGTTTTAAGTCACAAGAAATGTAGGCCGAGATGATTCCCACAACAAGACCACGAACAATTTCTACCTAAGTAAAATTGAATTCTAATTAACCCTATGTCTTCATGTCTATAGGACGTAGAACTAACCACCCACGTTGTAACCAAACGAATATTTTGGTCAATATACCAGCCATGCCTCCTAATAAGTGAGGTAAATCTCAAAAAATAATAAGAATAAAAATTAATCTGAAGACATCCAGAAATAATTATCATACACAAAATAAAAAGATGGCGAGACTAACTGAGAGAGAGATGACGTGTATAGTTTATTGATCCACTGTTATTGGCCATTAATCTTGAGTTTATTAGCCGTCACCAAGTCTCCACAGATGAGTACTTCTAACCGCGATATGTCAAGAATTCGGCTAAGAGCTGCATCAGACTGACTAACTCAACAAGAGGAGCTATCAGCAGTAAGACCAAGTTCGGTTTCAAGGATCATCTTCTATAACTAAACTAATTCAGCTGTTCATACGTATTATTACAGGTCACCAGTCCGTTATGGAGACCATCTTCCAGATTTTACATTGGGGAATACCAAGGCGAGAAAATCCATTATGTACGATTCTTTTATTAGTTTACTTTGTGTCAACGACAACTGTATTGGAAACATAGTTCTTCCTGCAGTCCTTTCTGTTTCTATAGCCATCCTTCAGTCACATTTATTTATTGCAGGCATCCTCATAGAGCTGCGGTCTTTACATTGTCTGCTCTTCCAAAGACCATTAGATAATTAATATTGTCTCGTAGAGTGCTATTTATTTTCCTTCCCTGAAGCAGCTGATTCTCTGTCTTCGTTTAATTAGTGCTCTATGGAAGTCCCAAACGAAGAGATAAAAATGAAAACGATACTCCATATTTATGCTCTTCCTCTTAACGCAACTAATTTAAGTTGGGTGGAACCTAAACCCAGCCAAACATTACACAGTGTCTCTGGACATTTGCAAAAAACTGATATCTAGTCACTGATGTACGCAACATGGTAACTGACTAGCTGCTCTCCCTGATGGAAACAAGATCCACCATGTATACCGCTAATTGTTGTAAAATGGTGTTAATAAAACAACTCTCTTCCCTACTTACCACCAAAATACTCTAAATTCCTCAAAGATATGGGAACTAGAGTGTTCGAGTGTTCAAGCGACTGTCTAGAAGTATTTTAATGTTGTTATCTTACAAGCACATTTTAGTAACGGTAATTGTTTATACTTTCATCTGAGGAACGAACAGATGATAGATTATTGATGACTATTCTGTTTAAAATACTAAGAGTTCAGTTCATTCAAGTTCAGTTTAGACGGTAATAATACTATAATGATTATCAGCAGTGCTCATTGCTACTAGAGTTCAAGCATATTTGTTTCAGATTGCCTGACGAAGAATAATTTAAAGTACTAGCACAGTTGGGACAATTCTATGTCCACACGCTACTCCGAGTCAGCATTTATCATCCTATAATTTTTGACTCCGATTTCGATGTGTGGAAAATTTGCTAAGTCCGAACTACTACTGCACACAAAAAATACATGTCCTAATTTGGGGTAGGCAAGAAAACTTCTGACTTCCAACTAGGAATGACCAAAAGATTAGCCAGCCCTTAAGATTTCAAACTTTCGTCTGCAACGAAAATTGTACCGAAAGACAATATGTTCAGAACTATGTAACGGACGCTTCATCAACACAATTTGTGCCTCTAAGACTGGAGAATAGTACTAGAACCCTAAGCGTTTTCTTCCTCTTTTCTTTCAGCTTCTATTTCCGATTTACTTTTTGTTTTTGAATCTGTTGACATAAGTTTCTAAGTCTAAAAATTTGACAATATGATGTCAAATTTACCGTATTAAATTAGTGAAAAAGAGCATACATTAAATTTCCAAGACATTAAAATGTTAACTTTGTAAAATAGAGAACAAATTGCACATCGAATTAAAAATGTAAGTAAAGGTAATAGTGGAGAGAAGAACATACTGAATCAAAAATTATAGATAATGGGAATCGGGATGAGATAAACACAAACCAATACTTTACAATAATCTAGAAGAGAAAGTTAAAAATAGTGGAATTAAACTGAATTAAAACAAACTGACACAAGTGCTGTACTGTGTCAGTTTCCAGAAGCATACAAATAAATACTTTTGTGAAACAGATAAAAAAACTAAAACAATTAAATAAAGCAGAAATAATCAAATGAAACAAATAAATGGTTGTGAAAAATAAAAAGTAACGAGTTGATCAAACAAATTATGTTCGCCCCTTTGTAGCCTCTCGATTTGCACTGCATTATATTTCAACGTGAATTATTCTGGACAAAAGAAATAGAGATTCTACCACTTGTATAATATATAGTGACATTACATTTTTTTTGGATGCCATGGGCTTCTTTCTGGTAACTTCGTTTGTTTACTGGGTGCTAATTCGCTAACTGGGCGCTAATCAACTACGTGCAACCTGTACACAAAACTGATTATATATTTACGTTCCTTAACACTGGTGTAAATGGCTTTAATCCATTCATGTAAGGGTTACCAAGTGTAGTGGTTAGCAAAGCCAAGAATTTACATGAACTGTTATGTTCTGACACTTATGACTCACCTGTACTTTTATATATGAGGATTGGAACTTTAGTAGTGGCAACTAATTATTTGTAGCTCGTACAAAATACATGTTTCAAAGTTTTACTGACCTTCACAGTAGTCACCAGCATTGTGTATAACCGGTTATCAAGCAATGTGGAAGTCGTAGGACACTCTTAGCAGTGCCAGTTATGTTGACAGTTCGAACGGCGCGGTGTATTACCCAACGAATTTGTAGCAGTTCTGAAGCGAATGCCGTGAAGTGTTTCCTTCAGTTTAGAAATCGAGTTGAACTCACGAGGGCTTAAGTCAGGGGAGTGCAATAGGTGGTACAGCACTTAGCAGCCTCATCAGTTAAACACACCAGTAACAGCTTGCACTGTACGTGCTTGAGCATTGTGCTGCAAAATGATCGACAGGTCCCACAGAAAGTGTCATCACTCCTGTCTCTAAGCATGTCGTAGACTGTCTTCGAAAAATGAACAGTATATAGACAGAAGTTATGACACTTTCTGCAGGATCTGACCATCATTTTGCAGGACAATGCTCAAGCACGTAAAGTGCAAGCTGTTACTGATGTGTTTGACTGATGGGGCTGCTAAGTGCTATACCACCTACTGCACTCCCCTAAATTAAGACCTCGTGAGTTCAAATCGATTTCTAAACTGAAGGAAACACTTCATGGCATGTGATTCTTGAAGTTTTCCCGGCGGACATAATGGTCCATCATCTATCAGGCGTGCACTCGGGACAGCGACAATTCTTCTTGCGATATTTCGGCTAGAAACCTCCCAACCATCTGCAAGGCGATTCGGAGACTGAGTTCATAGCGTTTGCGCGTGCCTATTTATACGGAGAGTCACGTGATACAAAGCTGCTGACAAGGGAACCTCCCCATCGCACCCCCCTCAGATTTAGTTATAAGTTGGCACACTGGATAAGCCTTGAAAAACTGAACACAGATCAATCGAGAAAACAGGAAGAAGTTGTGTGCAACTATGAAAAAAATAAGCAAAATATACAAACTGAGTAGTCCATGCGCAAGATAGGCAACATCAAGGATAGTCTGAGCCCAGGAGCGCCGTGGTCTCGTGGTTAGTGTGAGTAGCTCCGGAATGAGAGGTCTTTGGTTCAAGTCTTCCCTCGAGTGAAAAGTTTGCTTTCTTTATTTTCGCAAAGTTTTGATCTGTCCGTCCGTTCATTGACGTCTCTGTTCACTGTAATAAGTTTAGTGTCTGTGTTTTGCGACCGCACCGCAAAACCGTGCGATTAGTAGACGAAAGGACGTGCTTCTCCAATCGGAACCGAAAACATTTGATCGCAAGGTCATAGGCCAACCGATTCCTCCACAGGAAAACACGTCTGATATATTCTATACGACACTGGTGACGGCATGTGCGTCACATGACAGGAATATGTTGTCGACCCACCTAACTTTTACACTTGGCGAATGGGTAAAGAGATTCTTCTACCTTGCCCGATTTAGGTTTTCTTGTGCATGTGATAATCACTCCCAACAAAGTGATGAAAACTTAAGAGTTTGTCACATAAACTGCAACAAATGAATGCAACAGTTTCACAGTCGCACAGTTTTCCCTGTGCTCTGTCAAAACATATGTTTTTAACGTTTTCAAATTTTTCCGTTTAGGTGTAGCGTCCTCATACTACGGCGCAGTCACCTCACATTGGACGGACGGACGGACAGTTAATAATTGTCTGAAAATAAAAAAATTAAACTTTTCACTCGTGGGAAGACTTCAACCAAGGACCTCTTGTTCCGCAGCTCCTCACGCTAACCACAGGACCACGGCGCTCCTAAGCTCACTTTTCCTTGATGTTCCGTATCTTGCGCATGGACTACTTAGTTTCTATATTTTGCTTACTTTTTTCATAGTTGCACACAACTTCTTCCTGTTTTCTCGATTGATCTGTGTTCAGTTTTTCAAGGCCTATCCACTGTGCCAACTTATAACTAAATCTGAGGGGGGTGCGATGGGGAGGTTCCCTTGTGAGGATTGAAAGCGCATGCGTCAAAGATATCAAAGTCGCCACAACTGCGCTAGTCATAGATAAGATGTATATAGCAAAGATAAACAGCATACTAGCGCAGTAATGGCGACTTTGATATCCTCGACGCATGCGCTTTCAATCCTCAGCACTTTTGTATCACGTGACTCTCCGTATAAATAGGCACGCGCAAACGCTATGAACTCAGTCTCCGACCCGCCTTGAAGATGGTTGGGAGGTTTCTAGCCGAAATATCGCAAGAAGAATTGTATCTGTCCCGAGTGCACGCCCGAAAGATGACGGAACTTCATGGCATTCTCTTCAGAACTGCTACAAATTCGTCGGGCAATAGACCGTGCCGCTCGAACTGTCAACACACCTGGCACTGCTAAGAGTATTCTACAACTTCCACATCGCTGGCAGTGGGCTATACACAATGCTGGTGACTACTTTGAAGGTCAGTAAAACTTGGAAACACGTATCTATTTTGTACGAGCTGAAAATAAATAGTTGCCACTATTAAAATCCCAACCCTCATATTAGTACAGGTGAGTCATAAGTGTCAGAACATAACAGTTCAGGTAAATATTTGGCTTTACTAACCACTACAGCTTCAGGGGACAGTGGATGGCGTGTTGTGTTAGAGATTAAAATGCATGGAGAAGTGTCAAAATGAGGTTCACAGAGTTGGAATGGGATAAACTGTGTCATGCAGAAAACTACATCAACCAACGCATTACCTCCGAGCATTCTCCATGTCCGAGCATTTACTGCGCTGGTCTGACGCGTTCTATAACGTCATTGTACGATGGCGTGTCACTCATGGTTAGCTCTGGAGATCGATCCACTTACCTGCAACACTCCACTTTTACAAACATCCATATTACCAAAAGAACATATAATAATTTTAGCGGGTTACTTTAATGCACTAGTTGGCAAAGAAATAAAATGTAAATAAGTAGGTGGAGATTATCCAGCACATGGAAGAACCAACAGAAATGGGAAAAGACTCACAGATTTTTGTAAACAATTGAATCTAAATCTAATGTCGACATCTTTCAGGAAACTTGCAAGAGAGACAAAAACGTGGGTATGACCTAATCCAAATCAGGGTGAATATGAGTTGGACCATGTGGCAATAACGACTCGCAGCTACAAGAAAATTTTGATGTCAGAGTGAGGAAGGGTCTAAACATAACTCAGACCATTATCTGACTGAAATAAAGACCATGTTCCAACCGAGCAAACCTAAACCAAAACCAAGAAAATTTCCAATAATAAACACTAAATTTCTCATGCAAAATCGGGACAAATTCTGTGACATACTAAACACAAGAAAAATGGATGATTTGGAAGAAATTAAAGAAACAATGCTACAGTCAGTTAAAGAAATGGGACAACCAAGAAGAATACCAAGACACAGATGGAATGTGATGAAGCAATTGACAATCGACAAAAGGCATGGAAAAATGGAACAGTAATCAGAAATATGAATACTGGGAAGAGTTTAAAGAAGAAAGGAAAAAGACAGCAAAAATCATCAGATCAGTGAAAAGAAGATATGACACAGACAGATTAGAAGAAATAGATTCAGACTTTAAAAGGAACAACACTAGAGACTTCTATAGGACTTTCAGAGATGTTTTAACAGGATTCCAGTCACGAAGTTTACATTTTAAAGATAAAAATGGAAAAATGGTTTTAAACAATAAAGAGAACTGCCAAATTTTAGCAGAATACTTTGAAATTCTATTAAATTGTGAATAGCCTAATGACAGATTACAATTTCAAAAACCACAACATGAAAATCCACCATCGGAACCACCTAAAGAAGAAGAAATAGAAAAGATTGTCAAAGCATTGAAGAATAACAAAGCATCAGGAGAGGATGGGATAGTAGTAGAAATGTGAAAAATAGGGGGCTTATCCACATGGCAGAAAATTCACAAAGTAATTAATGACATTTGGAGCAAAGGAATCATACCAAGTGACTGGAAACAAGCATTGATCCATCCTCTCCATAAAAAATTAGATAAAATAGACACCAACAACTACAGGGGCATATCCTTGTTACCAGTGACATACAAAATACTTTCTAATGCACTTTTAAATAGATTAGAGGAACAAGCAGGACCTAATATAGGAGATTATCAAGCAGGATTTAGGATCTGCAGAACACATTCTTAATTTAAAAACAATTTCGAGAGTGAGAGCTATACAAAATAAAAATACAGTAGTTACTTTCGTAGACTTGAAGTGGGCCTGCGACTCAGTTGACAGACAAACACTATTCCAGATACTTTATGAATCAGGGATAGATGAAAACACCAGAAGACTTGTTGAACAAACGCTCACAGATACAACATCAAGTTTTAAGTTTCAAGGCAAAATTTATGAACCATTCAAAATCAAAACAGGAGTTCGACACGGAGATGGACCAATTCTCTTTAACTTGGTTTTAGATAAAATAGTAAAAACATGGGAAAGCACATTAAAAAACAGAGGCACAAATGGTATAAGCATGGCCCAAGGAAAGAACAAATTTGAAGTGAAATGTTTAGCCTTTGCGGATGATATGGCATTGATAACTGAAAACCGAATAGACGCAACAGTTATGCTTGATCTGTTACACGAGATTGCTAAAAATATGCTATGAAAAAACCGAGTGTATAAATACAAACATAGTACAGAAAAGTTTATGAAAACAAAGTGTGTAAAAATTAAGAGAGTTGATAGATTCAAATACCTGGGGAAGTGGATCCAAGCCAACGGACTGGATAACACAACAAATAAAGAAAGAATAAAAAAGTTAGAATTTGCATATAAATTAACACAGAACTACTACAATAAGAAATCAATATCCATAAAAGCGAAGACTAGACATTATAATTCAGTTACAAAACAGTTGGTGTGAAAAACCAAGCATAATGGGTAAGCAGCCTACAACTTTACATGGAAAAATAAAACATATTGGGGATGAGAAATTTGAGAGAACATCAGGTCTACTTAACCTCATTTTTCTTAAACCCCCCAAAACTATAACATTTTCACCCAAAGATCTAGAAATGTATGGTGAAATACTATGATCTACCGTTGTACACAGGAAAGTAGGAAACTAACACAGTGCAAAATACAGAGACATTATAATACCGTTACTGTTAATCGGTCAGTATAGGAGTGGTCATGGAATTGACTTTCAGTGCAATAGAGTCAGCAATCAGTCTCCTCAGTATATTTATTACGATGACCCCAATGAGATAATAGACTACGACTATTCATGGCATCAGCTGCTGTGGGCAATACACCTCATTCGAATGAGGTTGTTTCAGTAATTTCAGAGCTTAGAGACAGAGAGAGAGGTATCATCGAGTAAGTATGGAGACAGTAGTTCCGGCACTGCACAAAATCAGCACTCAAAACATATCCTCGTAGGCATGTTATGATTAAAGGTTTGGATGACTTATGGTTGGCTGATCTTGTAGGAGTGGGAGAACAGTCACAAGAGGATAATGGATTCAAATATATTTCATTGTTACTGACACATACTCAATATTTTCCGGGGCATTACCTATTAAAACAAAAACAGGGAGAAATGTTGTCGATATGTTTGAGCATTTATTGCGGACAGGGATAAATCGATTCCCGGATAACTTCCAAATCGATCACAGAGGAGAGTTTTACATAGGTGTTTCTAGACCATGGTGCAGCGGTACGGAATACATCACTACTTAATATTCACCCACCTGAAGGCGAGAATCGTGGAACGTCTGAACAGAACAATAAAAGGTCGAATGTAGAAGCGTTTAAATCTTCGCGGCTCATACAAAGGAGTAGATATCGTTCAAGAAATAATTGCACGGTATAATCGAACCAAACACAGCACAATAAAAATGAGGCCAATCGATGTTCGTGATAATGGACTCATAGATACGGTGTACTATTGCATTAAGTTGCTGGAACCGCGTAAACATAATTTTAATGTAGATAATTTGGTACGTACCTCAAAACACAAGACAGCTTTTGAGAAGACATATCTTTCAAACTGGTCGAGTGAGATATTCACAATTTCCGAAGTGCAGGGAACAAATCCCAGAACTTACATCTTAAAGGATAGTAATACCACTGAAATTTCGGGATGCTTTGACACCGAGAAAATGCAGAAGAGTTCAGAACCACATATGTTTCTCACAGAGCGTGTCATAAAACGTCTAGGAAAGAGAGAACTAGTTAAATGACTTAGTTTTCCCACAACACAAGACAGCTAAATTGACGCTGATGATTTGCTATATAATGGCATGTACAGAGCACAACCAGCACAGTAGCATAACATTCGTGATATGAGACGTATTATAGGAGTTGATGGTATTCTAGAAAAATTGCCAGTGGCATTGCACATTCGGTGTTACAACTATTGTGGAGCTGGTACAAAGCTTCAAAAACGTTTGGCTCGTGGTGACAAAGAGATTAACCTGCTTGAAGAGGCGTGCTTGGAACTTGACATTGCATAAGCAAAACATAAAGATCTCCCAGGACGTTACGTCTGAGATCGAATTTTATCTGATAAGGCTAAAGTGATACGCAGATGAGGGGATATTTGTATAGGACAGCGTACTGCGACATTTGTATTTGATAAAAGTATGCGTGGTAAAATTAAATTGGGCTTAGGGGTGATGGATTTCAAGCAAGTTGGGAATGCTGTGCCTCGTCCACTAAAGAAGAAGAAAACGATGAAGAAGAGGAAGGGGTGTTTAAAATACTGTATCCTGACGGCGATGTATGCACCTAAAAGAACCCTGAAGCATAAAGAACGGGTTAAAGCACCCATAGTTCTGCCGATGCCCAAAATATAAGGTGGAATTATCCCCCCCCCCCCCTTATTCCAATACTCACAGGTTCTCAACGGTGGGTTCACTGACTGCTGGTGCTGCAGCTATTGCCAGAACAGTGCAGACCGCACAGAACTCCCGGGAACAGCTAGGGGAAGCAAGAAGACATAACCGCAAGATGGAAGCAGCAGATATCGGAAAATGACTATACTTCAAACCATACAAGAAAGGTCTAGGTCTCTCCATAAATAAATAAATAAATGCCCGTTAGCTATTGTACCGGACAGACCGCTTACAAATACAGATCAGCCCAGGTGTGTCAGGAAAAAATTCACCATTCCAAGACTCCATAGTGTGTTTATGCGGGATAGATTACCGAAGACTATGAGGGTATCCGGAGAATGTCGAAGTGCGAATTTGCTGAGGGACCGGCAACCCACTGGGTGGCGAATGTTAAGAAAAACACAACTAACGTCTACTATTCCGACGCATTTGGAGACTAGCAACAGCCTGAAGAGTTATAGCGATACTTCACACATAGAAGACGTATGTTTTACAACTTTCATCGCTACCAAGACATAAATACCCACTTATGCGGGAATTTGTGCATCATGTTCCATGTAAAGTTTAGAAATAAACCATATACACTCCTGGAAATGGTAAAAAGAACACATTGACACCGGTGTGTCAGACCCACCATACTTGCTCCGGACACTGCGAGAGGGCTGTACAAGCAATGATCACAAGCACGGCACAGCGGACACACCAGGAACCGAGGTGTTGGCCGTCGAATGGCGCTAGCTGCGCAGCATTTGTGCACCGCCGCCGTCAGTGTCAGCCAGTTTTCCGTGGCATACGGAGCTCCATCACAGTCTTTAACACTGGTAGCATGCCGCGACAGCGTGGACGTGAACCGTATGTGCAGTTGACG
Organism: Schistocerca serialis cubense; assembly: GCF_023864345.2. NCBI lineage: Eukaryota > Metazoa > Arthropoda > Insecta > Orthoptera > Acrididae > Schistocerca > Schistocerca serialis. The sequence continues at coordinate 350,480,954 of NC_064638.1, read as the reverse complement.
GACTTTGAGCGAGGGCGTATAGTGGGCATGCGGGAGGCCGGGTGGACGTACCGCCGAATTGCTCAACACGTGGGGCGTGAGGTCTCCACAGTACATCGATGTTGTCGCCAGTGGTCGGCGGAAGGTGCACGTGCCCGTCGACCTGGGACCGGACCGCAGCGACGCACGGATGCACGCCAAGACCGTAGGATCCTACGCAGTGCCGTAGGGGACCGCACCGCCACTTCCCAGCAAATTAGGGACACTGTTGCTCCTGGGGTATCGGCGAGGACCATTCGCAACCGTCTCCATGAAGCTGGGCTACGGTCCCGCACACCGTTAGGCCGTCTTCCGCTCACGCCCCAACATCGTGCAGCCCGCCTCCAGTGGTGTCGCGACAGGCGTGAATGGAGGGACAAATGGAGACGTGTCGTCTTCAGCGATGAGAGTCGCTTCTGCCTTGGTGCCAATGATGGTCGTATGCGTGTTTGGCGCCGTCAGGTGAGCGCCACAATCAGGACTGCATACGACCGAGGCACACAGGGCCAACACCCGGCATCATGGTGTGGGGAGCGATCTCCTACACTGGCCGTACACCACTGGTGATCGTCGAGGGGACACTGAATAGTGCACGGTACATCCAAACCGTCATCGAACCCATCGTTCTACCATTCCTAGACCGGCAAGGGAACTTGCTGTTCCAACAGGACAATGTACGTCCGCATGTATTCCGTGCCACCCAACGTGCTCTAGAAGGTGTAAGTCAACTACCCTGGCCAGCAAGATCTCCGGATCTGTCCCCCATGGAGCATGTTTGGGACTGGATGAAGCGTCGTCTCACGCGGTCTGCACGTCCAGCACGAACGCTGGTCCAACTGAGGCGCCAGGTGGAAATGGCATGGCAAGCCGTTCCACAGGACTACATGCAGCATCTCTACGATCGTCTCCATGGGAGAATAGCAGCCTGCATTGCTGCGAAAGGTGGATATATACTGTACTAGTGCCGACATTGTGCATGCTCTGTTGCCTGTGTCTATGTGCCTGTGGTTCTGTCAGTGTGATCATGTGATGTATCTGACCCCAGGAATGTGTCAATAAAGTTTCCCCTTCCTGGGACAATGAATTCACGGTGTTCTTATTTCAATTTCCAGGAGTGTATATATAAGGAGATGCTTTAAGTATCCACCAGTCAGTCGGGGTTCAGATGCGTGTCGTACACACTGACTTTAAAAGATCGATCGTCAGTCGTCAGTATTACGTGCGAATTACTTCCCACCGATTGATTTAAGCAGCGGGTAGTGGAGTAATGTGCTGATTAGACTGGAGACTTACAACCAGCATTCCGAATATTACAGAGGCTAACAATGAACTTAATCTGGTAATTAGTGTTGGAAAAGATATTGTGGAAATAGAAGGCAGGTGTATACGATATTGAAGATTCAAACGAAGTTTTAAAATGGTCTGGAAAAGGAATTTTGCTGTGTGGAAACATCAATACACTTCATTCTTGAATAAAGACAGCTACTGCAACGATTCACTTTAACAAGAAAGCATGACTATGACGACTACTGGGTTTCACAAAAAGACATGGTTTGAAGAAAGATCCTAATAATCTACAGATCCAACCAGGTAGTGGACATACTCCCTGTCAGTACAAACCGGGTCTAGTATGACACTGAGAGAACCTCTCATTTAATACAACAGATTGACTCATACAATATACGGATTCTTCCCATCAGTGAGAACAGGGTATAAGGTCGTTGAGAGTCTTACCAACGCTATTTACCTCCCAGTAATAGTTCGGGCTTTGGACTATTTAGAACTGCGTATTGTGGACCAGGATAATCAACTTGTCGATTTTCGCAGCGATGAAATGATTGGACGGCTACATCTAAAGGGGAACCAGCAGTGACCGTGCACGGACCAGAAGCGGTGGCGATGAGCTTGAACCAGTCAGGGGATCGCAGGAGCCCCATATTGTCAATGAAGACAGCATGGGCGTAAAGTATAATATCAAAGTACACAATGTGCCGCGCGGCACTTTACAGCAGAACAGCAAGGTGATTGTTGTTGTTTTTGCGGTCTTCAGTCCTGAGACTGGGGTTTGATGCAGCTCTCCATGCTACTCTATCCTGTGCAAGCTTCTTCATCTCCCAGTACTTACTGCAACCCGCATCCTTCTGAATCTGCTTAGTGTGTTCATCTCTTGGTCTCCCTCTACGATTTTTAGCCTCCACGCTGCACTACATTGGTGATAACAAGTGCAAAATACAAGTTTCTGAAATCAGTGGGTCTGAAACAATGCAATGACGTTGTTCGGTATAACTAGCCCGGTGAAATATGACTAGAGTATCATACGCCAGGGATACCTCTTGCATAAACCTTATGCTTCAAACACATTTAACACGAACGATGAAATCGGGACTCTCATCCTGCAAGGGTTTCATATATCTTGACAGATCATTTACGAAATGGGTTGGTACTGCTACAGTGGCATCAGATGTTACACGCAATGCTTTAGCGTTGCTGTTTCTTTACATACCATATGAACTTAACGGTGTTGAGGCTGACCTTACACGCAATGTAGAAATGACATCAACTCTTAAAACCTATGTTACCGCTTCTCACGATTTAGAAAATTCTGGATGGTTCATCCATGAGCCAGCGGATAGAACAGTGAAAGAGTACAAGAGATTCACAGTATGTATACCATAAAAATTGCTTATGGGATACTTTGAGGACATGCGGCGGATTGTTCTGAATGCTAAACAGGAATTTATTCTGGCACGGAGTGCAACGGATAACAACTCATACATTCAATGAGCTCAAGAGGACAACGAGATTACCATCAATAAAGTAATATAGAAAAGTGCCACACACCGCAGTGTAGGATGAGCAGAGTTTGAAGCTTTTAAAAGTTCTGAATGCCGGTGTATTTCTATCGCTATCTTTACATTCAAGGGAGGCTTTCGAATTCCCAGTGCTACCGACTGCAAGCAGATAAACGTGATCCACTGAAACCACCTCTCACGTGGAGACGCCCAGGTTTGTCATACTAATACCAAATGATTCCACCAAACTTGATAATTGCAGACTGATTAATGCCATAGTCTACCTGAACTCTGAATTCTACCCATATGATAGTTTACAACTGTAATGGCATGAAAATGTATACAGTGTAGCATATATCATGTATGAGAGGTTCTGTGATTTATAATGTGAAGAAGAGGAATGTATACTGAATCCATGGAAATTCAAGGAGCTGACACCAATCATAGTAATATACTGCTGAAAACAAATGAGGTAATTGACCCATAGATGTACAAACAGAATTTGAATCTTCGGAAAATTTCCCGGAACACACTGCAGCTATGCTCTAGTTTCACGTGACCGCGTAAACAACTACTGTCCTCTCACTGGTGATGTGCAAAGGGTTGTATAAATGAATAAATGCTGCGCCATGCCCAGAGCATTCTACAATGGTGTCTCAAGGTGTGAGCCTCATTGGAGACGCTCTGGGTTTCTATGATGTTGAGTGTAGACAGTTCATATTTAAAGACGTTGTATTCGTGACGTACACAGAAAATGACGGAATATAGAGTTATTCTCAGCAAACACTGCATCTTCGAGATCTTTCAAGGATATAAAGTGAGCTACAACACGGAAGAGTGCGCAGTGATTAACACATTTCTACCATGGAATTCATGATGATACTGGAATACTCTATAAAGATATGCCGACGTCCCCTCGACTATTCGGCTACCCTGTGCCGTTATCTACGTGAAGGTGAAGCAGATGCCATGAATGCGTCGAATCTTCAAATTTGCTGCTATTCAAGACCTGGAATTTCCATCAACTCAAGAAGAAGATACGTGGAGATAGGGTTATTTTGCCTGCTTATGAAGATGTAAAATTACTTTTAAGTTGGATGATAAATAAATGATATTTTACGTTACAACCTCTGTGAATGATCTCTCTTCACTCTATTTCCCCTTTGATAGTATACACTGTTGGCCAGATACTATGTCTGTGCCTTTCTTCAAGCAAAAGGGGTATAATTTTAGACATTTTTGCTGCTATGTCTTTGGAAGCGGGCTCAGTCAACAGCCACCTGCTTCCATAAGCCAGTTCAAGCTGCACGATGAGTGTAAACCCATTCAACCATTCTATATACACACATCAAAAATAGTTTTGTATCACCCCGGTTCCCGGAACTCCTGAAGATAGACGCTGACTGTGAGGAATCGTTAGCGCTAGGAATTCACCCGGAACAAGTCCCGCCCACTCACCCCCGGTTTTCCTGGTCTTTGTTCGGCGCCTGGGCATCGTTTCAGTTGACCCACGTGGCTTACCGCGTTCGGCTGCACTGGAGTGAATGTTACATTAATATCTTGCTAGGTCTTAAATTTTCCCAGGTAGTTAAAAGACACATTACAAGAAACGTGCACAATTGGCCTCAGCTGTGCCAGGTACTTCCACAGCAAACATAACAGAAAACAATGTAGCACTGAATTCTTTAAATACGAGAACTCAGTATCCAGATGAACAGCCTATGAAGAAACATACTTCTACGTGAGGAAAAGCACCCAAAGCTAAAACAGGATAAACTTACCCTCAAAGACTAATTTGTTTGGAGAAAGAGGAACCACAGTATACTTGACACTTAAGTTTCAGAACTCAGACAGTATATGTGAAACAAGCACCAATGTTCACTATACTTCCAGAGGGCATCAAAATTACTTTGTTGTTGCTAGATCGATCCAAGCTGATTTCTCGTGCTATTCACTGAATAGTTTTGCTGAAAAATTTTAGGGGTGAAAGAAGAACTAGCACAGCATGAAGGACTTTTTACAGCCATGAAACACCACAGCATATATTTCCTCCATAACTGCTCTGTGACAAACATAAACATCACATTATTATTTTTCTTAAATGGTTTGAATGACATTTACGAAATTAATAAATCTTTTGGTTAAAAACAGACAGGACAAAGAATAACGACACATTATTTTCCTGAGACGTTTGCAACAGCATATAGGTCACTAATCACACAGAAACAGCTAAAATTCTTTGTAACCTCGTTTATAATGCGCAGGTATGGTATTGGAAGAATTTACAAGTTAAAATTCACCCATTACCCATGCAAATATTAACGAAATATGTCATACATGCAAATATCTTACTGCTTTCATTAGGCATTTCTACTTTATGACATTCTTATATTCTTTAATTTTCGTGAGCTACTATGAGGGCCTACATAAACAAAACAACCTTCACTTATTTCTATATAACGGTGATTTTAGACAACAGAGTTATTCGAGTGCATCCGTGGCTTTACTGCCGACATGACAGATTCAAGACCATTGTTTTCGCATTGTATGTTTGCTCTGCTGTTTCCCTCAAATAAACGTATTATAGTAAGTGAATTAGTTAATAAAAATTTCTCCTTATTGCCCTTAAATAACATCACGTTATTTTTTGTTTTCTATTGCTGGCGATGCTTTCAATTCTCTATAAATATTTTTATTTCTTTAATAATGCAGATTCATATTACATTACTATCCAGAAAAGCTTAAATTTCTTATCGTTACTGATTTTCATCACAGTATAACACGTGTTGGACTGCGACGATAACAACTTTGTTGTAGCTTCCAGTTTGCGGAACTGGCGGCCGTTTAAGGGAGGGCCTTACACTATGGATAGGCGTGGAGGGGAGTGAATGGGCGGGACTTGTTCCGGGTGAAATCCTAGCGCTATGGGCACGTCTGACTGTGGGTATTGTATCACAGACACCGCCCCTTCGACTGTTCAGAGATGTCCCTAAACCCGCCCAAAGATGTGCACAACCATGCATGAGCAGCACCTATTAGGCGGAGGGGGTTCGACAGCCGATCAGCTCCAGTCATTCCACCAAGAAGGAGGTAGATGCCCTGTCTTGTCTGTAGATCTACCATGCCGTGGTTCGATCGCATCCGCATTGTTACTTTGTGCCAGAAAGGGCTTTCAACAAGGAATTAACCAAAGCGATGTTTTTCGGACATCGAGAAGATAGAGACATGAAGTGTCGATGACATGCCTCGCTCAGGCCGCCCAAGGGTTAGTACTGCAGTGGATGACCGCTACCTATAGATTATGACTTGGAGGAACCCTGACAGCAACGCCAACATGTTGAATAATGCTTTTCGTGCAGCCACATGATATCGTGTTACGACTCAAACTGTGTGCAATGGGCTGCATGATGCGTAACTTCGCTTCTGACGTCCACGGCGAGGTCCATATTTGCAACCACGTCACCATGCAGCGCGTTACAGATGGGTCGAACAATATGCAGAATGGACTGCTTAGGACTGGCATCATGTTCTCTTCACCAATGAGTGTCGCATATGTCTTCAACCAGACAATCACCAGAGATGTGTTTGGAGGCAACCCAGTCAGGTTGAACGCCTTAGACACACTGCCCAGCGAGTGCAGCAAGATGGAAGTTCAATGCTGTTTTGGGGTGGCACTATGTGGAGCCGACGTACGCCGCTGGTGGTCATGGTCGGCGCTGTAATAGCTGTACGATAAGTGGAATGCCATCCTCCGACCGATAGTGCAACCGTATCGGAAGCATATTGGCGAGGCATTCGTCTTCATCGACGACAATTCGCGCCCCCATCGTGCACATCTTGTGAATGACTTCCTTCAGGATAACGACATCGCTCGACTAGAGATGCCAGCATGTTCTCCAGACATGGATCCTATCAAACTTGTTTGGGATAGATTGAAAATGGCTCTTTGTGGACGACGTGACCCATCAACCACTCTGAGAAATCTACGCCAAATCGCCGTTGAGGAGTGGGACAATCTGGACCAACAGTGCCTTGATGAACTTGTGGATAGTGTACCACGGCGAATACAGGCAGTGCATGCATCAATGAAAAGGACGTGCTACTGGGTATAAGAGGTATCGGTGCGTACAGCAATCTGGACCACCACCTCTGAAGGTCTCGCTGTATGGTGGTACAACATGCAATGTGTGGTTTTCATGAGCAATAAAAAGAGCGGAAATGATGTTCGTCTTGATCTCTATTCCAATTTTCTGTACAGGTTCCGCAACTCTCGGAACCAAGGTGATGCCAAACTTTTTTGTTGCGTGTACTTTGTTATCCTCGATCTTAAACTTCATCTCCTTAACAGCACTCATCTTGCGAAAAACATGCGCATCCTTTACACGTACACAATGGAATAGCGGATAGGTTTCGGTAAATAACAACAACAATTCAGTTCTGAAGAAAAAATTTGACTCTCAATGCAGAGATACATTTAACTTACGCACTACAACGGTAACACTAAAAATAAACGCCGCTCGAAAAGGTCGTGAAGGCCCAACGGTACCAACTGGCCGCCGTGTCACCCTCAGCTCACAGGCGTCATTAAATGCGTGTATGGAGGGTTACGTGGTCAGCACACCGCGCTCTCGGCCGTATGTCAGAGGCCGGAGCCGCTACTTCTTAATCAAGTACCCCTGTTTGCCTCACAAGGGATGAATGCCGCCCGCTTGCCAACAGCGCTCTGCAGACTGGATGAGCACCCTTCCAAGTGGTAGTTAAGGCCGACATCGATTAACTTCGAAACTACAATTAAATTAATAGCATTAGCTGCTGACAGGCGTTGATATATATCAACGGGGAAAGTTGAAAATGTGTGCTCCGACCGGGACTCGAACCTGGGATCTCCTGCTTACATGACAGACGCTTTATCCATCTGAACAACCGAGGGCACAGAGGATAGAGCGACTGCAGGGATTTATCTCTGGCACGCTCCACGTGAGACCCACATTCTCAAATTATAGTCCACACACTACACTGGTAGCGTCCCTGCCATTATACTCATTGCTCGTGGTAGTCAATCCACCCAGGCCCGTAAGAGTTTAGGCAAATCGTGTGCATCCACACTGAAGAGGGTCATCAGCCGGTTAGCCTTAACGATATGAAGATGACATCTGTTCTTTCGGACATGTCGCTTAACTTCGTTGATCTGGCAGGAAGTGGTGTTAGCACAGCGGCAAGGCTGTTGACACAACAGTAACACTTGTTGAGAATATATTTTTCCAGTAGAACTGGATGAGAAAGTTCACAACTTTATTATTTATAAATCTACGCTAAAAACAAATGCAGATATACTTTTTTACTGCTGCACCTATTTCCCACAGTCTCAATATCATAGATTGAATGGTAATTCTGGTGGATTGCTGACACTTCGAAACTAATCGGTTTTGGATAGCTAGCGACAGTTGAAACTTAAAAACTGTTCCATTTACATGACGCACATGGTGCTTTTATGCTTTTGTTTACATTTGTAACTTTCTTTACTTTTTTATATTTTTTCACATTCGATGTGCATATATACATAACGTTTACAGTTTTATGTATGTACACTAAATCTAAAGCAGAGATACTTTTTTACTGCTATACGTAAATCCCACAGTGCCAATAGTATATGTAAAACAAAACACATAAACATACATTTTTCTTGTTTTATTGTTTTCTGCACATGGTGTGTGTATAAACAGATGTACAAAGTACACACAAGTAAGTCAATATTTCCACCACAAATGAACACACACATACACACACACCATCTCACCCACCCACTTAATTTGACTACATTCCATTACCCTCGTTTTGCTTTTGTTGATGTTCATCTTATATCCTCCATTCAAGACACTATCCATTCCGTTCAACTGCTCTTCTAAGTCCTTTGCTGTCTCTGACAGAATTACAATGTCAGCGGCGAACCTCAAAGTTTTTATTTCTTCTCCATGCATTTTGATACCTACTCCGAATTTTTCTTTTGTTTCCTTCACTGCTTGCTCAATATACAGATTGAATAACATTGGGGAGAGGCTACAACCCTGTCTCACTCCCTTCCCAACTACTGCTTCCCTTTCATGTCCCTCGACTCTTATAACTGCCCCCTGATTTCTGTACAAATTGTAAATAGCCTTTCGCTCCCTTTATTTTACCCCTGCCACCTTCAGAATTTGAAAGAGAGTATTCCAGTCAACATTGTCAAAAGCTTTCTGTAAGTCTACAAATGATAGTAACGTAGGTTTGCCTTTCCTTAATCTAGCTTCTAAGATAAGTCGTGGGGTCAGTATTGCCGCATGTGTTCCAATATTTCTACGGAATCCAAACTGATCTTCCCCGAGGTCGGCTTCTACTAGTTTTTCCATTCATCTGTAAAGAATTCGCGTTAGTATTTTGGATCCGTGACTTATTAAACTGATTGTTCTGTAATTTTCACATCTGTCAGCATCTGCTTTCTTTGGGATTGGAATTATTATATTCTTCTTGAAGTCTGAGGGTATTTCGCCTGTCTCATACATCTTGCTCACGAGATGGAAGAGTTTTGTTAGGCCTGGCTCTCCCAAGGCTGTCAGTAGTTCTAATGGAATGTTGTCTACTCACGGGGCCTTGTGTCGACTCAGGTCTTTCAGTGCTCTGTCAAACTCTTCACACAGTATCGTATCTCCCATTTCATCTTCATCTACATCCTCTTCCATTTCCATAATATTGTCCTCAAGTACATCGCCCTTGTATAGACCCTCTATATACTCCTTCCACCTTTCTGCTGTCCCGTCTTTGCTTAGAACTGAGTTTCCATCTGACCTCTTAATATTCATGCAAGTGGTTCTCTTTTCTCCAAAGGTCTCTTTAATTTTCCTGTAGGCAGTATCTATCTTACCCCTGGCGAAATAAGCCTCTACATCCTTACATTTGTCCTCTAGCCATCCCTGCTTAGCCATTTTGCTCTTCCTGTCGATCTCATTTTTGAGACGTTTATATTCCTTTTTGCCTGCTTCCTTTACTGCATTTTTATATTTTCTCCTTTCATAAATTAAATTCAATATTTCTTCTGTTACCCAAGGATTTCTACTAGCCCTCGTATTTCTACCTACTAGACCCTCTGCTGCCTTAACTACTTCATCTCTCATAGCTACCCATTCTTCTTCTACTGTATTTCTTGCCCCCATTCCTGTCAATTGTTCCCTTATGCTCTCCCTGAAACTCTGTACAACCTCTGGTTTAGTCAGTTTATCCAGGACCCATCTCCTTAAATATCCAGCTTTTTGCAGTTTCTTCAGTTTTAATCTACAGTTCATAACCAATAGACTGTGGTCAGAGTCCACATCTGCCCCTGGAAATGTCTTACAATTTAAAACCTGGTTCCTAAATCTCTGTCTTACCATTATATAATGTATCTGAAACCTGTCAGTATCTCCAGGCTCCTTCCATGTATACAACCTTGTTTTATGATTCTTGAACCATGTGTTAGCTATGATTAAGTTGTGCTATGTGCAAAATTCTACCAGGCGGCTTCCTCTTTCATTTCTTAGCCCCAATCCATATTCACCTATTATGTTTCCTTCTCTCCCTTTTCCTGCTACCGAATTCCAGTCACCCATGACTATTAAATTTTCGTCTCCCTTCACTATATGAATAATTTATTTTGTTTCATCATACATTTCTTCAATTTCTTCGTCATCTGCGGTGCTAGATGGCATATAAACCTTTAGTACTGTAGTAGGCGTGGGCTTCGTGTCTATCGTGGCCACAATAATGCGTTCACTATGCTGTTTGTAGTAGCTTACCCGCACTCCTATTTTTTTATTCATTATTAAACCTACTCCTGTATTACCCCTATTGTTTTTATAACCCTGTATTCGCCTGACCAGAAGTCTTGGTCCTCCTGCCAGCGAAATTCACTAATTCCCACTATATCTAACTTTAAATTATCCATTTCCCTTTTTAAATTTTCTAACCTACCTGCCCGATTAGGGGATCCGACATTCCACGCTCCGATCCGTAGAACGCCAGTTTTCTTTCTCCTGAGTCACCCAACTGTGGGTTCTTTGCCTTTGCATGCCTATGGACACATTGTAAAATGTGTTGAGATAGATGTGTGCCAGTCTTCCAGATGGAATGATAGCAACAGTGAATAAGGCAGTCGACAATGGTCAATTGCCCTCGTATATTCATAACATGTTACTTCACGCCACTGCACGGAACCTGAATTTCTCTGTAGTCAGTAGCGAGCCAGAGTGTGAATCAGACATTCAAGAAAGCTACGGGCTCCCAGGAAAACGTCCTCTGCAGATGGATACAAAACATCAGGTTTTAAGATGAAATCCATTTGATAACGACATAATAGTCTGAAAGATTCCATTAATTATGTACACATTGGAAAAGTCCCCCACAGATCCCTCGCTCAAGGAAAAGAAGTATGGCAGCATTGGTCAGTAATTCAATGCTGCACTTCATTTCCTTCAGCATAGCATCTAAAGAGAACCCAGGCGACATGTAATAAAGGGCTGGATCCAGAGAATATGTGGTCATGCATCGTCTGTGTCTATGTAAGGCCATGCATAGTCTCCTAAAGTGGAGATGTTGAACTCCCGCCAGACGTTCACGGTGTGCTCATGCTCAGCGTCCATTATGGTATCACCTGCAATGTTGCTGGAGAATGCATTTATGTTGGGTAGCCTCGTGTTGTTAAGTTTTGGCATACTATCTACATACTCGTATGGGATAACCCGCTTCCTACTCAGAAGTTGAAATTTTCCCTAGTCTGGAAATGCTGGTTGAGTGAAGTGCGTATCATGCCCAGATTAGAGTTTCAACGAGTTTATGGAATGGCACCTGCTTAAAATATAGTGTATCAAGGAAGTGGAGTGTAATTCTTGGCGCGATTCTTTTAGAAAATGAAATGCATTTCTCGACGCTCTCAGGTAGGACATTGACCTGACTTTCCTCCCAGCCCGAATCAGCCAAGTGCTCAAGATAGTAAGCATCATATCCACATAAATTATGGAATGGGTATAGGCCTTGGTAACTGGTGCTTCAAATTGCAAATATTGTGATCTTCGCCACGGAACTTCGCCGTAACAGGACAGTGGTCGCTATGAGGAATTTCCGCTTTTCTATCTAACGGCAGCTAAGAAATATGGCAGTCAGCTGTGTTACTACACAAATCTTCATTCTCCTTCAATTCGGTCATTGCAACGTTGTCGCTGTAAAGCTTATCAACCTACCATGATAACTTTTCGAGCTCAGTGAGAAGCCAAACCGCAGAAGTACCTCCAACGTAAGATTTGTGGTGGTTAAGACTTGAATCATAGGACGATACAATTTGGTATGCTGTCGTATATGATACGTGTTTTTCTGTAAAGGTAATACGCGAGTCAGCAGGGTCACCTTCAAAGTGAGTTACAAGAACAAGGAGACATTCGAAGTCGGCGTACATTACAAAAGGGCATCACTTCTGTTGATGAGCATTTTTAAACTTTATGAATTTGTTTTCCTCGGTAGGCATGGTAAGATGTAGCAGGACTTTGTAAATACAATTTACTAGACTATTGCTTATAACTTGTCTGAGGAACAGGCACTGAGGCACTTTCAGCAAATTTGTTTTTTTACACTTGTGGCCACTCAATTGAGAGAAAAGAATTCGGGTCATGTCTTTGATCCAAACGCAACGATAATAGTCACCTTGAGGAAAGAGTAGCTTGTTTACACGCATCTTATGCTCACTGGCAAATTCTGAGAAATGGAGGGGGCTGATGACTACGTGCTTGTCCCACTCGCATCTGGCTTGCTCTTCTTCTCCAAGCCATGTACATGAATTGAGCTTCCAGTATTCTGAGCCACAGATTTACGTATGTGGCGGATCTTAATGGGGAACTCGATGGCGTCAAAGTTATAACACTTATGAATGTCGCGGTACCTAGAATATTGATATTTGTGCTCTGGATGTAGCTTTTAATTTCTTTCACAAGTCAGGATTTACAATGCAAAAAACCCTCATCCTTTTCATTTTGAATATCGATACACACACCCTTATAAGCTATACATTTAGGAATCTCTATATAGCTAGACCCTCCATTTACTGGATCATAGACATGTGTATGGATGTCAAGGTGTAGGGCCCTGCTGAGTGCTTTAGCTCACCCCCTAACTTCCATCTCGGAAAACTGGGCCAGTATAGCTCTATAGGTAGATTCATGAAACCAATTGGTGATTGACGCACTCTGCGTTATCACGTCATCCCCCCCCCCCCCCCCCCCCCCCCAAAGGTAATGAAGACTTGTTTCTTCAATATCAGAGGTGACTTTGGATGGGCGGGGGAGTACAACAGTTCGATGCACAGCACCGCCCTGTATTTGATGACCCCGATACTGTGGATCATTGACGATCCTGAGGAGCTTCATTTTCAGGACAGGAAGGTTCGGTCATAGAACTCCGACAGGGTCACCGTACTCTCCTGTCAGGTTCTAGATACTTGTGAACGAGATTTACTCCTCAAAGGCGTTTGCAATCACCAAGTATTCTAAAAGGACAGGAGAGGATATGGCCAATAGCCACAGGACCATCTCTATTACCAATGCTATAACTAAAACTAGATGTCGAAGCTGTTTGTGGTGAAGTGTTGAGAGTATATGTCGTACCCTCCAAAACTGGCGAGGATCAGATGATGGTGGAGGAGGTTGGGGAGATGCTGCAGTACTGAGCCAGTGCAAGCACTCTGGTTGCTCCAGGCCTGACACACTTGCCTGAGAGAGGGTGGTATTTGGACACCAGAGCGATGCTGTGGCAGCATGGGGGGGGGGGGGGGCATTGGGGATGGCACAGGCGGCAGTGTCGGCGACGGCTCCTCGCATGGCGACTAGCGGTGGCCTAGCCTGTGAGGAATGCTGCACAGGACTCCACCTTGATGTTATAGGCTCCATCACCCCTGGTACCTGGGCCATGGCGTATTGCTTGAATTGAACAGCAGATACAGCCGTTGTACAAGAGAGAGGGAGAATAATGGACACAATTAAGTACAACGTTGCAGACATCGCCAGCGGCTGCAAGGAATGAAGGAACAAAGATTAACGGATATGTACGAAATTCTTAGTGAAAAAGTGTCATGTAATGACTCAGTGGCTGACCACTAAATAAAAGCAACATTTTATGTAACGAAGAATATGTATATATTTCTTACGACGATATTACTGCTGCTACTGCCGCTAAAACTCTTCAACAATTTGGTGGATGTATCTGAACACACATGCTATGAAACCTTTTTAACGTCAAAATCTCAACACAGAATGATTCGATACTACGAAATTTTTGATGAAAATATGCTTCGAAATCTCAACTTGATACAGTGAAACTCTTTGCAGAAATATACACAGCCAAATACAACCTCATGTTATGAAATTAAAAGTGTGCTTAGTTGGTAATTCACATTGCCTCGGGCGTTTGCCACCACTGGTCTTGCCGCTGCTTCTTGTTGCTGCTGATTGGTTCATTTTAGACAAAGTGATGCACGTAGCTAAGGAGCAACCACACTGGCTAGCTGACACTGACTGACATCCACACACTATTTCGCCCAGGGAGCCAATAGGAGTGTACCATTCTAGCCCACCTCCTGATGAATGCTGCTCTTGGCACACAGGACAAGTTGGTGCTTGTCTGCCAGATATGGATTTCACACACTTCTGCATGGTGGTTATGGTACACTCTGGAAACACCAACTTGTTCCACTTATCTGTTATTTGTGCTGGGCGAACTCTTTGATCCAGCCCGAAAGGTCACTTCCAGTCGCTCGTTCAGTCTGTGGCGAGCTGCAGCCACTGAAGAACGTGTCACATCGTGGTGCATGAGGTGACTGGCCGTGCGATGACAACGGTCGTGGGGCCCTGAGCAGGCATAATACATTCTCTTGGACACCTTCACGTGGTGCTGCCTGGTGCTTGGTGAATGGTGTGTGCTTTACGATCGAAAAATTTTTAACAGTGTAATTAGCTGTGATGAGAGTTCCATCACAGTATTCCTTGTGTGATCAAAATAAAAATGCGATCGATGTAATTACTTCTTTTCGATGTATTTTACATGACCCACATCTTCCCAAAAGCAGAGAATGACGGGAAAGAGACATCCAACCACTGAAAATTGAATTTTTATAAATAAACAATATAACCTCGTCTATGTAACTGAATTTTCTGTTCCTCTCTACCATAGGACTGCCAATTTCCAGGTAGCAGGGGAAGGTGAAGTTGGGGGGGGGGGAGGGATTTCCCAGAGGGGAGGACTTAGTTAACTGATCAACTTAAATAATTTGTCAATCAAACTGATAGATTGGGAGGAGGCTATTCGAATAGCTCAGACTTGAAAGTGTACTGGAAAGCAAGAGAGGAAAGGGTTGAAGTTCTCCAGAGGGGATGGGATGGGGAGGGGGAGAGGTGGGGGGAGGTTTTACAGAAGGATGGATTATCCCCAGTGGGTCATAATCCATTTAGCAGAATAACCGGTTAAGGAACTGTCAATCAAAATAGAACAATAGGTCCCTTAATGTATACTTGCGCCTGATGCAGGCAACCTACACTAACGAACTGTCCTGATACACCATTTGCCCTACTACTATCGTAGATAATCCCACATTGTGCACACACAACAGTATTGCCTAACGTCAAAGGCGAGATATGTGCAAAGATAATAAAATGAGTAAGTGTAAACATAGAACTTTATTCATTATAGTCTTAGTCCAGTTAGTCGGTGCTCATCTGATTCAATCATCCCATCATTTTCTCACTTCTCTTTTGCAGCCTGAAACAGTATATTCTGACTTTTTAGATAAGAAGTCTGGAATATGTCTTGATCGAAATGTACTTGTTAGTTACTAGCTAATGCTGCCACAGAATTCAGTTCCCAGTAAACATGACAAGGTTTTTTGACGTTGTGGTTACAGAGAAAACCCAAGTAGCAGATGTACAATATGCTGTAAGGAGCATTTCCTTTTGTTTTATTGATTCAAAATAGGTTTTGAGCATTAGCTCCCAGATGAGATGCAGTCAAGTCACTGTTTCAGACTTAGCGTCGTTGCACACCTGTAAGCTCATTTTCAGCTGCGTTAGGCTCGTTCACTCTGAATACTCTTGAATATTTCCGTTTATCAGTATCTGAAAGTCATGAGGATTTCTAGCATGCCTGTAGATAGCTTGGTTCAAATGGCTCTGAGCACTATGGGACTTAACATCTGTGGTCATCAGTCCCCTAGAACTTAGAACTACTTAAACCTAACTAACCTAAGGACATCGCACACATCCATGCCCGATGCTGGATTCGAACCTGTGACCGTAGCGGCCCCGCGTTTCTATACTGAAGCGCCTAGAACCGCTCGGCCACACCAGCCGGCCTGTAGATAGCGTCACGTAGCTCTTTTCAGTTGTGAGCACACAGTGAGCACATAAAAGTGCCTACAAAATAGTGTCTCTCGCCATGTGTGAGTGTCTGAGAGATTTCGCCTTATTTCATGCAACCTACACATCATAACTGTCACACATTTCGTTCTTCATGACAACTGTCCGCTGCACACTGCAGCAGTAATGAGCACGTACCTGCAGCGTTTTCGATGGTTAGTGTTTGATCGCTCAAAATACAGTCCAGACGTGGCTGCCTCTAATTTTCATTTCAGCTGACATGGACTGCTGGCTAAGAAGACAACATTTTGGCACAGACTACAAGATGCAGATCAGTTTAAATAATTGGCAGAAATCCCAGGCGGCTGCTTTCTACGACGAGGGTTGGAAAGTTGGTACAATACTATGACAAATGCCTCAGTGGGAGTGGCGACTATGCAGAGAAGTAGCTGGAAGGTGTAGCTAACTATTGCAAATAAAACATTTTTGATTTTCACTGTCATTTCCATTTCACGACCGATCGGACCTTACTTTCCGAACAGTGGGAATGGCGTTCACATACCCTTACCACCGTCCGGATTTGCGACTTTACTGTTATAAGTTTCAGTAAGTGTTGCTAACCGGGCTGACCAACCGTGCGTGTTGCGGAAAATGTTAGTGTAATCAGACAGTGTAATGGCGATTGCTACCTCCGGTTATCGAAAACTCAGGTAGTATCGTCGCAGGAGTAATGTACATGGCTTCAGAGGAATTCCTACAGATGTTATCGTTCTGTTGCAATGTAATCTTTCGTGAGATATACAACTCTGTGGAATGAAGATACTCAAGAGTATATTTTGCTGACACTTTTGACTTTGAGTATCAGATGGTTTTTCGAGTGACCAGGTCCACGTGTATGTTCGATGTCATTCATCAAATAACACTCGTGAACTATGAATATCATGTCAATAATATACAGTCAATTTGCCTGCTTCTGCGGTATAATCAGTATTCGTATATATGAGGCTCATCAGCCAAAAAACAGAAAAAAAGAAAAAGCACCTACAGTCCCGAGGGAAATATAAGGCACCTAATACCCTCTCACTAGAACGCACAACATCAAAAGATCGGTTGCAAACTAATTCAAGGCTGTGAAGGAAGAGTCCAATTAACTGACTGGATGTAACGATCCCACTCGCAATCTGACATTCGCTGAAGGCATTCTACTTTATGGCAACCGGTAGATATTGAGTGGAGCAATTCTCTCTTCCAGAACCAGCACAATAAACAAAAATAATTTATCAGCTATTGCAAAAGTGAATAACACACGTATTGCATATGATACAGTTTACGGTGCAAGTGAAGCTGAAACGCTACTTACTGAAAGAGGAGGTCATGTACGTAAGTTTCTGCGGTGAGAAGCGCACCATTAATCTGACTCACCTAAAAAGGATGACAACCTAACGCATTTTCTGCGTTCCACACACGCAGAACGAGTCTGAACGTCCATGTATAGCTACTTAGAATCCGCTCGGTGTTTTGCAGTCTCTTAGCTACAACACTCTTTCTTTATCCGCCAGTCTTCTGACTGGTTTTATGCGGCCCTCCACAGATACCTGCCGTATACCAGCCTTTACCTCAGAGTAGCACTTACACTAAAACATCGACAGTAAACTTCGATCCCAGTCTTAGTCAACTGTTTTCACCCTCTACGGCTCCCATAGCAACATGGAAGCTATTCCCCGATGTCTTAAAACACTTCGTATTATCCTGTCCCTTCGTCTTGTCAGTGTTTTCCCGAATCACTTTCCTCGCCGATTCTGCGGACGAGTTCCTCATTTTTATTTCATCAGCCTATGTAATTTTCAACATCCTTCTATAGCACCACCTTTCGATCGCCTCGATTTCTCTTCTTTTCTCAGGCAGTAAGTCACATCGATACAATGCTACTTCCACGAATACATTCATAGAAATATATTCCTCAAATGAATCCCTATATTTGATACAAGAATACTTCCATCAGCTAGTAACGCTCTCAAGACCTGTATAAGTCTGCTCAAAACCCTCCTTACTTTGTTCTTCATGTCTAATTTTGCTTCTAAGGTAACAGAATTCCTTTACTTCGTATACTTCGAGGTCCATAATTCTGGCTTTAAGTATATCGGCAATCTCATTTCTGCTTCTTCTCATTACTTTAGTCCTTTTTTAATTTACTCTTAATTCATTTTATGTGCTCATTAGACCGGTTATTCCATTCAGTAGGCGCTGTAATTATACCTCACTTTCACTGATGACATCAGTGTTATCGGCCAATCTTATTATTGACGTTCTTTCACCTTGGGCTTTAGTTCTACTCCTGAACCTGAAAACAGTAGTTAATGCCCAAGAATTTTCTTTAGGGTGCTCTCCTCTTTTTATGCTGAAGTTCATTCCCAATATACCTCCATTTTCTCACGTGATCACAAGTGCTTAATATTAACACATGCTGCTTGGTCAGAGCCGCACTCCAAATAGTGTGCCATGGAAAAATGTTATTTAGCAGAAAGCTTTTTCCGACACCTAGCTTAACGTAGCTAATAGATTGACCTCTACTTTTTTTTCTGCCTTTGCAGGCAGAATAACGAGTATGGCCAGTATGGTTTGGTTCACTTCTCCTACACACAGTCACTATTTTTATAATCAATCAAACGATATTCATCAGCTTATGGGCGCCCGTATTGGGTATTCTCCACTGTTTTGACGCTTGCCTATTTGGCCCATTATATTGCACGCATCAGAAATATAGCTTCCGCTAGATTTTGTATGATTTAAACACTATTTAATGTTGGTATTTACTGTCTAAAGGCACTTAATGGCAGGACGTAGCCCAGTTACTACGCATCACATCTTTTTCGTCATACAACTTTACTTAATTTTGTGATAGATCAAGTTAAACTATATATACGAGGGTTGGAACTTGAATAGTGGCAACTATTTGTTTACATCTCGCAAAAAAATAGATAAATGTTCCAAAGTTTTAATGACCTTTAAAAGTAGTCACCAACATTGTGTATAATCGGTTATCAAGCAATGTGGAAGTCGTAGGACACTCTTAGCAGTGCCAGTTGTGTCGACAGTTCGAGCGGCGCGGTCTATTTCCCGACGAATTTGTAGCAGTTCTGAAGCGAATGTCGTGAAGTGTTTGCTTCAGTTTAGAAATCGGGTTGAACTCACGAGGGCTTAAGTCAGGGGAGAGCAGTAAGTGGTACAGCACTTAGCAGCCCCATCAGTCAAACAAATCATTAACAGCTTGCACTATACGTGATTAAGCGTTGTCCTGCAAAATGATGATCAGGTCCTGCAGAAAGTATCATCACTTCTGTCTCTAAGCCGGTCGTAGGCTTTGTTCCAAAAATGAACAGCATAGAGACAGAAGTGATGACACTTTCTGCAGGACCTGACCATCGTTTTGCAGGCAATGCTCAAGCACGAACAGTGCCAGCTGTTACTGATTTATTTGAATGATGGGGCTGCTAAATGCTATATCACCTACTGCTCTCCCCTGACTTAAGCCCTCGTGAGTTCAAATCCGATATCTAAACTGAAGGGAACACTTCACGGCATTCGCTTCAGAACTGCTACAAATTCGTTGGGCGATAGACCGTGCCGCTCGAACTGTCAACACAACTGACACTGCTAAGAGTATCCTACGACTTCCACATCGCTGGCAACGGGTTATACACAATGCTGGTGACTACATTGAGGTCAGTAAATCTTTGAAACTCGTATCTATTTTGTAAAATCTGTAAATAAACAGCTGCCACTATAAAAGTTCCAACCCTCGTATATGGGTGGCATTTTAAGATCAAGGATAAGGGCTAAGTGAAGAAGATGGGAGTAAGCCTCAGTGAAAACCATTCATTCCTGGACGAGACCTGTTTCACCTGCCCTATATTGAGCCAACAATACCTTACGAAACGAAATTGGCATATAAGGTGAATTCACTAAGTAACAATAAACAGTAAGTGAATTCGAAAACCGAATAGCAACTGAGATGTTAGAGGAGTAGGACGCCAAATGTGGCCGACGTGGAGGAGGAGTGGCATCACAGGATATGTTAATTTCCACTGTCTATACTCTTACAAATAAATTCATAAAACTTTCTCAGAATGACTAGGAAGGTTTCAGGATTCACAATCATAGCAGTGGAAGCTCAAAAGCATAACAAAATATATTTCTTTTAAATGTGAAAGTTCACCATTTTTCCACTTACTATTGGCTGCATTTCTTGCTATAAGTGCCCTTTTCTTCATAAGAAAGAGAGATTCTTCGATGAATTTTGCACAGCATACAAACCATCCTTACAGTTGCATGAAACTCTTGAATTTATGTAATACATGAAAAAATGAATGAGATGTTACGTTTTAAACTTCGTGTTCAGTAAAAACTAAAATTTTATGGTTAATTATCTCAATTTTCCAATAGATTCGGAAAATTCTAGAGTTTTGCGTTAAGCAGTTTGTGTTTAATAAGCATACCAAGTTTGATAGTAATAGTATGTTTATTTTGGATGTTACATTTACCTTAGTACAGAAATTTGTGTTTTACGTAAAATGGCCTTTGAAGTTTCTGCACGTATTTTGCATTCATTTAGAACTGTTCAGCACCATAAGCAGGTCCTTTTTCATTTTCTAAATCAGTTCTCTTCCTTTTCACATTCCTATGATACACTCTTCTTGATTTATATACTTTCACTACACACTCTCTGTCTATCGAATAGCCGGCCGAAGTGGCCCAGCGGTTCTAGCCGCTACAGCCTGGGACCGCAGATTCGAATCCGGCCTCGGGCATGGATGTGTGATGTCCTTAGTTTATTTAGGTTTAAGTAGTTCTAAGTTCTCGGGGACTGATGACCTCAGCAGTTAAGTCCCATAGTGCTCAGAGCCATTTGAAGCATCTATCGAATACAAAGCATTGATGCAGTTCACTCCGGCCTTAATTCCCATATTCTCTGAAACATATTTCCTGCTTTGGACATCATCATTAGAACATGAAAATGCATCAAAACAGCAATAGCAAGTGCATTTCTTCCCACAAAAATGGTTTTTGGCAATCTTTCCCATACACATTGGTCAAAACTTTTATTTGCATTTTGGGTACCACCATGAAGACATTTCTTCAATAAGTTTTCATTTGCAAAGTGCCTGAATACAGGTTTGATGGCTTCCATTACAGCAGTTGGTAGAGAATTCCCGTGATGATTTTCTTCACCACCAGCAATTGACGTTTGGTAGCCACATCATGACTGACTTTCTTTTGGGCACAAGTTGTGGATAGGGTTATTGTCTGTGAACATTTTGTGGAAGAATAAGAACCAAACTGCTTGCTTCATATTTTTCTAGTCCTCTGTGTTCCTTCTTATTGTGGAGCCATAATATGTTTGTAGCTTGTCACTTTCTGCATCCGTCATTAGCCCTCTCCATTTTATTCCATTCCCACCAAAGAGTTTTTTCCCCGACAAATCTTGTGTCAGCCTTTTAAGTCTAGTGTCAAGTCTTTTCTGTACATGTCTCACACACTCCAACTTCTGCACAATTGTCTGAGCTGTAACTGGAGCACATTTTCGAACCTCAAGGAAAGCTTTATTATCACCATCGCCAAGGTACTTCAAATATCGTAGGCCACGGGAGGCAACAGATCTAATAACCATGCTGACAACTCCCTGCACTTCCATACCTCCACTTGAGCCTTTACAGTTCATATTACATTCATGGTCTGGAATCCCTTTCACACAA
Organism: Schistocerca serialis cubense; assembly: GCF_023864345.2. NCBI lineage: Eukaryota > Metazoa > Arthropoda > Insecta > Orthoptera > Acrididae > Schistocerca > Schistocerca serialis. The sequence goes on along the minus strand of NC_064638.1, from coordinate 350,458,994 downwards.
CTGTGACAAAATTTGCTCAAATCTTCAACATCTAGTATTCTGCCAGTGTCAACAGATGTTGTTGTAACAACACCATTCAATGAAGTATGCCCTCTTTATTGCCATGTACCATCAAAAGCGGCCACTATGTCCTTGTCACCATCATTTTCGATAATAGATTCTTCTGCAACACTTTTCATTGATGATTCTGCCACTACCTTTACAGCCCCAAGCAGTAAGCCATACTATCTCTCACATTTTGCTGGAGGAGGTGAAAGATTTATCACTGCACCAAGTGTTGTTGCTGCCTTCGTTCCCTACCAATACAGCGCATGCCATATGATACCCACAAATTCACATCATAACCTTTGTTTACGATTTTAGATGTCATGCAAGACAACAAATCCATTGTTGTACCGTCACTGGCTTTCGCCACCTATTTCTTGTGGATAAAATCAAAACATATGAATTCTGAGAAGATGGTACTTCAGATTTATTACTCCGTTCAATACTTTCCCTCATGGAATGGAATCGATACATTATGTCGTATTAACTTGTAAAGCTGGTTTATTCCTTTGGCTGATTAAAATCCAGTATCTTGTTCGAAACTCCATCATTGCTTAGGTATCGAAAACTAACACTTTTCCAACAAATAAAACGGCCTTCGCCTAGAAACTTCGCTAGTATTTCATCTCATTAATATACAATGAGTCAATCGAATGTAAACTTCGGCCGACTGTCTTTGGGCTGACAAATGGCAGAGGGACAGTCATGTCTCGCAGAGTTTTTTGGAGCGTTGACCAACGACAGATTTGTCAGCGAAAGTCTGAAAGGGACGCGTTTATTTTGGGGCACTTATAGTCAAAGATCTATACAAGTAATCTGTGGACGCACGCTATTTTAATGCCTTTACACACAGGCGAAGCGTCGTAGTTTTCTGTATTCATTGATGACAAGTCATTCTAATTGTCATGCTTCTGTCACAATTGGAAAATTCATTCAGTTACTGATAATTCGCGAGAACCAGAACATGCTGATTTGTCAAATGATTAGAGTCTGGCGCCAAGGTGGTTAAAGATATCCACTCAATCTTTCATTATTGGTTCTTGTACATATAATTCGTTCACAGTCTTTCTCAGCTAGATGCAAGTCATTTAATACTTTGGAAACCTTCTGCCTTCCATTACGTTCGAGTGGCATAAAGTAATGTGACTTCATAGTTGCTTTTCTTTGTGGTATTAGGAGCCACGTGCATGGCTAGTAGATACAGTTATTCCCTTGTCGCTTTATCGATGATGCACGAATTATTTGCACTATTACTTAAGGGGGGTAGGACTTCAAAAATTGAAAAAAAATCGATTTTTCAAAAATATACTGTTTTTTAGCACACACCTTCCTGAATAGTTTAATGCATAAAAAATATATATTTAAGAGATTATAAGGCACGTTATTTAGTCTTAAGTGTACCAAGATGCAGCACTACACCCCTCTGCACAGCATTCTTCTGTCATACGTAAGTGTATTTCGCTCTGTAGAATTCGAATGTTTATATTCGCGCCAGAGATTGTCATACGTGACACAAAAGACCGTTGGTATCGATACTTTCTCTGCTGCTAACGATGTGCATTGGTCTGTTTTCTGGTTTGAAAGGCTTGAAGTGTAATGTTGTGAATTTCGAAACGATTTTCATTTGGCTGTATTTTTTTGTGTTCGCTTGTGGCATATTATCGCACAAGATGCCTAGAATTCGTTGCTTCAATCGTTAACAACGTCATGAGGGCAACAGAAACACAGTAAAGCGTGCTACAACAAATGTTACACCAGTGGCTCAAGACTGCCACCTTTCCGAACCGGTAAACAAACCACCGCCGAGTGCTTCAAGAACGAAACTTGTTTTTGGTGCTAATGAAGATGGAGGCTGTGAATCTGAAGGTTCGTGTAATATTGTTTTTAATGTTAACACACTATCACAGTTAACACTGGACAATGTTGTGTGCAAGCATTGCTATGGTGTGCAAGTGTGTTTCTGTGGTGGCAGATGACAGTGCTAGGGAAGGCCTTGCTAAGAAATTATGTGTGATATGCGGCAAGTGTAACAGAGAAAATAAATTTCTTATATTCAAATACAAAATATTTATGTACTAATAATTATACGGCATTGCTCAATGAGAGACATGTATTATAAATAAAATACAAAAGATACTGAACGTTTAATAGCAACCACAATATTTAAACATCAATTAAAATGTAGATTTTGCGCAGCACTTCGTTTGTCAGTAGTTGGTTGGTTGTGTTGCGCTTTAGGGCGCAAGAAACAACTGGGGCCCAGTGAAAACTATATGACACGAAGGGAGAGAGGCGTTAAAAATCGACTATACAACAGTCCCAACTGACATAAGAGAACACAGATAAAAACAGGGACATGGAGGAAGGGCTAAAAAATATATCATACAGAAACAGAGGTCCACGACTAAAAATTAAATGACCTTCGCCGTATTCCTTTGGGGGATAAAAAGTAAAACGCGGTCGACAGCCCGCTCGTCATTTGCTGAAACTGCCGATAAATCAGACGGCAAACATAAGTGCGAGTGTAACCCGTTATGGGCATTCCGCCAGGAAATGGCGGACAGTTAAAACTTGGATGCACTGTTTACAAAGTGGTGGAGTAGCGCCACTTACCAACTGACGATGGCTAAAAAGGGAGTGCCTCACTATCTGTTGTACTGTTTGTCCTGGGGCGCTACAGTCCTACTGAGAATTTTCAATTATTTTCCACTTAATGTACATAGCTTTCGTCCTGGCATATTCTGTTCTCATTTTACTCAGCCGTCTCCATGATTTTCGAGGCAAATACATTCCTGTAAGAAGTTTGGTTGCACTGGTGTATGTTTTGTTTTTGTGATTCTGAGTTGATGCCCATTCTGATCTCCATTGTTCTTTCAAGCCACAAATGCTTGGAGTGTGTTTCCAGTTATGTTTCCTAGATTTAAGCCTGTTGTAGGGCAAGGAGCTCACCGGTATTTACTGGCAGATTTTTGGAGGGCGAGGTATGGCTGATCTTGTTCCACTCCCGAGTCATCTGTTATTGCCTAAGATTAGGATGACGATGATCGAGATAACAGGTAACCACTGAAGAGGCTTGAATATTCGTCTTCCTCATATTAATCTCATTGTGTCATTAAGGTGTACATCTGTCTTTGTAATATAACGTCTTCTACTCCCTACAAGAGAGCAATAATGCGCAACAGACTAGACCAGTGCCACTGTTCGTACTGTGTTTCCATGTGCTACTCAGCTTATCCCAGCAGTTTTTCGAATTAAGAGGTTTCTGGCTTTCAGTTTTTGTTGTGTGCTTTCGAGTTGCTTTTTAAAGGCGAGGGAGCGATCTAGATATACTGTAGGATATTTTGGGAATTGATTCTGTTTTATTTCTCTACTTGCTGTGCGGTAGCTCACATGGAAACAGCATACTTCAGTTTTTTGGGGGTTTAGGTATAACGTCCACTCCTTATTAAACGTACTTATAATATCTAGATCGTTGTTAAGTATTCGCTCAAATTGCTCATAGTCCTTAGACTGTGTAGCTATCTCCATGTCGTCAGCAAACAAAATTTTTGGGTTTTATATAATTGTAACTTCACCGGTATATAGACTGAAGAGGAGTGGAGCTAATACTGATCCCTGCAGTAATCCGTTCTAAATGATAATGAACTAGTCATATCGTGGACAGTGACTTTAAAGTAACGGTTTTTAACGTATTTACGATCAAATTTGTAATTCTTAGACTTGGAACAATTTTCATTAGGTTGAGACTCAGGCCATCTAGACACACAGTGTCACAGGCTGCTTGCTGTCAAGTCAATGTGCCACAAAAGTTTTCAGTCCTTTCTGGAAGCCAGCTTCAATAGATGAGGTTAGGTACAGAACTTGCTCACAACGTCGTCCTGTACGAAACCCTGCCTGGTAGGAATGGCCAACCTCATCAATATGATGGTAGAATCTACTGTAGATTAGCCTTCCTAATTGTTTATGGCAGACAGTTATCAGTGCTACAGGACGATATCTTCTTGGGTCACCCTGTGATTTTCCGGCTTTTAAAATGGCAAGTGTTACGGATGTCTTAAAATGGCTAGGAACTGGGCCTGTGTTCATAGTGTTTGGGGAGAACTATTGTAACCAGTTTCTAGCATGTGGTCCCCAGCATTTAATGAACTCTCGGATTATTCCATCGAGTCCAGCAGCCTTTCTCACTTCCATCGAGTCCAGCAGCCTTTCTCACTTTAAGCTATTTTGTATATTTTTCAAGTTCTGGTTTCTGTGAATGAGATAGAGAGACAGGTATCTTCTTCGGTTTGAGTACTTTAGTTCACTTATTTGTCCCTTTACCCCATCCTTGAGCTTAGGGTCCAGCGGAACTAATTCTGCTCGTTTTTTTGTACGTTGGGCTATTTGAATTCTCTTATCGTAAAATGGGTTTTGCTGTTCTAAGTTTTCATATGACAGATCACGTCTAGATTTTCTGTCAGTTCACCCCATATTTCTTTAGGTTATTTGTTAGCTGAAAGCTGTTATTGCTCATTCCAGCTGATGCTCACCCGTTTTACAGTAGTCCATGTACAGTTCTTCTGTGTTTCGGTCCCAGAAAGAAATATATTTCGTCCTGAACCCTCGAGGTATGTTGCGTTTTTGCCATTGCAATTCGTATTGCAGTGAGCAAGGAGAAGCTTTTTGATGTGGGGTGGGGTGGGGGGGGGGGGGGAATCCATCGGATTTGAGAGTCAGTCTCTTTGATGTACCAGTTCCAGTTTGTCTTCCTGAAATTCCATCTTGGTTGATGTTATTAGAAGCAGTTATAGTCGTATGTTGTTACTCGTCTGTGGTGGTTCTTTAGGAAACTCGTCGTTCTTGAGTGTTACAAGGGAGTTTCTGAACTGTACATTGTTACTGACCAGAGATCTTGATTAATATCAGTTTACCATCTTACAAACTGGACGGTTTTCAACACTTAAGCATCATAAGATAAGTATAGTTCATCCCGATTCTTTCTGTTTGCTGGTATTTCACTGTTATCATCATTACTGTTGCATCCCTATCTACACTCCTGGAAATTGAAATAAGAACACCGTGAATTCATTGTCCCAGGTAGGGGAAACTTTATTGACACATTCCTGGGGTCAGATACATCACATGATCACACTGACAGAACCACAGGCATATCAACACAGGCAACAGAGCATGCACAATGTCGGCACTAGTACAGTGTATATCCACCTTTCGCAGCAATTCAGGCTGCTATTCTCCCATGGAGACGATCGTAGAGATGCTGGATGTAGTCCTGTGGAACGGCTTGCCATGCCATTTCCACCTGGCGCCTCAGTTGGACCAGCGTTCGTGCTGGACGTGCAGACCGCGTGAGATGACGCTTCATCCAGTCCCAAATATGCTCAATGGGGGACAGATCCGGAGATCTTGCTGGCCAGGGTAGTTGACTTACACCTTCTAGAGCACGTTGGGTGGCACGGGATACATGCGGACGTGCATTGTCCTGTTGGAACAGCAAGTTCCCTTGCCGGTCTAGGAATGGTAGGACGATGGGTTCGATGACGGTTTGGATGTACCGTGCACTATTCAGTGTCCCCTCGACGATCACCAGTGGTGTACGGCCAGTGTAGGAGATCGCTCCCCACACCATGATGCCGGGTGTTGGCCCTGTGTGCCTCGGTCGTATGCAGTCCTGATTGTGGCGCTCACCTGCACGGCGCCAAACACGCATACGACCATCATTGGCACCAAGGCAGAAGCGACTCTCATCGCTGAAGACAACACGTCTCCATTCGTCCCTCCATTCACGTCTGTCGCGACACCACTGGAGGCGGGCTGCACGATGTTGGGGCGTGAGCGGAAGACGGCCTAACGGTGTGCGGGACCGTAGCCCAGCTTCATGGAGACGGTTGCGAATGGTCCTCGCCGATACCCCAGGAGCAACAGTGTCCCTAATTTGCTGGGAAGTGGCGGTGGGGTCCCCTACGGCACTGCGTAGGATCCTACGGTCTTGGCGTGCATCCGTGCGTCGCTGCGGTCCGGTCCCAGGTCGACGGGCACGTGCACCTTCCGCCGACCACTGGCGACAACATCGATGTACTGTGGAGACCTCACGCCCCACGTGTTGAGCAATTCGGCGGTACGTCCACCCGGCCTCCCGCATGACCACTATACGCCCTCGCTCAAAGTCCGTCAACTGCACATACGGTTCACGTCCACGCTGTCGCAGCATGCTACCAGTGTTAAAGACTGCGATGGAGCTCCGTATGCCACGGCAAACTGGCTGACACTGACGGCGGCGGTGCACAAATGCTGCGCAGCTAGCGCCATTCGACGGCCAACACCGCGGTTCCTGGTGTGTCCGCTGTGCCGTGCGTGTGATCATTGCTTGTACAGCCCTTTCGCAGTGTCCGGAGCAAGTATGGTGGGTCTGACACACCGGTGTCAATGTGTTCTTTTTTCCATTTCCAGGAGTGTGGTATGGTGACTACTGAAGTCAACAATGTATACACATTGGTAATTCAGGGTTGGCGCGGCGGGTGTGGCCAGTTGATATTAGATGGTTTATAAATCGACATTCTTGTCGTTCCTGATATTTCATTTGTTACAATTTCAATGTTATGTTGTCTAGTAGAGTTGACAACAATATTCCTTACGTAGCACCTACCCATTTATATATTCCAGTGTCTTAGTAATCCATTTCTATCTTCCCCCTGTCTTTGTCCATCTTCGTTGTCAACCCCTCTCTGTCCATCTCCTCAACCTCCACTTACTGTCCACCACCTTACACTACTCTCTTTCCATCTCTTCTTAATCATCTCTCTATGCACTAGCTCCTGCTTCGCCAGTCCATCTACACCTCCCCCCATCTAATTCCATCTCCTCATCCCCCTGTCCTTGTTTATCTCCTCCCTTACCTTTCTCTATGCGCCTCCTTTCCCCTCCGCCCACGTCCCACTCCGCCTTCTCTGTCCATCTCTGCTTCCCCCCTTCCCCACCACGTTATCATCCTCATACCAGTAGGAGGCCTGTGGTTGCTTGCCAAACAGTACTTCTTCCCAGATCTTAACTAATATGTGTTCCAGATTTACTTGGAATGGTTCCAGTGGTTTATGATGACATTCTTACCATTGTCTTTGTACGCGTTCACACATGCCGCATTTCACATATATTTTAACGTATTTCACAGGCATTTGTACATGTACTTCACCTGTATCTCTAGCAAAATTCGCCTTGCGGTTGCTTTTTACTTAACTCAATGTTTATGACATCCTATCTCTGATCTATGTGTCGTAAAAGGATATAATTTTGCAAACTCGTTTAGTGATTTAAATGGGTACTGTCTGCGAAAAGTTTTGTGTTATAGAGTTGGTAGCGAAGAAGCAGTAAATTAAAATGTCATACATGATGTGACAGTTTTTAATGCATCTCCGTATCTGACGTCATATCTCCTGAACCATTGTCGTACAGTGATTTAATTTTGTAGCTACATTTAGCAACATATATGGATACTGTCTGCGGAGTTTGTTGTGAACAGAGTTAGGATCAAAGAAGTAATAAATTCATACGTCAAAAATGAGAAGTTTTCCAGACTTCTTAGTGTTTATGACTTCATATCTTCTGAGTTATGTGTCACGCAATAATATAAATTCGCTGGTATATTCAGTGGTATATGGAAATAGTGACTGCAAAATGTGTCGAAAATGCAGTTAGTAGCAAATAAGTAATCAATTAAAACTTCATGTTCCATGCGGCAGTTTTACTGCTTCAACGGGGAAAATATACTAAGCGATACACTTTTTCCATTTCGTCATTTTGTGAGGATGGTCAGTGAGAAAAAGTTTTTTAAAGGTTTGAGGCTATGTGTGAAGCTTGTTGCAAGTCACTAACTGCTCTAATTCTCAAATACTGAATGACTGAAGAAAGGTTGTTCGCGTGTCGTGCTCTGCGCTGCTTTTCACCTCCAGTCCCACCCCTTTGATAGCTAGGTGATTCTTACCCACGTGGCGATTCTTCCCTGACATTAAGGGTTATGTGTACTAAGTTTCATTGAAATCGGTCCAGTGGTTTAGGAAGAGATGTGGAAAATGGAATAAATATGTATATACTTACGTACGTAGGTATACAAGTATTATGGAGACATAGATATCAGATGTCATACCGGCTACAATTCTGCATCCATCTATTTTTCAGATCGATTTCTTAGTTATTTTCTAAGTGTGTTTCCTACATTGTTATAATATTCATATTATTATCCATCGGTATTCTACTAAGTTGCTCAACATGCGTATGAGCTTGAGCCTTCTATTTTTAGTTGCAGAAAGGGAACGGGAGGTCCAATATCTTTATTGTGAGGCTTTTTAAGAGCATTACTGTTTGATTGCCGTTGCTGCCTCTGTAGTTTTCGACTGGGAGAGAAGCAACGTGTAGCGCGTCTGCCACTTGGGGAAATTTTTAGCCATTCCGCTTGAGTAGACATTTGACCAGCGTGTACCATTTTGGTGGATGGAGGTTGTTTACAGTTCAAATATGACATGATGATGGGAACACGTGTTCATCGAAGTTATCTGGACCACCTTCGTTTTGCTGATTATACTGTGCTCTTTGCTGCTAGTGCAGATAAACCTCACCAATGAATGGAAGAACTTAACAGACTAAGTTCACAAGATGTCTTGAAAACCAATTAAAATAAGAGAAAATAATACGTAAGCAAAATATCCAAAAGAAAATAGAACAAATTAAGAATGAAGCCATAGTTGTAGTGGATGGGCCTGTACATTAAGGACAGCTGAAGATAAATATTAGATTGGCACGAAAATAGATACAGTACATACAAGAATAAATTTGATTTAAAGTGCTTTTGGCAAACTGAAAAATTCTTCAGACCTTAGCTTCTGATGGTTACGAAATGTAATGTTTACTGTCAACAGGTATTACCCGTTTTGGCTTATGAGAGTGCGGAATGGTTGACTTACCGGCGTGTGACATGGCTGGTTTTCTTTCCGGCACTTTAGGCGTTTGTGCCCTTCAAGCTGAATAAGAACATGTGAAATCTGAACTCAATAGGGTGAAGGGCGGAAAAGACCGTAGGAAATGGGTAAAAGTAACAAATAACTGTTGCAAGGTGGATAGTTCTTCAACTTCATCTGTATTTGAGGTTATAGTGTCGCATAAATTTGGCTTGCTACCTGAGGCAGCAGGGGAAGAACCTCATCCAGATGTAGCTCACAGTAGGGTGCAGCAGACATCCAGCAAAGAAACTCAATGTAGGTCGGTACCAAAAGAGAGTAAGAAGAAAATAGTCTACATAGTAACGACGTCAGAGGTTTAGGCCAGATGGTACAGCAAAATTTAGGAATAGGGCAACAGATCACAAGTATTGTGAAGCCAAGTTACCTTAGCCAGGTGAAAGAAGACATAGGGAATTTGTGCATATATTTTGGTAGAGATGATGAGATTTTTGTAGGAGGTGTAGCGGGAAGCAGCCTAACTAAGGATATCAATGAAAACGTTAGGGGTGACCTGGATTTAAAAAAATTTGCAACTACAAACACAAATCTGAGGTTTGTGGAGGCCCTGCAGCGCCATGATCAGCCCTTGATTAGCACTGCTGTGAGTCATTTGAAGAATGAGTTGAACTGGACGCTGCTGATTGAAATGAAGTCCTATATGAGTGCCGTGCCTGTTGTTATAGTTGCGAGATGGATGTTTACTAGACACGTCCTACACTTGAATGGGAGAGGGAAAGATAGATTCGCTAAGCTACTTGCCGATAATATATGGGAGGCCATCATCAAACAAAGCAAGATCCCTGTGGTTACTGGTGTTAAAGAACTACGTTTTTAGGATACAATCAGGATTCAGGGAACTTGTATCGAAAGAAGTCAAAATAACAGAAGAAAAACACAAAATACAGTACTTAAGTATGCACAGAAAAGTAAGATTAGCTTACTTCATCAACATACTGTATTAGAGGACAGAGTAATAAGGTAAAGAGCTTCTTGCCTGTGTGGAAAATCTAGAGGAATCTGAAGAGACAGGGACTCTGTGCCGATATGAAGACCATATAGCCACAGGGTTAGATAAATTGCATGTAAAAGATTACACTCTAGCAGCTTACTCATGCAGAACTAATACGGGAAAATGAGTTGTTACGGACATCAAAACAGAATACAAGTTCAAAAACAATTACACAAGGAGATTTTGTAGTGGTCAGCACGATGAAGGTTGTGACTGTGAATTAATACTGAAAAATATTTCACTTTTAATTGTAACTTTGTGTAGATGTTTACTGGGAATTTTTGAAATGTTTCTGAGGAATCTGGATTCGTTACTACGCTGTCGGCTGTAGCTAGCAGTTAATAGTTTCTGGTGGCTTCAGTAGAGATTTCTTAAAGGATTTTGATAGGGAAAATGATCTGGATGCCTTATTTTTATGCTAAAATTTGATCTGAGAGATTAAAATTCCAATACAGATGACTGAAGGCAGTAGGACCCTAACTGATAACATTTTCCTTGGTGAAGCTCAAAGCAAGAAATTAACTGTACCCAGAACATATACTCTCTGTCATCATCATGCACAGTTATTTAGGATAAATAACATAGTACCATATAGTATGGATTCCCCTCAGTGAAAATGAGTTAAAGTAATTGATGACTGCAGAATAAGTGTTTTCAAGATTAGTTTACTAGAGATAACTTGGGTTGGAATTCATAATTAACCAGATGGTAACTTAAAATTTAATCTGTTCCTTGGTAAATTCATATTATAATTTGAAAATTGCTTACCACAAAAGATGATCACGAAGAACATTAAGCAACCATGTAAAAACCAGGAATCACTAGAGGGATTGAAGTATTTTGTCACAGGTAATGGAAAATATATATATGTTGCCAAGAGGAAACAGAGATCTTACAGTAGTTTCATACTGCAAAAACTACTCAAAATTAGAAAGAAGGACTATCAAAAATCTAGAACATGCACGCACTTCTAGAAATCACTAAATCCGACGGGAGACTTAAGGCTACATGGAATGTAATGAAACGAGAGACAGGACAATCAACCACAGAACGGGATGACATCGCTCTTGAATTGAATAGAAGGGCTATAAACGATCCGTCACATGTAACAAATATATTCAATAATCATTTATTAAATGTAGTAGAAGGTATGGGGGCAAACAGTTCAGGAAAATAATCACTGCATTATGTTGAAAAAAGTAACTCTCATAAAATTTAATCCTATGAACATATCACCAAATTCTTCTTCTGAAATCAAGAAATTTATATATCCTCCCTAGAATATAAGATAATCTTATTCTGATATTGTTTCCAATGGAGCACTAAAGATTCTTTCCCATACAATAAGCCCGATCGTATCTGAAATACGTAATGCATCACTCACGCATGGCATTTTTACAGAGAGAATGAAATATGCTGTAGTGAAACCACTGTTTAAGAAAGGCTACGTGATAAATATCAATAACTACCGACATGTTTCCCCGCTGACATCACTTCCTAAAATTTTTGAGAAGGTGATGAATTCTAGACTAGTAACTCACCTAAGCAACAATAATAACCCCAGCAAATCAGTTTCCATTTCAGAAGAGATTCTATACTTTGAATGCGATTAACATGTTCTCTCATCATCTTTACAAGCATTAAAAAATAATATGGAGTCAGTATTTTCTGCAACTTATCTGAGGCATTTGACTGTGTAAATCATAGTATTCCCCAAGATAACTTGAAAAATTGTGGGACTGATACTATAACAAACCAATGAATGAAACTTCCTGGCAGATTAAAACTGTGTGCCCGACCGAGACTCGAACTCGGGACCTTTGCCTTTCGCGGGCAAGTGCTCTACCAACTGAGCTACCGAAGCACGACTCACGCCCGGTACTCACAGCTTTACTTCTGCCAGTACCTCGTCTCCTACCTTCCAAACTTTACAGAAGCTCTCCTGCGAACATTGCAGAACTAGCACTCCTGAAAGAAAGGATATTGCGGAGACATGGCTTAGCCACAGCCTGGGGGATGTTTCCAGAATGAGATTTTCACTCTGCAGCGGAGTGTGCGCTGATATGAAACTTCCTGGCAGATTAAAACTGTGTGCCCGACCGAGACTCGAACTCGGGACCTTTGCCTTTCGCGGGCAAGTGCTCTACCAACTGAGCTACCGAAGCACGACTCACGCCCGGTACTCACAGCTTTACTTCTGCCAGTACCTCGTCTCCTACCTTCCAAACTTTACAGAAGCTCTCCTGCGAACCTTGCAGAACTAGCACTCCTGAAAGAAAGGATATTGCGGAGACATGGCTTAGCCACAGCCTGGGGGATGTTTCCAGAATGAGATTTTCACTCTGCAGCGGAGTGTGCGCTGATATGAAACTTCCTGGCAGATTAAAACTGTGTGCCCGACCGAGACTCGAACTCGGGACCTTTGCCTTTCGCGGGCAAGTGCTCTACCAACTGAGCTACCGAAGCACGACTCACACCCGGTACTCACAGCTTTACTTCTGCCAGTACCTCGTCTCCTACCTTCCAAACTTTACAGAAGCTCGTCTGCGAACCTTGCAGAACTAGCACTCCTGAAAGAAAGGATATTGCGGAGACATGGCTGAAATTATGGAGCCATGTTTTATCACCTGTCACAATTCTTCCAAGAAATTCATCTCCACCATTCTCGTACAGTTCCAAAAGTTCGCACAAACCTTTTTTAACGCCATCACTTTCAGTATGCTACAAACACTTCCTTCCACTATTCCATCACCAATTCGTTAACTCTCTGCACATTGTCTGCCGCTGCGAGGACAATCCTCAATATTGCCGTGCCCGCTTTCGTCACGTAACCTGCTTGCCCACCGACTAACTGTACTGAGATCGACAGCAGCATCTCCATACACCTTTTTCAACCTCTTGTGGATGTTTGCCACTGTCTCGCTTTCACAGCACAGGAATTCTATGACAGCACGTTGCTTCTAACGAACGTTAAGTGTAGCAGCCATCTTGAAGACATGCTGTGACTGCGCCACTCACGAGAACAGGTTGAACTAAGTTTGAAAAGAAGAGGGAAGGATGTATCTACACACTGTAAAACGTTAATACATGGAGGATGAAAACTGTATTTTTACAAAAATTGTGTGCATTTCTTTTGGAGTGTCCCTCGTTGTAGGAAATTCACGAAAACGAACAATTCGCTCTGGTAGTAAACTATCTAGTTCCATCTGCAATAGAAATGAAATGAAGGTGCTATACTTGTTTGCCGAATTCCAAGAAAAAAGAAAAGTCCAAAACGACGACTTAATGGAAGAAGGATATACGGCATTACAAAACGTACAGGTGTAGCGTAAACGTGCATAGTGTAATGCTGTAGAATATGGAAGAGACTTGAGACGGCCTTTATCGAGAAATAGATCTCCTATACAGTTGCTCAAAAACTTAAATATTAGGTGCTGGATGAAACATGTGTTGTGCCGGGCGGGGTGGCCGAGCGATCGCAGGTTCGAATCCTGCCTCGTGGCCGGCCCTTGTGTCCGAGTGGTTCTAGGCGCTTCAGTCTGGAACCGCACGGCCGCTACGGTCGCAGGTTCGAATCCTGCCTCGGGCATGGATGTTTGTGATGTCCTTAGGTTAGTTAGGTTTAAGGAGTTCTAAGTTCTAGGGGACGGATGACCTAAGAAGTTAAGTCCCATAGTGCTCAGAGCCATTTGAACCATTTGAGACAGCTGTTGATTAAAATGACGAAGATTTTCACAGAAGAAAGCCGCTTTCATTACGGAAATATCTCTGTCATTACCTGTTCTACTAACGAAGCAAGCATCGTTTTCTGTTTCAGTGGATTCCTCATACACTTCTCTCCTCGTTCACAATCTAGTGATTTCTTCACATTCCCTACCTTAGGGATTAAGGAGTTCTGTGCCTAAATAGTTCTTAGAAGTGCTACAAAAATTTTACGCGCTATTGCCACCACTACTGACAAAGGTTAGGTGGATGTAATTTGGATATTATTATTGGAAAGTAATTAACTGAGAATCACGAAGTGCTTTTAACGTGGTTATTATTAGGAGGACACCACTCCTAGACGGGACTGCGTCGCGCCTTGACACGTGTCCTAGACCAGCCTAGGAGGCGGCCGCGCTCTGTCCTTTCATGTCGAATTCCTGAGCCCGGCTGTGTTGCTCAGATGCCTGCGAGACGTGCTTTCCCACGTGTCGGAAACGTTGGCGCGCCACTCAGTGCCAGCCTGCCTGTTACGAGTCTTATGTACGTGTCCTTTCTGTGGAAGGGAAGCCACCTTTTATGGGCTAGCGGCCAGCCGTGACCAGTATTCCTTTCCGCACACGTCCAGGGTTTCACTCGAATATTTCGTGCCTTGTCAGTCCTCCCTATTCTTTCATTCTTTTCTTAAAGTGTAATTTGCTGCCCCGCAGTAGTTCGATGCTGTGGCTTTTCTTTGCTCTGTGCGACACCATAAGCTTCTTTTTACAGTGGAGAAGCACGTGGATCACATGAGACGATTAGGAAGAGACTTGGAGATCCAAACAAACATTACTTACGATTCATATTGTTTATTATTTGAACTGCTTTTCACAATAATCTAAATATCACACCAATCCTGAGTTGCATTCAAGGAATCTTGCCAGTACGGATTCATTACAGATCATAATGCCAAATACAAAGTCATTATGCAAAACAGGAATAAATGAAGTAAAAGAGTATAATAAAGCGCGATTAATTATATCAAGTGATCATAATGATTGCAGACTATATTGAATATCAACGACTTGGATTTCTGGCTTACATATAAATCATGAGCGTTCCCTCAGTATCGCTGTCTGAAGCAGAAGGGCAAAGGTGAATAACGAAGCCAAAATCTATTTCACGGCTACTCTTTCATTACAGTTCAAAAGTTGTAAAGCTCAGAAAATTATGAAACTTTTGAGAATCTTACAATGTAAAACGGAAACAATATTTTCGTATGATTTAGCTGTAGATCAGAAGTTTATTTCGTGAAAAATAAATTTATTTGTCGGTGCTTGTGGTTACTAAGTGCCAAAATTTCAAAGTTTAAACAGAACGAAACTTTCACATAAAGCTCTTACATTTAATGAAAAAATAGGACAAGAGTAAACCCTATAGCAACCGTTTTCATATAACAAATAGTAAATTGACTATCTACATTTCAAAAAGGAACTTTCTTTCAGAAGTAAACTATTTTAAAATTATTAACTGTAACCGTGTTGATCCATCTAGGCACATAAAATACGTCTATTCTCCAGTTATGGTTAGAGATTTTGGGAAGTTTCCTTGAGATGAAGCGCATATACAAAAAGTAACTCCATTTCCACTGCGTTACTATTTAGGATTTCCAGCACTCCATTATTTACTGTTAACTTGTGTTATGTGCAAATATTATAAAATTCCGCAATTTTTATCACAAGGAAGACGCGATATTCACTACCTACCTGTTTCTTGCAATAGAGGTGCAATTTCGTATTAGTTTTCAAGTCTATAAAACATATGTTTTAAGCTCTTCCCTTCAGAATAAATCTCTCTCCCAGAAATCGCTAGAGCTCTACTGAATCTCTTCCGCTGGGATTGCTTCTAAAACCAAAATCCTCCTCTGCCGAATTTTGCTCCATTACCTCTTCCAGTCTTTTGTTTATAATCCTAACATAACTCTGGCAGTATCTGATGAGCCTACATGCCCTGTGCTCATTGCGTTTCTTGGTTCCAAGACTCTTTGGTACTGAAATAATTGTTGCCATTGCCAAAAAGCTTCTGACCATCCGTACAGAATATTTCATTGTACAATCTCAATAGTTTTCTTTTTCCTTCTTGGTTGAAACACTTAAATATTTCTCCTGCTGTCGTATCAGAATCCACTGCTCTACCGTTTTCTATTGGAGCTATAACACTCATAACCTCTTTCATTATCACTGGTAGTCCTTTCCCCCATCATCTGCCCATTTAAGGATTAGAGTTACGGATTTGTTGGTTTCTGATTTTTGTTATGTACCTCTTTTAAATAGACTTCCTGTCGCTATACTTAGAATTTCAGTAGCATCACTTCTTAATCTGTTTCATCCCATGTTATACTGTTTACCCTATTGTACCATAACTCATTCCTCCCAATTTACTGCTTGCATCGCACTCCTCATTTTGTCAATTATTCCTCGCACACTGTACCTATTGAGGCTCCTGAATCCTTCTATCACCTTCGATTTCCCTGATCTTTTTTATTTTTTAAGAAAAAGTTCTTTCCTTCTTTTCTCCATCTTGATAATAATTCCCCGTGTGGTCCAGGGTTTGTTTGCCTTACTCCCTTTTACATATCTTCTTATTTCCTGTCCTGTTTTTATGATTCGTTCAGTCAGCGTATTCCAATGTTCACTGACATTATCAGTTGGTTCTTTGTCTCGCAATGCGTTAATGATCTCAAATTATACCATCTCGAATAGACTTCTTTTCATCAAACTTATCTTCTCTAAGGTTCCACTTTAAATGAAACGCAAACCTTAAACGGTAACTGTCACATGGGTTATTTGTTATCATTTTACCGATCTGAAAATGATCTGTTTATCTTCAGTAAATTATGGTTTTGATGTAAAGAGTGCTGCAGTAAGCATAATGCATCATTTATTGTTCCGAAAGCCTTCCGTACTGTTGAATTGGAATATTTTCCACCAAGAGAGAATTTCATTGAATGAAACTGCTAGCTGTTGCGCTATTGTTTCTTTTAATACATCTTTAAAGATATCTTTAAATATTCGACGTCGCCGAGTGTATAAATTACACATGAGTGAGATTTTTGCATGTTTGAAAAGTGGACATTCTATCACAGATTTCCAAGGAAATCATCATATTAGCTTTCAGAGCTAAAAACGTGTGTGAAATCAGTATGTGTTATTATTGCATTTGCTACAGTGCAGCTATTCCTCTTAGACATGCCAAAAAATGCCTTCTCAGAACATTTTTTATTCTTAGAAATATTTTACAATAAAACTAACAAATTTTGTGTCCTTCTCACGTGTGCTCGGATGATATTATTTGCATATTTCGTGAATTACCTCTACAATTTGTAACCAACACACAAAATGTGTGTCGCACTTTTGAATGTTTAAAGGCAAATGTTTAAGACGAATAACTTCAGAGTCTAACCAAATCTGCTTCGGGCTAAATGAAGCAGCACGTTTGTATTGTGTGTAACATCGTAATGGAAATTGTTTGCCAGTACCTCCTCTCTTTGACAGGAAGACATGGAATATGACAGATTCCAGCAGTCAATGAGCAGCACGACGAAACAGTAACAATTTGTTTTCTTTGTAAATTCCTGCTTTTACTGCAGTATCCTCTCCTGATGAACTATTATCACATCATCTTAAACAGTCGGGAAGAAAAACGGATATGCTGTCATTCCTAGAATTATGTACATGAAGTTCCAAGTGTTTTTGATTTCATTTGTTTGCGTTTTGTGTTTAACATAAACAGGCGTGGAAGACCGCCTACAACAACGTCCAAATTGGCTAGTGCACGTGATCAATGATCGTTCATTCAGTGCCTAGGCTATATCTATGTCTGCTTAACTTGGAAGGAGTATACAGGGTGTTACAAAAAGGTACCACCAAACTTTCAGGAAACATTCCTCACACACAAAGAAAGAAAATATGTAATGTGGACATATGTCCGGAAACGCGTACTTTCCATGTTAGAGCTCATTTTAATACTTCTCTTCAAATTACATTAATCATGGAATGGAAACACACAGCAACAGACCGTACCAGCGTGACTTCAAACACTTTGTTACAGGAAGTGTTCAAAATGTCCTCAGTTGCGAGGATACATGCATCCACCCTCCGTCGCATGGAATCCCTGATGCGCTGATACAGCCCTGGAGAGTGACGTATTGTATCACAGCCATCCACAATACGAGCACGAAGAGTCTCTACATTTGGTACCGGTGTTGCGTAGACAAGAGCTTTCAAATGCCCCCATAAATGAAAGTCAAGAGGGTTGAGGTCAGGAGAGCGTGGAGGCCATGTAATTAGTCCGCCTCTACCAATCCATCGGTCACCGAATCTGTTGTTGAGAAGCGTACGAACACTTAGACTGAAATGTGCAGGAGCTCCATCGTGCATGAAGCACATGTTGTGTCGTACTTGTAAGGCACATGTTCTAGCAGCACAGGTAGAGCATCCCGTATGAAATCATGATAAAGTGCTCCATTGAGCGTAGGTGGAAGAACATGGGGCCCAATCAAGACATCACCAACAATGCCTGCCCAAACGTTCACAGAAAATCTGTGTTGATGACGTGATTGCACAATTGCGTGCGGATTCTCGTCAGCTCACACATGTTGATTGTGAAAATTTACAATATGATCACGTTGGAATGAAGCCTTATCCGTAAAGAGAACATTTGCACTGAAATGAGGATTGACGCATTGTTGGATTGAACCATTCGCAGAAGTGTACCCGTGGAGGCGAATCAGCTGCTGATAGTGCCTGCACACGCTGTGCATGGTACGGAAACAACTGGTTCTTCAGTAGCACTCTCCATACAGTGACGTGGTCAACGTTACCTTGTACAGCAGCAACTTCTCTGACGCTGACATTAGGGTTATCGTCACCTGCACGAAGAATTGCCTCGTCCATTGCAGGTGTCCTCGTCGTTCTAGGTCTTCCCCAGTCTCGAGTCATAGGCTGGAATGTTCCGTGCTCCCTAAGACGCCGATCAATTGCTTCCTGTCGGGACACCTTCGTTCTGGAAATCTGTCTCGATACAAACGTACCGCGCCACGGCTATTGCCCCGTGATAATCCATACATCAAATGGGCATCTGCCAACTCCGCATTTGTAAACATTGCACTGACTGCAAAACCACGTTCGTGATGAACACTGACCTGTTGATGCTACGTACTGATGTGCTTGATGCTAGTACTGTAGAGCAATGAGTCGCATGTCAACACAAGCACCGAAGTCAACATTACCTTCCTTCAATTGGGCCAACTGGCAGTGAATCGAGGAAGTACCATACATACTGACGAAACTAAAATGAGCTCTAACATGGAAATTAAGCGTTTCAGGACGCATGTCCACATAACATCATTTCTTTATTTGTGTGTGAGGAATGTTTCCTGAAAGTTTGGCCGTACCGTCTTGTAACACCCTATACAAGGGCGATATTCTTGAGGACAATATTATGGAAATGGAAGAGGTCGGAGAAGAAGATGAAATGGGAAATCTGGTAGTTCATGAAGAGTTTGACAGAGCACTGAAAGACCTAAGTCGAAACCAGGACCCGGGAGTAGACAACATTCCATTAGAACTACTGACAGCCGTGGAAGAGCCAGACCTGACATAACTCTACCATCTGGTGAGCAAAATGTATGAGACAGGCTAAATACCCTCAGACTTCAGGAAGAATGTAATAATTCCAATCCCAAAGAAACCAGGTGCTCTCAAATGTGAAAATTACCGAACTATCAGTTTAATAAGCCATGGCTGCAAAATACTAACACGAATCCTTAACAGACGATTGGAAAAACTGGTAGAAGCCGACCTCGGGGAAGATCAGATTGGATTCCGCAGAAATGTTGGAACACGTGAGACAATACTGACCCTACGACGTATCTTAGAGCGTAGATTAAGGAAAGGCAAACCTACATTTCTAGCATTTGTAGACTTAGAGAAAGCTTTTGACAATGTTGATTGGAATACTCTCTTTCATATCCTGAACGTGGAAGGGGTAAAATACAGGGAGCAAAAGCTACTTACAATTTGTACGGAAACTGGATGGCAGTTATAAGAGTCGAGGGGCATGAAAGGGAAGCAGTGGTCGGGAAGGGAGTGAGACAGGGTTGTAGCCCATCCCCGATGTTATTCAATGTGTATATTGAGCAAGCAGTAAAGGAAACAAAAGAAAAATTCGGAGTAGGAATTAAAATCCATGGAGAAGAAATAAAAACTTTGAGGTTCGCCGATGACATTGTAATTCTGTCAGAGACAGCTAAGGACCTGGAAGAGCAGTTGAAAGGAATGGACAGTGTCCTGCAAGGAGGATATAAGATGAACATCAACAAAAGCAAAACGATGATAATGGAATGTAGTCGAATTAAATCGGGTGATGCTGCAGGAATTAGATTAGGAAATGAGACGCTTATAGTAGTAAATGAGTTTCGTTATTTGGGGAGCAAAATAACTCACGGTGGTCGAAGTAGAGAGGATATAAAATGTAGACTGGCAACGGGAAGGAAAGCGTTTCTGAAGAAGAGAAATTTTTTAACATGGAGTATTGATTTAAGTGTCAGGAAGTCTTTTTTGAAAGTATTTGTATGGAGTGGAGCCATGTATGGATGTGAAACGTAGACGATAAATAGTTTAGACATGAAGAGAATAGAAGCTTTCGAAATGTGGTGCTACAGAATAATGCTGAAGATTTAATGGGTAGATCACATAACTAATGAGGAGGTATTGAACAGAATTGGGGAGAAGAGAAATTTGTGGCACAACTCGACCAGAAGAAGGGATCGGTTTGGTAGGACATATTCTGAGGGATCAAGGGATCACCAATTTAGTATTGGAGGGCTGCGCGGAGGGTAAAAATCGTAGAGGGAGACCAAGAGATGAATACACTAAACAGATTCAGAAAGATGTAGGTTGCAGTAGGTACTGGGAGATGAAGAAGCTTGCACAGGATAGAGTAGCACGGAGAGCTGCGTCAAACCAGTCTCTGGACTGAAGACCACAACGTGAATTGCTCCCTCCAAAGTGCCAAAGTTGAACAACGTCGTCATCAGTAACCCGTTCATTCGTTAAAAATTCACGGCTGGAAAAGGCAACCATGTCGTTTTTCCGTAAAGCAATACACAAGCAGGTTGACCCTGCATGTTGTTTAATATCTTCTGCTCGCCCTCCATAACATTGTCACATCGGTGTTTCTTTTCCCCGTCTCACACTGTGATACAATAAATCCCTCATGGCTAAACCATCCTGCTCATATAACATTTTACTTTACTAGCCAATAACAGATAAATAGTTCATTGTCAAGCAACATTTTCGTAGAAAAATCGATCAGTATGCCTGTCAGGTTGCCTTAGTAAAACTCTTATGGAAAAGTCGATATCACAAAACCACGAACTGCGAATGACCTCATACATAAACACAAAGTGACGGAGCGTGCAAATGAAAGTCCACTGCACCCAGTGATACAAAACATGTGATGAACAGGGCCTCCGACATAAAGTGCACAGACCTTCGTAAAGAGCTGCAAACTTGAGGCGCATCCGCACACAAACCAGTGTTGTAACCACGGTGAAGGGGACCCCAGGGCAGACACCCTGGGTGTGGCCCCTTCCTGCAGACCTGGACAAGTCCACCCCCCCCCCCCCCCCCCCATGTCCACCTCAACAACACGTCGCCCACACATCATTTCTCACAAGTATTCGACTGCTTCTCCACCCACTCCCCACATGTATACATAATAAAATATATAATGACCCAGACCCCTCTCTTCCTATTTGAGTTAAAAAATAAAACCATAAAAAGAATAGAATTTTTGCTTTAAATGCTTTGGTAAAGCAAAGTATAATCCTAAAATTTTTCATTGATTTATCCATATACGAAAAATCAATTCGTCTTTCTATCGTCGCACGTTACAAACACTACACAGTACCCAACGTACGTCCCAATTAAATGGAAAACCAGACTATTAATTATGAGAATCTGTATTTAACTACGAGAGACGTTCAGTAAGTAATGCAGTACATTTTTTTCTGAAAGCACGTTGATTTCATTCAGGATTTAAATTACCATATTATTTCCCACTCTTTTGGCTACAAAATCCTATTTTTCAGCTTAATCTCCGTTCAGTGCGATGTCCTTACGCCACCTTACTGAGGGCGGCCGTGGTGGCCGAGCGGTTGTAGGCGCTTCGGCCTGGAACCGCGTGACCGTCACGGTGGCAGGTTCGAATCCTGCCTCGGGCATGGATGTATGTGATGTCGTTAGATTAGTTAGGTTTAAGTAGTTCTAAGTTCTAGGAGACTGATGAACTCAGCTGTTAAGTCCCATATTGCTCAGAGCCATTGGGACCATTTGAAACTTACTGAGAAGGCCTGTATGCTCGCATGGTATCACTCTATTGGTCGACGTCGGAGCCAACGTCCTGCTCCATCAACAACCTCCGCATCATCCACATACTGCTTCCCGCGGAGTGCATCTTTCATTGGGTCAAACAGGTAGTAGTCGGAAGGTGCTAGATACGCGCTGTAGAGTGGATGAGGAAGAACAGCCCAGTGAAGTTTTGTGAGCTCCTCTCTTCTGCGCAGTCTTGTGTGAAGCCTTGACTTGTCATGGAGAAGGAGAAGTTCGTTTGCTGTTTTGTGGTGATGAACACGCTGAAGTGGTCCCTTCAACTTCCTAAGCCTAGCGCAATACATTTCAGATTTGACCGTTGCACAGACAGGGAGGACATAATACAGAATAACACCTTCAGAGGAGTTGATGGTGTGGCTTTGAAATTTTTTTTTTCGGAGGGGAGGGCGGAATGGCGCCTCTCCATGGCACGCGGGAGGTCGGACCTGATTCTGATGATGACAGACGCCCCGCCAACGACTCAGCGTGCTTTTCCTCGCTGCCAGGACTCTGTAGAGAGCCTGCAAGCACCTATGAATCCTTGCCATGCTCTGGTTTCCAGCCAAAAGAAACTCAATAACAGCTCTCTGCTCGCAACGCACCTCTGTTACAGGTGCCATTTTGGAGGCTACATATAGCGCTATCATCTATCGGAACTACATGAAAGTATAGGGGCTGAGGCGGGAAATATTCCACGATGTCCCACAACCAATTCCACATTTTCTGAAACAAAAATGGACGAAAAAAAAGTTACGTTACTTATTGAACGCCTCTATTTCCAACACAATCTTCTTACGTTCAAGGACAGTAGCAGAAAAAATTAATTTATTACAACATCAAATTATGCCACAAAAGTGGGGTAATATTGCAAGACAAAACAGGGATGAATTTTTAATATGGAGGTAAAAATGAAAATTACTATTGAAACATATGTGCTCAGCGACCTAAAAGCCTTGTCTTATTCGAAGAAGCCCTTCCTCGTTCTTTTATGTCCTCAATTGTCTACTACTGAACAAAAATCAACATAGCGTGCTCTCTCATTGCACTATATAACTTATACGTCTACATCTTCATCTGTTCTTTGCGAAGAACTTTAATCTGCATCAATTGCAACCTCTATACTCTCGTATTACGAGGCCTCAGGTGCTGTATATTGATTCTTTTTAGTGCTTTATACACTACTGGCCATTAAAATTGCTACACCAAGAAGAAATGCAGATGATAAACGGGTATTCATTGTACAAATATATTATACTAGAACTGACATTACTGCCCATGTAGCTTTAACAGGATACCACAGTTCATCAAGAATAGTGACTGGCGTATTGTGACGAGTCAGTTTCTCGGCCACCAGTGACCAGACGTTTTCAGTTGGTGAGAGATCTGGAGAATGCGCTGGCCAGGGCAGCAGTCGAACATTTTCTGTATCCTGAAAGACCCGTACAGGACCTGCAACATGCGGTCGTGCATTATCCTGCTGAAATGTAGGGTTTCGCAGGAATCGAAGGAAGGTTAGAGCCACGGGTCGTAACACATCTGAAATGTAACGTCCACTGGTCAAAGTGCCGTCAATGCGAACAAGAGGTGACCGAGACGTGTAACCAATGGCACCCCATACCATCATACCGGGTGATACGCCAGTATGGCGATGACGAATACACGCTTCCAATGTGCGTTCACCGCGATGTCGCGAAACACGGATGCGACCATCATGATGCTGTAAACAGAACCTGGATTCATCCGAAAATATGACGTTATGCCATTCGTGCACCCAGGTTCGTCGTTGAATACACCATCGCAGGCGCTCCTGTTTGTGATGCAGCGTCAAGGGTAACCGCAGCCATGGTCTCCGAGCTGATAGTCCATGCTGCTGCAAACGTCGTCGAACTGTTCGTGCAGATGGTTGTTGTCTTGCAAACGTCCCCATCTGTTGACTCAGGGATCGAGACGTGGGTGCACGATCCGTTACAGCCATGAGCATAAGATGCCTGTCATCTCGACTGCTAGTGATACGAGGCCGTTGGGATCCAGCACGGCGTTCGGTATTACCCTCCTGAACCCACCGATTCCATATTCTGCTAACAGTCATTGGATCTCGACCAACGCGAGCAGCAAAGTCGCGATACGATAAACCGCAGTCACGATGGGCTACAATCAGACCTTTATCAAAGTCGGAAACGCGATGGTACGCATTTCTCCTCCTTACACGAGGCATCACAACAACATTTCAGCAGGCAACGGCGGTCAACTGCTGTTTGTGTACGAGAAATCGGTTGGAAACTTTCCTGATGTCAGCACGTTGTAGGTGTCGCCACCGGCGCCAGCCTTGTGTGAACGCTCTGAAAAGCAAATCATTTGCATATGAAATGGTTCAAATGGCTCTGAGCACTATGGGACTTGACTTATGAGGTCATCAGTGCCCTAGAACTTAGAACTACTGAAACCTAACTAACCTAAGGACACCACACACTCTCATGCCCGAGGCAGGATTCGAACCTGCGACCGTAGCGGTGGAGCGGTTACAGACTGTAGCGCCTAGAACCGCTCGGCTATCCCGGCCGGCCTATTTGCAGATCACAGCATCTTCTTCCTGTCGGTTAAATTTCGCGTCTGTGGCACGTCATCTTTGTGGTGTAGCAATTTTAGTGTATTTAATTTTAAAAGAGTAACTGTGCTTTTGGATTAACTTATGTTTTAAGATTTATTGCAACAAATGGTTTATTACATTCCGTCCTGGTGTGAATTAGTCTGTCAGAGCCTTAATAATGTTAATATATCCCTCTTTAAGTGTGTAGCTGACGTAACACCTGCCAACCAGACGTGTTAGATTCAGTGTCTTCAGCATTATTTTGGAAGTGCGAACAGAAAAGTTTTTAAATCCTATCGCATGGTAATCAAAACGTAGTGGTTATTCCATACTGTTTGGAAATATTGAGATGTTTCGTTGCTGGTCAATTAGCGTCTATGGCGCCTTTGAGGTTTAAATATAAACTGCAACTTGGCTATTTTTAACACACTGTAGTATACGCCACTCACGTCGGGTACTCCGTCTTAGCCTTGTTCGTAATATTTGCTCACATTAGTCGCTTTCGTTCTACAAATTCAGTTAACTGACGTTCGAGCCGTAATTAAGAGTGATCTTTGGCCTGTGTAACGGTGTTCAATGATTCTCATATTTCTAGGTCAGAATGACTTCCAAAACAATCTCTGATTATTTTAACACAGAGAAATGCTTCTACTGATTCACCGGTTTTAGAAATTTTTCCATTTTTTTCTTGCCACGTGTCCTCTTAGAGTAAACAACAAATCTTGACGTGACGCAGATCTCAACAATACAAAGATCTGGGCAGCGGCTCGTGTGCCGTTGCTTAGTGAGGGTTTGTACGTATCAGATGGCGAGCAAAGTGAGTGATTCAGTCATCACTCTGCAAAATCTTTTTAAAGAACGTGAGATGTGGTAAGAGGATGGATCAACGTCAGCAATGAGAAGGTAAGCGCTCAATAAATAACTGAGTTCTGTGAATTCGTGGTACCTGAATCACTGGCAGTAAATCTACTGCGTTTTTCTGCTGCCACATAACATAAATTCTTACAGAAATCTGTGTTTAATTAACACTGAGATTGTTGACGCAGAAGTTAAAATTAAGCTAATCTGATTTCGGAAACCGGTCGTTCAGAGTATTTATTAAGGTTCGTCTGAGGCAGTTGGTGAAGGAGAAGCATTAACAGTATAAATCTTGTAACCACCAGAAGATCGGAATACTATAAACTATTACACAAATTTGTGTGTCAACTTTTGTCTATGTTTGCCCTAAAGGATAATGTTCGATGTGTAGAGCCTACGAGTATCGTGTCTTTACCTTTTATGAGAATTTCGTACGCACCACAGACGGATTTCATGAATCAGACTGTATTTTTGTCAGAAAACTAGTTCACGTTTTAAATAATAGACGTCTTATTGATAGGATGAAATGTGATTTGAAATTGTTGCTCCTCTCACGTATAATTAAATGGGGTTTGTTACTTTTATCGTTTTTAGGCCAGTGCAGTTCGTATTCTCAGTCGCCATATAATCTGAACACATTTTCTTGGGATCTCGTTCCCTTGTACTGTGTCTGTAGAGGTCGCTGATGTTCAAGCTGCTAATACGTTGATTTTTCTTCCTAGCAACTTCGGCAGTCAAAAGACACTGTGCATAATAACATTGGGCCTATATTCGTCACTCCATCACGTAGTGATTCATTTCGGTGGAAACTAATTTCAAGTGTAAGAGTAAGAGTCATCTGCACGTCACCTCTGTGCAACCCTAATCGAACACACTAAGTAGTCACGACGACGACGAATTTATTGAGAGCTCCGAACGTTAGCGACGTATCGCTGGCAATGTCGGGAGCAAAGTCGCCTTCAGACGGCCACTATCTTTCAATTTACCAAGCGTATTCAAAGAGTATTTCGAACGCCTCTACGTCGGGAAGCTATGTTTGGACAATTATCACCTATAGGAAGGAAGGTTTGGGTTAAACGTCCAGTCGACGATGGAGTCGTTAGATACGGTGCTCAATGTATATTACTGTAACATACCGTATTCATTAAGGAACTGTTCAGTCTTAAAACTATCTGCTGCTTACATAAAATATTCTTAAGGCATCCACAATTTTGTGACGTTGTTTGATCTGTTGGGTATTAGCTTTGAAAAATTTCCTCATTTTCCTGATTACTTTTCCTTTTTTAACGTCTTTCAGTTACTTTTTACGTTGTTGCTGGAGAATTTACTTTTATTTGACAGCACACGCATTAGTAACCCACTGGACTTGTATTAAACTTGTTTTCGGGAAAACAACGGTTCAGATTCTACCCTCCCCCTTCCCCCGACCATTAGGATGTAAGATCTTTGTGGTTTCTCTAAATCACTTAAAGCGACTGCTTCACGTTTCCCTTGACAGCGCACAATCGGCTTCCTTCCCAACCCATCCCCGTCCGATCTAGTGTTCCCTGTCCAACGACTTCATCATCGAACGGACGTTTAACCCAAATCTCCCTTCCATCTTTGAAAATACTTACATTTTGACTCCACCAAGAGTTTTCTTACAATATTGTGTTTCAGTTTTTAATTTGATTTAGATGCTTTTCCTGCATGAAATCATGATTCTGCTTATTACCTAGGGTTTAGGAGCGTTTAATTTACTCACACTTTCTGGAAACAATCCTTTTAAAGCTAGTAGTCTATGACTATGTCACAAATATATTTTTCATTCACGCCAAGGGTGTTGTGTAGAATTTATCAGTCCATATTTCGGAAATAACATCTTGAAGTCCTCGATTCTGTCATAACCGCTGCCACAACATTTGCTCAAGTCTAGTCCGTTTCGTTCCACAGATCCAGTTAACTGATGTTCGACATTAAATGGGTCTCCAAAGAAAGCTTTGATTATTTTAACGTAGGGAACAACTTCACTTGGCCGACTGACTTCACAAACTTGCCCATGCTTTCTTTCCGTTTGAACCTTTTTAGTTTCTTTCTTTCCGATGCTCTGTGTCCATTGCCCCTCAGAGCTTCGGGGAACTGCCCCGGGCACTCCACCCTGTTACGCTCTTGACGCTACAGAGTACAGCTAATGAGGGAGTCTCCACTAGTCTGGTACCAATGAATACCAGTTCGCTGTTGCCTGCTCGGGTCGCAGATGTTGATGTTGGCGGTGATGTAAAGGAAAAAGAAATTCAACAACCAACAGGATTTTACACCGAGAGGTTTGTTTAATCATAACGCTTACACGGCAAATGATGTGCCATCATTTCTGTCATCTCTTGGCGTCCAGCAGAAACCTCTACTCCATTTAGTCGACAGTTCACATGACGAGATCGTAGGAGTGTAAACATACAGGTTAAGTCTCATAAAAAGAAAGCGAAAAATAGAGTAACCAGCCAATTTTAATAATTCCACTCATTAACAAAAGCAACGTGTCCAATTCCTCATGTTCCTCATCAGATCCCTGTTTAAGTGTATCATCTGTGCAACATAAATTAACTGATAATGACGAACGTTAACAACCCTCCGATGGTGAATCTGTCTGTTTTAAACATGTGGCGCTATATTTTTAATACATAGCATTATTAGCAGTGACTGCTAGCCGTTCCTTTAATCGTTGTAACCACTGATATGAACCATATGTTGCTTTAGTACGTGTCTCATCCACCCCTATTTCATCTGTTCCATTAGAGTCATAACTACTATTTCCAATCCATTCTGTTCCCTGATCCACTTATTTTTCTGGCTCCCAACAGCTATCCCTCGATTTACCATTGCACAATCCTCAGTTTCTGAATGATTTTCGCACTGAATGTCCATAACTCACTGTTGTAAGTCATAACTACTGACACAGTTTGACAGCAGACTTTCTGCTTCGGACAGATCAGAGACTTAATTCTGGTGATACGTAATATATGAAAAGTACTTCCACCATTTTTATTCTTTTGTGTATTTATTTCTTTATATTCAGCGGCACTATAAACAAAAATTTGTTAGGTAGTTTTGTAATTTCATTTGTAACTTATATTACGTTCGTTTGCTTTGTTTACTACAGGTCATTTTGTAGGAAATCTGTGGTAAGGTCTTATGGGAAATAACTGCTGATGTCATCGGTCTCTAAGTTTATGCTATTCTTAATCTAACATAAACAAACTTACGCTAAGGACAACACACACACCCATTCCCAAGGGAGGACTCGAACCTCCGACGAGGGGAGCCGTTCGGACCGCGACAAGACGCCTGGACCTAGCCGCTACCCCGCGTGGCTGTCATTGCTTTATTTATAATTCATTGCCCCAATTTCAAACTTTATGTATAAAGTTGTTTCGTTAGTTGTTTATGTTTATCTGTGTTAGTGGCAATAAGTAAAATGCTGTCGCCAAGACGAAGGTTTTTTTAGATCTTTCGTTTCAGTACACACTCTCTCTATTTTATCTCAGTTTATGGATCTGAAAATTTCCACAGAATGCGCTGAGAATAATTTTGGCGACACGGAAACTTCTTGTAGCTTTCCTTCTTCGATTCTGGAGTTCCCGCTATCCTAATCAGTAATGGAAGTTGTAATATTGATACAAATATTCTTCAGTATACTGCTATGATAAACTATAACATTATGAACATCTACTTCACTGTGTGTTGTTCCAGTTTTGGAAAACACTATAACAGCGATTCAGCGTAGCATGGCCTAGACAAGTCCTTGATAGAGTTCCTGAGGTATGTCTCGCCAGATGACTCTGCGCAGGTCACGTAATTCCCACAAAATACGGGATGGTGGCGCCCTGTAGCGTCCCGGAAGAGCCAAACAGCTATACAGTTGCAACAAGCTCTCGCAAGTCGGCGAAGACATCAAGCGTGGTGTGATGGAGGTGGTCCACACCGACATCACGTGGCACAGAGTTATCACGATGCCTTCTTATATCACCTCAGGTCCCATGGAAATCCAGGTGAATTTCCACCGTTTCGTAACACTGCGCGCATCCTCCTCCGTCCATGGCACGATACATGTCTCGAGCAGACTTTCGCGTGAACAACGGCGCATCCAGACACTACAATCGACCGGCTATAACGAAGAAAGCGATTAATCCGAAGGGGTGATACGTTTCCACTGATCCACCATCCACCTATTCTGTTTTATAGAGTGGGCAATCCTCAGACTCCCATGTTCTGTGATGAAATATGAGCATTCAACATTTTGTATCCTGCGCGTCGTTTCACCACCTTTAACCGTTTCGCTTGGATGCCCACGACAGTAGCATGGGAACAGCCTACCATCTTCCTCGTTTTCGATACGCTCATTCCCAGGCCGCTGGTCATAACAGTTTATCTTTTGAGAAAGCCTCTTAGAGCAGTGGATTTCCCTGCGTGCTGCTCATATCATCACTAGTACTGTTTCCCTTTCGTCCCTACTCCTGTTATATACTTTACTTGCCGCGCCAAGCGCCAGGGGGGTCACCATGCAGCATCTCATCTGTCGGTGGGCGCTCGTTAAACGAGGGTATTCTGAAAAACTTCCGAAGTAAAAAAGAAACAAGACAGTTTTTCATCGAACTGATTTGTCATCATATCTTCCTGTAAGTCTATAGACTTCTACCAACGATGGTCCCATGTCTTTATCCCGTAGAAATAATAATTAGCGTCTTTCTCCGCGGAGTAGTTGTTTCCGAAGATGATGGCCTCTTCATTCGACAAAAATTTATGCTTTCAAGCTCAATTTTTAGTTGAAGGAACAAACAAAGTCGCTCGGGGCTAAATCTGCTGAGTAAGGAGGTTGGCTCTGAGCACTATGCGACTTAACTGCTGAGGTCATCAGTCGCCTAGAACTTAGAACTAATTAAACCTAACTAACCTAAGGACATCACACACATCCAT
This sequence comes from Schistocerca serialis cubense, assembly GCF_023864345.2. Lineage (NCBI taxonomy): Eukaryota > Metazoa > Arthropoda > Insecta > Orthoptera > Acrididae > Schistocerca > Schistocerca serialis. The sequence continues at coordinate 350,428,442 of NC_064638.1, read as the reverse complement.
GCCCGAGGCAGGATTCGAACCAGCGACCGTAGCGGTCGGCCGGTTCCAGACTGCAGCGCCTAGAACCGCACGGCCACTCCGGCCGGCTGAGTAAGGAGGGTGGTCAAGTAACTGAAAAAATAATTCGTAGATTTTCTCCAAGACAACCGCTGAGATGTGAGTCGACGGAGTGTCTCGTCACCCAGCATGCGGTCATCTTTCTCATCCCCAAATTTTCAAACAATATGTGACAAACACATTCTTTAGATAAACTTACAGATTCTTCTGTCTTTATCACCTTAATTTAACGGTCACCATTTAGTGAACTTGCGCAATGTTATACAGGTTTTGCAAATTTGGCCGCCCCGATCCTCACCGTCATCAAAGCTGGTAAGACCACGTTGAAATTCAGCTGCCCAAAATTTCACCGTGGTAAGTGATGCTCGAAAGTGGCCATAAAAAGCGTCGATCTCGTGTTTAATTTGCATAGGCGTATGCCTTTCAAAAACAAAAATGTAATCGTAGCTCGAAACTCGATATTGTCCATTTTCACAGACGCATACGGATTGACTCATAAATACTACTGTCGAATAACAACTGCACGTCCACAACGGGTAAGTGTCTTACTCCACAGGCGTAAAGGAATTCCTGAACTATTGTTAACAATTGCTGCTATCTTCATGTTGAGGCTGTAAGCTTTTCAGACCACCCTCGTAATGTTTTGGCTCATCAGCGTGTACTGGAAACGTAATTTAGGAGCACCAAGAACAATTACTCAGTGGCCATGAAGAGTACGCCTAATATACTGACAAGGGTTCGAAATTGAATCGTGCGCTTTTACAGACCAGGAGGGTAAAAGCCTGAGGATGCGGCGCCTCGCCTTGCCTCATCGGCGTGATTGGTGACTGCCTGACTGAGGTAGGCCGCCGGTATCTGTGTCGACGGTGAGGAAATTTGAAAGAGTTGCGGCATGGTTTGAGAGACAGCCAGTTGGGCGTTTGTGACAGCCGGATGGCGAATATCGGTCACGGGCTAGAGCCGCCTCTTGCGCTGGCCGCGGCATCGTGCCTTTCGTCGCGGAACTGCATCCAAACTTGTCACCGTGTGCAATCTCTGCGTCACTTGTAATACAATGCTTAGCTTACGAATCGGTTATTGTATAGTACACTGTTCAATACACAAGTCAACAGAATACCGGCGACATTGTGATCGCCAAAAACATAGTAGTTTTGTATCGTTTGAGGTGCACATTACCCGTCTAAAAAGAATGTCACATTCAGACAATAAGTGATGGGAAATATGTTCCAGATGGTGACCAAAATTTTCTAGCTCCATAGTAATCAAAATTATTTCATTTTACCTAGCTCTTATTTTGCACCATCACCTTCAAACAAATCCTACTGGGAATGAATACACAGATCCTAACTTTTCTACAACCTCTGAAATTTATACTGGAAGTCTGTAAATACTTCCATCCCCTCTACCGGATCACATCTGCGCCACGTCAGCTTGACTTTCCTCTAGAAGGAGAAGACTGCGGCACATGAGGTTAACACTAGAGTACGGTGGGTGACAAAAATTTATCATCAGGTTTTTGTCAAAAACTGTTGAAAAGTCTAGGTAGTGTGCGTTCGTGCATTGTCATAGTGAAGTACATAGTCGTTTGTACAACAATTCTGTGCACGTTTCTAGTCATTTTTCTCTCACAGAAATCTTACAACGTAGCGTAGCGAAAGAACACTTCATTGACGAGGAAGGTCGAAATCTTTATTAATAACCCCATCAACAAACGAAATATCAATAATGATGTAGAGCTTCTGTTGACTTGTCGAGCTTTTGTTGTCCGAAATGAAGGACTCACGTAGTGTGACGACTGCAGCTTAATTTCGGGGCTATAGCCACAAATCCAACTTCAGTGAAACTTTTGAGAGAAAGTTTCGACCACAATGAAGGAGCTGTTTGAAGTTCTCTGCAGACCTCCACACGAAGTTGGTTCTGATCATTGTGAAGCAGTCGCTGCACAAATTTCGGATCAGCAGGCCTACTATTCGAATTCAGCACTTCTGAAACACACATTCGCTTGCACCGTAACTTATTCCCACGGTGTTGCAGAGATCTTGGATGGTCTGTCTATGGGCTTACAGACACATATTCCCTCATATTCTGGTATGATGCCAGTTGACAACTGATCGGAACAGTCATCATCATCGGTCTAACATTTCCCGTCTGTAAACGCTTGTGTCACTCGCTATCCTGTGTGTCTGATCTGCTTTTGTCTCCAAAAGCGTGCTTCAACGTAACTGTCGAAGGCTTCCTGTGTAGACAGTGACCCTCGTTCTGCTAACAGCTATGTAATAAAGAGAGGGCAACTGATAAAGGACTAGCGTAACCTCATGCCCCTGTGGTGAGAAACTGCCGATGTGAGGAGGAAGAACAAGCAGTGACCAATAGCAGGAGGATACAGGAGACAGTGGAAAACACTTCATTAAAGTTTCCACACAACGTGTGACCAACAACTGAAGAAGAGGAGAAATATATTCCCAGTGCCGGAGCCATCACTCTTCAGGGCGAACACGCTGAGCTATCGTGGCGGTGCCACTTTGACTATTCGAGCACCCCTCTCGGACTACCCGAATTTTGTAAGCCCATGTTTTATGCTAGCGCTCCATTTCCTGTGATTCCCGCGCAGGGCGAGACATTGTTATTCTCGTCGTATTTGGCTTCTGTGCGTTTATGTGGTTGGTGTATAAATTCAAGCGTTTTTCCGTAAGTTTAAGATGCATAACAGATACACATAAAGGAGACTCTAGTCATCAATAGTATATTCTTCGGTATGTACAACAGTCTGGCAACGCTGCGGTAGCTTTTCGATTCTGCGACCGTCGAAATTACGTAATTTTGAGGCGAAGAACTCGTTGAGCCACGCCCGGAGCGCATTTTCATCAGAAAAGGAAGTTCGTTGAAGAATGTTCGAGAGAGAGCGGAAAAGTTGAAAATCTGAGGAGATAAGGTCAGGTGAATAAGGTGGGTGCGGAATGACTTCCCAACTAGTCTCCTGTTTACTGATTTTAATAAGTGTAGCAGGATTCGGGGGAGCATTATCGTGGGGAAGAATTACTTCGCCCAGTCTTCCTGGTACTTATTCCTGGATTGCGTCTGCAAGAAATCCCAGTTGTTCACAATAAATGTGAGCAGTCACGGTTAAACCACAAGGAAGCGGTTCGCAGGACACCACACCGTCGCTGTTCCACCAGATGTAAAACATCAACTTTTCTGCATGAGAACAACTAACGTGATACAATTGCTGAAAGGTTCAAAGAAAACTTGAGTATAATTTCAAACACGTACCCGATTCATTCAGTTATAGGTGGTGATAACTTCGATATGTTGGCGAAAATACATGTTTAGATCCGGAGGTACGTATGAAACATCATCCGAAATTGTGGTAAAAGCTTTCTCTGAAAATTATTTCGAGTAATCAGGTCATGAGCCCCTTCGAATAATATACCGTTATGTCAACCCATTTGAGCTCTTAGCAAAAACAATTCTGAGCTAATAACGAGAATCAAAACGGGTACAGGGATTAGTGAACACAGGCTTGGCGCAACGAGACTGAATACTGTAACTCCCAGATCCACCAAAAATAAAGAAATATATATATATTCAGAAATGCAGACAAAAATTCTCTTGACGCCTTCCTGAGAGACAACCTCCACTCCTTCCAAATTAACAATGTGAGTGTAAACCACATGTGTCATGAATTCAAACAGAGAGCAACTGGGAGATTTGTACGAAATAAATTACAAATGGTGGAGTTGATCCTCCTTGGTGCACAAATCGGGTCGGAACACTATTGCAGAAACAACGAAAAAATCATTCCAAACTTAAACGAAGGAAAAATCCCCAAGATTGTCAATCTTTTACAGAAGTTCGAAATTTAGCGAGGACTTCAATGTAAGATGCTTAAAATATTTTACACTACGAAACTTTATCTCGAAATCTGGCAGAAAATCCAAAGAGATTGTAATTGTATGTAAAGTATGCTAGCGGGAAGGGACAATCGATGTTTCTCTGCGCGACAGCAACGGAAATACTATCGGTGACAGTGCTGCCAAACCAGAGTTATTAAACACAGCCTTCCGAAATACCTTCGTCAAAGAAGATGAAGTAAATATATCAGAATTCGAATCAAGAACAGCTGACAACATGACTAACTTGGAAGTAGATATCCTCGGAGTAATGAAGCAACTGAGATCACTTACTAAAAGAACGTTTTCCGATCCAGATTGTATACCAAATAGGTTCCTTTCAAAGTATGCTGATGCAACAGCTCCACACTTAACAATTATGTACAGTCGCTCGCCTGACGTAAGTAAGATCTGTACCCAAAGACTGGGAAGTTGCACAGATCACATCAATATTTAAGAATCGCAATAGGAGTAATCCATTAAATTACAGGCCCATATAATTAATGTCGATATGCAGAAGGATTTTGGAGCATGTATTGTGTTAGAAGAGAATGATCTATTGACACCTAGTCAACAAGGATTTAGAAAACGATCGTTCTTGCGAAACACATCTAGCTCTATACTCACACGAAGTGTTGACTGCTATCGACAAGGGATATCCAATTGATTCCGTATTTCTAGATTCCGTGCTTATGGAATATCGTTTCAGTTATGCGACTGCATTTGTGATTTCCTGTTAGAGAGGTCACAGTTCTTAGTAATTGACGGAAGGTCATTGGGTGAAACAGAAGTGATTTCTGGCGCCCTCCAAGACAGTATTATAGTCCCTCGGCTGTTCCTTATCTACATAAAAGATTTAAGAGTCATTCTGACCAGCTGTCTTACGCTGTCTACAGATGATGCTGTCGTTTACCGACTAGCAAAGGCATCAGAAGACCAAAACAAACTGGTGCGAAAATTGGCATTTCCCCTGATGATGAAAAGCGTGAGGTCAACCTCATAAGTACTAAAAATAATCCATTAATATTCGGTTACACGATAAATCAATGAAATCTAAAGGCCGTAAATCGAACTAAATACCTAATACAGTTACGAACAACGTAAAGTGGAAAGAACATATAAAAGTGTTGTGGGGGAGGTAAACCAAAGACGTTTATTCGCAGAAAGAAAATGCAATAAATTTACTAAAGAGACTGCGTACGCTAAACTTGTTCATCCTCTTTCGGAGTACTGCGGCGAGGTGTGGGATCATTACCAGATGGGTTTACGGAAGACATCGAGAAAATTCAAAGAAGGGCATCATATTCTGTATTATCGAGAAATAGGGGAGAGGGTGTCAGTGACATGAAACAGGATTTGGGGTGGTCATCATTAAATCAAAGGCGTTTTTTCTTTTCCTCACTGTGGCAGGATCGACTCACGAAATTTAAGTCACCAACTTTCTCTTCCGAATGCTAAAATATTTTGCTAACGCCGACCTGTTGAGGGAGAAACGCTTGTCATAATAAAGTAAGGGATATCAAAGCTTGCACGAAAAGATATAGGTTTTCGTTTTTTCCGCGCACTGTTCGAGAGTGGAATAATAGAGAATTATTGTGAAGGTGGTTCAATGAGCCTTCTGTCAGGCACTTAATTGTGATTAGCAGAGTATCCATGTAGATGTTGATATAGTAGTGGGGGTTAGTGAAATGAAATGGAATGAAGTAAGGAGTTCTGGAGGAACGAATTTAGGGTAACATAAATAGCACTAGATAAAGGTTTAATAAGAGTAGGAACCGTTGTGAATAGGAAGGTAAGGCAGGGAGGGAATTATTACTTAGTGATAGGGTTGTTCTCACCAGAATCGACAGTGTACCAATGCCAACAACAACAGTTTAGAAACACACGCCAACGTCATAACTAAAAGATGAAGATAAGAGTAAGTGTATGATGCAAGTATATGAGGACATTGAACAGATGACTCAGTTTGTAAATAGCGATGATAATCTAATAATCATTGAGGATTTCATTGTCGTTGTCGGTAAAGGAATAGGAGAAAGATCGGAGTATGTGGCTTTGGTAATGGGAATGAGAGAGGAGAAACAATGACAGAGTTTTGCTACTTATGCAAGCTAGTAGTATTGCTAATACACTGTTCAAAAATCGCAAGAAGAGGAGGTATACGTGGAAAAGACTCGAAGACACAGCCAGCCAGATATTACCAAATCATATATTGGGTTGTAAGGCGTAACCAGGAACACATAGACACTTTCGAAATGTTGCAGAGTAGACTGAATTTTAAGAGAATCGTACGCAGGGATCAATTTGGAAAGCAGTGGGACACTGAAATGGTGATGAATGATGAGAAGAGTTGAAGTTCAGTTAAAGAGGAATGGGTATCTCTAGTAGGGGCAATCATAGGCGCTGAACAGACTAGAATAGTTACAAGGATGGTAACAGCCGAGAAATCTTCTATAACAGAAGAAATACTTCAAATGATCAACGAAAGAAGGATATACATGAATGTTCGGGGAAAGACAGGAATTCAGCAACTTAAATCTCTTAGAAATGAATAACTAGTAAGTGCAGGGCAGTCAAGGCTACAGGAAAGATGTGATGAAATTGAAAAAGAAAAAATCGTTGGAAAGACTAACTCAGCATACAGAAAAGTCAAAAAAACCTTCGGTGAAATTAAGAACAACTGCGATAACATGAATAGTTTGACAATTCCATTCTTAAACGTGCAGGAACGACAGGTGGAAATAAGACAATGACGGCCTCTATGAGGGGGAGGAGCTGCCTTATGACATGATAGAAGAAGAAATGTGAGACTATATGAAAGACGGAGAGTTAGTGTCAGACTCAGAGTTCAACAAAGCTTCGTTGACTTGGGATCAAATAAGGCAGAATGGATAGAGAACATCCCTCAAGATTTTATAAAATCCCTGGGAGGAGAGGCAACCAAACTACTATTAAAGTGGATATGTGGAATCTATAAGTCCGGAGACAGAATGTCAGATTGTCGGAAAAATATCAAGCACGGAATCGCGAAGAAAACAAGGTCAGATAAGTGTATGTCAGCATAACAGTTTATGCAGGCACGTTGCTAACAAATAGTGTACAGCAAATCGGGAAAGCACATTGAGGTGCTGCTGGATGCCGATCAGTTTGGGTTTAGATAAGACAGAGGCACCAGAGAGGCAGTTCTGGCGATGCGTCTGAGAATGGAACCAAGACTTAAGAATAATAAAAAAACGTTCAGAGTATTTGTGACCTGGAAAAAGCGTTCAACAGCGTACAGTGATGCAAAATGTATGAAACTCTCAGAAAAATAGGAGCAAGCTATAGGGAAAAGTGTGTACCGTAGAGAACCAAGAAGGAACAAAAAGGTTGTAACACAGAATTTGTCGACCTAGGAAATGCATTTGACAGAGTAAAACTACTAAATGAGCGGATAAGGAAGGGTGTAAGACAGGGATGCAGTCTTTCGCCCCTGCTGTCTAATCTGCATATCGAAGAAGCAATAACGGAACAAAGACAAGGTTCAGAAGTGAGATTAAAATTCAAGGTGAAAGGACATCAAAGGTATTATTTAGTGATGACATAGTTATCTCCGTTGAAAACGAGAAAGAATTAACGAACATGATGCTTCCTACATGTAACGGAAGATAAAAGAGTGTAGTCAAGGAAATAATGAGGGCAGGTTCTCAGAAGGAATGCCTGTAGAATTATCAAAAGTAAATAACCTAATCGATAAGTATGCTTTGACATAACTGTGAAAGGTATACACTACAGCGTCTATGTGTAGAGATTATGGCTACGAGACTATATTCTAAATCTTGAAGAAGTACATGTTGCAATGATGAGTCGTGATAGCTGTTCATCATTAAATCTACAGCTTACAGCTCTCGAATGGCCTTACACGTTTAGCTTCACACATTTTTCACTAGCTACAACAGATGCTGTTGCAAGTAAACTGTAAAAAGCGCAGGAACGTATGGCTCGCCTTTTACTTCACAGTTTGACTCTAAATGTTCCGTGCCAAACAACCTGGATGTCAATTGGTGTCAGACGCCATTACTGAGCTGCGGAAAGCAACAAATTAGTGAAACAGCCTAGTTTCCCACCCTAACGCCCTCCACTGGAGTTCGGACGAAAAACGAGACTGCCTCCCAGCTACATGACTAAATCCTCCTAGTCAACATTTAATCATGAAGTATTTGGCCTATTTCATATTTTCGAGTTATCAAAGATAAACCTTAACATTTCTTAGAACCACAGACGTGATAAAAGTATGAGAACACACAAGTACCAATGTTTACGCCGTTTAGTTCGTTTAGCTGCTGTATAGAAACACACGCTGGAGCAGGCAAGTCCGTTTTGCGAGAGTAAATTTTGTATCCAAAACAGTTTCATTATCATTCAAAGCGCAATACTCCTCGAAAAGTGTGGTGACGCAGTCTTTAAAATAACTGACATGGGTTTGAAGATAAGAAACAACTATAAGCCAAGAGGTTGGGTTGCACATGACAATGTTTTATCAAATATGGTCGTGTTAGACATAGGATGACCCTGTTCTCCTCCATTCTGCCAGACATAGACCAGTTGTTTATAGCGGGTGGATAGTTTAAGGTGGAACATCCATCTATATTCAGTTTAGATTTTCCGCACATGCTAAGAGTTGCCGGAAGTGAAAATCAAGTTAATCGCTACACTACGTGATCAAAAGTATCCGGACACCTGGCTGAAAATGATTTAGAAGTTCGTGGCGCCCTCCAGTGGTAATGCTGAAATTCTATATGGTGTTGGTCAAGCTTCCACTCTCGCAGGCATATGTTCAATCAGGTGTTGGGAGGTTTCTTCGGGAATGGCAGCCCATTCTTCACGGAGTGCTGCACTGAGGATGTCGGTCGGTGAGGCGTGGCACGAAGTCGGGGCTCCACAACATCCCAAAGGTATTCCGTAGAATTCACGTCAGGACTCTGAGCAAGCCAGTCCATTACAGGGATGTAATTGTCGTGTAACCACTCTGCCAGAGGCTGTGCATTATGAACAGGTGCTCGATCGTGTTGAAAGATGCAATCGCCATCCCCGAATTGCCCCTCAACAGGAAAGCAAGAAGGAGATTAATACATCAATGTAGGCCTGTGCTGTAATGGTGCCACACAAAACAGCGAGGGGTGCAAGCCCCCTCCATGAAAAACACGACCACCCCATAAGACCATCGTCTCCGAATTTTACTGTTGGCATTACACACGCTGGCAGATGCCGTTCACCGGGCATTCGCCATACCCACACCCTGGCTTCGGATCGCCACATTGTGTACCGTGATTCGTCACTCCACACAACGTTTTTCCACTGTTAAGTCGTCCAATGTTCACGCTCCTTACACCAAGCGAGGCGCCATTTGGCATTTAGGGGCGTGGCCGCTCGGCCATGAAATCGAAGTTTCCTCACCTCCCGCCTAATTGACATAGTACTTGCAGTGGGTCCTGATGCAGTTTGAAATTCCTGCGTGATGGTCTGGGTAGATGTCTGACTATTACACATTAAGACCCCCCCTTCAGCTGTTGGCGGTCTCTGTCAGTCAACAGATGAGGTCGGCCTGTACGCTTTTGTGCTGTGCGTGTCCCTTCACGTTTTCACTTCACTATCACATCGGAAACAGTGGACCTAGGGATGTTTTGGAGTGTGGAAATCTCGTATATAGACGTGTGACACAAGTGACACCCAGTCAGCTAACCACTTTCAGAGTCCGTGAGTTCTGCACTCTCACGGTGTCTAATGACTACTGAGGTCGCTGTTATGGAATACTTGGCAGTAGGTGACACCACAATGGACCTAATATAAAAAACGTTTGCTTTTGTGGGTGTTCAGATACTTTTGGTCACATAGTGTATATCAGTTCCTAACGTCGACAGAAGCTACCAAACTCGATACCTCAAAGTGGGATCCTCATTAAAGTGCACGAAGCTGTCTTCAAGAGAGCTACTCGCTATGTGAAGTAAACAGAATAGTGTGCACGTCTCGTTCATGAACGTTTTAGAAAAAAGAAAAGTTTTAAATTCACTGAAACCATTCTTATGTTATTGCATCAATTCAGCGTTTTGACAAGGGCGCTCTTAACATGATTTTTGAGATTATTTTTTCGCATAATCTTCAAAGGGCTGCAATGATACACTCATCGAAGATCGGAAAACCTTAACTCAAAAGTATTCACACAATCATCTACTAATATGTTTAACATTCCCGTTGAAACAACGTATTCAATCTACAACATAACGTGATGGTCGATCCAATTTTAAATATCGTAAATCACTGTGTGGTCAAATGGTGACCTAATCTCGTTCTGTTGCAGTGAATAAACTTAGGTGTGTTAGTTCTTTTTCTTTTCCTTACGCCTTTGTCCCTCATCGGCGCAGGGTCGGCATGATTATTAATGGTTCTGTCACTGTTAGCTTAAGTGGTGACCGGATGCCTTTCCCGTCGCCACCCTGTTACTTGTTTTTTAAATTTATATCTTTCATTCAGAACATACGTAACTGTATGTGTGTACACATCCTTGTACAATGACGGAAACAAAAGCAGTTACGAACAGCTTGTCGATATTTTCCGAAAACATATTCCAGTATCTCAATGCCTTTGAGATTTGTTGATTAAAGCTTCCCCTGAAGCATATTTATTTTCAATAAACAAAAATGGCGTTTCTGCAAACGAAGACTGAGACTATTGTGAGTACTTAATGGCTATTGGGACTTTTGAGGTGGTGAATGCAACACAGTATGCCCAGATGACGCGCTTGTGTAGATTATTCTCCATCGTTTGGACTTTGGGAAAGTACGAACCATTGGCACGAGGAGTAAGGGTGGCTCATAACATGATTCTAGAGCGAGTGGGCACGGGATAGTCTCAAGAAACCACTGTGGCGTGGGTCCTCCCAAGAAGACTACACTGCGAGAAGATTGTAGAACTGTTCCACTGAATCTGACGAATAGATGGATGATAACAGCTGAAATGCGAGCAGCGTGTTACCACGAACCGCCGAGTACAGACTGAAGAAAGCTGGGTTGCGATCCCGCGTTTACCACTGGCAGCAAAGCACAGACGGAGACTTACATGGCCTAGGCGCAGAGTCAAGTGGGACGCTTATTTGCTGTTGATCGATGAATCTCGCTCCTGTTCGTGACGTCCATATCTAAGCCAACGAATCCGTAGGCGACCTAGTGGAAACCCGCAGGTAGCAGTGACTCTCGAGACCCCAAGTTTTCTAACTCCTCGAATCATGATGTGAGGAGTTCCCGGGATAGAACTGATGTGATAATTGTTGAATGTAGCGTCGGTGCTCGCCACTATGTGGCAAGAATGGTAAACCGTGTTGTCACACTCTTGAAGAGATGGGTACCAGATGGCACATTCCAGCAGGGTCGTGCAAGGTCCCACGCTGCAGTTTGCATCACAATCGCCTTGAGACATTTACGGAACTTTTAGTTACATGCTGTTCCCTGATTTGTTCCCCATGGAGCTTGTCTGAGTTGCAATGGGAATATACATAATTTCGTACCAAGCAGTCTACATGGACTGACACAGTATGCCCTACAGGGGTGGCAAAAAATACCTCAGGACAGTCGGAGGCTGTTTGTTTCCACGTCACAACCAAAAAATGAGTGTGTTCGTGCCTGTGCAATTACACCTCATACTGACGTGGACGATGGACATCATTTCCGAATGCAATGAAAACTTAAACGTTTAACGCCCGGTATGTCATGAACTTCTCCACAGTGTTTCATAAACGTCAGACTGGTACTTCATGGTGTAACACTTTCCGTCAGTATATAATAAATGTTTTGTGACTAAGCTTCCCATGTGGAAAATACCCTACTACCTTATTTATTGTGGGTAGCTTCTGGAAACTATTGCACTGGCTGTTCGTCTTCCTCATACTCATTCGATTCTAAGCTATACCACTCTCGATACCTGCTGGATCTGCGTCCACATCTGTACTCCGCAATCCATCTTACGGTTTGTAGCGGAGGGTACTTTGTGTACCAATGCCACTCCCCCTTTTCCCTGTTCCAGTTGCGTATGGTTCGTGGGAAGAACGAATGTTGGTAAGCCAGCGTGTGCGCTCGGAACTCTGTGGTTCTATCTTCATGGTCTTCTCGTGAGACATACGTAGGAGGAATCAATATGCTGAATCATTCTTCTAGCAACATACATTCTCGGAACCTTGACAACATACCATACCATGATGTAGGACGCCTCTTTTGCAGCGTCTATCAATGGGGTTGACTGAGCCACTTCAGGACGCTTTCGCGCTTACTAAGTGAACGTGTCACGAAAGTTGCTCCTCTCAGTATTCAAGTACTGCTAGTTTCTTTGCTGAGGGCTACCTTTTCTGAGGATTCTTCCAACGAATCTCAGTCTGGCGTCTGCCATACCTATGTGTATGATTAATTTTATATGGTCTTCCACTTCAAATCGCACCATAGGCGCACTGATAGATATTTTATGGAAGTTGCTGCTTTCGGTGATTGTTCTGCAGTTGTGTAATGAATCTATAAAGGGTCTGTGTATTAGCAATACGTTACATTTGTTTGTGTTGAGGGTCAGTTTCTACTCCCGGCTCCTAGGGTCCAAACTGGGCAAGTCTTCCCGCATTTCGTTACAGTTTTTTAGCCTTGCAAATTTTCTGTTTACAACATCAGCATCCGCGAAAAGTCTCATGCAACTTACCACGTTATGTGCTAGGTCATCCACGTAAATTGTGAAAACTGATGATCGTATAACACTCCCTTGATACACGTCCGAAGTTACTTTTACGTGTGAAGACTTCTCTCTGATCAGAAGGACATGTTGCTTTCTTTTTGCTAGAAAATCTTCAGTCCACTCACACAGTTGGTCATTCCTTACACTAGTGCTTTGTTCAGCAGGTGGCAGTGCAAAACTGTATCGATCACTTTCCGTAAGTCAAGAAGCACAGTTTCTAGCCGGGGTCTTGTGTCTAGAGCTTTCTGGATCTCGACGACAAACAGACCGAGATGGCTAATGGCTCAAATGGCTCTGAGCACTATGGGACTCAACTGCTGTGGTCATAAGTCCCCTAGAACTTAGAACTACTTAAACCTAACTAACCTAAGGACAGCACACAACACCCAGCCATCACGAGGCAGAGAAAATCCGTGACCCCGCCGGGAATCGAACCCGGGAACCCGGGCGTGGGAAGCGAGAACGCTACCGCACGACCGACCGAGATGGGTTTCATGCTATCGTTAGTTTTGGTACCGTACAGAGGAGATTTTCGGCCATCGTAAATGTCATAATACACAAGCATAAAACCGTGTTCCAAAATTCCACAAGAGACACAAGCGAGTAATTCCGTGCATCCTTTCGACGATCGTCCTTGAAAACAGGAATGACCTGCGCTAGGAGTTTTCTGAGTAAAGTGTCGCTAGTAAACGGCGGGAGCGGAGCACACAGCCTCCAGGCTGCTATGTGCCGTGGGGAAGACGTGTTCCCCGGCGGCCGGCGCGGCTGCGCGCCTTTGTCCCGGTCGCTCGGCCTCGGTGACGAGCGGGCCTGCCTGTGACCTCGCTCCCGTTGCTCCTAATGCGGCGAATTTATAACCGCGCGCTGCCTGTCTTTCTTTCTGCCTGTCTTTCTTTCTTTCTGTCTCTCGTTCCTCCTTCCTTCTGCGGGGCACAGGACTCGGCGCGGGCCGGCTCTGCTCGCCTCGGCGCGGCTGCTGCCCGTAATTTGAGTTGCGAAAGCGCGTGTTTGACTTACGGCCGGGCCGTGTCGAAACGCCGTTTCGTATCACCTTCCTCTAAAATTAGAGGCGCGCTGCGTGGCGTGCTAAGCGTCGGCGACCAAGGACGGCGTGCAGCCGCGCCGCGCCGGGACCCGGGACCGCCGCGTCGCAACAGTGTCAGTGCCGCGGGCAACCAGCGTGGCGGAGGCCGCTTTGCCCGTGGCTGCTGATCCTGATGTCACACGTCCTCACTTTCAGACGCATACTATAGCACTCCAGTTGTACAAATGTGTTACTTATTGAATTTAGAAGCACGACACGTTTCGGCAAGACACGATCCGTTCATCAAGTTCCATAAACAAGGAAAACATGAACCATTATACGCTGTAACTGCCAGGTGAACCACCACTGTGCTGGAAGCTGAAGCTGGCTGTGGTATGTCGGAATCTGATGGCAGTTAACCACCCAAGGCGAGACTGTAGTGAAGTGGTGACAAGTGCCAGGTGTTGACTGACCATTCATGTAAACTGTGCTGTTCGATTAGTCTTTTACTCCCTAACAATTGTAGCAGTGGAGATGAAACCAGAGAGGTGGTCAACGGCCTCCATTAAATAGGTGGCCATGATCAGTGCATCCTGCCATAGTCAGCATTAACTGGCCAGAAGAGTGGCAAACCGCGTGTACCCTTGGGCAATGTTGGCAGTCAGCACAGTAGCAGTGCCACTGATGTGAGGCAGTCGCAGTAACCAGCGGTGGAATGCACACAGCAGCTTGGCAGGAGAAACATCCCGATAGGCAGGATCAAAGAGAAGCCTCCCACATTGCTGACGATGATGGTGTGTGCCCACACTGGGCAATGGTGACTGGGCAGCTAGATGGCCTGTGCTCATACCTCAATCCACCATTAATGTAACCAACACCAGATGAGAGTCACTCAGCCCACTGGTGAACGGGAATCAATCTGGCAACGTATGGACTCAGCATAGGCAGCAGCCTGCAGCTGTCGACAGCAATATGCAATAGCAACAGCTGGGTAGTTCATCTCAGTGCATAGAGTGAAATGGACCACCCCTCAGCTAGCAGCAGAGTGAGTGCCTAAATTTAGCTAACCAGGCCCATTTTATTTTTCACGACTGTAGCAATTTTGCTCTCTCTAAGCCAAGCATTTCAGAATACCTGTCTGGCGATTTTGGCAGTGACAGCTTGCTGAATACCGGTTCCTGCAAACTGATTGCATCTTCTTACGACATGGCACATAGTTACCAAGCTGCCTTGCGATTCCCTTCTTATGATGTCGGTTTGCTAAGTCATCACAAGAGCCTTGCAGTATACAAGGTGGAACTGTAAAACAACAGTGAATTGTCACATACTGACCTATAAGGGACGACCAAAAACTTTCTATTTGAGGGTATTGCTGCAGTGTTTACGCTATGCAACTCTGATGTAGGTATATAAGTACTGACATTTAGGCAAGACATTAGCGTCGCATACGAGTCTTTCCAAAGAATCTGTGATAAATGTGGAAATGTGAACTACGGCGATGTTATTACCAAATGTGTCCAAATGGGACAAACATGCTTTTACTCTTTTCTTGGCTGCCGACGGACAATCCCTGGTAGATATCCATCAGAGAATGAAGAATGTGTCTGGAGTAGCATATCTGTCCCAAATAGCTGTATGAAAAACTGTGGCAAGGGGTGCTGCTGGTTCACGATAACACACAAATCCCCATATCGCAAATGTCGTAACGCAGAAGTTATGCCAACTCAATTGGGACATGCTCAAGCACTCGCCCTCTGGTACTAATCTCTCCCCATGCGATTACCATGCCTTCAGGCCCTTAAGAAATGTCTTGAAGGGTCTACGAATTCCGTCGGACAAGTTAATTCAGCAGGCAGTTATGTCCTCCTTCACGCAGCAGGACATGATGTTTTACCAAATGAATATCTTCAAGAGGTGCGTGGGTGTGACAGTATTCTCAATCTTCTCGCCAATTTTGCCTTATTGGCGTACCAATTGTGAGCTGTATGGCCTTCAAATGGAATCTTTTTGATCGTTGATTATACAGGGTGTTCGAAAATTCCCGGTTTAAACTTCTAGGACTTCTGAGGGGATAAGTACATAATATTTTGAATAATGTCTAGAAACGTACCGTTTTCGTTCTACGACGGTTTCAGTTTAGATACGTAACTCGTCCACATCTGCTGAGGGAAAGAGAAAGTTCTCATTGTTGCTTGTCTTGGTATGTAATACGGTCGTACGATCGCCGGATTTAGCTTCTGTGGAATACTTTCTGTGGGATCGTATGCAAAGTTTAATTTAAGAGGCTCCCTGCTGGCACGAGCTTGGTGGGATGAAGAGTGCGTACAAGAACGTGCTTCGTAGGTACAGTGTCTGCAACAACGTTGGTGATCGCCACATGGAGCCGCTGTTGTGATCCACCAGTTCATTTCTGTACATACAGTATGCCGGATTATTTTTTTGTTAGGAATAATGTAAACACGTAGTGTTTAGTTGTTAATGCAAAGAAATGTGCTTAAGTGATAAACGGATGTTTCGTTATGTTTCCTTTCGAATAGTTACCTAATAATTCTACTGCTTCAAGCCTAATTTAATTCTTCAAGCAGAATTGGATGAGTTAAACGTGTGAAACGATACGTCATAGAACGAAAACGGTAGTATTCCATACCTCAAAAGTATTACGCTGTTAGCTACAGTCAGAATTATGCATCTTGGAAGAAATGATTGTCAAACATATGCATCATTCCCTATTTTACGTGTAACGCGGTAAACGATGGTAATTGCAGTTGCCATTAACTCTTTTAGGGAACTTTGTTCACTGATTGACTTAAGTCCACTGCCATTTCCCCGATAAGCATTGTAACATCTCGCTATGTATACACTGGTGCCAATCAACTATAGACCTTTCGATCCAAAGACCTTTGATAATCTGGATGTCGGTGTTACAGCAATACTTAAAAATATTCTTAAAGGTATGTTGCCTACACTATACAAGCACAAACACACGACACAGATATGGACTTCACACACAATAGCTGGTTGTAAGAATGGCAAACCACCTCCACTAGGACCTTGCCTAGAAAGGTAAATGCATCATTCCTGCGTCTACTGCCCTACAGCCATTCCATGAGTGTGGGACTCCTTCTACCTGACTTGACCCAGTGACAATGTTTGTCATCTGTTAAGGTTTGATTGTGTGTTACAACATTCTCTAGTATATCACCCTACATACGTTACCCAATGTATTTAGTTTTCGCCTTACCGGGGAATCTCAACCACGTAAATAACGTAATTCATTGTGGGGCTAAGACGGAAGTAATCTTTCTCAAGTTTGTTGTATTCGACCCAGTTGCATGCTTTTTGACTAAGCTATTCGCCAATTTTTTTCCGCCTTGTCATGTTGTGCTCGTATTGTTACGGGCCTTGGCTTGATTCTCTGAGATTATATTTCATTGTTTGACATAATATGTGAAGCACTCAGTACAGACAATCGCATGTCATTGCATCGTCGTATATTATGGACACACAATGGGGGATATGTAAATAATTCTAGTTGCCGTTCTCTGCGCAGTTATAAAGGGCACCGAAAGACATTCCTACATTAGTGTCTCATCCTGTTACCAGATCTGGCAGGGTATATAAGAGGATCTTACATTGTCAGAGGTAGAATGATCGCTGTGGATGGCCAGAAGATGCTTCGTTCTTGTATGAAATAGCGTTATTACCAACTCATAGAATTTGATAGGGGCCCCATTGAGGGTCTGTATTTGGGGCGATGGTGGAATAGTGCAATATCCAGTTTTGTGAGGCATTCGGATGGGACGGTGGCCCGATGTTAGATCCCATGGACAATACAATAATGTGTGCCCAGTGCACGCGCACTGGTGAAATTAAAGGGCACGTAGGGTGTCGGCTCCAGAAATAAACTAAAATGATGAAAGAGGATTGGAGAAGATGAAGAAGAAAAGCTGCTGCAAATGAATTTTTGGACTGAAGATTCCAGAAAATAGCGGTGTCACTTAATAGGACAAATAGGTTTGATCTTACCAAATGTCTATTTTTCGTACTTTTTCGACATGGGACTTCCACTTCTAGCGCCTAGCGTGTGGACCGCAGATTTTCAGGCTAATGGGGACAAAATATTTTCCCCATACATGTGATTTAGAAGCTTTGTGAGCTTGTCAGCATTGTTATGTGCTCATGATTTCCTCCTATTGGTTTCTGCAGTTGACTTTTAGTACCATTTTAATGTCGTAAACAAAGTAACTGTATAATTATAGTAAAAGCTGTTTTTGCATCATCGAATTTAATTTTATATTTTATTTAATGTTGGTCCCGTCGTAACCTCTATACAGCTAATTGTTTTATTGTAATTAACAACTTTGGGTGATAGCATGCCCCACATTTTACGCTTTTGAACCACCATCACAAGTTTCAGAATCAGTTTTCAAATCGATTGATGAAGAAACCTCGATCACTTACAATCTGTAAGGTAGTGCACACCATAAAACTGTTCAGCTTGGTTCAAATGGCTCTGAGCACTATGTGACTTAACTTCTGAGGTCATCAGTCCCCTAGAACTTAGAACTACTTATAACTAACTAACCTAAGGACACCACACACATCCATGCCCGAGGCAGGGTTCGAACTTGCGACCCTAGCGGTCACGCGGTTCCGGGCTTTAGCGCCTAGAACCGCTCGGCCACCCCGGCCGGCTGTTCAGCTTGTTTCAGCATGTAAATTGTATTGGATTCAATCAGAAATATAGGTGGCATTTTTATAGGAACTTTCAAAATGTTTCCGCACTGTTTCGGCACATGACTACTGTAAACTGCAATAAATCGTCAAACACACAATTTCAGTCCGTTTTTCTTCTTAAAGGCAAGTCATGTAGCGCACAAAAGAGTATTCAAGAAACATTTAATTCCGATTAGTTCGATTAAGTGTAATAATTTGGCAAGCTTCTCATTGATGAATTCTTCTACATTCTTAATTCTGTCTGTCGTAATATTAATAAAATTACTTGCCTTGTCAGCTGCATGTTCACGCCATTGAGAACTCAGATACATATTACAGATTGCTGAAACTTTTAGGGATTGGTGAATCGCCGTATTATGAACGCACCACTATGACTACCATGCGTTATACGTGGTCGAAAAAGCACTCACAGCTTACAAAGCGCAACTTCCACAGCTGTAGAATGAACGAACCACAGACGACGGAGGTATTGCAGTCGAAATGATCTCTGTATGTCATCTTCATGATTCTTGAAATTATAATTTTTGTCAGCTTGCCATGACAACAAAAATGTCTTATGCTTCAGAGAATTGTCAGTGTCTCTTACTTCAATTTAATTTTCAGCATCGGATATACTGAACAGAAGACTACTGAAGCGGCTCGGACATGCAATGACTTACGTCGAAGGGTGTGAAAGTCGTTCTTCTGATGCTCAGGACGGCGACATCCCTCCCACCTCTCCGGTGTCGGTTCGTAGATGGCTTGGCAGACGGAAGAAACGTTGTGGGCACCCGTAGGGAAACAAACGGTGAACATGAGCAGTTCTTTATCAAATCACTGGCTGAGTTCCTCAAGTAAGTCCATCTCCTCCTTTCCCTTCTGTCACCTGCTCAGCCCCTGCAAGTTCATTTCCTCTTCCTTCTCTAGCTGTCCATATCCTGCTCCCCCCTCTCACTGTCCCTCTGCTCCTACTCCCTCTCTCTCTATCCATCTCCTCCTGTCTCCTCATCACCACTCACTCTATTTCCTCTTTCCTTCCCGTTTTTTTCCCTCTCCCCCTCTCTCTGTTCATCGCTCCTGAACTTAATGCATGCATCATCTTTCCCCTCTCTGTCTGCGCACATCCTCCTCCTTCCTTCTCCCTCCACTTTATCACTCCCACCCGAACAGGAGATTGCTGGTTCTTATCCCCACACTGTTTCTATCCAGACAGTAAGTAACATGCGTCCAAGTTCGGATGGAAACGGAAACGACCCAGACGTTTGTGAGCAGCTTTTTACCCGCGGCTTTGCCCACGTATGCACACGGTACATATATTTCATATGTTTAACTCATATTTTTACCGATATTTCACCCGTATCTCTAGCGTATTTCAACCTGCACATTCGTTTTCATGCAGCTCAGTGTTTAAGGTATCATATCTCGTGGACTATGTGTCGTAGAACGATATAATTTTGCAAGTACATCCAGTGGTATATGTGGATTGTGTGTGCGAAATCTATTGCGAATAGAAATAGTAGAAAAGATAAGTTGAAACCCCATGCATGATGCGGCAGTTTACTGCCTCAGTGTTAACGACGACATGTCTCTGGATCTGAGGTGACAAAATACATGAAATACCTGCTAATATCATGTTGGGCCTCCTTTTACCTGGCACAGTGCAGTAGCTCAGCGTGACATGGACTCGACAAGTCGTTGGAAGCCCCCTGCAAAAATATTGAGCCATGCTGCGTCTATAGCCATCCATAATTTGCGAAGAACCTAACGGTACTCCGTAAGCATAAGCTAAACACAGTTGGAGGTAACGTGTTTGTTGCTGTTAGAAGAAGTTTATCTAGTCGCGAATTTGAAGTAGATAGTTCCTATGAGTTAGTGTGGGCAGAAGTCATTGTGCTGCGCGGAGTGGCCGCGCGGTTACAGGTGCCATGTCACTGACTGCGTAGCCAGTCCCGTTGGAGGTTCGAGTCCTCCCTCGGGAATGGGTATGTGTGTTTTTCTTAGCATATATGTCTAGGGACCGATGACATCAGCAATTTAGTCCCTTAGAAATTCACACACATTTGAACATTTAGAGGTCATTGTTGGCAAGCGGAAAAAAATAATAATTGGAACCTCTTACCGACCTCCCAATTCAGATGATACAGTTTCCAAAAGGTTATCAGAAAACTTCAGTTTGATTTCAGACACGTACCCGATTCATATAATTAAAGTTAGTGGTGACTTCAATTAACCCTCTGTATGATGGCGAAAATACGTGTTTAATTCCGGAAGTGCGCATAAAACATCATCCGAAATTGTGCTAAACGCAATCTCTGAAAATTATTTCGAGCAGTTATATCATGAGCTCACGCGAATAGTAAACGGCTGTGAAAACACATTTGACGTCTTAGTAACAAATAATCCTGAGTTAATAACGGGCATCAAAACGGATGCAGGGATTAGTGACCACTGGGCTGCTGTAGCGAGATTGAATATTGTAGCTCCCAAATCCTCCAAAAGTAAACGAAAAATATACCTATTAAAAAAATCAGATAAAATTCACTTGATGCCTTCCTGAGAGACAATCTCTACTCCTTCCTAATTAATAATATAAGTGTAGACCAGATGTGGCTTGAATTCAAAGAAATAGTATCGGCAGCAATTGAGAGATTTATACCAAGTAAATTAACAAACGACGGAGTTGATCCTCCTTGGTACACAAAACGGATCCGAACACTGTTGCGGAACCAACGAAACAAACATTCCAAATGTAAACAGAGGCAAAATCTCCAAGATTTGTGATCTTTTACAGAAGCTCGAAGATTAGAGCAGACTTCAATGCGAGATGCTTATAACAGTTTCCACTACGAAACATTGTCTCGAAACCTGGCAGAAAATCCAAAGAGATTCTGGTCGTATGTGAAGTATGTTAGAGGCAAGAAACAGTCAATGCCTTCTCTGCGCGACAGCATTGGAAACACAATCGAAGACAGTGCTGCCAAACCAGAGTTACTAAACACAGCCTTCCGAAATGCCTTCACAAAAGAAGACGAATTAAATATTCCAGAATTCGAATCAAGAACAACTGCCAACATGAGTACCTTAGAAGCTAATATTCTCGGAGTAGTGAAGCAACTTAATTAAAGCAAGTCTTCTGGTCCACACTGTATACCACTTAGGTTTCTTTCAGAGTATACTGGTGCATTATCTCTATACTTAACAATCATATACAACCGTTCGCTCGATGTAAGATCCGTACCCAAAGACTGGAAAGTTGCACAGGTCACACCAGTATTCAAGGTAATAGGAGTGAACCACTTAATTACAGGCTCATATTATTAACGTCGATATGCAGCAGGATTCTGGAACATATAATGTGTTCGAATATTATGAATTACCTCGAAGAAAACGGTCTATTGACACACAGTCAACAAGGGCTCAGAAAATATCGTTCCTGTAAAGCAAAACTAGCTCTTTATTCGCATAAACTGTTGAGAGCTACTGACAAGGGATTTCAGATCAATTCCGTATTTCTGAATTTCCGGAAGGCTTTTGACACTGTACCACACAAGCGGCTAGTAGTGAAATGGCGTGCTTGTATAATATCGTCTCAGGTATGTGACTAGCTTTGTGTCTTCCTCTCAGAGAGATCACAGTTCGTAGTAATTGACGAAAAGTCATCGAGTAAAACAGAAGTGATTTCTGGCGTTCCCCTAGGTAGTTTATAGGCCCTTTGCTGTCCCTTATCTATATAAACGATTTGGTAGACAATCTGAGCAGCCGTCTTAGGTTGGTTGCGGATGACGATGTCGTTTATCGACTAATAAAGTCATCAGAAGATAAAAAAAATTGCAAAACGATTTTGAAAAGATATGTGAGTAGTGCGAAAATTGGCAGTAGAACCTAAATAACGAAAAGTGTGAGGCCATCCACATGCGCGCTAAAAGGAATTCGTTAAACTTCAATTATACGATAAAACAGTCAAGTCTAGAGGCCATAAATCCAACTAAATACCTAGGAATTACGATTACGAACAACTTAAATTGGAAAGAACACATAGAGAAAATGTCGTGGGACGGCTAACCAAAGACTGCGTTTTATTGGCTGGGCACTTAGAAAATGTAACAGATCTACTAAGGAGACTACCTACACTACGCTTGTCCGTCCTCTTTTAGAATACTGCTTCACGGTGTGGGATGCTTACCAGATAGGACTGACAGAATACATCGAAAAAGTTCAAAGAAGTGTGTCCAGCGTACGTAAACATATGTGCTGTTGTGTACGTATTTGTATTATGTAACAAGCATCTGTGAGAAATATGTCTATGGTCATGTCTTTTTTGACAATATGCTGTGTATTTTTAAATATTTTAGCGATGACAGACGTTCACAATGTGCTGATTTTTATCCACATGACGTCTTGTGCATAAGATCAGCCTAAAGTGAGCAGATTTTACTACAAAAAAGATGGTGTAAGACCCGCAGATGACAGCTAAGACTGTTGAAATAGTTGCCTTCAGTGAAAATAATTTTTTTTGCGATCTTGGCTTTTAAATGGTTTTAATTTTTGCATTTCATTCATTTTTCAGTTACAAAAGACTAAATAACATTGTGAATTTTTCAGTCTATTCAGTATGTTTTCGCGCCTCACAAAGCACAAAATTGTAGATAAACTACATTTGCGCACCACCGCTCACTTATACCTTATTGTCGACTGCAGAAAACTTGGGAGATAACGTTATTCGCTACTGAGATCTTTCGTGCCTCATACCTGTCAGCTGGATTTCCTGATAGAATGTTACAGAGACGTTCATACTCAGATGTGGTGCTTATTTGCAGAGTTGCAGTACTGGTTACGGAATTAATTAAATGAAGCCTGTTGTACAGCAATTACTCAGTGAGTGCCACTCACTATTAGATCGCGTAAGTTGGCAGTAATTTCAATTCTGATCACTGATATTCCTACTGACAAGTACCGATCAATAGCCACAAAGTACAAATGAACATTGCCTTCAGCAAATGAAAAGAAGTATAACATAAAATGCTCCTTAACATTAGCGACTGACAGATGCTAGCTATTAGTTGAATTTTGGAGTAAGCACTTGTAGAATTCGTTTTCTTGTGGAACTGTTTTGTCACACCAATAGCTACCTGATGCTCATGAAGTTGTCCACACCTAGTGACATAGAAATTGGGAGGATCGTTTCTCCGTTTCCTACGAAGGGAACAATACCGACATGCAACTCTCGCCATGACTACCCTTCATAATGGAATCACCTATACATGTAGTAGCTTCGTCACACAGTCAATCGGCAGATTCATTTCATTATATCTTATTAGTTTTGCATGGTGTTTGCTGACATGTAATCATTCTTTCCTTACTAGTCATGCATTAAGTACTAAATCCCAAATGCACTGGCTATTGAAATGTAAATTTAATTTTGCACTTTTCGTTTTATAGGCACAATATTTTATTTAATTTTTCAGGGATGAAATAAATTCTAACATTTTATTTCATTTGTATATGTTTGTATTTAATGTCGATTTATGACACAACAAATCATTCTTTCAGTGTTGGAAAGAACGAACAATGTACGTGCTTTTGGGAAAAATACAACAACATTTCTCAAGAATGTATTTGTAGATGTTGAAATTAAATTTATGGTTCGTCTGCTTGTTGTCATTGTCACGTTACTTCCGTTGCCATCTTGCACCAGTTACGGGTACCGATATAAAAATATCGTGGTTTTGTATTTATATTGCATCAAACACAACGCCCGTTTGCGAAATATCGATATTCATGTGTCGATCCTGTAGATTTGGTTATGAATCAAAAGGAAAATATCAAAGTGTCTCAACATACGTTCTCTCACTTTCGAGAACCTCTGAATGCTGACAGCCATATGCTACAATAGTTCCAAGGTAGTTACGCTGCATTTCTCACACATCTTCAAAGAATAACATTTCTTAAAGCAGAATTATATCCTTTTTGTAATTTAAGATCCAACAATCTTATCGAGTTTTTCAGTATTCTAGTTTATTTTACAACTCATTTTACATACGTTTTATAATATTTACACGTAATTTCATCAATATTATCAGGTCATTTTGGTGCTAATTTTCCAGGTATTTGAGGACATATAATTTCGGGCCTTACAGGAACAGGTCCTTTTTCATATTCGTAAACTAACTCAATTCTCACTAGGGTCAATTGCCCCCACCGTTCCCCTCCTACCTCCTTACGCGCACCCAAGGTGTGAAATCCTAAGTTCTCGTCAGCTTTCCTGCATGAGGGCTTCTGACCTGTTAGGTCTAGTAATTGGATTGGTCTCCGTAAGAGGAATCGTTCTCTGAGAAGTCTAGTAAGCATAATGGCACGCGCCTTCTCGGTATTTCCAGAGGTACAACATTTATATGTCCGGATCTCCGCCATAGTAAGGGCAGTTAACAGACAAACTGTGTCCAGGTACCTGTGAGTCTAGCAGGAGAAAAGTAGAAAAACAGAGTGTCGTTTCGGATCGCATTGGAGCGCTTTGATGATGTCTGCTGTGTATGAGTTGCACAGAACTGGTCCTAATACTGAAGCCTGAGATGACCCCTGCAATGTTGCATCTTTCATAAGATAGGGATGAGTAATTTCTCAGAGAATATTCTACCGAAACTTCATCTGGATTGATCATTTTTTCGCGAAACCCTTGCAAGAACGTTTTGCAAGGTATTCTCTACAGCTACATACACACCTCGAAAGCCTACATACTACTAGTCATTTCCTTTTGTGTTCCACTCGCAAACAGAACGAGGGAAAAACGACTACATATATGCCTCCGTGTGGGCCCTAATTTCCCATATTTTTTATATTCATTCTCCTTAAACGAAATGGATTTAGCCGGCAGTGGAATCGTCCTGCAGTTAGCTTCAAAGCCAATTCGCTAATCTTTCTCAATAGAGCTCCTCGAAAAGAACGTGGCCTTCCCTCAAGGGATTCCATCTGAATTCCCGAAGCATCTCCATAATACTTGCGTCTTGTCCAAAGTTACCGGTAACAAATCTAGCAACCCGGCTCTGAATTTCTTCGATGTTTTCCTTTACGACATGGTACAGATCACAGACACTTCTGCAGTACTCAAGAACAAGGTCGCACTAATGTCCCATATTCTGTCTCCTTTACAGATGAACCACACTTCCCAAAATTCTCACAATACACCTAAGTCGACCATTGGCCCTCACATATTCGTTCCATTTCACATCGCTTTGCAATGACACACCCAGATATTTAAAAAACGTGACTGTGTCAACCAGGTCACTACTAATGCTGTGTCAGAACATTACAGGTTTGTTTTTCCTACTCATCTGCATTAACTTACGTTTTTGTACATTCAGAACTAGCTACAATTCATCACACCAACTAGAAATTTTATCTAAGTCATTTTGTATCCTTCTACAGTCACTCAACTTTGACACCTTCCCGTATACCACAGCATCGTCAGCAAACAACTGCAGATTGCTGTCTGCCCTATCCCCCTGATCATTTATGCACACATAAATTAATTCCCTGGGCCACTTGTAACGATACCCTAATCCTTGATGAACGCTGTTCGTCTATAATGTTAAATAGTATCTTCAGTTGTTGAAGCACATTGAAGAAGATTTATGAACGCTGTTCGTCTATAATGTTAAATAGTATCTTCAGTTGTTGAAGCACATTGAAGAAGATTTGTAAAGAACCCATCTAAATATAATAATTTGTCAAAACTGTTGGATACATCGAGTTGTAACTTTGTAGGTATATTTAGCAATGTGTAGATATTGTATGTTTAAAATTTCTGACCAGATGATTAATTAGTTTCGTTTTTACCGGACTATCTCGTTAAGTATATTACTAACCTCATTTGTGCAACTACTCACTACTTTAATTTTTTTTTGTCTGGTCTCTCTCCATATTCTGTAGTCAACGGATTTTTCATTTCATTCATCAGGTCCTGCAATTCTTCCTCAATTTCACTGCGGACATCTATGTTTTAAGCGAACGTTATCGTCGATAACCCCTCACGTTGCATTTTAATCCCACTCTTAAACCTATATTTTGCCATCATTGCTTCTTCCATGTATATATGTCCCCGTCTTTACACCCTTTTCGTCTAAGTACTTAGTATTTAGAACACATTATTAACTCAAAATACTCAGAAGGTATAGCCGACCAGACCTCAAGGACAGTGACCCAAGCTTGTTATCATCTTCTCGAAAACTGGTCTGTGGGATTTCCTGTTAAATGTAGCCTAAGAAACTTGCACTCAGGGAAATTTGCACACAAATAAGGTCCTATTTACTTCTAAATACAAGTTACAGTTTTTAGTCTTAACCATTTCTCGGTAATACACTGATTTCTGTTTTACATCTACATCAACATCTACCTCGATACTCTGCAAATCACGTTTAAGTACCTGGCAGAGGGTTCATCGAACCACCTTCACAATTCTCTATTATTCTAATCTCGTATAGCGCGCGGAAAGAATGAACAACTGTATGTTTCCGTAAGAGCTCTGATTTCCATTATTTTATCGTGGTGATCGTTCCTCCCAATGTAGGTCGGAGTCAAAAAAATATTTTCGCATTCGGAGGAGAAAGTTGGTGATTGAAATTTCGCGAGAAGATTCCGTCGCAACGAAAAACGCCTTTCTTTTAATGATGTCCACCCCAAATCCTGTATCATTTCTGTGACACTCTCTCCCGTATTTCGCGACAGTTCAGCTCAACATCACTGTCCTGTCTTCTTTGGCTCTCCATACGATCTACGTATTTAATGGCCTCATGGATTATCGTGGATGGTAGTTTGTACATGCAGATCGAATCTGTAACCATAGACACACACAGGGCGCACGAACTGAGCACTATGAAAGTTAGAATTGTACTGACAGTAAGTGTTCAGTCGGTCATCAACTGGGGAGGACAATGGTGACTGTCGGAGTCCTGGTAGACGATGTCTCGCAGGGAGCGTTTCCGGAGCACGATAACTCTCTCAGTGTACCGGGTGATCAAAAAGTCAGTATAAATTTGAAAACTTAATAAACCACGGAATAATGTAGATAGAGAGGTAAAAATTGACACACATGCTAGGAATGACATGGGGTTTTATTAGAACCAAAAAACAAACAAAGTTCACAAAATGTCCGACAGATGGCGCTGGACAGCTAAACGTCAGTGACTGCGCATGACAATCGTCATGCTTAGCCTCCCAGGTCACAGACCTCAGTCCGTGCGATTATTGGGTTTGGGGTTACCTGAAGTCGCAAGTGTATCGTGATCGACCGACATCTCTAGGGCTGCTGAAAGACAACATCCGATGCCAATGCCTCACCATAACTCCGGACACGCTTTACAGTGCTGTTCACTACATTATTCCTCGACTACAGCTATTGTTGAGGAATGATGGTGGACATATTGAGCATTTCGTGTAAAGAACATCATCTTTGCTTTGTCTTACTTTGTTATGCTAATTATTGCTATTCTGATCAGGTGAAGCGCCATCTGCCGGAAATTTTTTGAAATTTTGTATTTTTTTTTGGGTCTAATAAATCCCCATGTCATTCCAAGCATGTGTGTCAATTTGTACCTCTCTATCTACATTATTCCGTGATTTATTCAGTTTTCAAATTTGTACTGACTTTTTGATCACCCGGTATATGTAGGCTGTCACTTAGTGAGTAGGTAACTTCTAGTCGCAGAGTTCACAGATTTTAATAAGAACGCAAATTTCACTGGGTGCAGTTTCGATATATCCGATGGCTCTATGTGATCCTCATTGTGGATATCGCCGGTGGTCAAGCTTTTGCAAAGTTTAAGGGGTCCTCCATTCGTCGTCGGCGGCCCTCTGTGTCGAATTGGGGGCCCGCCCGATCGGCGGGCGTCGGCCGGTGTACCGGAGGAACAGCACGGCACAGCACGGCGCTAACCACGGCCACAGCGAAGGCCGCAGGGAAAGGGCGCCTGGCCGGGCCCGCCGAGGGCAGGATAAAAGCCTTTCGCTCTAACGGAACGGCACAGCCAGGGCGAAGCGGATCGAGCCGGGCCGAGCCGAGCGCTCCCGCCGCCAGCCATGCTGGGGCAGCGCCGTCCCCGAGCGTCTTCAGAATTGACAAGTCGAGCGGAAAGCGACCGGTCGCTAATGGCAGGAATTCCTGCGCCGCCGCAAGGTCACGTGTCTTGACGTCGGCCCGCGCCCGCCGCCTGAGCTCACACCGGCGCACGACACAAAGGAGTCTCAAGGACGGACTGCCACCTCCAGAGGAGAAAGGGCAGCTCCGGATCATGCTAATAGATTCGGAACGTACCATTTCGCCTTGAAGTTCTACTGTGGTACGTAGGTCGCGTTCCCAAAATTGGGATACCGACTATGATGTAGATTTCAACACATGGCTTAATTGTTTCATTACTGTGGAACTGAACCTTTCGCTTGTCAGTTCTAGTGAATTTTTCAACAGAGACCTGATGAACAATAGCACTATGTAAAAGCTGATCAATGTATCAGTAGCCATAGTACCAAACCATTCAGGCATTCGACAAGTCCTCCGAGTTGTGTATGTGGTGCCAGAACTTCCCCAGATACAGATAAGATTCCTTAAGGAATTTAGCGAGTTAGTGTGTAAAGGTAAGCATGTATTAGTGATCATTGGGCACGTCTCAATTATGCAAAAAAATGGCTCTGAGTACCATGGGACTTAACACCTGAGGTCATCAGTCCCCTGGAACTTAGAACTACTTAAACCTAACTAACCTAAAGACATCACACACATCCATGCCCGAGGCAGGATTCGAACCTGCGACCGTTGCGGTTGCGCGGTTCCAGACTGAAGCGCCTAGAACCGCTCGGCCTCGCCGATGGGCTCAATTATGCACCTTGGATCGTCCACACATCCAAGGTAAATTCAATGGCCTAATATTTCACCGCTCCAGCGATATGGATTCAGGGAGCGGCAGTGATACTCTATGCCTAGCAGACAGATCCACATGAGAACGGCCGTTGGCCTCCTACAGCAAAACAAATTCGTTTCACAGCATTGGAACCCCTTCATTAGTATAACATTCGCCAGATCTCCACTTTGGGGTTTACTACTAACGATCGCTTTTACCATCATCACATTCCTCTTCTTCATCACCTCAGTCGTCATCAGTATGAGATCATCACCTCCTTCGTCACTATTGGATATCCATTAATCACTGTACCAGGGTAATCCTCGTAAGTCATGGCAATCACCATTAAAGACCCACCCAAATGATCCTCCGCCATTCTCGCCAATGCCACAGCTGCTGCCTGTTCGTCCCTCTACCACTCCCCTCCCCCCCCCCCCCCTTCCCACATACACACACTGCGATTATAGAGTCCTGAACTTTGCTGTGACATGGAAATGACAGCATCTTCTACAGTAATGTATCTTCCTGATCTCAGTATCTTAACCTTCAGTCACCAATGGTATTTCCAAAATAATCGACCACCCTATCTCATCTTCCCCGGCATTTTATTAGGCACAGCAAGATGTAATTTCGCAGCTTCATCATCAGATGTGAGTCCAGCACTATACACAGACAAACACATGCGCACACACACACACACACACACACACACACACACACACACGTTTGTATCAGATACTGTACTCTCACCAGTAAATGTAGATGTTTTTTTGACATACTGTTTCTATGAAAACCTTTAACTGTGTGCAGTATCTGTTTGCACAGGTTAGCTCAAGTATTTCAGAATTGATGCTCTTTTGCCAACATTATAAGGAGCCATATTAGTAGTGACCCTCCTATCAAACTGACAGAACAAAAATAAATAAATCTGATGTATTCCCTTTTTTTATTTGTCACACAATACGTACGTTGCAAACTGCATTTAATATCTTTACGCTTTCACACATGCACAAAAATCACTTTTTACTTTTGCTTACTGTACAGAGGCCCATCTCATAGGCTTTCATTATTAATATGTCCTGTTTCCAGCAAAGTATGTAAAACTTTCTTACGAGGGCATCAAGTCATTTGAAACAGATATTACACTCCACTTGTAAATAACAAGGACAAATTCTTCAACGATGAGTCAATTGGTGACCCAATTATCGAATTTATTGGTCTATGAGCTAAAACGTATCTACTTGACACTGAGTCAGGATGCATAAAGTGCACAGCAAAAGATATGAAACAATCTCTTAAAGAGTGAACCATTCATAATTACCAGCAATGCTTGATGAATTCTGATGTTAAAACTACTATACATTAAGTTATACAAACGCAATATGACTTTTAACAGCTGAGTCCTCATGAAGCGATTCTAGACTATCATAATTGATTTTAACATTTTTTGTAGATGGCTCACACATTATTTGCAACTTTGGCTACTGAACTACCTGTAGCAGCCCTCTTCTTCGCCAATATATTGCAAAATAAAGACATAGCAGCATCTGGCACCTCTTTTTTCCTAAAATATGGGGAAATGGCGATATCACAATACAGCATAAATGATTCTGCTTTATCGCCTAGCCTTTCACTTTATCGGCAAGCTGATACATTAGCAGTCTTGAACCATGTCATATATGGCTGACTTGACAAAAATGTATGTATGCTTTTCGCAGATAAGCCAGCACAAATTGCGATCTTTTCCAACAGGCAAAAACACTTCGTCAGTGGGTTCAGATTTGCTGAAGGCTGCCTGCCCGAAACCAATGGCAAGCCAAGCCAAGAGTCAAATGTATTAGTGAGAAGCGTGAGCTGTGTAACGGAATTCCAGTGATTTCCGAAATTGTTTATGGAGACATCCAGCATCAGTTACATCATTAACGTTCATCCATAACATAAGCAATATGATTGTTAATTACGATGATTAATGGAGCACTATTAAGACATCGAACAGATCATTCGAATACTTTCTAACAAATAACTATTTTTCACAAAATTCATATTGTTCAGATACTTTTCAAAAGAGCAAACTGTGCTGTTTCTGGCCAGTTTGCCTGCAGCGGCACAGCAGGACTCAGTTCCATGCACGTCCCCACGATGTTTTCCCATGTGACTTATGAGTTGTGCTCAGATCATGTCTGCCATCTGTGTTTGTAGTGGCCGGCCGAAGTGGCCGTGCGGTTAAAGGCGCTGCAGTCTGGAACCGCAAGGCCGCTACGGTCGCAGGTTCGAATCCTGCCTCGAGCATGGATGTTTGTGATGTGCTTAGGTTAGTTAGGTTTAACTAGTTCTAAGTTCTAGGGGACTAATGACCTCAGCAGTTGAGTCCCATAGTGCTCAGAGCCATTTGAACCATTTTGTTTGTAGTGTCAGCACATACCTTGGGGTATCTTTCACTTACAGTGTAAGTGTCGTTGATGACTTTAGATTGAAAAGAGCACTGTTCTTGGGAGAAACTTACAAAATCAAATCATTCCAAACGCAAAAATCTTATAAAGTAGCATGAACCATTGACTTTGCCATCGGTGGTATAGTCTGCAGGTCATAGATTCAAAGACAACAGCAGCCTTTTCAATAGTTACAGGGAC
Organism: Schistocerca serialis cubense; assembly: GCF_023864345.2. Taxonomy (NCBI): domain Eukaryota; kingdom Metazoa; phylum Arthropoda; class Insecta; order Orthoptera; family Acrididae; genus Schistocerca; species Schistocerca serialis. Next base: position 350,396,494 of record NC_064638.1, on the reverse strand, counting down.
CACAGCTGGATGAGTGAGTGATCTGGTTTCGCAACGTCATTCAAAGTAGCCTTGCCTGTTGTGGTACTAGAACGGCTGAGAGCAAAGGAAAATTACAGCTATAATTTTTTCCAAAGTCATGCAGCTCTACTGTATGGTTAAATGATGATGGCATCCTCTCGGGAGAATATTACGGATGTAAAATAGTCCCCCATTCGTATTTCTGGGCAGGGACTATGCAGAAGGATGCTGTCATCAGCAGGAACAAAACGGTCATACAACAGATCGGAGAGTAGGAAATTAGAGCCCTTAATCACACAGGTAGTTAAAAAATCTGAAAACGGAAATGTATACGTTGAAGTTAGATGTAGTGGAAATTAGTGAAGTTTGGTGGTAGCAGGAACAGCACTTCCGGTAGGGAAGCACAGGATTACAAATACAAATTGAAAAAGGGGAATGCAGGAGTAGGTTTAATAACGGATAAGAAAACCGGAATGAGGGTAAGCTATTATGAATAGCATAGAGAACACATTCTTATAGCCAAGACAGACAGGGCGCCAACAACTATCACAGTAGAACACGTTTATATGTCAACTATCTTCGCAGATGATGATGAGATTGAACAAATGTATGAGGAGATAAAAGAAATTATTCAGGTCGTTAAAGGCGTCGAAAATTTGATTGTGTTGAGGTACTAGAATTCGACAGCAGGCAAAGGAAGAGGAGGAAAAATTAAAGGTGAATGTGGACTAGGGGAAAAGAATGAAACAAGAAGCCGCTTGGTAGACTTTGACACAGAGAATAATTTAATTATTGTAGACACTTTGTTTAAGAATCTTGAAAGAAGTTTGTTTATATGGAAGAGACCTTGAGAGGCCAGAATGTTTCAGATCGATTATATAACTTTAAGACACGACTTTAGGAACCAGATTTTAGTTGTTAAGACATTTCCATGGGTAGATGTGGACTTTGACCGTAATGCATTAGATATGAACTGGTTAACCCCGTCAATCATGAATTACTTTCAAAATAGAAAAAAATATCTTTGCACTTTTTAATGTCTTTGTGGGCCTATTTATGGTTTATTTGGGGAAAACTGGAATTTGTCATACTTAGTCTAAAAAATAAAAAGATATCCAACAATTTGGACATAAGGTCTCATAGGTAGTTGAGAATGAGTAATAAGAAATCAATAGTTACACACTTTACGACAGTATTTACTGTGAAAGTTTTTTCCAAAAGTGGAATTCTTAGAAGATACAGCAATATATACATAATATTAATAATTTTAACTACTGACACTATGATTTACAGAGCAATTAACATGTTGAACAGTTACAGAAAAAATCTTATTAACATTTTGCATCTTTTTTTAGGCAAATGTGAACACAACATTTTGAACAAATTATTATTGATTTCCCTTGACATGGGGTGTTTTTACATCCACTTCCGTCTTTGCATTAATCTACCATTAGGAGACAGTTAATGTCAATACATTGTATATCTGATGGAGGTAGTCTCACTGTTCTGTACCTTCTCTCTTCAATCGGTTTTCACCTTCTTCACTGTTAGGGCTACCTGCTTTTCCCTTTGTATTTATCCTTGCCCTCACAGACTTTCAGCTACACTCATTCGAAAATGCAGTAAGTCGAGCATCTCTTTATCTTGATTTTTTTAGCTGAATTGTGTTTTCGATATTCTAAGTAGCTGTTGACTAAGGCAAAATCAGTAGCATGCATCCGCATTCTTAGAGTCCATTGTCTGGATCTGATAATGATTCTGTACAGCCCAGTCAGCTGATCAAACAAGTCTACTCTGCCCATTGCTTGGTTGTACGAACAACTTCGGGATGGGGGGAAGCTAATTTCTACATATGATCTCGATGATTTATCCCATCGCTCAACAGTGTCTTCTTCAACCACCCTAAGAAAATTTGAACCCAATACCACAGTCCTGTTATTAAGCCACTTTGTCAGCACTGCATTATTGCCTCTACTGACAATCTGATCAGAAAATCCTCTCACATTCTTTCTGATATCAAGTCATTTATCAAAGTAAATGTGCAAAAGTGTTTTCTATGTCTTAATACTTCAGGAAGACGATAAGAAGAGAAGTAACTGTCACAATACATATTTAAAGATTAAAAACACTCTTGATCTCAACTTTTTAATTTTATTGGAGTGATTGGTTTCGATTCTATTTGAGAACCATCTTCAGACTCTGAAAAAAACATATTACCAGATAGAGGGATCATTATAATAGTAAGTATATATAACAAAATGTAGAACTAATAAATAAATATACCCAGAACGGTGGGTGGACTCCGTAGGGCAAGTTGCGCTTACCCTCGACGCTGGAATAACTGCTAATCGGACGAGGAGACAACGGTTATTAAATAGGCTTGGTCATGCCCACCGTCCTGAGTGTGACATCATTGCTAGCCAATCAGAAAGACGTCTATGATTAGATAAGCACAAGAAGTAGATTACAAAGTGAGTTATAGTTAAATTACATCGTAACATCATTATAAATGATTCTTCGTCATAAAATACTTGGTTTAAGGTCAACTAAAAGTATGTTGCCCTCTAAAGTCTATTTTGCGAAGATGGACCAAATGGTGGTTAAATCGACAGGAAGACGCTACTCGAAAAGATACATCGATCGGCGTCCTATTCCGATGCGGCAGTCGACAGAGCTGTAGATGAAAACCAAAGTCCTCTGTCGATATAACATGTTGCAAATAACTTTAGGTGATGGTGGTTTTAACAGTCATTCAATGAGTGCATGAGGAGGCAGTCTTCACATTAGTACATAGTGAAAGACATAGATATTATAGAGCAGCATAAAGTACTATATTCAAGGTCTGTTCTATCTAGTATCGATTACGATTTTATTAGGTAGAATGATGGCAATATTCGTGTACACTAAGGGAAATAATCCTGTAATGAGAGATGATTGACACAAATATGTGACATAAACGTTACACTACGTATAGAATTTAGAGGATAGAACCTCTATAACCAGGAGGCCATTAGCAATATAGGGAAAATGAGATATTATTTACTAGAATTGACATACAGCAAATCCAAGTTTTATCATAAACGTAATGAGGCAACAGCAATGGTTATATCAAAACATAAAATATGAAAGACGTAGAAAGTATAAAAACAAAATTATGTCCTTGATCATAAAATCGCTAATGATCAAGGACATAAAACAAGTTGCGATCAAGACTCTTTTTAATCTTTAAATATTAATTTTAAAGATCGACGATGCACCTAAACCAAATATTTTCTCGTTCTCTTCATCAAGCTCATTAGTACTACTGTGATAAATTAGGAAATCATAAGCAACACCAATTCTACCAACCAAAAGAAAGATATTAATTTCCCAAGGACACGGATTGCCTTCCACATACTGATTGATCAGAAACTGACCTTTGAATAGAACCATCTGTTCGTCAGTACATAAAGATGCTTAAAGGGAGAGTTCTAAACATCTTCTTCTGATGGCGTTGTACAAAGGGAAAACGCTATACAATTTGTCAGTTGAGTCTACAGGGCGTTCGAAATTGTTAACAATATGTAGAGCATAGCACAATCGGAAAAACCACTCTCTCATCGTAGTATCTAAGAATAAACTTGTTCCAACAAACTTGTCCCAATACAACCCAACTTTAGGAAGTCTAAGTTTTCTGTCGCTGCATTCAGACCAGTGACTGATTTTATTTCATCTGGGTTAGTCGTTTTGAACTTTGTATACCGAACCGTAATGCATATATATTTGTGTTTCTCGAAAACATTTCCCATTCTTATTCAATTATGTGTTTCATAAAGTAACTGCAATTCATTATCAATAAGGCACTGTTTCTCAACGTGATCAGAATGAGGTGACCAAGGCTGATGACTATATTTCATTTCTTTTTTCCTGCTGAGATAGTCATATTGTTGTTCACTATCAAGTATGGTCTTTGAATGTACAGGTAGCTCATTTGGCTCTTCCTGGCCTTCACGATCATTATCATGAAATGAAGCTACCTGAAGTGCATCTTCTGTGAATTCCATCTGTGTTACCAAGACATCTTCGGTTGCTGACATTTCTTTCACATCCTGTCTTTGGAGACAGGCAAACAGCCACAGGAATGTTTTCAAGATTAGCTTCATCGTCTGACATATCAGTATCAATACTGAGAACATCTCCTTCTGCTAAGAAGTCCAGGAGCTTCTTGACGTGATCTGAATTTGTTGCATCACAGAGCTTTCTGTGATCTATAAACAAAACCGAATTTTAGCGAAGTACCACATGAGTTGAAAATGACATAAATACAACTCTTATTACCGGACGATGTCCCTAAAATAGTTTGATAGTTAATATTTTATGCTAAGAAGCAAGAAAAGGAATGAGACATTACTGGAAAGAGTGTAACAAAAGAACAGTGTGTTGAAAAAGGCCACTATATCAAAACCTTCGCTGCAGCTTACTAGATAAAACATATTGCCACTAAGTACTGATGTCCAGAATTTTGAACGTCGACATTTAGAGTCGTAATAGCTCAGTTATCTTCATAGTGTCTCGTCCCTTACGTTTAACTCAATCTTTACAAATGACCCTTTCTCAATATATTTCTTGAACATCAGAAAATGTGTACATTGCAGTAATTAATACCGATACGTAAATATATCTCACCTGGAGCATTTCGCAGCGGGTCCACCATCAACTGTTTTCCGATGTAGTACACCATTCCAGCAACAAAGAGCAGCAAGAAGCACGGAAATAAATGTGACAGATGTTCAGTAAACAGGGCACTGGTTTTCAGTGGTGAATGAAATCATTTGCTGCTATGAAATATATAAAAAAAATTCAGTGTCCAATATATTGGACGCCAGATATGAGAAGGTTAAAGCTGAAGAAATTGCAAAAAGGTAGAAAATTAAAGAGATAGGATCTGGATAAGCCGAAAGAACCAAATGTTGCAGAAAGTTTCAGAGGGAACATTAGGAAATGGCTTACTGGAACAGGGGAAAGGAACACAGTGAAAGAAGAATGGGTAGCTTTAAGAAATGGAATAGTGAGGGCAGCAGAGAATCAAATAGGTAAAAAAAATCAGGCCTAGTAGAAATCCTTGCGTAACAGAGGAGATTCTGAATTTACATGATGAAAGGATACATCTTAAAATGCAGTAAATGACGCAGGTGAAACGGAATACAAACGCCTAAAACATGATACTGACAGGAATTGCAAAATGAATAAGAAGGAATGGTTAGAGGACAAATGTAAGTATTTAGAAGCCTATTTCAGTATTGGAACCATAGATACCTCCCACAGGAAAATTAAAGAGACCTTTGGAGAAAAGAGAAGCAGCTGCATGAATATCAAGAGTTCAGAAGGAAAACCAGTGCTAAACAAAGAAGACAAAGGTGAAAGGTGGAAGGAGTATACAGATGGCCAATACAATGTGGGTGAACTTGAAAGCAATATTATAGAAAGGGCAGAGTACGGACAAGAGGTTGAGATGGAAGATACGTTACTGTGAGATGAATTTGACAGAGCACTGAAAGACCTAAGCCGAAACAAGGCCCCACGAGTAGATGACATTCCGTCAGAGCTACTGATAGCCTTGAGGGAGCCAGCCGTGACAAAATTATTCCGTCCAATGCGGAAGACGTATGAGAGAGGCAAAATACCCTCACACTTCAAGAAGATCGTAATAAATGCAATTCCAAAGGGAGCAGGTGCTGATAGGTGCCAAAATCCCCGAACTACCAGTCTAGCAAGTCATGGTTGCAAAATACTAACACGAATTATTTACTGAAGAATGGAAAAACTGGTAGAAAACGACCTTGGGAATATCAGTTTGTATTTAGAAGAAATTTAGGAACACTTGAAGTGATACTGACACTACTATTTACTCTAGAGGATATGTTGAGTAAAGGCAAACCTACGTTTATAGCATTTGTAGTCTCAGAGAAAGGTTTTGACAATGTTGAGTGGAATACTCTTTTTAATATTCTGAAGGTAGCAGGGGTAAAATGGAGGGAGCGAAGAGCTATTTACATCTTGTACAGAAACCAGAGTCAGGGAGGCATCAAAGGGAAGCGATGGTAGAGAAGACAGTGACACAGGGCTTTAGCCTATTCCCAATGTTATTCAATCCATATAGTGAGCAAGCAGAAAAGGAAAGAAAAGAAACATTTGGATTAGGAATTAGAGCTCAAGGGGAGTAAATAAAAACATTAGGGTTTGTCGGTAATATTGCAATTCTGTCAGAGACCAAAAAGTCTTTGGAAGCGTAGTTAAATGGAGTTGAGTGTCTTGAAAGGAAGATACACATTGAACATCAACAAAATGAAGACAAATATAATGGAATGTAGTTGAGTTATATCAGGTGATGCTGAGTGAATTAGATTAGGAAATGAAACATTTAAATGATTTTACAGACGAATGCTGAAGATTAGATTGGTAGATCATGTAATTAATGAGGAGCTATTGAATAAAACTGATGAAAAATGAAATTTGTGGCACAACCTAATTGGAAGAATAGGTCAGTTGGTGAAACACTTTCTGAGATGTCAAGGGATCACGAATTTAGTATTGGAGGGAAGTGTGTGTGTGTTAGGGGAGGGGGGGGGGAGGAGTTAAAAATCGTAGATGGAGACCAAGAGACGAATGCACTAAGCAGATTCAGAAGGATGGAGGCTGCAATAGTCATTTGGAGATGAAGAGGGTTGCACAGAATAGAGCAGCATGGAGAGCTGCTCCAAGCAAGTCTTTGGACTGGAGACCACAACAACAAAAAGGACCATCGACGTATATAGAGCTGTTATGAAGAAGGTAGGCTATGGAGTAAATTTTGCTCCTTCTTCAATTCACATAAATTTGTAGTAATTTGGCCATGACTTCATACTTAAGTCAATAGCGGCTCTTAATCATGCGCCTGATTTGTTGGAAATTTGTTTGAAATTTCTACAATTCACACACATTTTAGGCAGTGGATTGTGGACAATAACATTTCCGAAATATACTGGCCTGCTCAGAGTTGTGATCTTAACCCAATGGATCACCTTTGCGATGAGTTAGAATGTTGACTTCGCTCCAGACCTCAGCATCCAACATTACTACCTTCTTTGGTTGCGGCTATTGAACAAGAGTGGGCTCCTATCCATCCACAGACATTCAGACACCTTATTAAAAGTGTACCCAGTAGAGCTCAAACTGTTATATATGAAGGCGATGGGTGTAACACATATTAATTCTCATTAATTGATGCCTGGATACCTCTGATCAGAGAGTGGAAGGCAGTTCATTACAAGTATGCTGAAACAATGACGACATATAGGGTGAACTTGTTACACATCTCTTCTGATGCTTATCTGTAAGTGAATATACGATAGAGCTGTACTGCCAGATTGGTACATTTTATAACAAGTTATTTCTGCGTAGTAGCCTGCCTAGTGTCATGCGGTGATTCTTATTTTGTGTTTTCCTTAGGGAGGCAATGCAGAAAATTGAAAAAAAAAACAGAGGCATAGTAACAAAACAAATATACACTAAAGCATCTAAATAAGTAATAGCTGGTTCTACACTGCGGAAGGCAACTGGCAAATACGAAGAACACAAAAATTTTCTGTCTTGGTCACGCTTTATTATTTCTTATTTAGATCGCAAATATGGGATAAGTTTCATGACAGTAGAGTGGCTCTGTCAAAGAATCAGAGTTGGTTCTGGTGTTAATAATATCTATAGTTACACATAATTCTATAGTTTTATTAACTAAGAAACCTTATTTTGTATAAACTGATTGAATGAGTATTTTAATGTGAATACATTGAATCAGTATGAAAGAAAGCTGATTTATTTATGTAGTCTCTTACCATCAGTTCATGGCGATATTAATGAGATATTACATTATTCCCAACTTCAGACACTAATGCAACTGTACCTAACATTGGATATAAAAAATCTTTCTAGGTTTTTTTCAGAGGAGGAGATGTGTCAACAGCTACAGACGTTGGTTCATGAAGGACAGCTATTCTCAAAAGAAAAGAAGATGATGAAGAAGAAGATGGACGAAGATTAAGAATGATATCAAACACAAAGAAACAATGTATTTATGAAAACAGAAATGTGAGATGTCAGAGGAGATGAAGAGGAGGCTGATTATGATAAGGAAGATGATGATGGCACAGAGAGGAAGAAAACAATGATTGCGAAGGAGAAGAAGAAGGACAGCATGAATACGATGGGGAAAATGATGTCCATGACTGGAAGATGGTCTCCAGCAAAGTGACAGCAGATGTCAGTAGTCTCAATGGAATAAGGTGAATGAATTTCTGGAGTAATTTTCTTACTAGTTCTGAAAGTGGTGGGCATTAATTCACATGATATAGACATAATACCTATCAAGGAGGAACTTCAAGTACCATTGATTACTTTTTGAAGTTTCTGATGGTTCTCAAAAATAATAAAGTGAAGTATTCAGCTCCAGAATGGTAAGCTGCATATCAGAACATTCCACCATTTGAAAGTCATCGACAAAAGGTGTATTTTGCACATTCGAAAGTTTTGGAAGCACTTCAAGTAATTATTGCATATCATTTACATGTCAAACAGCAAGAGGGCGAGAGACGGTTTTAGATTTCAAAGGGGAATCGTATATACATGCAGAACTGTAATACAAATATTTCAAGCTGGTCACCACATAAAATATTTCTAGGTTTTGTCAGAGGAGGACATATAGATCGAAAAAGTGTTGAAGATCACTAGAATGTGTGTTAAATTTGTGTTTTTCCACAACGTGATAGCATAAGATATCAAATGATTTATGCTGAAAGACAGAGTTAGCTGTTATTTTACTGTAAGTGTGAAAAACGTAAAAAATATTTAATGTGATTTATTGCCTGAAAAAATGAAAAAAACCTGGTACAAATGGCTCTAAGCACTATGGGGCTTAACATCTGAGGTCATCAGTCCTCTAGACTTAGAAATACTTGAACCTAACCAACCTAAGGACATCACACACATGACTGCCCGAGGCAGAATTCAAACCTGCGACCGTAGCAGCGCGGTTCGAGACTGAAGCGCCTATAACCGCTCGGCCACAGCGACCAGCACGACGTCGATTTTGGTCCCATGAGGGCATATGTCACTGGGGGGTAGCAAATGTACTGATACCGATAAAGAAAAGTACCTTGTAATAAAACTTATATCTTGACCTTTTTTTTCTTTTCGTCCTTCCATTCTCTCTGGTTTATATCATAGTGCTGATGCCTCATTGAAGCAAAGGTCCTTCTGAATTTTTGATGTTGTAAATATTCTAAGTTAGACTACAAAATAACTTTTGTTGCTGTTACTGATTATGCAATACACTGATGAGGTACAATTCTAGGTGCTTATGTATTTTTATTAGCTAATAGATGTCTGTAAGAAAGAAAATGTGAGATATTAGCAATACTACTTGACATAATCACATTTTACTGAAATATAAAGCAGAGAGGGGGATGAAATTCGTTAACGTAATTTTTTCATGTGGATACACTGGTTTATAATTCGACACTACTGAATATGGCAGCCTGTATACCAACTCACTGTTTTGCTTTACATGATTGATGCTGTGTTGTGATCGACTATTTTATTTTTAATGCTTACTAAACTTTTTTAATTTTGCCCACGTATCATCTTTATTCCATTATATGGTGTGGTAAAAATAGTGCACTGTCATCGGTAGTTCATTTTAATGAATACGAAAAATATTTTTTTAAATGTTCCCATCACCACTATCTTGCAATTGCTGTAAGAAATGTTTTTTTCATGACCCCATCACCTCTATCTTGCATTTTCTTTGATTGGCTGTTTCACTTTTTAATGCACGCTAACAAAATTTAAGTTGTCCTTCCAGCACCATTTTGTATATTTAATTTCCGTGCCAGTGCCACGTGCTCTTTTTTTAAAGGGGATGTCACTTGTGATCTCATAACAATGATGTTATATAAAGGGCCGTGGCTTGTTATGTCTTGGTTAGGGAGCTGCTCACGTGGCAACGCAATTGGAAGCAATATGACCCAGGATTGCCATGGATATACAACTGTCATACGTATGCTTCTGTTGTGACACCTTCCATGGTAGAGTACCCAAGATAACTCACTTTACAAAAACGAAAATTATATAGCTCGAGGAAGGACGAGGTGACTAACAACACCCATCGCTGCTACCGCTCATGCTCCGATGCCTAGTTCTGGAAGTGCTCATCCTTGTAGATCCTCATACCAATGTATTCCAAAATTTGTAGTCTGACGTAACATGTGTCTTCAGTGGAATGCTGGAAAAGCGCACTGAGAGAGGCTTGTTCCAAAAGGGAGTAGTGAGTATTGTTTTCTTTGTCTGTCATTTGAATGTAAAGGTTCTGATTTTATGTTTCTGCTTAAATCCAATCCACGTACTACCGATGTTAATCTTCCATTGTCTGACATCCCATATTTCTGGATTGTGGACCCATGTCTTCAATGCTTTAAATGGCTCTAAGCACTATGGGACTTAACATCTGAGGTCATCAGTGATCTAGACTTAGAACTACCTAAACCTAACTAATATAAGGACATCACACACATCCACGCCCGAGGCAGGATTCGAACCTGCGACCGTAGCAGCGCGGTTCCGGACTGAAGCGCCTAGAACCGCTCGTCCACCGCGGCCGGCTCTTATTCTTTATACTAACCAGTCTCGCACCCACCTCAATAAATCTGTTCTTAGCATAACCTAGTCCCACACAAAATTCATTGTTACAAAAATTAAATTATAAATGTGAATTCTATTGAGTCAGAATTGCAGAGATAACTTTTGGTGCCCAAAGAATGGACCGAGACAAGAAGTGTTCAAATTGGGAAAAACTCACACGTAATGCATCTACAGAAGAAAATTTTAACTGCACTTATCATTTTCTCTAATTTACGAATGGTTCTCCTTCTCTCACACAAAGCGTAGAAACAGGTTGTCTTCCACATGAACATAGGCGCGGGTAGCCGTGCGGTCAAGAGCCTTGTCACGGTTCACACGGTTCCTGGGTCGGAGGTTCGCGTCCTCCCTTGGGCATGGGTGTATGTGTTGTCCTTAGCGTAAGTTAGTTTAAGTTATATTAATTAGTACGTAAGCCAGGGGACCGATGATGTCACCAGTTTGGTCCCATAGAAAAGTACCACAAATTTCCAAATAATAAACTGTATGTCTCTTCATGCATTGTTAATGTCTCAAGTTTGTTACTTTCATTATCAGAGTTTAATATTTTTTTGTGGTATTCAAAAAATTTAAAAACCTCTCTCACACCGGCCTGATTTAGCTTCCCTGATCAGGATAGTAAAAACATGCGTACGTTAAGGGAATTTTCATTCACAAAGCTGGCGTATCACATTCACACAGTTCAATACTGTTCTATCCTGATTAAATTGAGCTTAACTTAAATTCCATAAGGCAGTGAAGCAATTTCGAAGTCTCGGTGCGACGAAAATTGTCAGTCGATCTCCTGAAAACATTTGTAATAATTATTAACTTTCGGTGATCACGTGGGGAAGACCGGAGATCTGCTGGTAAGACCGTGTTAGCCTATTTATTTGAAGTAACTGGATATCTTGAGCATACAAAAAGGAAGGTTCGTCCAGTGTAAATCAGACGTTCCCCACTGATCCCGTACAACACAGCGTAGTAAGCAGACACTGTCAATAATAATCAGTTAAATAACACGCGAACACACTTACTTTAGTTTAGTTCATGTATTGAATTCCTTCTCATACAGAATCTCATCAAGATGGCGACTAGCTCAACAATACATACACGTACATCCTCCTTCTTTCACGGCTCATCGGCAAGCATTCCCTCATTCTTTTCATAAGAGAAAACAGATATCAGAGAAGCTATTCCATGGAGTAAATGGGCGCTACAAGGAATAATAGGGCTTGAAACTACTTTGCATTCATAATCATCGTATATTAAAGTTTAGGAATCCGTAAGACAAGAAGAAATATTTCGAGGTATGTACTGAGTTATATAATTTACAAAATTTCTGAAAATATCGCGGAGAGACCGCTGCAAGAGACATTACAAGAGCGCATGCAGATAATAGAGCTATTATTTTAATTTTTTATTTTATTTTATTTATTTATTTTTGAGATAAGTAACCATTTTCCTTCCAAGGCCTTCGATGTGTGTCTGTCAGTACGATTTCGATGTGTGGGTGAGTGCTTTCAAATGCACTGACGTAGATTAGAGAACTTTTTCTCCTCGAAACTTAGCAGTACAAACCTCCCTGTTTCCGTTCCACACAGTCCCAGTAACATAGCATGCTGCAAGCCTAGGGTTTTCACACTTTTTTTTAGTGCTTTCTCTAGAGGCTATCGAAGCGGTATGCTCCCCCTCCATGCAAAAAGAAATGTGGTTGTTGGACGTCTCGAAGATATTGTTTTGAGACACACTTGCGACAGTCGCCATTGTATGAGGGTGTCTATTCCAGCAGGACATGGTTTAGTCTACGTCGGGTTGTTTTGTGTTGGTTAAAATGTTCTATCTATCTATCTTCTCAGCGATCACAGGCCCTGTAGACCACGCGCTGCATCAACGATCTGCTTCCACCGCCTTCTCTCGCAGCCTCTCTCCACCCTGCGGAAATTCCTAATGCTGCGATGTCCTTCTCTATGTCATCTTTCCACCTTGTACGAGGTTAGCCCAATGGTCTTGTTGCCTGGAGAGTTCCTTCAAATGCTTTCTTGGTGATCCCGTCGTTTTCCATTCTGGCCACATGTCCAGCCCATTGCAGTCTCCTACTTTTTAATTTATTAATCATAGTGGGTTGCTTCATTAACTGATAAATTTCTTTGTTCTTTCGAATTCTCCATGCACCTTCTCCAACACAGGTGCCCAGATTTTTCTCATTACTTTTCTTTCGAAAACATTCAGTTTTTCTCTTTCATTCTTTGTAAGCGTCCAGCTTTCTGAGCCGTATAGTACTATGGGGCAGATAATAGTGTTGTATATCTTCATCTTTGTGGTGACTGACAAAGCTTTACTTTTGAGTGGGTTGCTTAGTGAGTACAGACATCTTGACCCTGGGGCTATTATTTCATTTATATCCATTGTTATGATATTTTAACTGTTGAAACGTGATCCAAGGTATTTAAACAGGAAAACTTTCCTGAATTTAGAATTTTGGTCAATTTCAAAGCAAGGATTTGGATTTATGACTCGACCTATTTCCATATATTCGGTTTTCTCTTGGTTAATCAAAAGCCCGATTTTGCTGGCACTGTGCCTGAGAGATGGTTAAAATGTTGTCATGGATAAAATTGCCAGTACTCTGATGTGCAGTTAATAATTAATAAAGTTTCTTCCCCCTAGTGAAGCTCGGGTTTCAGTAAAAGTAAAAATTAGGTTACACTTACTTTACTTTCCGTGTCCGGAAATGGACTTCAGAGTTCTATAGGTTATAACACAATGTCTTCTGATCGTACTTTGTCCTTGGCAGTATCCGTCCATGTGGACTTATCAAGTTAATTTGTTGCTTAGTTCAGTATTTTCTGTCTTGCTGTGGTTATTTAATACCTTAGGTTTAATAGAGTGCTAATTTGGCGTTTGTTAAACTTGAACGACCTATTCCATTGTAAGATAGTTTTGCATACGACGGGGTGATGCTTCTTTGCGGGTGAAATAGCACGTATTATTCTTCCATTAAATGACCTTTAGGGAGGTTTACAAGTACCATTCAAAGCACGGTAAGTTGTGTTTGCTCCCCATGCTATATCTATGGTAGGTTGAACCTATCTTTTGAGTGATTTTGTATCAGCGGTATACGGTTCGGCACCCTTGCTATTACAGGCAGCTAAATTCACTCACAATGAGTATGATGAAGCAGAACATCCACGATAATAACTTTATCTACCAGATTTTGTTGGGATTATTATGTCGTATTTCCGCTCGTTGGGGCTGGCTCCCTTATCTATTCGGGCTGCTCTCCCTGGTACTAAATGTTCTGAATATAATGAACAAATATATACATGATAATCTTTCCCTGGCAGAGGCTCTACGGGAATAATTGGGTTTTACCGGAAGTGCTGGGTTTAGAAGAATTTCTCCTTCCCGTTGCGACTGATTATTTGGAGTGATTCAGTATTACCCTTTTTCATTAATTCCAAAGCATCATATCCCACACCTTTCGGATCAGTGATTCTTGATGGTTAACTTAGTCAATTAGATAAATATTTCTTGTGTATAATGAATCATAGTGAATTAATGTTCGTTTCTGACGTACAGCTTTTTCTTTTTTCAACTATAGTTCTCTGCAATAAATGTCGAAATGTCGATTTTATTATTGGAGTTGATCCCCAGTTGATTCACCCACTTTCCACCCTTTATTCCAGTTGGTATTTTATATGTATTTAAGAATTACAAGATTCCACCTCTAAGAGACCTTCTTATAATAAGAGCGTCAGAGAAGTGTGTTCCTTGTCGATATGAGTGATGACACCCATTACGTATTATGGAAACATTTCTATGCGTCTTTCTTGCATTCACAGCGCCAGGTTTGCACCTGATGGCCAAACGGGCACTAATTTTTATGCAGCGTGAAACAGTTCGGCAAAAACACATTAGAACATGTACCAATTACAGCCCAGCCTGGATCTTTATGGGTAGCTGCAGTTTAATTATAACCACTCGGTATTTGATATATTATTGTAATAAAACATTTTATTAATTGTCTACAGCAGTTTTTAGTAAATCTCTTCAACATAATTACCGGTAAAAACTGGGCAACTTGCCTTCCGGGCAAGTGCCACTCCAGCCCTCCCTGGAAGGTGCTAGACGCTGCCTTACCATCAATACGAGAAAACACTGTGCCATCGACTGGCAGTCAGTGATTTCAACTGCTGACGGCGCCGGCGTAGACAGCTGTCTAAAGCTCGAGTGTTTTATTCGATAGGACGTGGCTTGTAAACTTATAGGATTTTATTGAATAACTGTGAATAAATTAGTGATCTGAGGAAAAACTGAAATACCTGAATAACTAGCTGTGTAAATGGAATACCACAAATTTCATCTATTTTCACACTGACGTAGAAATTAGGGAATTCGTTCCTTCTTATAAAAAATGATATAAATGCAGAGTTAAAGCATAATCTGAAACTTTTCCGATTTCTCTCGCTCTAGGCTATATACTCTTAACAAAAATATAATACTGTTCTATATTTAAGTGAATAAAACATGAAATTTAAAAATCTAAGAAAAGAGCAGTCAAATGTTTTGTGAAATGAATTGTAAAAGTAATAAATGAAATAGATAAGATAGGCATTTGAGGCATCCCATTTGCTGTAGGCCTACATGATTTCAACCATCATTTAGAGGTATGTAAAACGTTTCAATAACTTGTTTTATTTCTTTCTTTTCGACGAATCATTTCATTTGACCCTCTTTTATTCGAAATCTGTCCATGGAATTGTCTTAAGATCTATAGTAGCACCAAACTCTCTCAGCCTTGACAGTTTCCTAACTTAACAGGGAATAAAATCGAAGATGTTCATACCATCAACGGTATTGTGCGGTAAGGTCTGCATGCTACCACTACAAGAGCACACAAAGGGGCGGAATGCTGTACCTTTCCGCCGTTTCCACGTAAGATGTGGAAAATCATTTCGTCTTTATTAGCAGATCATCCTTCCCTCTCTGCCTTGCCTTTCTTCAACTGCCTGTGTTTTCCCACTTCGGACTGTTGACTAGCGAATCACGTCGGCAGCAGGTACAGCCAGCCTGTGATCGGTTGCCTCTGCCTGGCTCGAATGTTTACTGTATCTAGTGCAGTCTCAAACAAATCCAGGACGTATAACGCTCAGGAAAGTATCTGAAAATTTTTGTACATTTTTAACTACACCATAAACCCGGCAGAACACGAACTGAACGGTACTCGGCAGGTACTCTGCCCCTCGGTCCCCAAGGGAGAGCAGCAACTCAAACAAAAGTAATGCTTGAAATCTTCATGAACGCTGCAGATGATCATTCTCCGTTCTGGTTCGTTATGCCCCGACAATCAGTGCCCTTAACCGTACGTAGAAAGCAAGCTAATAAAGAGTACCAACCACATGAGTCTTGGGTCGTATTGCCACCCAGCAGATGTGAAAAATGCAGATATGTTGTTAGTACCTAACCCATCATTGCGATGTATCAGAACTGTCGCCGTAGTTGAATTAAGCCCAGTGAGGGCAATAAGGGTAATTAATTAACCATGCAACATAATATGTTAAGTGACACTACGAAAGTTTCTACTATCCTAAGTCGAAACAGCAAGTTAAAAAGCAGTCATATCCTCCCCCTTGTTCTACAAGCATGGGACGCTAGGATGAACCATAACTTCAGCGACTACACTGCCTGACAAAAAGAAGGAACTGTTGAAGGGGAGAGGGAAATGGAATGGAACATCTTACGTTGAGAGTGTGTGTGGTGTTATTGCAGTTATTGCTAAATCGAGACAATTGTCAAATAACTTAGAAGTATGAGTTCACTTGTATGTACGATACTGCAGCCTTTCTGGCCAGGATGCTTGCAGTGATTAGGATTGGAAGGGGGTCAAAGCCACTGTATGCTCTACTGGGGTAAGCTGGTCCACAACTGTTATAAATTGCGTCGATATTCTGGATACTGCTTGTGTGACGAAGTTGACATCAGAGATGGTCCCAACCAGACAGATTCCCTCGGGAACAGATCTGGAGACATTGCTGGCCATGGGAGCCCCAGCATCACACAGACAGTTCATAGAGAGAAGTGGCACATGTGGAAGAACAGTGTCCCATTGATAAATGTCACCACGACACTGCTGCATGTAAGATAAGACATGAGGACGTAGTTATCATCGATATTTTGTTGTGCATTCAAAGTCCCCTCAATCATTACCAGCTACAAACTACTTTAATACACGTCTCCACAGACCGCTGCCATACTCGCTAACTAACGTCATCCACTGCTGCAACGCCATTTACCACCAGCCCATGCTTCCTGGTTACAGCACCACTCCAGACGTTTGTGTTGTGATGTTGACGGCAGCCTCTGCGTGGATCGGTCATTTCCCCTACTACGAATCTCCAACCAAGAGAGCAGGATTACATAGACTGTTGCTGGGTGTACATTACTTCGTATGGCAGGCACAAATGTGATGGGGTTACATTGTGCTTGGTTCACAATGAGGTGATACTTCCTTGTGATGTTCAGACATGAACGACTAGAACCCTGACAACGAGTAGCTTTATTTCTCCATGCTGCCCTATGTTGTACCATTGTCACATCCCAATGTCATACTGATATACGTGTTGTAGTGACACACACACACACACACACACAAAACCTTTCACATAGGTATAGCCACAACAGTTTAGAATTCGTAATTTTTGCGTAAAGGTTTGTCTTACATTAAGTTGTATATAGTTGCAGACGATAAACTGTAAAGAAAAAGAGACACTATAAAAACGTTAATACAGCAAGAAAACCGCACCATGTGGTAAGGAGGTATGAATACACAATTTTATGTGCACCTCAAATACCTTTAATTACGATTTAGAAACTAATATTTGTATGTATTTAAACAGTAAAGAACATTACTTACGATTAACAGCCATAACAATAAAAAAACCACTGCTGATGCTGTAACTGCAGTGAAACATGTCTGGGACAAAAAGAAAATAGTGTTCTGCTAAAGGTGGACCCCACTCAAAAACATATGTTATTATTAAAGCAAACACAGGCAAAAGAGCTTCAGTATCAAGATGATTATTTCGACGCCCTGTCAGGCATTTCCAAGCAAGCTCTACAACTAATTCCGGAACACCACAGAAAAGTTACATCAAACTATTTGAAATATAAAATTCAACATAACTATTTGAAATATAAAATTCAACAAATTCACATAATGTAATACCTGACTATATACATGTAAATGTAAACAGTATATCAGCTGCAGCCCAACGTGGCAAACACGAAGGTGAAATTGAGTGGCTGAAGCATGAAATTAGATACCTACATACAAAAAACAGGAACTCAATGCTGAACTAGTCAAAATTCACCTGGAACTAGGAAATCACATCAAACCTCAGAAATGTTTAATAATATCATGAATAAAGTCAAACAAAACACAGAAACACAAATAAAAACCAAATGGAATAAACAACAAAAGCTAAATGCCCTCTTACAACAAAATGAAATCATTACACATAAAAATAGAAAGCAAAGAAACCTCACATTCCACAAGCGTCTGGTCAACCTTACTGACATACAACTATCTAACCAAGAAATAAATTTTCAAGAAAAAGGCCAAAAATACAATTTCAACACACACATTACGCACAAGACAGTGGAGAATCTCATCACAGAAAGTGAATACATAAAAAAAAAACAAGAAAGAAACAGTAACCCAATCGTCAATGCAGGTCTGTCAAGAGAATTAGTTGCAGAAGAAATAAGATAAATAATAAAGAAAACAAGAACAACATATTGACAGGAACAAAATCTGAAGATGAAGAAATTTGCAGAAAAATAAAAAACAAACTTACAAACAAAATCGAACTCATTACAAGAGCAAACAAGGGCAGCATGATGATAATTATAAAACAGGATGAATTCAAAGATAAAACCCTAAAAATTTCTGGAAGACAACAACATAACAAAGCTAACCAGTGACCCAACACAAAGATACCAGGAAAACACACAAACATTTCTAAAAAATATCTCACACATATTCAGAAAACAGAAAGCCAAATGGCTGAAACAAAAGAACCCCCAAGCACTCATACTGAACAACCTACTAAAGCTCCACAAGGAGGACATTCTGATGCACCCCGTTGTCAACTTCAGAAGTCCACCCACATACCACTTAGCCAGAGAAATGCACACATACTAACAGAAACACTACACATACACAAATTACAGAAGCGTACACAACACTGAAGAGGTGATATGAAAAAATCAAAGCCATCAATGTACCCACAACAGCCACACTAACATCGTTTGACATCACATCCATGTACACCAATATCCCCACCACAGAAACCATCAAAATCATAAAACAACAATTAGAAGAATGGACAGAAATTACCAAACCCCACATAAAATAAATAGCTACCATTCTAAAACTAATCACATAGTAAAACTATTTCTCATTCGACAATCAGTTCTACTCACAAAAAGACGTACTTCCAATGTGGTCACCAGTCAGTGGACTTCTAGGCAACATTTTTCTTAATCACATTCAGATTAAAATATCTAAAACAACAGGAGGACCCAAACAATACTGGATATTATATTGGTATCGTTATGCAGATGTGTCATATGCCTTCTAGATGAAACACCAAGTCGCACCCAACAACTCCGTAGTGATATGAACTAAGTCCACCTAAAAATAAAATTCTCCTTAGAAACAGAAAACAACAAAATGTGAAATTTCCTTGAGATCACAATACACATAGACAACAACTAACACCAATTCTCCATATTCAGAAAAGTAACCACCACCAGCACAGCCATTAACAAACATTCCAATCATCCAACTACACACAAACTAGCTGGTTTCCAATATATGCTACACAGACTGAACAAAACTCCTAACTGAAAGCAACTATGACAATGAATTACAGACAATCAGACAAATAGCTGTACAGAATGGATATGCCACCATCACTATAGATAAACTGAACTGCAATATTGAAACAAAATTAAAAAAGATACCTAATGTGGTGTCACCGCCAGACACCACACTTGCTAGATGGTAGCCTTTAAATCGGCCGCGGTCTGCTAGTATACGTCGGACCCGCGTGTCGCCACTATCAGTGATTGCAGACCGAGCGCCGCCACACGGCAGGTCTAGAGAGACTTCCTAGCACTCGCCCCAGTTGTACAGCCGTCTTTGCTAGCCATGGTTCACTGACAAATTACGCTATCATTTGCCGAGACGATAGTTAGCATAGCCTTCAGCTACGTCATTTGCTACGACCTAACAAGGCGCCATTATCATTTGCTATTTATCTTGTGATGCATATACCGTCCGACCGATGTTCATCAATTATGGATTAAAGTTAAGTATTCCAGCAGCTTCGTTCTTTATTTGCTAGTCTCAATTACTTTACCTGTTCCAGACCTCACGCCAGCCTGCGTGAGCTTAAACGCGTGCCTTTTGGCTACCCGTCACTGTGGATTGGCTGTCTTGCCAGTCCACAACACCTAACACACAAAAGCCTTCTCACCAACTTACAAACACACAGAACACCCGAACGAGCTCACATGAACAAGAAACAACCACAACGACAAACATGTGGTTCACTCTCACCTACAAATAAGTAGCCCACAGAATAGGAAACATACTCAAAAAACAAGGGCTAAAAATAGCCTGTAGGACAGTTAACTGAACACAGAGGAAACTAAGGACAACCAACACAAGCACAGACAAACACAACGCATCTAGTATTTACCAACTAACATTCAGGACTGCAAATCAGTTTATATAGGACAGACAAGGAGAAACTTTAATATCAGATACACAGCACTCAGGAGAGCATTAAAAAGGAACAGCTGTCACTCCACATTTACTGAACGCCTTATGGACGATAAACATATCCCAACAGACATCAACACTGATTTGAAAATTCCCAAATGCAGCAACAGCCACCCACAAAAACTAATAATTGAAGAAAAGTTATAGTTGAAGGAAAGCAAGTAATAAATGAATACACAGCTCTGTTCAATGGAACTCTGTTCTCTGCCCTCAAAGAATTAGTAGATAATACCAATCTATAGAATCCCCTCCACTCCTCACATGCACACACAGAAACATACATACATACACACACATAAAACTAAATAAATAAATAAATATATATAATTATAATAATAATAATAAATCCACAAACCTACTCTCTCACTCCCTCCCTCCCGCTCTCTCTCTCTCTCTCTCTCTCTCTCTCTCTCTCTCTCTCTCACTCACTCTGTCTCTCTCCCTCTCCCACTCTCTCACTCTCTTTCTCTCTCTCTCTCTCTCTCTCTCTCTGAGAAATTCAAAACAACCGCCAATGACATCTTCAACTGTTCCACTGTTTGCAATCTTGTTTTCACACCGTCTACTGTTCCACTGTCCGCCATCTTGTTATCACAGCTGGTAGACAGTGATAGTGCCAACTCGAAACACAGAACTTGGAAATGAAGAAGATGACGAAGAAAGAAACCATAAGTGAAACATAATATAAAAATTACATTTGAAACTACTCGAAATTCTTTGTGTCTTTACAGGCAGAGAGCACCTTGCGTTTCAGCTATCTTTTTGTAGAAGATGCATCGTGACGTTGGCAGCAGGTCGGTGATGCTGGCGGCGAAATTATTGTAGCACCGTCAACGAAGAAATTACAGCGCATACATCCTTTTTTTCTGTGCGTGATTCTTCACACTATGATATTATCCTCTGTATCATTTCTTTAATCATAGGTCGGTTAGATGTATTTGTTGCTGTATAAATCCACGTCCGTACGTGTACAATTAAGGCTTCCTTTACACACAAGTTTATGTTTCTAAAGAATTAAAATTTCTGGCGTAAACTGTACCGCACGTCACAAAATATAAGAAAGTCTCCTCGGTGACAGTTATGTCTTAACACGCGCGGCAACTCATTAAGTTGTACACGAGATAATTAAGTCAAAGTACATTAGTTCTTGCAGCTCAGTGACATGTGAAACAATCCGGTTCTAAACGCGACAATCACAGACGATATGCGTGAGTATTGTCATTGCTATTAGTAGTACGCAATGAAGCTCACAGTATAAACAGTCTAACATTTAGTTTTATAACGTCAACGTCGGAAAAGAGGGGCTACAAATTTTTAAGTGCTTCTGTCTAGTACTATTACACAACACACACACATACACCATGACGCTGCACTCATACTCAGTATCACTGTTCGACTGCAAACTAACGATACCGCTCTCTCATCGCAGGTCAAATGGTAGTCAATAATTCAATAACAGTCTTAATTTGCATTTATTATTGTTATAATACCGCCAACCGGTTTCAACCCGACGTAGGTGTCATCTTCTGGGCGTTTACACCATTGGTCGACTGCTGATGGTGTCACTCATGTCTACATAACGGCAGGAAACTATCAGACATGAGTGACACCACCAGCAGTCGACCAATGGTGTAAACTCCCAGAAGAAGACACCTACGTTGGGTTGAAACCGGTTGGCGGTATTATAACAATAATAAATGCAAATTAAGACTGTTATTGAATTATTAATTAATCATACTAATCGCTGCTTATCTAGACAACCATGTTGTCCAAAAATCAAACGATAGTGTTGCATATTACATTTGATTTCACACGGCACATTTCACATAAGCATTACAAAGAACTATGTACAACTGTACATTGACGCTATTGCATATACAATTAAAAGAGATTCCTGTAGCAATATTCATAAAGCAGACACACAGTTCCATTTCATAGCAACGAGCAAAATAGCAAACTTTCAGATCTGTTCAAGATATCTGTAGAGAATAAATGAAGCAGAAGTAAAGAATGGAAGAAAAGAAAAAAATCTCATAATCAGCATAAAATATATTATGAATTAATATGAAATTTACCGAAAAATAATAAAAAATCGTAACCTATAGAGAATTGGTGCTCAAGAATTCAACGAATGAAGAAATAATTTTTTGTTATCAAAATCAGCAATAATTAGTGTTTGAATTGCTGTGGTTAGAAAAAAAACTAGAAAAACAAATAATTATAGTATACTTATATCTTAAAACTGTAGACACATTTAGCTAGTTTCCAACTACAGTAAATCTCACTTCTTATTATGCAGTTTCAAGTGTGTTTATAATCTGCCCATATTTGGTACTATAATCATTGAGTACCAAACATAGTAAGCTTCCATGTGCACCTGAACATGCTGAAACAGTAAGTTCCATTACACTTTGTCATTGCATGTATGTCCTCTATTTCATCTCATGTCTGTTAGAAGTTACTGCTCAAAAAAGAATAAGCTGAGAAGAGGTTGTGCTACCTGAAAAAGAAAAAGAGTGAAATGAGGGCATATGTTCCAGAGAAGTACATATATTTTAAGGAATATACAACAAAATTGTTGGATGTGAACTGGTTCAATGACAGACAGAGTGATATAATGAAAGTTTGTCATACAGATACAGATTCTGATATGAGGTCTAAGGGAAATATGCATGAATGTAGTGAGTAAATGATTAGCAAATGAAAACATTCAAGCATTATATGAGAAGATGTAATTTTGTTGATGTGTTGATAGAGAATTTACATTATCAGAGGAAGTGTCGGTTGGTAGGTCAGAACTACAGTCTAAAGGATTTCTTGAACAGAGTGATGCATATTGGTAAACGGGAGGCTAATTGTTTCCAGAGGGAAATCAAAGCTTTGATGAAGACCATGAATTGTGGAACTCAGGAGGAATGATTGAGAAATGATCAGTGAGACAAAGAAAACTCCAAGGGGTTCATTACTCTTTAGTGAATATGTGCAATGGCATGCCTAGAGCCCCAAGCTGTTAAGAGTGCTGTTTCTTTTTCTTTAATTTTCTGCAGTGCTTCCTACTTTTCTACTACCTTCTATATCTGTCAAAACAACTATTGAACTATCTAGAGCAAGAATGAAGGAGATAAAACTAGATAGGAAATATTCACAAATGAGACATAATTTTCTGATGATAATGAACAGAAAAATTAGTGATACAGGAGAATAACATGTATAAGCTAAGTGTCTGTGAGCAGTTTTATGTAGGAAATTTGGGAGCTTTGATAAAGAGCGAGATATAGTAGTGTGGCAATATTTGAATAGCTAAATTTGGTTTCAGCTTTGTAATTTGAACAGGAGTAACAAAGAATTTTGAGTACTTTGTTACTGTGTAGAAGTAATGACAGAAAATGGAAGGAATTAATGGCATATAGTAAGTGTGTGGAGGAGAGTAACTGAGAAGTGATATTGTTTTGTTGATATGTGGGAATGAAAGAATAAGAAATGATTGCTGGATTAAGTCACGAATTTTTATGGACAACAGTAAGAAAAAGTATTAGATAATTACTAAAATAAAGTAGGAGTAGATGAGAATAATAATTAATGAGGAAACAGATAATGTAAGATGAGATATAGGGAAGCACAGAAGAAGGAAGTTGGATAAGAAAAGAAGTAAGGACTGTTATAAGGTGAAATTGTTAGGGACTTTGCCATAATGTAGTCAAGAGGAATGACTGAATTCAGTACAAGGCTGTAGTTGACATCTTATAAATTGTGGTACATATGTTGCATTACATCAAAGTTACTTACGAATAATATGATTTTACAGAAAATTACGTATGTAGCTACCAATACCTGGAAATATATCAAACAAAATTAATGGAGTACTGGAAAACACCAACATACGTTACACTAACCGAACAAGACATAATATAAAAACAAAATTATACTTAAGAAAATGCAAACCAGCAATATATTCAAATTCAGGAACAAAAAAAATTCACTGCAAACACTGGGAAAAGTTTTCCATAAGACAGACAGGCAAACACTGCACCACTAGCTATCGAGAATATGTTAGACTGACAACAAATCATCCACTTTTTTCCACTACATTACAAGTGAATGGCACTGAACAGTCTAACTGGAAAATGCTGTCGATATGTAACACCAAAAGGACCGCTACTGGATGCACTGGAGGAAATTGAGAAACATTTACATACAGGAAATTATCCACGATTAATCCTCGACAAATAAACTGACCTAAAACATAAAGTATTTATCAGAAACTTTATTGGCGTTATCCACCAATATCCAGGATAAACCATAATATAACGAGAGTCAAAATAACAACACAACAACACAGATATCCATTCAGCATAACACAATAACGTAGCTGTTAGAATTGTCAAGAAGCAGATGCAACCATGCAATATCGCTGATCATCCGACATGTCTGCTGTCACGAAATATCAGCTGAAAATTAAGTTTATTACTGGGTATTACAAATGAAATGTCAGAACACAGCAGACAAGTGAATACTATTACAATAGAAACGAAAAAAATCTGTAAACAATACAGAGGAGCAGCAATGACAAAAGCACTTATCATCCTTCGCAGCTGCTGTCACTAAATGTGAACTGCAGTTTAAGATTTATTTCTGAACACTACTAAATGGAAAGTCAGAACATACTGAAAACTTATTATTATTGGTACATTAACGTAAAATATAATCAGTAACGAATAGACAGCAACAGAAACAACGATACTGCATGAAGTCAGGACTCGAAAACATTTGTAAAATCACATTATTATAAATAAATTAAATGCCATGCAAGAAATGTGCCAAAATATATAAGACGTTCTGTAACAGATAATCTAATGATTGCTGTATAGCCGAAATAGGGTTATACTTCCAATAAAAATAATATTGGTAGCTGCATAAATTGATGAAAGGCATTTATTATGTAGCAGGCTCAGAAGATTAGAAACTGAAGAAAAGGTAGTTATAATGTAACATGAAAATTATACACAGCAATAATACCAATAAAAAAGTGTGAATAATAACTTGAGAAACTAAATAAGAAGGGGGTTGTGTGACGTTGCCCATACATATATTACTGTATTTGCCCACTACCTATGTCCAGAAGAAATGAGTTGAAGTAGAGTGTGTAGTTTTCCTTTTTAAAGGCAAATTATGTGAATTTTATGAATGTGGTAGTTAATGAATGTAGTACTTGTGATCAAGATGCTGGACCCATTGCCAATTTGGTGACTTAATACGATTTAAGGATTAGTGCCTGTGTGTACGAGTTTGTAGCACTCTAGATTCAAATATTGATGTGGTAATGGAAAGGTAAGCTGGCACATGGTGTGGGATGAATAGTAATATGAGGATACAGCCAATTAATAACATCGGTAAACAGATTTTAATTGCTATAGCACACTACTGAGTCATTTTCTTCACAACAGGAACAATGAACTGTACGATTCTCAGCAATATAGGTGGAGAATCTAAGGTCCATAAAGCGAAACATGTCTCCTCGGACTTAAATCGGACCATCTGAAGGTGAGTAAATTTCATGCGACGTCCATCATTCGTATGAAGCAGGGACACGGATGTTACCTTGCACATTTGCATCGAATGTCTGGAAATGCGACTGATCTGTGTCGTATAATACTGGCGTGCACAAAGTACAAGGAAGCAGAAGCACTTGTACGGGAAATTGATGGCAAGGGGTTTCCCTATACCAACATGTGTTCTCTTCTTATGCTACAGATTCAATATAATTTCTTTGAAACACCGCCATTCTCTCCCACTGCTATCCAGAAGTTCGAAATTTGGCTTGGAGGTGCCTACAACATTTCATTGTAATAGCGCAAAAGCGTGGCTGCCTGTGACATACCCTCAGAGTCGACGACACTTCAAACAACCATTTGTCATCCAACCAGGGAAAAATGCCAGAGCTCAGAAGTTCATGTGAGGTATAAGGTGGGTTAATGATATCACGTTGGTTCCACAGTTCAGCACAATTTGGCACAACGCCACCGTGAACGTGTCACACGATGGGATGGTTGTCTACCCTCGTAACCACATCTCACCCCTTCTCCTTACGCCTCGGGGTATGGTCAGATCCGCGACACCCAGCGTTTTCTTAAGGGCAGACGAGGAAAAATTTCCATACACACTGCCGCTCTGGATCGACACGAGGGGGCCTCAGTGGGTGACAAAGAGGACAATAAAACCAACCCTTTCCCCTTAAGCGTTCATTTACACACATCTCGCGGTGTAAAAGGACGCTTTGTAATGGTACTTTGACTACCGCGCCTCTGCCAATACAAAGATATAATTCACGATCGCGCACGCAGAAGAGCGCTGCGCCAGCGACCGATTTTTATAAATAATTTTGTTCTTTTCATTTTACTTTTACATAGGTGTTTGTTTTTTAACAACTAATTGATTATACTCTCTCTCTTGTCTGTGTATTTTTCAGCGCTGTGTTGAATGTGCTTTTGGATGGAAATTAAAATTATATTACAATTTGATCTAAAAATTACCAACACATTTTTCAAACATAAGGACATTCATAAATATACTTGGCAACAGAACACCAAAGAACTTCGTTCTATAATAGATTATATTATCATTAGGCAAACAAGTAGTTTCAAAGCAGTAGATGTCAGATCTTATAGAGGAGCCCAGTGTGGATCAGACCACTATCTAGCTAAAATGAAGTCTTTCTGGCCATGGAAGAATGCAAGGAGTGATACAAGTAACATAAATAAAACGAACCAGAATGAGAAAGATGAAAATTTACCTTTTAATATTGACAGCCTACAAGACGAAAGTATCAGAACACTCTTTGCGGCCAGGATGGAAAGGAAACTGGTTGAATCATTTGAAGGAAATACAGAAGAAATATATAATTATATAAAAGCTAATGTGAAAATCATAGCAACGGAGGTGTTGGGTAAAAAAGATAGCAACCACAATCGTGCAGCAGAGTGGTGGTCAGAGGAACTAGAGGTCCTCGTTAGAGAAAAACGAAATGCGTTCCTTCAGTGGTTGAATGATAAATCAGAAGAAACAAGATCAATATACAAGGAAAAGAAGAATGAAGTGATGAAAAAAATATGGATGGCAAAAAATGAAGCATGGGAAAGAACATGTGCCAAGGTGAATAGCAAATTAGGATTTGCGAGAGCAAAAGAAGCATGGTCAGTATTGAAAGGGCTTCGACAGGATACAAAAAGCAAAACTAATCTCCAACTGGTAACACAAAAGGAATGGTAAGAGTATTTCCAAAAATTATTAAATGAGGACAGAGAAGAAACTCTAGAAGAAGGTACAGGGGAAGATAAAGGACATGAAGATGATGAGATCCAGATTTTAGAAAGTGAAGTACTTCAGGCGTTGAGAACAGGAAATAATGGTAAATCACTGGGACCAGGCAATATCAATCTGGAGTGTCTGAAATAAGGTGGTAACAAAATTGTGAAACTGATAACACAGCTCTTCAACAAAATGATACATGGAGATTCAATACCCAACGAGATGAAGCTAGGTTACATTAATACAATATTTAAGAAAGGGGATCGCAAAATTTGTTCAAACTATCGAGGAATTTGTGTTACAAACACATTAATGAGAATTTTTGCGAAAGTACACTGCTGGCCACTGTAAATGCAACACCAAGAGAGACAAGAGGTAGCACAACAAAATTTATTTTGTAGATAACATGCTGACCAAGTATCAAATGATTACGTTTACAGACGTCTGTGACATGTGGTTCCTGCCAGAATCAGTAGCCAGAGTAGCCGCCATTGTTGGAGATCACCGCTGCCACACGTCTCGGCATTGAGTCAAAGAGACGTTGGATGTGTTCCTGGGGTACAGCAGCCCAAGCAGCTTCCACACGTTGCCAAAGATCATCTGGTGTGGCAGCTGGGGATGTAATCTGGGTCACTCGTTGAGCAACCATGGACCACATGTTTTCTATCGGCGAAAGATCCGGAGAGCGAGCCGGCCAGGGAAGCAATTCAATCTGGTTATTGACGAAGAACCTTTGGACAATGTGTGCCACGTGTGGTCGCGCATTATCCTGTTGAAATATGGCTGTGGCCGAGCCCTGAAGGTAAGGAAGGACAACTGGCTCCAGCACCTCGGATATGCAGCGCCAGCTATTTAAAGTACCGGCAATGCGTACTAGAGGTGTGCGAGAGTAATATCCAATACCGCCCCATACCATAATATCCGGTGCAAGACCAGTGTGGCGGTGCATAATGCAGCTGTCCAGCATCCTCTCTCCACGGTGTCTCCACACTTGAATCCGACCATCGTGGTGCTGCAGACAGAAGCGTGCCTCGTCAGTAAAGACAACGTGATTCCATTCTGCCGTCCACATCTGTCTGTCATCACACCATTGGCGACGGAAATGTCTGTGTTTCCGCGTCAATGGTAGACGAAGCAATGGACGTCTTGCGGACAGACCACTCTGCTGTAAACGGCGTCGAATGGTACGCGCAGACACTGGATGATGCGTTACAGACGCAATGTGCTGTGCTATGGTTCGGGATGTCACTGAGCGATCCGTCACTGCCATGTGCACAATTTACCTATCAGCACGTGCAGTGGTGCACCGAGGTGAATGCGATCGACCACGTCGGTCCGTCGTACCCTCCTGCATCCAACGCTCACATATCCGCATTACACTTGTTTGGTTTCGTCCAACACGACTAGCGATTTCTCTGTATGATAATCCACAATCTCGGTAAGCCACTATCCTTCCTCTGTCGAACTCGGATACTTGATCAAACGATGTTCGCTGTTGTCTACGAGGCATAACTGATCGCCTTGTGAAACAACCACAGGGTAAACACACGTGCCGAACGTACACTCGTCGAAATCGCCAAGCCTTAAATGGCGCTATGAGGTGGCGCCACAGGCGCGCGTGATGTGCGCCTGTGCTGAAATTCTAATCAGTTGCATATCTCATCGCTGCAAACCCATGGTGTAAATTTCACTTGATTCGGATGCTTCCTTCAGGGTGTTGCATTTACGGTGGCCAGCAGTGTAATTAAAAACAAACTGGAAAAAAATTTTAGAACCCAAGAAGAACAATGTGGATTCACGGCTGGGAGATCATGTATAGACCATATTTTCACATTACAACAGATTTAGGAGAAACATAGGGAAAAATAAAAAATATTGGATTAATTTTCATAGATCTAGAAAAAGTATATGATACTGTTCCAAGAAAATTACTTTGGAGAGTACTACATATGGCAAACATAAACCCTTCCATGATTAAAATAATACAACAGATGTATAAAGATAACATTTGCCAAGTGAAAGTTGGTAATAAACTTTCACATAAATTTAGAACAAGCAAAGGCCTTTTACAAGGCTGTCCCATGTCACCATCATTATTTAAAATCTATATAGATATTTGCCTTAGAACAGGGTCTCGTAAATGTAATAGTATGGGATTAGAAATAAGAGACGGAGTTTACCTACATAATTTATTATTTGCTGATGATCAAGTAGTCGTAGCACAAGATGAGGAGGATGCTAACTATATGTGCAATCAACTAGCAGTAGCATACAAAACTTGGGGTTTGAAGATTAATTACCAAAAAACCGGATACTTGACTAATGATTCAGATGAGCTATACATTGAAGGAAAGAAAATCAAAAAGATAAACACTTTCTGTTATTTGGGATCCATTTTAGAAATCGAGGGAAAATTAGAGTCAGAAATCAATAAAAGAATTAGTAGCGGACAGAGGGTGATTGGGATGCTTAACTCAGTCTTATGGAGCAGGAATGTAATGAGCAGAACTAAAAAACTAATATACAAATCCATATTAGACAGTGTGGTTCTGTATGGAACGGAGACCTGGACAATTAACATGAAGCACATTAAAAAATTACAAGCTCTAGAGATAGACTTTTGGAGAAGATCGGCAAGAATCTCCAAGAAGAAAAGATAAGGAACACCTAAGTAATAAGGGGAATGGAAATAAAAGAAAGAATATATGACGTAATGGATAGCACGAAATTACAGTGGTACGGGCATGTACGACGAATGGAGAAAACCAGAATACCAAAATTGACACTGGAGTGGGAACCGGAGTGGAGAAGAAGAAGACGATGACCTATGACAACCTGGCTCCAAAATGTACAGCACATAATGAGGAGAATGGGCGCAGAGGAAGAGGACACACAAGATCGAAACACCTGGAGAAATATTTTGAGATTATAGTTTAAGAACGTTTATTGTTTGTATTGTAATTTCTAAGTAAATTATTATGTTGGAGATAAGCCTCTGTAATGAGGAAAAGCTCAAAATAATAATAAAAAAACGAGGTTGTTTCAATAGTGATTCGAGGTGATTATCGCCAAATTTGTAAATTGATCATGACAGTGACAACTTGAAGAAGTTTTCAACAGATGGAGAAAAGTGAAAGACGGGTCGTCCTACAATAGAAATTAGGAGGATGGCCATGAAGACTATATTGTAATTAGTACTGCGTTTCTAACAAGATTATAAGGTAAATTTCAATTAGTTTCTGATGCTATTTCCGTACAGTCGATTTTTGTAGTGTTACCGACCCGGTCTGCCATGACCGGTCAAATTACAGCATGATCTCAATCAGTAATACTAAGTCTGCCTTATTCGTAACTTATTCCACCAAAATTCAAAACCCAATCAGATTTTCTATTTTATATTTTCACGGCAGAACCCCAAGGAAAGGAAACACTACAATTGGCGTCCTGGTGACGGGACTTACAATCTCTGGATTTGATACAAGTGCATTTATTATAAATTTTGGACATTTTGTCTGATTTTAATCACTTAATAGCATCAGAAAATGAATTTGGACTAAGTCTCATTCATTTCAATTGTAATGTTACGTGCATGAAATTTACAACAATATTGTTTTCCCTGTTATTAATTTGTGTTAATTTTCATTTTCATGCTGAGGAAATTAATTTGTTAGAAAAAAGGAAAAGGATAACGTTCCATGAAATAATTAGCACTGACGCGATAGAAAAATTTTGGATTGAAAACTATATCTGATGCTACATAAGACGGAAAAAAAGAAAAAAAATTGGTGAGTACAGAAATTTACATTTTTTCCAGTTTCAAGCAGCCATCTGTACTTCCTTTATTCCGATCCATTTATTTCAAAATTATTTTTCCAAATTGTAGTTAAAATCGATTTACTATTATTGCAAATGATAAGTGAAGAGCATATTCACAGTCATTTATTTGTGAGAGGGAAATTTCAGTACCAGTTTAATAATTCAATTTCTAATTAAAAATCATATAGAAATATCCACTTCCATAAGAGAAATTTCAGATTTCAACATATCATACTTTAAAATTTTGTTTGCCATTGGAAAATTTTATTTGCAATTAATTACGAAAATCGCAAGATGGTCGCTAGACGCGTAGAAATTGTTTCCGTGGACGAGCTTAGTGAAATTGATACATTGCAAAACATGTCCGACAGTCAAATGAATATTGAACTTAATTGTGTGGATGTTCAAGACATAATTTTACCGGATCGATTAAGACAACAACCCCTATATTTAAACAGATATACAGGCGAATGGAGAGTGAGTACTACGCGACAAAACGCGACATTGACAACGTCAACTTCAGAACCAAACATCAATCAGACACGAAAAAATGACAAAACTAAGACACAGGACTCTTACATGCTCAACCAGATTCTTAAGTTACTTGGTGACCAAAACAGAAAATTTGACTTTAGACACAAGATTTGACGCTTTAGATGAGAAAAATGACAAATTAAAACGTGACATTGGGAAATTTGACACTAAATTCGATGAACTAACATGGGACATAAAACAAAATTTTTAAAAACAATCGAGACAAATTGCCTAGTTGACAGAAACCACCAGTAGTCTTAGAAGGAAATCTACTGACTTATCAGACAAGGTTACAAGACAAGAAAAGGTATTTGTGTAATTCAGTGACGAGACAAAAACTGACTTACAACGATGTAATGAGAAATTGTTAACAGTAGTTTTTAAACAACAGAAACCAGTACCCATGTTGACGAATTACGACAGTCTCACAATTCTGTAACAACAAACCAATAACACTTAGACCTGACAATTACAGACCTTTCAGACAGATTAAATGATGTAACATTGGAGCAGAAATCCTTACAGGAAAAGTTAGAAAAACTTGAAGACAGAGCAGCTGTAGCATCTTTAAAGAATGACGCAACTCTAGCAGAGAAACTTATACATGAATGCAAATTATGTGATGATTATTTAGATAAGAAGTTTGAGACAATGACACAGATCAATTTAAATAAGACAAAGGAACAAGTAAAGGGAGAAACAGATAATTTTCATAAAGAGGCACGTAAACTTAAAGAAAATGTAATACCAAGTTTGTTAGTGATACCAAAACCCATAACAGGCAACCAAAACACAAATGAGAATCCGAATAGTGCTAGACCCAGCACACAGCCGAAAATAGGATTACCAATGAGTGATACAAGTACCAATGAACCATTTTCAATGCTACCACAAGATCAAAATTACTATCAGACATCACCACATACTATGCACAGTTTGACACAAAATGCAGGATCCATAATACCATCGGGAGTAGCTGATGAAACATTAGTACGACATGGATACTTCCAGACATTTTCATGTGATGAGAAAGACAAAGTGCATCCGATTGTTTTCATCCACTCTTTTGATGGTATTTTCCCGAGACATTGGTTAGAAGCTGATAAAATTCGATATGTTACAAATTTGTTACGTGGAAGAGTAGCTAAGTGGGGAACAGCAATGAAAAGACGATGTTTAACATTTGAACAATTTGAACAAGCATTTCTTGAGGAATTCTGGTCGACCACAGAACAGCAAAATTTAAAACGAGAAGTACACAATCCAGAAATTTACAACCCGAAGAAAGAGACTTTACATCAATACTTTGAACGATACCTAGACAAAACATTATATTGGACAAAACCAGCAGATTTACCAGACGTAATTAGAACACTTAAAAGCCACTTACCATTTCCTTACCGTGATAAATTGATAGGAGTGTCCGAGGACAGCATGAAGAATTTTTTCAGTTATGTTGATGAGATAGATGTTGTTTACAGAGATGAGATCAGGAATTTCAATCAATTGTATCCAATCCATCTAAGCAATTCGCGTACGCACAACAACAGAAATGACAGAGGCTATTGGAATCCGCCTCCGACACCACAACAAAACACTCAAAGAAACAATTTGCACTACACTGGGACAAATCCCTTCAATATTAGGAGAAACAACCCGCAGCATTGGCAAGGAAACGGTAATTATTACTATAATGGGTATCCGACCAGTAATTACAATCAGAACAATAACAGTTATATTCAAAATAACAACAACAGAGGAGGGAACCGAAATCATAGAGATCAAAGAAGAGGGGATAACAGGTACCATCCAGGATATTTTCAAAGAAACAACATACAACAACATCCAAACATGTATTGCAGGAATAACAGTAATGACAATACCAGTTACAGTCATGGGCGAAATAATGTATGGGGAAATCACAAAGGACCACCACCACGACACATGCAATACAGCAACCCTCAATTCCTACCTAACGGAACTCCCAATGCGACGCAAGGTAATGTCAACAACCAAACAGCTGATACTTGGGTGACACGCGACAGAAATGTAAATATTATTGAGTTGGGCAATGTGCCCAACCCGCAGCAACAACCGAATTTGCCAGAAAACGAACGACGACCAAGCTAAGCGCTCGAGTTACGGTCGATAGGGGGCAGAGCGCAACGGAACCGACCATTTGTTTTCTCCGATATGATGACAGTAAGAAAATAGAAGCACACAAAATGGGTAGAATACCTAGCACCATTTGAACAAATAGTGAACAATTTAACTCACATTTCTACTGGATACACACCAATGGAATTAATTATGGATAAGACAGAAATAAATGAATGGACAGAACCTCTAAATAAATTTACAAAACAACAAATCCTGTTAGTTTAGAAGAAAAGGGTAGACAAGCTTACACAACATTATGTGACAAAGCTAAGGAAAGAAAGCAGAAATATGACAGAGGTGTCAGGAAAGCACAAACATTTCAAGTTGATGAGTTAGTTTTACTAAGAACACATCCTAAACCCACAAAACTGAAACATTTAAACAGGAAATGGCAGGTCTTATACTCTGGACCATACTGAATTGCAAATATTCCACACCCTGGCTGTTACTCATTAGAATATCCATTAACACATAAACCCAGTGGTCTACATCCACACAGACATTTGAAAAAATACACACACTAAAATGTTAGCTAATGAGAAGAAGATAATTAATATGATACACAGTTATGACGAGCCTACATTGAAGTTATACAAATACTTACAATCTAATGAATGCAGGTAAGTCTAGAAAGCAATGTGAACCATCTAATAGCTAATTAGATATTTGGTTATAGGAGGAGTTGCTATTTAGGCATATACACCTTAGAGGAGGCAGAGAACTGGACAGAATTATTTTCTTTAGGAGGCATGTGATAATAGTAATGTTGATATGAGTGATGTGAGTGACTGAATGAGATGAGTGAATGCAATTTTAGTTTAATAAGAGAATAAATAGTAATATGGAGAGAGGTAAATGGAATATAAGATAAGAAAAGGGTATTATTATTATTGTTGTTGTTGAAGTAAAAAGTAAGTGATGATGAATAACAGGAATATATATATATATATATATATATATATATATATATATATATATATATATATAATGCCGACAAATAAGTATGTTGTTTTGTGAAGAATGTATAATGGATAGGTGAGAATGTTATGAGTAATTGAGAATATGTTGAGAGGAGAGAAACTAGATTTGAACGCTATATCACATTTACTAATGGAATACAGAATGAAAGTAGTGGAAAGAGTATTATTTATTAAAAGATTGGTATGCCTGAGATAATAACTTATGTGATGTCTTATATATTCTTATAACTAAAGGTGAAAGTATAGATTTATGTGGAAAGAATATTTACAGCAGCCACTGTTGAAAATATACCAGAAGGTTTAAATCTATAATACTTTAACACTAATTTAATGGGAACTTGTAGTGAAATTTTTGGAGTTATGTAGGCTTGACACTTCAGATTGGAAGAATTATTTAAGAGAACATATTTAGCAGTCATCTAATGGCATAATTAGAGCTCATCTACTGTACTGAACTAATTCACAATAGAAACGTGAATAAGGAGAAAACAAAACGTCAGTCCTCTGTTGCAGCTCACACTCTCATCCCTCCCTTAAAAAAAATTATACATGTTGATGTAATATTTGATATTATTTAATTTGTGATTATCTGACAGTATGGAGAGACATACACACATATTTATTTATAAATAGAATTTTACAGGTACCACAAGGTAAATACAGAATGGATCTACAGCATGGAACGCAGCAGCTATTATCTAAGAAGATTTATTTATTTATTAAGTAAAACATTTATTTATATTGCTTGATACTCATGAAAGGAAGGAGATGAACTACACAAACCTTATAGGAACATGATTGACTTGAACTAGATATATATATTCACTTACCACACTGATGTACATACTTGTAGGATCCTAAGATATTTAGAGGGGCACCGCTCTTAGAAACGGTAATAGAGGGGTACCACTCTTAGAAACAGCAATAGTGGGGACACCACACTCAGAAACGGTATTAGGTATACGAACTTTTATATTAAGTTAACATGTATTTTGTTTATCATATTTTATTTTGTGTAGTCCACTGTAGGAGATGACTTTACTAGTACTTATGAAGTAGTTAGCAACCATCCCATGAACCTATCCTCCTACAGAGAGCTGTCTTGAAGCTTGAAATATGTGTAAATTTGATTCCAGGAGGCAAGATGAATTTTAAGTTGAATATTCTAGCGAGTTGCCACAATTATCTTAAAATGGCGCAAGTGTACCGAAAGTGAAAGGAACAAAAAAAAAGGAAAGAAAGGAAAAAGAATGAGCTAACAAATAAAATAAATAAAATGTATATTTCAATCTGAATGTAATGTAATTCACATGTCAGCACAATGATACTGAATGTAACGTAAAAATTTACTATATCTTTCATTTAATTCTGTATATGTACTATATGACAACAATGTAAATATCTCATGTAATGATTAATTGTAAATATTTGTATATTTATGTACTTATTATATCGAGAAATGTATTTTAAGGAGATGTTAATGAACTGCAAAGGACTTGTGCATGTAGCACATGATTCATATAAATGGAACTGAAAATGCAAAGAAGAAACCAACGTGATGGAACACTGGTCAAGAAATATTTACGTAGTGTCAAGATGCCTTGAAGTGTATGGTGTAGTGGAAGCTGGCAGGTCTTCAGGTTGGTGTAAAGGACAAGCTCATCACCTGTCGTAGGCAGTGAGGTGTTTCCTGTGCCCTCATTGACCATTTATACCCCGGTGGACGCCACCAAAATTCGATTGCTAGGGATCACAATTTCGTGTTGACACATTGAACAAACTTTGGATTTTCTTCAAGTCACACGCAAGAGATCCAGGCAGTACACACACACTCAGAAGCCGATACTACGTTTAAAGACATTGGAGCAATATAATAGAAACATCTATTGTTCGAATTAATTCCATTGTAAACACGAATCATGTGAACTGAATTCAAACGCTGTGCTAAGCACCAATAATACGCCGCAATTCGAAGACATTAATGTTAGGACTCCTAAAGGAGATACACACCAAAAAGACTGTATACGGAGACTGATATGAAAAGAGCATTGTGCTCAGAAATATTTTTTGTAATATGTAAATTTCTTATTTTTTCGTATATATGTATGTATGTAAATTTTTTATACTGCCACGCTCGCTTGCGGAGCGTGTCAGTAGAGGAGGTATTGTAATGGTACTTTGACTACCGCGCCTCCGCCAATACAAAGATATAATTCACGATCGCGCACGCAGAAGAGCGCTGCGCCAGCGACCGATTTTTATAAATAATTTTGTTCTTTTTTTTACTTTTGCGTAGGTGTTTGTTTTTTAACAACTAATTGATTACACACTCTCTCTTGTCTTCATACGAAAGACGTGTATTTTTCAGCGCTGTGTTGAATGTGCTTTTGGGTGGAAATTAAAATTATATTACAAAGCGAGGTTGTTTCAATAGTGATTCGAGGTGGTTATCGCCAAATTTGTAAATTGATCATGACAGTGACAACTTGAAGAAGTTTTCAACAGACGGAGAAAAGTGAAAGACGGGTCGTCCTACAAGAGAAATTAGGAGGACAGCCATGAAGACTATATTGTAATTAGTACTGCGTTTCTAACAAGATTATAAGGTAAATTTCAATTAGTTTCTGATGCTATTTCCGTGCAGTAGCTTTTTGTAGTGTTGCCGACCCGGTCTGCCATGCACGGTCAAATTACAGCACGATCTCAATCAGTAATACGAAGTCCGCCTTATCCGTAACTTATTCCACCAAAATTCAAAACCCAATCAGATTTTCTATTTTATATTTTCACGGCAGAACCCCGAGGAAAGGAAGCACTACAGCTTGCTGTGCGACGTGCAACCCAATGAAGTTCTTCATAACCATAGACATTGCTGACACCCCCTCCCCTCCTATCCGCAAAGACTAGTGACTAGTCAATCCTTCTCTAACAACATCGTGGGGCTGCAACCCCACTATGCGCGATCTCACCCCACTGGAGTGTAGTGCGGCTGCGTTTAGACATGAGCTATATCACAGACACAGTCCCTTTGACTGTTCAGAGATGTCACTAAACCCGCCCAAAGATGTAAACAACCAGACATGAGCAGCCCCTATTAGACGGAGGGTGTCCGAGAGCCGATCAGTTCCAGTCATTCCACCAGGATCGAGATACACGGCTCGTGTTATCTGTAGTTCAAACAAGCCTAGACGTTCAATACCGCAGTTCGATCGCGTCCGCATTGTTACTTTGTGCCAGAAAAGGCCGTCAACAAGGGAAGTGTCCAGGCGTCTCGAAGTGAACCAAAGCGATGTTGTTTGGACATGGTGGAGATACAGAGAGAGACAGGAACTGTCGATGACATGTCTCGCTCCGGCCGCCAAAGGCCTACTACTGCAGTGGATGACCGCTACCTACGATTTTGGCTTGAAGGAACCTTGACAGCACCGCCACCATGTTGAATAATGCTTTTCTTGCAGCCACAGGAGGTCGTGTTACGACTCGTACTGTGCGCAGTAGGCTGCTTGATGCGAAACTTCACTCCCGGCGTGCATGGCGATGTCCACCTCTGCAACCACGACACCATGCAGCGCGGTACTGATGGCCTCAACAACACGGCGAATGGAGCACTCATGTTTGTCATCACGCTCTCTTCACCGATGAGTGTCGCATATGCCTTCAACCAGACAATCGCCACCGACGTGTTTGGAGGCAACCCAGTCAGGCTGAACGCCTTGGACACACTGCCCAGCGAATGCAGCAACATGGAGGTCCCTTGATGTTTTGAGGTGGCATTACATGGGGCTGACGTATGCCACTGGTGGTCATGGAAGGCGCCAAAATGGCTGTATGATGCGTTAATGCCATCTTCCGACCGATAGTGCAACCATATGGGAAACTTATTGGCGAGGCATTCGTCTTCATGGACGACAATTCGCGCGCCCATCATGCACATCTTGTGAATGACTTCCTTCAAGATAACGGCATCGCTCGACTGGAGTGGCCAGCATGTTCTCCAGACATGAACCGTATCGAACATGTTTGGGATAGATGGGAAAGGGCTGGTTATCGACGAGGTGACCAACCAAACACTCTGAGGGATCTATACCGAATCAACGTTTAGGAGTGACCATATAAGTGGGCAATATTCTTGCCCAACAGACTAACGGGGCAGATGTACGTCACTTTTATTAGAGATGTTTAACATACCCTATTGGATGCAGTGCTGCTTAACACTCAGATGGGCAGGTAGCTGCAAGGCTGCAACAGGACGGGACTCCAGCACACTTTGATGCCAATGTGCAGAATCCTCTCAACATCAAATACTGCAATCGATGCGTTGGTAGAGGTGGATCAGTTCCATGGCCAGCACGATGGCCAGATCTGATTCCTTTCGACTATTTTCTTTTGGGCAGTATGAAAAGTACGGTATTGGCACCGCTGTAATGTCAGAGACAGATTTTATTGCTCCACGGAGCGACTAAATACTGCGAAGACATTTAAACATATTGGCTAATGTGCACGAGGCTCTGTACTGCCAATGTAAGCTGTGCAATGGTGTAGGAGGTAAGCAATTTGAAGTCCGTTTGTAATGTAAGCAACAAAAGATATGCTGCTCATGCTGGGTTTGTTGATATAATGTTAAAGGCATATCCATCTCAGACTTCATCGCTCTCCAGCACCCAAGCCGAGCATTACCAGATTTGGGTTTCATCTAGAATTCATACGGGATACTCTACCTGTGCTGCTAGAACATGTGCCTTACAAGTACGACACAACATGTGGTTCATGCACGCTGGAGCTCCTGCACATCTCAGTCCAAGTGTTCGTACGCTTCTCAACAACAGATTCGGTGACCGATGGATTGGTAGAGGCAGACCAATTCCATGGCCTCCACGCTCTCCTGACCTCAACCCTCTTGACTTTCATTTATGGGGGCATTTGAAAGCTCTTGTCTGTGCAACCCCGGTACCAAATGTAGAGACTCTTCGTGCTCGTATTGTGGATGGCTGTGATACAATACGCCATTCTCCAGGGCTGCATCAGCGCATCAGGGATTCTATGCGACGGACGGTGGATGCATGTATCCTCGCTAACGGAGCACATTTTGAACATTTCCTGTAACAAAGTGTTTGAAGTCACGCTGGTACGTTCTGTTGCTGTGTGTTTCCAATCCATGATTAATGTGATTTGAAGAGAAGTAATAAAATGATATCTAACATGGAAAGTAAGCGTTTCCGGACACATGTCCACATAACATATTTTTCTTTCTTTGTGTGTGAGGAATGTTTCCTGAAAGTTTGGCCGTACCTTTTTGTAACACTCTGTATATAGGGTGGTCCATTGATAGTGACCGGGCCAAATATCTCACGAAATAAGCGTCAAACGAAAAAACTACAAAGAACGAAACTCGTCTAGCTTGAAGGGGGAAACCAGATGGCGCTATCGTTGGCCCGCTAGATGACGCTGCCATAGGTCAAACGGATATCAATTGCGTTTTTTTAAAAATAGGAACCCCCATTTTCATTACATATTCGTGCAGTTCGTAAATAAATAAGAAGGTTGCGGTTGGATCACTTCTTTCTCTTTGTGACAGATGGCGCTGCAATAGTCACAAACGTATATAAGTATATGGTATCACGTAATATTCTACCAATGCGGACGGTATTTGCTCGTGATACATCACCCATGTTAAACGGACCGTTTACCAAATGCGGAAGAAGAGATCAAAATGCCCAATGGGCATGTGCTATGTATGCTGCTCGGTATTCTGGACGACATCATCCAAGTGTATGGACCGTTCACCGGATACTTACGTTATTTAAGGAAACAGGAAGTGTTCAGCCTCATGTGAAACGTCAGCCACGACCTGCAACAATTGATGATGCCCAAGCAGGGGTTTTAGCTGCTGTCGCGGCTAATCCACACATCAGTAACAGAAATTGCTCGAGAATCGGGAATCTCAAAAACGTCAGTGCTGAGAATGATACATCAAATTCGACTGCACCGTACCATATTTCTATGCACAAGGAATTGCATGGCGACGACTTCGAACATCGTGTACAGTTCTGCCGTTGGGCACAAGAGAAATTACGGTACGATGACAAATTTTTTGCATGCATTCTATTTAGCGACGAAGCGTCATTCATCAACAGCAGTACCGTAAACCAGCATAATATGCACTATTGGGCAATGGAAAATCCACGATGGCTGCGACAAGTGGAACATCAGCGACCTTGGCAGGTTAATGTATGGTGCCGCATTGAGGGAGGAAAGATAATTGGCCCCATTTTATCGATGGTAATATAAATGGTGCAATGTAAGCTGATTTCCTACGTAATGTTCTACCGATGTTACTACAAGATGTTTCACTGCATGACAGAATGGCGATGTGCTTTGTAACACCTCCGATTAATTTCGACCTGATCTGATCGAATAGCAGCCCAAATAATTATAATTAATGTGACCGTGTACCTAATGGGGCTGGCAATCGGATTTGACTGCTACGGAAGTTGTTACTTTCCAGTTCGTCCTTCTCAAATGTTGTAATAATGAAACGTCAGGTAACAAGAAAATCACCAACACAGTTTCACTAATTATGAACCTATATTCGTCTCAAAAACATAAAAGGAGGAGACAGCCACTGCCTTCGTCATACATATCTAATTACGGCTAATCTCAGCACAGGCTTCTTCATTTTCCATTATCGTCACACGCTAATCCATCACTGCAATCCAACACTGCAATCCAGCACTGCAATCCAAGGAGATGCCGGCGCAGTAGACGCGAAACCAAAATATCGGCACTAGAAATGTCACTGACCACTTCCGTAATTATACTTCTTCACTTTCCCCGTATTATTCTAGTACAAAGGGGTTAAACCACGGCGATGGCAACTCCCTTTGTCGTTAAAGCCTTGCATTACAACAACTGGCCTCCACACATCTCTACCCGCAACATGGCACTGGCTCAACTCCACACTCGCTCTCGCAACACGACACAATCGATTGTTTGCCCTATCGACCTGTGCCGAGTGCAAATTTATAGTAAGGGCCTTCGAACCCCTTACATCCCCGCCCTCGAAAACTTCTTTGGAGCCTCTGGCGTAAAAGAATCGGCAAGGAAATTAGATATCATTACATCTGAACAAAACACACAGTGTAAATAATTAATGAAATTACAATTCACCAAATAATCCCTCGACTCCGGTAGTGGGCTGCCTCCACAATAATATTCTACAAAAGGTTATTACATCTCACAAACATGGCTTTGTCCAAATCACAATTTTTTATGAAGCATCAATAATCCTATATAGTCCATATTGAATGTAAGACAACATCAATCTATCTTAATTAACATAGCATGGTACATATTTTTATAAACTTATCTTACATTCAATTGCCAAAAATCTTCACTTTCAAAGGAATGTACGAGTTATTAACTACATACTTGTTATATCTTGCTACAGCAAAGACAAGAAAACAAACTAGTTGAATGCCAGCTACCCCTTTGGTATGCTGTCCTTTCAGTGGGGTTCCTGCCGTCCATACTACTATCAGTCTGACTTATAACTCACTTGGCCAACACGCATTAAAGTTAAGGAAGAAATTCACAACTTATTCATTTGAGCTTTTAACACAAGCAATATTGAATATCAAAACTAAATATAGCATTTACTCCTTGACTTATGCAATTATTTTACAATCCCTCATACCTCTACAGATTCCATAATATTAAATGTTCCATTATACCACTAAATATGTCTTACATATCTATTTGCAACACTATAACTAATGTGGTCACCCGATGAAAAATTTTAAACTACTGATCATTTCATTTTGCCACACATTACTGCCATATGTGAATTGTTATCAAGAAAGCTTAGATGAGAGGTACAATATTTGCTGTTATACTGACATTAATCCAAATCTTCTATATGGATATTTACTATTCATTACACATTGCCAGAATTCTGCTTCTAAAGCTTGATGTAAGTACAACCATACTTGAGTTTGATAGCTAATTGGATACATGAATTACTCATTACTCATGAGTTACACTTTCTGTTTTATTCAGCATACTTCAGATAAACATGTATACTTACAAATAACTTGCAAACAGATGTTGCTGATGTGCTAAATGACATACTTCAATACTTCAAACATCTCATACTCCATACATTTCATTACACATAACTCCCTCAACTTAACAGCAACTTCAACCGCAAATAAATATATATCTTCAACCCACATCAATCCTCCATATACTGCAATAACTACATAAAAATACTACTCCAGGC
This sequence comes from Schistocerca serialis cubense, assembly GCF_023864345.2. Taxonomy (NCBI): domain Eukaryota; kingdom Metazoa; phylum Arthropoda; class Insecta; order Orthoptera; family Acrididae; genus Schistocerca; species Schistocerca serialis. The sequence continues at coordinate 350,352,882 of NC_064638.1, read as the reverse complement.
TACTTGGCCTCTCCGTTCATAATATTTTGCATCATTTATTCGATCAACTATCTCCTCATGTATTTGTTTCTTTATATGTTCATCTTAATTATAAGCTGATACATTACTTCAATTTTCTTACAATTCCTTGACCTTTTCATGCCTCATAAAACAACTCTATAAGATTACACAAACTCTTGTTTGACCAATTAGCTTCCCACCACATTTTATAAACATTAGCTTTCTGATCTGGTTCTCATTTTACTATTTCTGGCACTAACAATTTTGCAATATACTGAAACGAAACTGAGTTTTTAACTTATTGATTCTTTGACACCTCACACACTACATCAACAGTAACTACTTATTCTTATTTTAAGTCAACTATAAATTTACTACATGGTTCCTGACTGAATTACTTGGATGACCACTACCAATCCTAACTACTACACTAACTTTCTTAACCTAAGGATAGAGAAAGATGGTAGAGGAGTGAAACTTGAAATGAGAAATGAAGTCTCACCCAGCTGGGAGTGTACCAGTCGCCACTTGGTATACCAGCAAAAGAATTGCTGGCTCCCTACACCTCTCTTTCGTCAATTTGTACCACTTGATCCCTTTGTCTATCATCTCTTCTCTCATAATTCCTGTCATTATCATCATCATCTCTCCCATTATTGTGGTGAAACTGTTGACCATTGCCATGGTTCCTACGTCCATTACCCCCACCTCTACCTCTGTAACTTGGTGGGCCATTAAAACGACTTTGATGGTAATTATTTCCATCTCGGTTCTGATCACATATCTGATTGTTTTCCTGTGCACGAATGGTTTCTAATTGCTCCAATACTTCCATTAAAGTATCTTTATCTTTAATCAGGCTTCCAGATAAATTTTCTTGCATCCTACAGCTTTACCTCCTTTTAATTGCTGATATCATTATGTCATCACTCAGGGTTTGTTCCAAGGTCTCATTCAATTTCCACAAATGTTCGGCAAACTCTCTCAACGTTCCTCTCCATGTATTAAGTGACTTGCGGTGTAGTAGGTCCTCAAGTGCTGCACACTGATGACTATTGGACCAGTATTTCTTCAAAAATTCCCCTTCAAACTGATCATGACTAGTAGTTCCTTCCTTCTTCCTGACTCCCCAAGTGAAGGCCTCACCTTCCATCCCATCTATTGCAAATTTAATCTTGTCTGCGTCCTTGAAATGTGCTGGGAAGACTCCTTTCAACCATTTCATAAATATCATTGGGTGCAACCCTCCTTTCAGTTTAAACTTCTGCCCTGTATTATTTTGGACGTACCGATTATCACTGCTCATCAAGGTAACGACTCTACCTTCCCCAATGGTTAAAGTAGCATTGCTAATTCGTTTATCAATTTCTTCTGTCTTGCTCTCCAATTGTTGCACTCCCTGTTGTAATTGCCTGACCTCCATTGCAACCCTCTTGTTATCCTCTTCTCGTTGCACGGCTATAGCATTTCTCAGATTGACAGCCAGTTGGTTTTGCCTATCTCCTATCCCCTTAACCGCATCATTGCATTGTTTCTGCATCTGCGTCACCTCGGCGATTTGATGATTGCAATTTGTTTCCACTTTGGTGATCCTTTCTCCCAATTTGGCTTTAGTTTCTTCAATATCGTCCTCTATCTTTTTTGTTAACTTTCCTTCCATCTTCTCCACGTCTCCCTGGACTAGGTCTATACTCTTTTGTAGCTTACTCTCTCTCTCTCGTCGATGTCCATCTTCAATCGTTCTTGTAACTCCTGCATTTCCTTCTTCAGATTATATTCTATCTTCATTTGTGACGTTTTGATCTCTTGTGCTATAGTTTCCTTAAATGATTTTTCTAAGCTTTCTCAGGTTTCTTGTAAATCTTCCTTTAATGATTTGCGGAATATTTCTTCCCTTTCTCTAGTTTCTTGTAAATCTTTCACTTTTGTTGCCTTGATTTCCTTTAGCAAGTCTGCTAACATCGACTGTATATCCTCACCCTCTGAAACTGGCTTATCTCTCGTCGTTTGCCCTGGTATCTTGGTGTAACTAGCTGAATGTGCTAATGGGCTTTCTAATGACAATCCATAATCACTGATTCCTGAATCATCTCTGTCTTCCTGTCCTATCCCTTTCCTTTCAATTACTGCCTCACAAATCTGCTTATCTTCAGTAGACATGTTTGGTTTATTTTTAATGCACAGGCAAGCAATATAAAATAACCTCTAGCAACCCAAAACACTCCTAATATCCGCTAAACTAATCGAACAGTAACTGTAGTATTTTCAGTTAATCCCAAAATTGATATTATACATATGAATACTGAACATAACGACTCTCAAAACCTAATAATTTCAAATATCAATTTTCACATACACTGTTTATGTAAAATGTTTTAAATAAGAAAAATCACACCATTCCTTAAATCTATAAATGTAAAATCCCCAAAAACAATGAGCATATCTGTATAATCACCATTTAGACAGCGCAGCATGCATCAATAAGTATGCTATATTTCAGAGTATGTTTCTCAAACTTTTCGGAAATTACTGTAATTGGGCACTCGTCCTAAGGTAAAACACAGTTTAAAACTGTTTATTTATCGTGAAGACAGTACACTGCAATTTAATGTTATGCTAACCAGTTGTCTTCACTCACCAACTGACATTACCACGAGTCGCGATGTTTCGACGTTTGAAGTGGGCATGGCGCTGTACTGCCGCCGGAGCCGCGTGAAGTCGCGCTGAAGATCTGTGGCGATTCGTCGTAGTTCTCAGTCGGGCGCTCCGTGGCGTTGCAGGCGGGCGTAGTTTGTACTTCGTCCGCTAGATGCCGGGTTGGCGCTCGGTGTCTCGAAGTCGCGCTGAAGATCTGTCAGTGTAGTGCGTCTGTGCCTGGCCTACTCCTTGGACAGGTAGTTGGGATGATGTGTGAAATCACCTCGCGGATCGAATCTCTTTGGCGTAGCTGCTGCACGGGTCTGCGTGACGTCATTCAACAATTGCGTCGCCACATATATTGTCGCTTGCATAACAGTTTATGGGTCCACATGAAGTTGCTCGATTTTCATTATTCAAAAAGCAATTTCGGTCATAATATTACTACTAAACACTTCTTTAAAAGCTTTCATGAAGAATTCTTGGCTTGTTTTGCTGTGGTAATGTTCACACGTGTCTTTCTTTGGTGTTCACTTTTCACAGTTTTTCGCACGGATTTACGCGTTTGCACATTATAACACAGTTTATCAACACTATTACTCTTATCTAATATGGCGAGAAAAAACAGTTTATTCACAATCGTAAGATGCTATTACTTCGTATTGTTCAAAATGTACTGTTTCTTGTCGCGATTTTAAAGTTTATGCTCTGTCTTTATCCGAAATTGAAAAAAAATATATATATATTTTCTCGCGTTAAGCAAGATAAAATTACCTATTGTTCTTACTATTTGTCCGAAGATTGCACTTGTCCTTTGACGGTAAGCCAAGGTGTAACACCTCCGATTAATTTCGACCTGATCTGATCGAATAGCAGCCCAAATAATTATAATTAATGTGACTGTGTACCTAATGGGGCTGGCAATCGGAATTGACTGCTACAGAAGTTTTTACTTTCCAGTTCGTCCTTCTCAAATGTTGTAATAATGAATCGTCTGGTAACAAGAAAAACACCAACACAGATTCACTAATTATGAACCTATATTCGTCTTAAAAACACAAAAGGAGGAGACAGCCACTGCCTTCGTCATACACATCTAATTACGGCTAATCTCAGCACAGGCTTCTTCATTTTCCATTATCGTCACACGCTAATCCATCACTGCAATCCAACACTGCAATCCAACACTGCAATCCAAGGAGATGCCGGCGCGGTGGACGCGAAACCAAAATATCGGCACTAGAAATGTCACTGACCACTTCCGTAATTATACTTCTTCACTTTCCCGGTATTATTCTAGTACAAAGGGGTTAAACCACGGCGATGGCAACTCCCTTTGTCGTTAAAGCCTTGCATTACAACAACTGGCCTCTTCACACCTCTAACCACAACATGGCACTGGCTCAACTCCACACTCGCTTTCGCAACACGACACAATCGATTGTTTGCCCTATCGACCTGTGCCGAGTGCCAATTTATAGTAAGGGCCTACAGACCCCTTACAGCTTCCAACATGATGGCTGTCCGGCACATAGCTCGCGTGCAGTTGAAGCATTATTGAATAGCATATTTCATGACTGGTGGATTGGTCGTCAAAGCATCATACGATGGTCCGCACGTTCACCGGATCTGACGTCCCCGGATTTCTTTCTGTGGGGAAAGTTGAAGGATATTTGCCATCGTGATCCACCGACAACGCCTGACAACATGCGTCAGCGCATTGTCAATGCATGTGCGAACATTATGGAAGGCGAACTACTCGCTGTTGAGAGGAATGTCGTTACACGTATTTGCAAATGCATTGAGGTCGACGGACGTCATTTTGAGCATTTATTGCATTAATGTTTTATTTACAGGTAATCACACTGTAACAGCATGCTTTCGCAGAAATTATAAGTTCACAACGGTACATTTGTCACATTGGAACAACCGAAATAAAATGTTCAAACGTAACTTCGTTCTGTATTTTAATTTAAAAACCTACCTGTTACCAACTGTTCGTCTAAAATTGTGAGCCATATGTTTGTGGCTATTACAGCGCCATCTTTCACAAAGTGAAAAAAGTGGTCCAACGAGAATATTCATATTTCTTTATGTACTACACGAATATGTAATAAAAATGGGGGTTCCTATTTCAATAAACGCAGTTGATATCCGTTTGTCCTATGGCAGCGCCATCTAGCGGGCCAACCACAGCGCCATCTGGTTACCCCCTTCAAGCTAGACAAGTTTCGTTCTTTGAAGTTTTTTCGTTCGTCGTTTATTTCGTGAGATATTTGGCCGGGTCACGATCAATGGTGTATGTGTGTGTGTTTGTGCAGAAATTGTGCATCCAATTAACTGAAGTCGTTTAGACAATTAGCCTAGGAAGCTGTGACAGGCGTCAGATTTTGATATCTATTCATTTGGCTGTCCGTCTGCAGGCGCCAAGTAATACGATGTGCCAGTAGAGAGCGGATGATTTTCCTACATGTTTTGACACACCTTCAACTGCGCAATGACGAGTATATATAAGGGACGTTCAAATTGTTTCAGTTTGATATTGTTGTTGCAGTGTATATGCAACGTAGCGCTACTGCGAGGCTGGTATGTAAGCACCGGAATGTGGTCCTTGGATTAGTTGGCATTCGTGTCTTTCCGATGTGTGTACAGTAAATGCGAAACCGTGAATTATGGCAGCTTTTGTACCAAATGCACCCAAACTGGACCGATGTGCTGTTATTCTTTTCTTGACTACCAAGTGACAAACACCAGCACACATCCATAGGAGAATGAAGAGTGTGTATGGGGCAGTATCTTCGTCCAAAAGCGCCATGTGGAATGGTGGTGCGCCAAGTTCGGTACTAGTTGAGGTTCCGCACAAGGCGCAGGTCGATCTGGGGGGGGGGGGGGGACTGCCTCATGCATTATGGACAAATGAGAGACTCGAGCAGCCGCCCTAAAGTCGTGATCTCCCCCCCCCCCCCCCACGCAATTATTACGCCTTTGGTCCCTTAAAAAGAGTTCTGAAAAGTTGACGATTCCTGTCGGACGAGAAGGTGCAGCAGGCAGTTAGGGACTTCTTCACACCGCTGGATGCCGCGCGGTGACGCCTTGTCACGGTCCGCGCGGCAGCCCCCGTCGGAGGTTCGAACCCTCCCTCGGGCATGGGTGTGTGTGTGTGTGTGTGTGTGTGTGTTGTCCTTAGTGTAAGTTATTTTGAGTTTCATTAAGTAGTGCGTAAGCTTAGGGACTGATGACCTCAGCAGTTTTGTCCCATAAGACCTTACGACAAATTTCCAAACACCGCAGGATACGGTGTTTTATCAAATATGGTACATTCAACCTGATGCGTCAAGGGAATCATTTGTCTCAATGCTCACGACCATTTCGCCTGATTGGCATACCGATTCCGCACTGTACCACCTTCGAGAGAAGTCTTTTTGATCGGTTTCCGTGTATACAGGTTGGGCAAGATAAAACCAGTCTGAAATACATTTAGAATGAGACTGATGCTAGAGTGACTTTTGTTATTGTTAAGTGTCGGTTTTCATTAGCTACGCAGTTCGTTTCGCACCGTTTTACCTCTAAGTCCGCGAAGTTTTCTGGAGGTTTCGCTAAAGCACTTCCAGTACTAAGCCCTTGTGCAGACAGTTCAGCACACATTTTTCCTGAATTTTGTCTCACATTACATCCGAAAATGAACAAACGCTGTTTTTATCGTGAGCGTGATTTTCTGTTACATTTAACTGGTCACAAAACAAGTCTATTCCTCTCACTCATTCAAACGTGATGAGACCGTGAAGTGCTCAGGACTGACCATGTGGGTGCATGAGCAAACATATGATGACAGCCGAATTGCGGTTTGCAGCATTTTTTGTGATTGATAGTTCTCCGGTTCATTGATAAGAGTTAGTTCCACGTCTGTCTTATAAATATTTTCCTGTCCAGTCACCGGCCGGGGTGGCCGAGCGGTTCTAGGCGCTACAGTCTAGAACCGTGCGACCGCTACGCTCGCAGGTTCGAATCCTGCCTCGGGCATGGATATGCGTGATGTCCTTAGGTTAGTTAGGTTTAAGTGATTCTAAGTTCTAGGGGACTGATGACCTCAGAATTTAAGTCACATAGTGCTCAGAGCCATTTGAAGCTGGCCAGTCTTATTTTGCCCCTTATGAGAGTCGTAAGACGCATTTTCTCTTATGCATTAGCAGATACTTGAAATTTAGTTTACGCAGTGCTCTGCTCAACTCATGTTTGATACGATATCCAGTGTCAACGGAAAGCGTCGGTTTGTGCCCTGTTACAAACAAAATTATTTTTCAATGATTACACTTGCTCATTTACTTCCCATTTAATACACGTTAATTAGAAGAATATCTCACTAGAATGGTCTTGGACCGCTCTGCAGAATAGGAACGTGAAATTCTGCTTTAAAAATCATTGTTTGTAATGGGAACGGAAGAGACACTGGGCGTCGCGTGTTGGAAGTGACGAGTAGTGTTTGTTTGGGGTGACCCAAGCTACACACTGCAAGAACTAAACTGCAAATATTTGGCGAAACACCAGAGAAAATGCGCCTAATGTCCTTTAGGAGGGACAATACGAGTGCATCCTACATCAAATCAATCTAAGAATGTAGTTGCGAGTAATGTAATTACGACTATAATTGAATCTGCTTAGTACACTGGCGTCCGAAACCAAAGCAAGGAACCACTATTTCCCTGTCCATTGTCTAATTCACGACATAATCATATAAACTGTCAACATGTGTCCGTACGATGGTGTCCTGCACGGAAGATGGCGTACTGGTCAACGGACAACTACGCCAACGATCACGTCAGGGCACCTATCAAACGGGATGGTGTTTGCCGGGTAGTCTCACATCCATAATCCCTGTGTACCAGTTTCAGAAGGCGCAGACAAGACGCCTACCAGGCTCTCTGCTGTGGAGGGCCATGGGAAGAATGGAAGTAGGATAGTCGCAAAATGATGTGGCCCCGATGGCTTAATGTGAATAGTTCTGTTGTTTTTCGGATGTGGCGACAGTGTACAGAGATCGAAACTGTATCCCGAAGACCGTGGCGGGCCGACCACGTGTAACATCAGAAAGAGAAGACAGTTATTTGGCTGCAAGGGAACGACGATACCGCCTTAGTAATGCACGGAAAATGGCATCCAACCTCGCAGCATCCACTGGACGTGTTGTAGCGAGGCAGCTGTGTACAGAAGGCTTCGGTAGGGCGGCCTTTATTGTCGGACGCCTGCTGTGTATGTGCATCTGATGCGTCTTCATAGGAGGGCCCGTCTAGAGAGGAGACGTCAACACGCAACAGTGAGCCAATGTTCTTTACACGTATAAGTACCGATTTGGTCTGAACAGTGATTCTTGAAGTATTCTCGTCTGGAGCGAACGAAGAACACGATTGTGGGACCCAACCGTTGTGGAAAGTGACTGATATCGGAGATGATCCTTGATGGTGCGCTCAGGGATTGTGTTGACCACTCGAACGCCTTTTCATGAAACTGCACGGTGTAAATCGACAAGGTTTAACTGCTGTCATGTATCGTGACGAGATCTTGGTACCTCACGTGCGGTTGTTACCAGGTACTTAGGCCCAGACTTCTCATTGCTGGACGATACCGCTCGACCTCATAGAGCACGCGTGGTTGATGTTTTCTTGAAAACGGAAGATGTTGCACGTATGGCGTTGCCTGCTCGCTCTCCCGATTTGAATCTCATAGAGCACGTCTAGGATGCACTAGGATCACGTTAGCATCCGCCAACCTCTCTCCAAGACTTGCGAGCAGCGTTTGCAGGAAGAATGGGCGTTATTGCCTCAACGTGAGACTGATGACTTCATTCAGAACATGCTGCGTCGTTTGTCAGTCCTGTATTGCTGTCAGAGGTGGTCGCACCTCATACTGAGATCATTAACTAGCTGTCGGAATGTGTGTGTAAATCTGTAAAGTTGGAAAAAAATGACGAACATTTTTGTCATGTTAGGCATGCAGCAGTTGTTTACGTTCTGTGTTCTTTACATTGTTTCTACTTTACTATCACCTGACTATACTGTTTTGTGACAAAATACACGCAACGTTGTAAAATCACCGTTTGTTGCTTTGATTTTGGACACCATTATGCTATCTTTACTTTAACTGAAACTTCTATGTTAGCTCTTTATACTTATATCTACTGCTGGCTGTATGGTCAGTGTTGTATAAAGCCAAATCAGAAATAATATGTCATTAATATACTGGGTGATCAAAAACTCAATATAAATTTGAAAACTTAATAAACCACGGAATAATGTAGATAGAGAGGTAAAAATTGACACACATGCTTGGAATGACATGGGGATTTATTAGAACAAAAAAAAGTTCACAAAATGTCCGACAGATCGCGTTGCTACCGTGATGGGTGAGAAGTACGCCGATACGTTACAGAATCGCTTCATCCCCAGCCTGGCTGATAAACACCTGCTGGAACGTACGATGTTTATGCAGGATGGCGCTCCACCCCATATTGCTAGACGCGTGAAAGATCTCTTGCGCGCTTCGTTTGGTGATGATCGTGTGCTCAGCCGCCACTTTCGTCATGCATGGACTCCCAGGTCTCCAGACCTGAGTCCGTGCGATTATCGGCTTTGGGGTTACCTGAAGTCGCAAGTGTATCGTGATCGACCGACATCTCTAGGGATGCCGAAAGACGACATCCGACGCCAATGCCTCACCATAACTTCAGACATGCTTTACAGTGCTGTTCACAACATTATTCCTCGACTACGGCTATTGTTGAAGACATATTGAGCATTTCCTGTAAATAACACCATCTTTGCTTTGCCTTACTTTGTTATGCTAATTATTGCTATTCAGATCAGATGAAGCGCCATCTGTCGGACATTTTTTGAACTTTTGTATTTTTTGATTCTAATAAATCCCCATGTGATTCCAAGCATGTGTGTCAATTTGTACCTCTCTATTGCATTATTCCGTGATTTAGCCAGTTTTCAAATTTATACTGACTTTTTGATCACCCTGTACATCAATAACAATCTAGCCCAGAACACAGCTTGCGCCAAATGTAGCTGCAGAACTGAGGGACAGCGGCACGCTGATGAGGCAGCCTGCGGAGTGGGCACGTGAAGTGGAGGCCGGCTTCCGCTACCGCTGCTGGCGGCCATGTGGGCCACGGGGTCGCACGTGGTCCGCAGAGCGGACACTCTGACGTCACACGCCTCTCGTCACAGATCCCAGCAGACGCTCTGGCGACCGCGGCCTCCGCTCGACGTGTGGAGAGCTGCTCGGTGACGCTCTACGCTCTCTCACCAACTGCGAAACAGCTTCCTTGCTTTTATTTGATGGAACGTAGTGATACCGTGGTTAACGCGCAGACACAGGCACCGAGGTTAATGTTGCGAACTACGAGTTCCGGAAGGCATTTCATACGGCTCCGCTCTATCGTCTGGTTAACAGGGTACGAGCTGAACGACACTCTCATCGTATCTGTAACTAGATTCAAGGCTTAGGTATGATAGGACCGTTACCGTATACGTCATATGCAAATGATGTAGTCGTTAACGTCGGAAGCTTCATGAGGCTATTTTCGGGTAATGCGGTTGTGTTTAAGAAGGTAGCAAAGCTAGAAGACCGTGGGGAATTGCGGAAAGAGCTGTAGAGGAGCTTTGATTGGTGCAGGGACTTTCAGTTGACCCTGAATGTAAATAAATGTAACATAATGTGAATAAATAGGTGAACTATTGTGCGATTATCCTATTGGCGTTATCATTCGAAGCATCAGCTACCGTAAAATTCAAAGGATCTGGAGCGACACAGAGTGAAATGATCAGAATAGCAGGTAAAGCAAATGCCAGGGTGACCGTTAGAGGACTCTCAAGCACATGTACGAGTAATTCACCCACAAAAGAAGTGGCTTAAAAAACTTTTTCGACCAATTCTTTGCCCTGGATCATCCGTCTCGGGCTCTTACCAGTTTGGAGTAATAGAAGACGGAGACAAGATACAAAGCTGACTCGTGTTTCTCGTCAGAGGATCGTCTAATCGAGACAATAGCATTACGGAGACACTCAACAAACTCCAACGGCAGACGCCACAAGAGGTGAATTGTGCTCAACAGAGAGGTTTCCTATTGAGTGCGTTTGTGAAAGAGTAGAACAACATTTTACTTCCTCCCACGTACGTCTCGTGAGATGAGCACAACGAGAGAATCAGAGAAATTAGGGACAATACTGAGGTCTACCGACAGTCGTGCTTCTCAAGAGGCATTTGCGAATGGAACGGCAAACTGGAAAGAGGTAGTGCTACCAGAAGTACCCTCTGCCACAGGGCGATGGAGTGTTTGCGGAGTATAGATACATATACAGGGTGGTCGAAAATTCCCGTTACAGACTTCTAGGGCTTGTAGAGGGGAGTGAGTACAACGTATTTTGAATAGGACTCCATGTCCGGTAACGTCATCCAATGAGTCTACAGAGCGTTAAAGTTATAGCCGTGGGCGTCTGTAAATGTACGTATATACACGGGGTGATTCCGTGATGATGTTACAGACTTTCTAAGATGATGGAGAATGATAAATGTATTAATTTGAAATAAGGATCCCTGTTCCGGAAACGAACGAGTCGAAAGTTATAAATGAATACCGTTCTGATACCTCTGACAGCTGAATACATGTACCGGTTCTTGTGTTGCGAAGAGTGTAGGGCTGGTAACTTTCAGTGATGGTAATGAGGACAAAAACGAGAAAAAAATGTCGAATAAACGTGGGCTCTAAAGTGCGTACCCTAACAGCTATGAACACTTGCTCAGTATAGCAGATGTGTTTCACATCAGCGAAGATGAACGAATGGTCATAGCCCCTCGGGTATGCACGTTTATTGGACATTTTTTTCTCGTTTTTGTCCACACTACCACCACTGAAAGTTACCAGCCATACACTCCTCGCAACACAAGAACCGGTACATGTATTCAACTGTCAGAGGTATCAGAACGATTTTCGTTTAAACTTTCGACTCGTTCGTTTCCGGTACAGGGACCCTTACTTCAAATTAATATATTTATCGTTGTCCATCATCCTAGAAAGTCTGTAACATCATCACGGAATCACCCCGTGTATATACGTACATTTACAGACGACCGCGCCTATAACTTTGACGCTCTGTAGTCTCGTTAGATGACGTTTCCGGACATGGGTTCCCATTCAAAATACTATGTTCTCACTCTCATCTACAAGTCCTAGAAGTCTGTAACGGGAATTTCCGACCACCCTGTATATAGATGTGGCTTCAGGAGGACATGGGTTCATTTCTTCACATACTGATCCGGATTTTCTCCATATAATAAAACTTCGTTACCTTAACAAAAGTCTCCTGCTTGAAATGCATCCATGTATCCACGTTGTCACATGCATGCAACAGCCGACGAGAACTAAGGGGAAGATTGTGAAAATAAGGCCACGCGGGATTAGCCGAGCGGTCTAAGGCGCTGCAATCATGGACTGTGCAGCTGGTCCCGGTGGAGGTTCGAGTCCTCCCTCGGATATGGGTGTGTGTGTTTGTCCTTAGGATAATTTAGGTTAAGTAATGTGTAAGCTTAGGGACTGATGACCTTAGCAGTTAAGTCCCATAAGATTTCACACACATTTGAACATTTTTTGTGAAAATAGGACCACCACGCTAATATTCGTACATTGCACCCGGATCACAAGAAGTATGGACACTTCATTTAAAGCTTATGATTAGTCATATGTATGTATTTTAGTCAAACGTTACAAACCGTATCAGCATAACAACAGAACCATACCACAAACTTCTGCACTTTTAATACGTTGCGGTAACAACACTTACGACATGTAATAAGTCCTATGCACAAATATCTCACATCTGAAGCTGAAATGTAAATCGGAGTTTAAAAGTTATTACCACTCCCAGTTGCCCAAAACAGCATATCATTCCGTAAATCTGTGAGTTAAAGCCTACAGGGTATTCAATAGAAGTGAAGGCCACCATATGTAAACGAGAAGTCTCTGCTGGAAATAAGATTTTTATTTCATTACATTTAGTTACGTACTTATTTGCTGTATGAACTTTATGATCTGCCATCTGGATACTATGACGTACCATAGATAAATATCATTAACGACCAACTAATATCATAGAATAATAAGTTATATATAATTGGTCATTAAGTTGCAGTTATTACACAGAGAGTAACGGGTACCAGTGCAAATATGTTAATGTATGGTATCTTAACATGTAAACACATTAGCGAGTTGTATGTTTTTTCTTCGCGTCTAACAGTCTTTCCACAAAAACGTCGCGAACCTTACAACCTGTTTTCTGCACGGTCGTAGCTGCACCACGAAGTGAACTCCGCCTGTCAGTATAAACCAATCGTTTATCGCCCATGTGCCCACACTTCAACACCTGACCTTCTGAGCAGGGGAAAATAAGCGTTTATAGCTTGCTCTTGCCGCATGTACTTGGAGGTACGAACGAACCTAAAGACATACTACTCCTAATAGCTTAAATTATTAGTCTGCACACAAACTAAATACTGATGTAATGTTTTGCAGCACATACACATTACACCCTGTACACAATGTAGTTTGAATGTGTAATAATTGTCTGAAGAATAATAGTTGTGCAAGAGGTTTAAAACGTGAAATATACGAGAAATTGAAAAACTCTGACTGGGAGGTAGTTAGATAAAATAATGAGAAGAGAATCTATCAAAATATCATAAATTAAAATCCATCCTCTTGCTCACCCCCGTTTCTCTGGCTGTGTGTGAAGGTTAATTTCAGGAATTACTGTAGGGATTTTAATACGATTTTCACGAGTAGACTGATCTACGAGGAAGGTTTGTGTGGTATAATTTATAAATCTTTCGTTCGTAGTTGCAGAACTATGATGAATTAATTTCCTTTTCCACCTTTACCTGTCTGTATGTTAAGGCCAATCTCAGGAAACAGTGCTGAAATTTTGATACAGTTTTCACTAATTTGTAGTTCACGAGGGAGGTTTGTTTTGATAGTTTATTACCGCAGGCTCCGGGCAAGTGTTCGGTCGTAGATACTTAGCGATACCCGTGAGTAGTCGGGTCGGGTCCGTAGTAGGAAATTAAATAGGTAAATCTCTATCCGCCCCCCTCCCCCCCCCCCCCCACACGCACACACAGCGGAGTTTGTGGCCTTGTAACAAACGTCGAGTCTGCATCCGATGGCTACTTGCCGTGACTCTGTTCTGTTTTTGTGATGTCCTTATCGCTGAGGCTCTGAATTTCTGGCGCGTTTCTTTCCGTCCCGGGTCCGTTGTTAGAACTTACTAAGGAACTTTACGTTACTGCAGAACAACTGCATTTGTCATTAAAAATATCCTATAGCTTCTGTTATTGTAACTATTATATTAATCTAAGTTTGGTGATAAAGTGTTTGACCTCAACCGGTTGCAGGAAAGTACTTCTGCTTTCTGCCGTTCAGCTAGCGTTTCAAGTGAGAGTGTTTGCGGGGATGTGGACACCTGACCACGAGTTCCACACACATAATGCATCGTGTCTTCACTGATTTCTACCTAACGCTCCCTATTCACTTCTAGTCACTATGAGATCGTACTCTCTCTTTTGCACACGTGGCACTGTTTGTATTATGGATATGGCAGCAAGCAACTTTGTAGCCTAACAAGATGTACTCTGTTGCCAATAGCATTACACTGTCTGCGTGTGTCCACTACCAAGAATCTCCTAACTCCATGGATAAAACAAGAGCTGACTGCTCGATACAAGAAGAAAGTAAGTGTAAAGTGGCTTACAGTGCCATCAGTTATCAGCTACCATAAGAAAACAGGCAGCGCGCAAACCCAACTGCAGTGCAGCTGGTCAACATGCAGGATCTCACAACATTTGCTGCAATACCAGCGCCGGCACCTGATCCGTAGCCGCACCATGTCCAGTAACCGCATGCTCCTCCAACTGGCTGGCAGCCGGTGTTCACACCGCCAGTGACAGCGCGTCATGCAGTGGCCCTGTTAGTCCCACTACGAGAACAACGAAAGACAGCTTCGCGGCCGCCTTTGACAGGTACACGGCACATATGGCCCCTCAGCTATCACTGTGAGTAAAAAAGCGAAATACCTTCTAATTAAACACGTTCATACCTTCACAGTTAGCATTGCAACAACTTTCTCCAACTCATCCACCTTGCTCACTCCGTATCAGATAGTGTTATACTTAGTGTTACTGATCTCGTGCTCTTCAGTTTCTTTCAGTATGGCTCAAGCTGCCAAGGACATACTATAATGGAATGCTAGGGCATTTAGATCCAGTAAACATAGTCTCATCCACTACACCAAAACACACAAATTCTCAGTGTGCATGGTTTCTGCGATGTGGATCAAGACCACGGAGGACTGCCACTTCCCGACAACCAAATCACTAGAAGCGACAGAAAGGATGTAATTGGAGGAGTGTAGGCTACATTTGTGTAAGAAAATATTCCTTCTGATTTTGAACTTAACTGCTCCAATCAAAACAGACAAGCGGCAGAGATATCCACACGAACACCAGAATCCTATCTGAATATACGGGCTATCTAAAAGTCACCTACTTCTATCAGGTGCCAGTATTACGTCTCTATTTCTGCAGTGCAGGAGTGTATGGCTGGTAACTTTCAGTGGTGGTAGTGTGGACAAAAACGAGAAAAAATGTCCAATAAACGTGGGCTCTAAATTGCATACCGGAGGGGCTATGACCATTCGTTCATCTGCAGTTTTTCAATCCAGTACTTGTGGTTGGGGATTTCAACGCCTAACATACCTCAAGGGGATACGATTACGACGATCGCAGTGTTGACCTCTTAATGACAGTCTTAGAAGTTGAAAGCCTAGTGCTACTCAACGACGGATCCCCAAATAACAAAGTTACTATTACAGACAAGGTCAACAACATGTCTCAGTTTCGGATCGCCTCATGTGGCACTACCAACCAACTCGAAAGTAAACGTAGGTTCTCTGAGTTACGATCACCTACCAGTTGTTCTGACTTTACCTGGCACGGAGGAAGAACCACGATTGGTCTATGTGGAACAGAGACGGAAAATCAGGAAAGCTGACCGGAACAAATATGTTAACAAATTAAAAGTGAGCCTTTCTCAATTAGCGACATCTGAAGGTCTAGTTTGCCACCATTCCAAAGTCACGCTGTGCATTGATGGGGTCGCAGTTGCAATTCCTCAACAAAACCCATTTTGCATTACAGAGTCAGTCTTGTGTAATACTTAACGTCAAGGAACCATCAAGTAACGCAAAGAAAGTACTGAGATAATATAAGAGACATAGTTCCAAAGAATCTATATAAATCTGCAGAAAATACAAGCTGAAACAAAGAGGTTTTTGAGAAATAAGAAGAGGAGTTCGTAAAACCTCTGTAACTCTGTAACTAACGACACTACAATGTCAAGTGTGT
Source organism: Schistocerca serialis cubense (assembly GCF_023864345.2). Classification (NCBI taxonomy): domain Eukaryota; kingdom Metazoa; phylum Arthropoda; class Insecta; order Orthoptera; family Acrididae; genus Schistocerca; species Schistocerca serialis. The sequence goes on along the minus strand of NC_064638.1, from coordinate 350,336,793 downwards.
GGAAGACGGTCAAGAGCTTCAAGAAACACTTAACTTCTCGCCATGACAATTCGATGCCTACGAGTTGTGTTATGGAACAGACGTTACAAAAGCAAATGCCACCCTCCGTCAAACACTCGTCTAGCACAGAGGATTCAAGAACTGAAAACAGTCACTCTCATCTAGAGCCATTCTCACTGGCTGAGGTGCAAAGAGCTTTCTTCTCTGTTAAAAATACTGACCAAGGCCCATATAATATCCAGCACAGCCAGTTATAATTTTACCATATAAAGGACAAGACCTACTCCTTATTGACAGTAAAATGTGGACTGCACATTACAAAACTGAGCCCCTAAGACAAGGCTGGTAACATGTGTTCACGTGGAAAGCAAATCCCTAGAAGACTACAAGTCACAACTGACAGTCACAATGTTCGCGCTCCAACAGTAACTCACAAGGAAAATGGAATGGATATATCCTCAGATAAATCAAATGCAGTACTGTTTTCGAGGTAAAGAGTGAATCTGCCACCGGTAGTAGCACTAGGCTCGTATCGCTTCATTTAGAAGACTGTAGCCAGATATCCGGCACTCTTCAATATACATAAGCTAACATGGAAAACGCGCATAAAATATGTGGCTACGACATGCGAGATGGATGTCAACCTAATCAGAGTTATGATGGGTGCAGCTTCAACGTCAACACAACACTAATACTTTAAGGTAGGATGGTACGTCCAATTATTGATTATGGGAGTGGCTTTTATGGATGTGCAATGACAGTTACCTCAACAGAATAAAAGCAAATGTAATGTAAAGCGCTGAGGGCTTATTTCGGTGTTATGCGCTCCACGGCTGCCGATATATTCTTAGCTGAAGCACATGAACCTCTAATCTCCAGTACACCTACGCTAGCGGCACCTCTGTGCCAAATCTCTTTTTAAAAGGAATCAGCATGTATTCAACAAGCTGGAATCGATCGGCTCACATCTAACCATGTAGTGCTTAACTGCAAGTTTCAAGGTCATTAGAACTCTCTCTCTCTCTCTCCCCCCCCCCCCCTCCCCCTCCGTGTCCAAGCGTATTTGGATATTCAAGATTTCAAGGAAGATCATTAGAGCGCGTATACTAAATAGTTTTCGCGTCCCACTCCCATTTAATTGTCTAGGGTGAACGTAATAGCCGCGCGGTGTAGCCGCACGGTCTAGGGCGCCTTGCCACGGTCCGAGCTGCTTCCCCGTCGGAGGTTCGAGTCCTCCCTCGGGCACTGGTGTGTGCGTTGTCCTTAGCGTAAGTTAGTGTAGGTTAGATCAAGTAGTGTGTAAGCTTAGGGAGCTATGACCTCAACAGTTTAGTCCCATAAGATCTTACCACAAATTTCCAATTTTTGAATGTAATAACTAGCTTTAGCTTTGAGCACGAGGCTTACATTCGTAGTAAAAATTCAGGGCAGTTTTTAAGACAATACCTGTAGGCATATATACCTACACTGAAGGCCCCAAACCCAATAACTCTTTCAGTAGTGCGCACTCTATACCAGGTTTTCGAAGTCTGGTCTTGTATCGTACAAGTACCATGACCGCATAACTTGTTGTGATACAAGTAGACCTTCGTTTCTGCTGGCAGACGACAGCATCTCCATACCCCCTACTCAGTGACGGCTGCAACAGTACTTTTAAAAAAAATTGACACCTGTTTGACGGAAAACAGAATTGTACACAGGAGTATCGATGTGCTGCAATCGATCTGTGAAGAAGGCCATTCCTTCAAATTCGCTTGGGTGAAATCACACTGTGCGATCGCTGGCAATGAAGCTGCTGTGACAGGGCACACTAAATGGGCGGCAATCCCCTACTACGGATTATCGATACGTCCTGCATCATCAGAAAAGACTGGAAATGGAAATGGGAGGAAATAACAAGACACAAAGGCAAGAAGCAGGCAACAGGTCACCCGCATGGAACCTCATACAAATTGAGTGCCAAGGAACTTCGTCTTTTTAACAGCCACACTCAAGTTTAACCGTGAATGTTTCTGTAAACGTCTTCACAGGCTCCGTATCGTAGAAACACCGTTCTCCTCATGTGGAGAGAAGGGGGCGCAAACTACCTTTTCCATGTGTACCCCAGACTACATGGAAATACTACAATCCTCTCACAAGAACTAGTGTAGTTTGGTCTTCTGTTGCCAATCTTTGTGGCAGCTTCAACAACACAGGATCACTAAGTTTCCCACTCGATATACCGGTTTACTACTGCAGCACGTATCTGCATTTATGTCCTATGAGCACATATAACTGTCAATGGACTGCACTAAAGTGTTCTACAACACTCGATTTTACAATTATTATACGATTCTTCTGGTCTATCTGTAACTACGTATATTCTGGCTGTACGGTATTACCTAAAAGCCAATAAATTCAATAAAAAGAAGACTAAGGTTCTCATCAATTTCCACCATAAGCAACCTGCAGGTTGCTTCCCTAACTATAGATGTATCCCTAATTTAAATTTTGGATTTCTAGTTACTGATAACCTACCTTTAAGCAGAAATAATTAATCCTGTTCGCTGAAATCGTCAGTTTACTTCTTCCACAATATTTCCTCATCTGCTTCTGCACACTACAAGTGTTTTATCTAGAGCGGTGTGACCTCCCCTTCTCTCTTTGCTCCGTTTCTTTCGCTGATCTTTCCTCCTCTTTCTTCCTTCTTCGTACTGCGGCTATATCTCAGGGATTTCAATGCAGAAATGTAGTGAGAAGGGGCACATGTTTGTGGTAGTTCACGATATCATAGTGCTGTGTGGGAGCATCACTAGTGCCTCTGGTTTGAGAAGACTGACGACTGAAGTACGAACATTTCCCAAAAGAAAAACAAGTATTTTCTCTCTTTTCTTTTAAAACTGTAAATAGTAGCGTAGCTAGTACTATCTATCGTTCTACTAAATTGAATGAGCACGACACCATTGATGAAGTTTCAACCTCGAAAGAAGTTTATTAATACCAATTAGCTGAAAAAACGCATCCAATCCAGAAGTCACTCACAGTTAGAGTAATTAGTTTCTGACGTGTGTGTAGCGATTATTAATACTTAAAAGATCGTTTCAATAATTCTATCACTGTCAGTTTATGAGTTGCTAAGCAACGTGTCAACAAGCTGACTATGCAATGATTAATATTTGTCGCATCCCGACTGTAAATCGCTTCTCGCTTGCTTTAAGCATCAAGACGACTACTATGCCTCTCATTTATGTCTTTGATAGTTATTATCAAGCTAATGTCCGTAAATTGCGGTTAATGTTACTGAATCACACATGCGACGATAACGCCCGATATCCAGCCGCGTATCTTAAACTTCGCACCGATATCTGAGAATTCGCGTGCGATTTGTTTGCACCAAAGTCGGACCGTGGTTCCCTAGAATAATTTTTAAATCAACTGGCGGGTTGTAAATTAACAATTCTATTCATGAAAGTTACAACAGATCCGTCTCGATGACTACTTGATCGCGCACTCGAGCAACACGGAAGTTTTTGTTCTTACAAAGAGAAAACATATCGTGCATAATGCAACAAGGTTATTAGCTATGTCAAAACATATTTATGTCTATCTCATTAAAACTCATCACCTATTAAATGTTGTACATCATTAAATTCTTTACTCTGTAAATAATTAATAAAATTTAGAAATGAGTGACATGTATAAAAAAAAAAATCTCAAGTTGATATGACGTCATGGGTCACTACTGGTTTCGACTCCCCTACACTCACGTGACGCAAAGTAGATCCGACTATATTGGACATACTCATTAGTGTTACAGCGGCTTTCGAGTTCACAGAAGCCCCAATTAGAAAATGGCAGCGTATGCCACAAATCCGTCTAGGTCACGAGGGATTCTATCGTTAGAAAACAAGTACACAAATAGTTCGTTGCAGGAATCCCTTCTTGATATGTTCAATTACTTACCAGTTTCCCGCAGGCCACACCACCACTACCATTTGAGAGAAAGTGAAACAAACAGTTTACAGAGAGTATTTTCTGTTAGGTAAGGACTTCATGAGAAGCGCTAGCCTACCAAATGATAGCCCAGCCCAAGCATCCTACATTTTATATTAATTTTTCATTGTCTGGTTATATTAAATTTCTTATGTTCTTCTGCCTTTCCTACTGGCCTCGATATTAATCTTCAATTTCCCTCTCACAAGTTTCTGTTGGTATACGTTTCTAATTATCTGTTATTTTCTGATTTTCTGTAAGAGTATTGGGCACTCACTCAATGCCAGTCACTTTCAGAAGCGCCGTTAGGTGTCTTTTCCGCTTCTGATGCCCAAAATATGTTATGGCTCTAACCTGTAAGTAGCACCCTTGCAGATCCCGCTCTGGCTAGTTCACTGAGGACACAAGCACGGATTCCTAGTCTCCTTCACTCTTCATTTATATTTAATAATTGCACGGAGAGCTTGTGTTCTTTCAATCTACTTTAAATTTGGTTAAATGAAAACTAGAATTGTTTTATCTTCAAGGTTCTCTCAAACTTTTTTACCAACCATTTTCCTGTAATGTTACTAATACATCAATAATGAGCTCTATAAGAGCATGGCGTAGAACTCTTTTCTTTTTTTTCTACTTTGACAGTTTCTTAGAGATTATTGTCTGCAGTGGAGACCGAAATGATGCAGTAGTTCACATCGTGTGGTGGTTGTACTCTCATAAGATCTTTACGAATTTCCCTCTTATAATAGGAAGCCTGCACAATGCCATCTATTACATCTCCTCAAAATGTTAAATCTTGGGTTTCCTGATCTCACTTCATCAATAGATTACCGCTCTTTGAGGATCGTCAGGTGGCATAGACGTTCCTATCCGTCGACTTCATTCGAATGTGCCAACCTAAACACTGCAGTAGCATTGCTAGAATGTCGGAAGAGCAGTGCCGACAACACCGTCGACACAGTTCTTCCAGAGATGGTGATCGCTGGCGCCAGTAACAGAGTGAGTGCTCACTAACGAACGATCGACTCTTTCTGGATGTCGAACTGCGACAAGTCATACCCACAGCTTCCAACAGCGAATCATTTTACAAATATTATACTGATGAAGAAACAAAATATGAGGTCTGAGATAAAACTATTCATAAATGATGAATTCATCAGACTGTATTTTAACTTTAATTATTTGTTAATTTCATGAATAAATCACACTTAAGTTTCTTTCGTCTATCTTTCCTATGATGATGGACTTTCTTGGCGCTCTAAGATGGACTTGTTCTCAAAAACAGTGACACCTTCGTCAATATTTATGCAACTTTAACCATCGTGGCTTTGATAGTATGACTTCAGTTGTTCATTATTGAAGGTTAAATACCCAGTCTGATATTAAAATTGAACTAAATTTATGGCTAGGGATTTACCAGTAATCGAATATATGAGAATGTTTATGGTGTTAGATATTCTTTAGTACAACACCGAAGTTGTGATCTTGCGTCAGCTAGTATTCAGTATAAGTGTGAAATATTACCAGCAAGCCGTCTTCTGTTCTGAAATTACGACAAAGAACTCCGCCGAAATAAATGTTCCGCGTGAAAAAGAGAAGAGAAATAAAAATAATTCTTGCTGCTCCCTATTAGAAACGAAGATCTCCTCTGGCACATGTCACAAAACTTAGAAAATATCAGAAAACCACATATAAGTGGTCCTTCACATAGTACACACTACCCTGTTATATTAGGGCTCTCTATTAATAGGTGATACGTAGCTCAGACTAATGCTGTGCCCCAAACTAATATTCGAAGGCAGATTGTTCGCGATGCTTCAAATAGCTTTTGAGGAGTGTGTGGCAAAAGATTCAAACAGCAAACACAGCGATCCTGCAGATGTTCAACTGGATTAAGTACAGAGAAAGTTGAGAGCCACGAAAGACAATGCTCAACCTCATTGTAGCCAATAGATTTTGCTCTTTGGAAAGTTACGAAGTTTGCCGTCTCCACTGACACAACTCACATCTTGGACATATGTTCAGCGGACAGATTTCTAAACTAATGGGGCAAGAGAGACATAAAAGTGGATTAACAGCCACAAACCAGAAACCACACTATGTGCACTGTTAGCAGTGACTGAAGAGTGTTTAATTTTCGATGATCCTTGCTGGACACGTCATCCAATTCATTAAGTAGATCCTCACTTTGCAATTGTTTGAATACCTTGCAGTAGTTTTTAAGTTCTTTTTGCGTTGCACTGTTGTCATCATGGGAATCCTATCACTTATTATAGATCAGAAGGCTGTCTTATTCGTATTCTAAAACGTTTATTGTAGAAACGTTCCTCTCTCGAAGGCTATGTTCACCAGTGGGCCGTCCACGGCATTAGACAGACTACTATTACATAATCCTTTTCACAACGATGTTGTTGTTGTGGTGGTCTTCATTCCAGAGACTGGTTTGATGCATCTCTTCATGCTACTCTGCCCTGTGCAAGCTTCTTCATCTCCAAATAACTACTGCACACTACATCGTTCTGAATCTGCTTAGTGTATTCATCTCTTGGCCTCCCTCTACGATTTTTACCCTCCACGCTGCCCTCCATAACTAACTTGGTGATCCCTTGATGCCTCAGAACATGTCTTACCAACCGATCCATTCTGCTAGTCAATATGTGCCACAGATTCCTGTTCTCCTCAGTTCTGTTCAGTACCTCCTCATTAGTTACGTGATCTACCCATCTAATCTTCAGCATTCTTCTGTAGCACCACTTTTCGGGATCTTCTACTCTCTTCTTGTCTAAACTATTTATCGTCCATGTTTCACATCCATACATGGCTACACTCCATACTAAATTACTTTTAGAAAATACTTCCTGACACTTAAATCAATACTAGATGTTAACAAATTTCTCTTCTTGAGAAACGCTTTTCTTACCATTGCCAGTGTACATTTTATATCTTCTCTTCTTCGACCATAATCAGTTATTTTTCTCCCTAAACAGCGAAACTCACCTACTACTGTAAGTGTCTCATTACCTAATCTAATTCCCTCAGCATCACTTGATTTAATTAGACTACATTCCATTACCATCGTTTTGCTTTTGTTCATGATCATCTTATATCCTCCTTTGAAGAGACTGTCCATTTCGTTCAACTGCTCTTCCATGTTCTTTGCTGTCTCTGACAGAACTACACTGTCATCGGAAAACGTCAAAGTTTTTATTTCCTCTGCATGGATTTTAACTGCTAATCCAAATTTTTCTTTTGTTTTCTTTACTGTTTGCTCAGTATATAGACTGTGTAACACCGAAGATAGGTTACAACCCTGTCTCACTCCCTTCGCAACCACTGCTTCCCTCTCATGCCCCTCGACTCTTATGACTGCCATCTGGTTTCTGTACAAATTATAAACTGCCTTTCGCTCCCTGTATTTGACCCCTGTCACCGTCAGCATTTGAAAGAGTGTATTCCAGTCAACATTGTCAAAAACTTTCTCTAAGCCTACAAATGCTAGAAACATACACTACTCGCCATTAAAATTGCTACACCACGAAGATGACGTCTACAGACGCGAAATTTAACAGACAGGAAGAAGATGCTGCGATATGCAAATGATTAGCTTTTCAGAGCATTCACACAAGGTTGCGCCGTTGGAGACACCTACAACGTGCTGACATGAGGAACGTTTCCAACCGATTTCTCATACATAAGCAGCAGTTGACAGGCGTTGCCTGGTGAAACGTTGTTTTGATGCCTCGTATAAGGAGGAGAAATGCGTACCATCAAGTTTCCGACTTTGATAAAGATCGGATTGTTGCCTATCGCGATTGCGGTTTGTCTTATCACGACATTGCTGCTCGCATTGGTCAAGATCCAATGACTGTTAGCAGAATACGGAATCGGTGGGTTCAGGAGGGTAATACGGAACGCCATGCTGGGTCCCAACGGCCTCGTATCACTAGCAGTCGAAATGACAGGCATCTTATCCGCATGGCTGTAACGGATCGTGCAGCCACGTCTCGATCCCTGAGTGAACAGATGCGGACGTTTGCCAGACAACAACCATCTGCACGAACAGTTCGACGATGTTTTGCAGCAGCATGGACTATCAGCTTGGAGACCATGTCTGCGGTTACCCTTGACGCTGCATCACAGGCAGGAGCTCCTGTGATGGTGTACTCAACGACGAACCTGGGTGCACGAATGGCAAAACGTTATTTTTTCGGATGAATCCAGGTTCTGTTTACAGCATCATGAGGGTCGCATCCGTGTTTGGCGACATCGCGGTAAACGCACATTGGAAGCGTGTATTTGTCATCGCCATACTGACGTATCACCCGGCGTGATGGTATGTGATGGCACTGGTTACACGTCTCGGTCACCTCTTGTTCGCATTGACGGCAATTTGAACAGTGGACGTTACATTTCAGATGTGTTACGACCCGTGGCTCTACCCTTCATTCGATCCCTGCGAAACCCAACATTTAAGCTGGATAATTCACGACCGTATGTTGCAGGTCCTGTACTAGCCTTTCTGGATACAGAAAATTTTCGACTGCTGCCCTGGCCAGCACATTCTCTAGATCTCTCACCAATTGAAAACTTCTGGTCAATGGTGGCTGAGCAACTGGCTCGTCACAATACACCAGTCTTGATGAACTGTGGTATCGCGTTGAAGTTGCATGGGCAGCTGTACCTGTACGCGCCATCCAAGCTCTGTTTGACTCAATGCCCAGGCGTATCAAGGCCGTTATTACGGCCAGAGGTGGTTGTTCTGGGCACTGATTTCTAAGGATCTATGCACCCAAATTGCGTGAAAATGTAATCACATGTCAGTTCTAGTATAATATATTTGTCCAACGAATACCCGTTTTTCATCTGCATTTCTTCTTGGTGTAGCAATTTTAATGGCCAGTAGTGTAGGTTTGCCTTTCCTTAATCTAACTTCTAAGGTAAGTCGTAGGGTCTGTATTGCCTCACGTGTTCACAAAAATACATTACACATATTCAAGAAGATCCTCGTTGCAAAAATAGTGCACTCTAGGTTCCACAGCCTATGACCATCAGTTCGCATACCTCTGATAGAACATCACTGAGGCGTACAGTATTCCCCTCAATAATCTAAATACACATTTGGATTGCTCTAAATACGCTGCTGAGCCAAAACATCAAGCATACTACCTCGTGTCTTTTTGTGCGCGTGCCATGGTGAGGGAAGTATACAGTCAGTGCAGAGGCGAACTGAGTATCATTATAGCTACAGTACAGGCAAATGACTAAACCCACTGACATAAGCGACGTTGTCAAGGGACAGACTGTTGGTGTCCATCGCCTGGTAACGAGCATCTCTAAAATGGTGAAGATGGTCCACTGTCCGCGGGCTGTTGTGATGAACATTCAAGATTTCCTGTCGGTGAGCAGATATGCGGGTACCTCTGATGAATTTCTCTGTCTGAACATCTCTAAGACACATAACAATCTTCTCTCCGCCCCCCTCCCCCACGCTATATTACTGTAAAATTTATGCACAACTGCATCTGAACGCGTATGTCACATTATTTGGCTATGTGTAGGGAAATTTAAGTTGACATACTGTATTTATTCCAAGATCAATCCTATTACTCCACTCACACATAAATGATGATCAAAGGAAAGCTGTCCAGTTGAACAAATGGCAGTCAGTATCATGACATAGTTAACACCAAAAGACAAGAATTACTTTTAGCTGTTGACACTCACTCAGTGTGGAGTGTTTTGTGGACTTGCTGAAGCGTTAGGAAGTAGAGTTTCAGGCGGTGGCCGTGGACGTGCGAGGAGGTAAATATTAGGGGCTGTGGCCGCGATCGAGTAAGGCAGCAGATTTACGGTCTGAGGACGCAGAACGGAAGAATTCGCTGTTCGTTCGGAATCTGGGCCAGAAGGTGGACCAGGATAAGAGGAGCATGTGGAGAACCACTGTTTGGCCCGTCACAGAGGCTCATTGCTCACTGTGTTTAAGATTGTTACACGCCTATGGTGAGCATACTGCAACACCAGCATTAAACATCTTTATAATGAATATCACCGCTGCTGGGTTTTCTTACAGCAACAGCAGTGACTCTCAACATCAGTCGCTGCCAGATATCAGATATGGTAGTTTCAAGTAGCAGTTTACAACCACTGTCAACCATATTATCTACAGTCAGGTCATATTATCCATAATGAAAGTCAGAGTTACTTTGTCCTCTGTTTTAAGTTTGTTAACTGTATCAGTACACGTCATTGTATGAAACATGAGCATGAACTAAACAGATGTGGCAACTTGATACTGGATACTGTTTTTTGCTCAGTTGACACATAGCCATTGATTACGTTATTAATTTCATTTATGTATGTAGGGAATAATAGAAGTAGTCCTGGAATAAATGAATTATATCATCTTCAGTTTTAATAAGCATGACCAAATAATGTCACATACACATTTAGATTCTGTTGTGCATAAATTTTACAGTAGTACAACTGAGGAGGGACCGCACAGCCTCCCTCCAGAGGACAGGAAATATCTGTTCCTCTAATTGTAATACGTCTCACGGCATCATACAGATGTCTTATATTGCGCTTTCTGATGTTGCAGCTGGCGTCCCAAGTTTCACACGCGGAAAGCAGCGCAAATGTGTGGCTATGCAACACTGGATAAAAAAAAAAAAGTTTACAACAGCTATCCCGGCGACATAGTGTCGGGAGCCCTTTAATGCCAGCCAATTTCTGCCACCGAGGCGAAATGTTTTTCACAAGCCTAGCTGATACTGATGTCACTGAAAGGTCCATAGGAAACTTAGTGAAGACCCCTACAGAAAATGGAGGAAAGCACTCTGGTTGGTTGAGAACAATTGCTAGCGCTCCGTCCCGTCGTAACTCAGTGAAAGCAGTGGCAAAAACCTCAACCTCTGGCCCTGGGACAATGCAACGTAGCCCCCTAAAGGTTCGCCACCCGTTACAATCATGCACCTCGCCATCTGCTCTGGGAAAGTGCGAGCACATTTCTCCTCGCTCGTCCGAATATATCTACTCCTCGTGATCCTCCTCCCGTATTTTAAAAACGCACCAATAAAATATTCCAGCAGCAGCTGTGACTACCTAACAATACATGCATTAAGTCCCATCACCTCTGCTTACTTCAGGGAACCACCTGCCATTGAACTCAGTATGACAGCCACTGTTCACCATCATTAATAAGCATCCTTGAGCACAGAGTGTTATGTTTCTAACCTAATGAAAACATCAGAATTATATGTGACGGTCTGAATAATGAGTACAGTGGAACGAAAGCAGGCCCAAAGTACTTGAAATCTTTCGCATCACTTATCCACTCACAGTAAGTTTTTTCATGGGGGCAGGTTCCATTTAAATCCTATAGTGGGGCATTGACAAGCAAAAATTTCGACCTTAATATAGCCTGCGCAACAATTATTATTAATGTGAACAAAAATCAAAACGGGAAGGGGGAGGACTTTGCAAACCAGAAGAAAGATGAAATGCAATTAACTGATATTTAACATACAAACATGCTCAGGGAGCCCAACTACATCGATATATTTACTTTACTGCTGAAGACGGAACTGAAGGTCTTGCTGGACGTTCCTGACATTTCCTGGGACCGTATAGTCCCTGCAAGCGCCGCAACCACAACCAAACAATGGAAAACACAGGTGAAACGTATCCAACGTGGCAAGAACCTAACTCTTACTGAGGCCAGACAAGAAATATCCAAAGCTATCCAAAATAAGGGAGAGAAGGAAACATAGTAGGTGAATATGGATTGGGGGACAGAAATGAAAGAGGAAGCCGCCTGGTAGAATTTTGCACAGAGCACAACATAATCATAACTAACACTTGGTTTAAGAATCATGAAAGAAGGTTGTATACATGGAAGAACCCTGGAGATACTAAAAGGTATCAGATAGATTATATAATGGTAAGACAGAGATTTAGGAACCAGGTTTTAAATTGTAAGACATTTCCAGGGGCAGATGTGGACTCTGACCACAATCTATTGGTTATGACCTGTAGATTAAAACTGAAGAAACTGCAAAAAGGTGGGAATTTAAGGAGATGGGACCTGGATAAACTAAAAGAACCAGAGGTTGTACAGAGATTCAGGGAGAGCATAAGGGAGCAATTGACAGGAATGGGGGAAAGAAATACAGTAGAAGAAGAATGGGTAGCTTTGAGGGATGAAGTAGTGAAGGCAGCAGAGGATCAAGTAGGTAAAAAGACGAGGGCTAGTAGAAATCCTTGGGTAACAGAAGAAATATTGAATTTAATTGATGAAAGGAGAAAATATAAAAATGCAGTAAGTGAAACAGGCAAAAAGGAATACAAACGTCTCAAAAATGAGATCGACAGGAAGTGCAAAATGGCTAAGCAGGGATGGCTAGAGGACAAATGTAAGGATGTAGAGGCTTATCTCACTAGGGGTAAGATAGATACCGCCTACAGGAAAATTAAAGAGACCTTTGGAGATAAGAGAACGACTTGTATGAATATCAAGAGCTCAGATGGAAACCCAGTGCTAAGCAAAGAAGGGAAAGCAGAAAGGTGGAAGGAGTATATAGAGGGTCTATACAAGGGCGATGTACTTGAGGACAATATTATGGAAATGGAAGAGGATGTAGATGAAGATGAAATGGGAGATACGATACTGCGTGAAGAGTTTGACAGAGCACTGAAAGACCTGAGTCGAAACAAGGCCCCCGGAGTAGACAATAATCCATTGGAACTACTGACGGCCGTGGGAGAGCCAGTCCTGACAAAACTCTACCATCTGGTGAGCAAGATGTATGAAACAGGCGAAATACCCTCAGACTTCAAGAAGAATATAATAATTCCAATCCCAAAGAAAGCAGGTGTTGACAGATGTGAAAATTACCGAACTATCAGCTTAATAAGTCACAGCTGCAAAATACTAACACGAATTCTTTACAGACGAATGGAAAAACTAGTAGAAGCCAACCTCGGGGAAGATCAGTTTGGATTCCGTAGAAACACTGGAACACGTGAGGCAATACTGACCTTACGACTTATCTTAGAAGAAAGATTAAGGAAAGGCAAACCTACGTTTCTAGCATTTGTAGACTTAGAGAAAGCTTTTGACAATGTTGACTGGAATACTCTCTTTCAAATTCTAAAGGTGGCAGGGGTAAAATACAGGGAACGAAAGGCTATTTACAATTTGTACAGAAACCAGATGGCAGTTATAAGAGTCGAGGGACATGAAAGGGAAGCAGTGGTTGGGAAGGGAGTAAGACAGGGTTGTAGCCTCTCCCCGATGTTGTTCAATCTGTATATTGAGCAAGCAGTAAAGGAAACAAAAGAAAAATTCGGAGTAGGTATTAAAATTAATGGAGAAGAAATAAAAACTTTGAGGTTCGCCGATGACATTGTAATCCTGTCAGAGACAGCAAAGGACTTGGAAGAGCAGTTGAATGGAATGGACAGTGTCTTGAAAGGAGGATATAAGATGAACATCAACAAAAGCAAAACAAGGATAATGGAATGTAGTCTAATTAAGTCGGGTGATGCTGAGGGAATTAGATTAGGAAATGAGGCACTTAAAGTAGTAAAGGAGTTTTGCTATTTGGGGAGCAAAATAACTGATGATGGTCGAAGTAGAGAGGATATAAAAGGTAGACTGGCAATGGCAAGGAAAGCGTTTCTGAAGAAGAGAAATTTGTTAACATCGAGTATAGATTTAAGTGTCAGGAAGTCATTTCTGAAAGTATTCGTATGGAGTGTAGCCATGTATGGAAGTGAAACATGGACGATAAATAGTTTAGACAAGAAGAGAATAGAAGCTTTCGAAATGTGGTGCTACAGAAGAATGCTGAAGATTAGATGGGTAGATCATGTAACTAATGAGGAAGTATTGAATAGGATTGGGGAGAAGAGAAGTTTGTGGCACAACTTGACCAGAAGAAGGGATCGGTTGGTAGGGCATGTTCTGAGGCATCAAGGGATCACCAATTTAGTATTGGAGGGCAGCGTGGAGGGTAAAAATCGTAGAGGGAGACCACGAGATGAATACACTAAGCAGATTCAGAAGGATGTAGGTTGCAGTAGGTACTGGGAGATGAAAAAGCTTGCACAGGATAGAGTAGCATGGAGAGCTGCATCAAACCAGTCTCGGGACTGAGGACCACAACAACAACAACATCCAAAATATTAAAGAACGTAGATCCAAGCATTCAGTAACGTCATATTGTATATAAGTAATATAACTGAATATGGAACGTGTCAAATATGACACTAGTTAGTTCAAGTGGACAACTAAGTAAGTTCGTATTGTAGGTGGCGGTGCATAAACGGAAATCTAAACATGACTCTCATAAATATAGACAAATAAATAGTTGTGAGAAGTACTTGTGTATAAATGATATAACTGAACTGAAACATATTAATTTTGTATTGATAAACATTAGAAATTTTGTTCGTGTTAAACGCAAATATTAAATACACATGAGAACAAAAACAACAAATGCGTGACATGAGTGTTTACATGGGCAACAAAATAAATACAAAGAGAATATGTGTGAGATGTGGTCGTGAGGTACAAATCCAAAAACAGTGGAAAGTTTTACAGCATTAAAATTGATAGTAAGATTTTACAAGAAAAACATAAAGTGTTACATAGAAAATGTTCAAAGACATAGCATCGAAGTTATTACGATGGCACACGAGCAAGACGAGGAATGTTTGACACCATTACCGTCTAGAGATCGTTGCACTGAAAGCGTCACACGACTTCACAAGAATCCTTCGTTTCACTTTACTTGACACTATCACTTCAAACTGAATGTGAGAATTGTGTCTGAAGTTGCTGGGCGTGCTATTGCCCAAGACTCGGTGGGTAGTAGCGAGGACCTCCTTGTAATAGTGTCTGTGGGCATGGGGCAGCTATGTGCAGCACTGGGCATCCTTCCTTCCTGCTAAAGGCTGAAGCGAATGGGACAGTAGGCTCTCGTCTACGTATTAGCAGTTACGACCTCACTTGGAACAATCATATGCATAAAGCTGCAGGGAGGGCAGTGCATAGGCTGAAGAACAGTAACGAGATGCATAGGGACTGTCTAAAATAACTGCGCTGGCGTTGTACTGTAGCAGATAGGTTCGAAAAAAGGTGACCCACTTCGGTATAATGGAGTGTCACGAATACGATTCACTAGTGGTTGTAATCATTAAACGACATCTCCATAGGATCCATCTCAAGTATGTGGTTGAATGGATAGACTTGATTCCAAATCACAAACAACTTAACTAACAGAAAGCGTAACACTTTCGGCGATTCTTGTGTGTGTGCTTGTAGAACTAAGACATCTTTTTATGCAGCGTGACAGTAACATAGTAATTGTGATCGGGATTTTAATAGCGCGGTCCCTACGAGAAACGTATGGTGCTGGCGGCCAGCTTCAAATGTCGGTTCTCAGTAGCGTTCCTCGAATAAAACATCGTCGTTCCCTCCAGGGATTCCCATTTGATCTACCCAGTGAGTGTAATCCGACTGCTGGAAAAAAATTTCTCGCCATGCAAAGTGACTCTCAAGATCAGTTTAATTAGTTAGCCTATCAATTTGATATCAATGATGTGCCACCTGGCGGGTGGAAGTGATGGCTAGGGTACAGCAGATGTGAACTTGACTTGGAAATTAAACAGGCATTTACACTATGTGACCAAAAGTATCCGGACACCTGGCTGAAAATGACTTAATGTTCGTGGCGCCCTCCATCGATAATACTTGAATTCAGTATTGTGTTGGCCCACCCTTAGCCTTGAAGACAGCTTCCACTCTCTTAGGCATACGTTCAGTCACGTGCTGGAAGGTTTCTTGGGAAATGGCAGCTCATTCTACACGGAGTGGTACACTGAGGAGCGGTACCGATGTCGGTAGGTGAGGCCTCGCGCGAAGTCCGCGTTCCACAACATCCCAAAGGTGTTCTATAGGATTCAGTTCAGGACTTTGTGCAGGCCAGTCCATTACAGGGATGTTAATGTCGTGTAACCACTCCACCACAGGCCGTCCATTATGAACAGGTGCTCGATCGTGTTGAAATCCCCATCCCCGAATCGCTCTTCAACAGTGGGAAGCAAGAGGGTGCTTAATACATCAGTGTAAGCCGGTGCTGTAATAGTGCCTCGCAAAACAACAAGGGGTGCAAGCCCCCTGTATGGAAAGTACGACCATATCGTAACACTACCGCCTCCGAATATTACTGTTGACACTACACACAATGGCAATTGATGTTCACCGGTCATTCGCCATACCCACACCTTGCCATCGTATCTCCATACTGTGTATCGTGATTCGTCACTCCACACAACGTTTTTCCACTGTTCAATCGTCCAATGTTTGCTCTCCTTACACCGAGAGAGGCGTCGTTTGGCATTTACCGGCGTGACGTGTGGCTTATGAGCAGTCACTCGACCATCAAATCCAAGTTTGCTCACCTCCCGCCTAACTGTCATAATACTTGCTGTGGATCCTGATGCAGTTTGGAATTCCTGTGTGATGGTCTGGATAGATGTCTGCTTATTACACATCACGATGCTATTCAACTGTCGGCGGTCTCTGTCAGTCAACAGACGAGGTCGGCCTGTACGCTTTTGTGCTGTACGTGTCCCTTCACGTTTCCATTTCACTAACACATCGGAAACAGTGGACCTAGGGATGTTTAGTAGTGTGGAAATCTCGCGTACAGACGTATGACACAAGTGGCGCCCAATCACCTAACCACGTTTGAAGTCAGTGAGTTGCGCGGAGCGCCTCATTCTTCTCTCCCACGATGTCTTATGACTACTAAGGTCGCTTATATGGAGTACCCGGCATTAAGTGGCAGAACAATGGACCTAATATGAAAAACGTATGTTTTTGGAAGTGTCCGGATACTTTTGATCACATAGTGTATTCTGTTGCGGTGATATCTTTTAGCGATATTTCAATCTCTCACCTACATTGGAAAAGACGACCATCGTAATAAAATCAGATGTATTACCGAATTTATAAGGGATACGTAATACGAACCTGATATTTACAATTTCTCTGT
Source organism: Schistocerca serialis cubense (assembly GCF_023864345.2). Classification (NCBI taxonomy): domain Eukaryota; kingdom Metazoa; phylum Arthropoda; class Insecta; order Orthoptera; family Acrididae; genus Schistocerca; species Schistocerca serialis. The sequence goes on along the minus strand of NC_064638.1, from coordinate 350,319,763 downwards.
GCTGTTACCTTAAGAGACTTTGCATGTTTCGAGGCACTCGGTTGCTTTGAGGGAGTTCGAAAGTGAAGAGGCGTCCAGTGATAGAGGTAGATCTTAGCACACTGTCATGAGCCAAAAATGAGTTTATTATTCTAGTCTTTTGATGCACGACGTAACAGATTAGAGAAGATTTTTTCCTACCTGATGAGAAAATACTTAGAAGCCTATTCCATACAACTTAAATCCAGTATTTACTAGAAACAGACAGACATAGTGGAAGTAGATCTCAGATGTTTGTTATATATTCCTGACAGTCTGAGGGTGATCTTAAATATCGTAACAGAACATAACTTCATTGGATGACCAGCTTCGACAGAGCTATGCTATCATCATCGGATCTTATGCTTTTGAAGTTTTGCAACAAATTTCCAACCATTGTTAAAAGTCGCTTCACATTGCGTATTCAACGCAATCTGAAGTGACTTGTGAAGCAACTTGTAACACTTATGGATAATATGTTTAAAATTTCAAAAGGATAAGATCCGATGATGACAGCATAGCTCTGTCAAAACTGGTCATCCAATAAAATATTTTTGTCGACTTTGGCTTGTGAAGTTTTTCCAGGCCACAACTATTTTTCATCAGACGATGTGTCAAGAAAGCATCCGGTAACGCACGAACTAAAAACTTTCAATACAGCATTAGTTGCAGGGAACAGTGAGTATTGACCACATTAAAGAAACCATTGTCTTCTGAAGATGTAACTGACAACGAAGCTGAAAAGGTTAACTGTTTAGTGTTAGGTAATAAGGGAGAATATATTGAAGAAAAGGAAAAAGTTTCCTCAACCCTGTAGAATTCCTTCAGTTATCTAACATTCCCACGATGAAGTAGTCTGCTAAGAACCATATTGAAATGTGCAAATGCATCTTTTTGATGGTGACTTCAAATAACTCACCAACATGCATTCGATAGCACCCTGGTTTTTTGCATTACTTAAACGTCACTAAGTAGGCATCCCAATAGGAACTGTAGTATCTTGAGATTCATCACCCTGCCATAAATATGCCAAAGATTTAGATTCATTAATTAGAACGAAAACTAAATGTACACTATGATTTGGAATACTTCATTCATTTTCATTAGTGAAAAATTAAAAAAAAAATGCATACATTGGCAGTGTTAAAATAGTCTTATTTCATGTCAATAGCCTATTTACCAATATATCTGTTGGAAAGCCTAGGAACGTTTAGTGGTTTTATTATATAAAACCTGAACAAATGAAGTGGAGGAAGAGGATATGAAATTGACAGTTGAGGCATGTTACAGCAAAATTACTTCCTATTTCATAAGACTCTGTGCTGTCAAATAGCTTAGCAATCATGTTGCTTCTGAGCCCCTTATTAATACTTGTGGATAAGTTTGAGCAATCATTTTTAGAGAAAGAACCCCTAACTTCTAAAATACTAAACTGGACCAGGTGTTCAGATGCTGTACTGAGAGTTCGGACAAGTACCATCAGACAGTTATAAAATTTTTGCAGCATTTCTATTCATACCACAGCTAATTAAGTTTACAAAGGAATTGCGAAAAGATTCAGTCAAGTTTGTAGACCTACTATGGAAGAAAGTGGTGCTTGGTACCGAAATAGGTAGCCTGCAGGCGTAATAAAAGAAATTGCAGATGTAGACTAGAACAAACAATTACTTTTACTCAAAAGGACTTAGACAAAACGGTTCTTCTCTTATGGAAACGAATGTTCCTGCTATGTTCTTCAGGCTAGCGTGTTAAGATAATATAGGAAGTGAGGGGCAGTGTACATTGATAAGACAGTAATGGAAAAAGAGTGTACGGAAGTCTGAACGCTGGTCTACACGTAGCCAGGATTTCCGTGCATAAGCCGGTGATAGATGATCAAATAGTCGAACGTCACAGAGATATTGAACGCAGACCGTCGTCATCAGGCGCTTGCCGAAGTAAGACCTTGCTGTATAACATCGCTGTAATCAAAAACTAGAAGTATAAGCGTTTGGTAAAGTTTCTTTTTCAGGTCAAAAGGAAAGAGCTTTTTTAACTTTTTAATGTTGTGAATTGATACTACTGCCTTCTTGTACATTGCTGCTAGAAGCTCAGAACAATTTAGCTGTTCGTCTATTAGTGCTCCTAGACTCTTTGCTGATGTAGAGCTGACATTTGTCCCATTTAGGATTAAGGATGTTAGGGTTCCCCGATAATGAGATCAGAATGACCAACCATGACCATACGTGTTTTGGATGGGTTTTAACCCTACATTGTGTGCCCATTTAAATAGTGTACCCAGTTCATACTTAAATTCCCGATAACTCTCTTCAAGTCTATTGCTTTTAGCCTCAACAACAACTGGAGGCCATCTGCATACATTTGGTACTTAAAGTAGAACAAAAACTACACATAATTAGCATAAATGAAAATGGTATTTGATTTTACGCCGAATGCTGGGGGAAACATGATACCACCTGTTCTATTATGACTATACGGTTCCGGATATGATGTAATAGTGGCGAGACATCAGGTGTGAACGTAACAATTTCAGAGCGCTTGCAGGTAACGTTAGGTGGCTAAGTTCGACAAGTAAAACTTCGTACTCATAGTTTAAGAAGCATTTGATAGTTGCCTTTTTTCCATCCATGACAAATTTCTGGTAGTCTGTTACTCTTAATGAAGTATTCTGTCATGATATATGGAGATTCCGCAACTACAGAATAAAACACGGCTCTGTGGTGTGCTTCCTGACGCTCTGTGGAGAGTCGACGGATTAGCTGTTGGCATGAGGAGATGATAGTGTCCTACTATTAATAATGGTTTCTGTGCCGCTTGAAACGTGTCCGGTGATACTGTCGGTGAGAGGTCAGATTACGGTACGTCGGAGCGTGTATCTTTGTGGCAAAGTCGGGAGAAGTCTCACGTTGTTGATCACTATCACACATATGTCAAGCACTGAGGAAGTTGTCAGTGAGTAACATGATCGGAGAGAAAATGATAGTACAAAAGTTATTTCACGCTTGAACTGACATCGAAGGAAGATATGATGAATTACCAGATGACATCTAACCTAGCGCACGAAAGTAGATAAGAAGTACACTATGTGATCAAAAGTATCTGGACACTCCCAAACACATACGTTTTTCATATTAGGTGCAGTGTGCTGCACCATTAGACATCGTGAGAGAGCAGAATGGGGCCCTCTGCAGAAATCACAGACTTAGAACGTGGTTAGGTGGTTGGGTGTCACTTGTGTAATATGTCACTTGTGTAGCCCTCTTTAGGCAAACACTGACCCAAACCATCACAATACCGTCACCATGTTGACTACTGGAAACTGACGATCTACTCTGTGCGCTTCCCCTGGTTTCTCCAAACGTGATCGTTTCCTAAGGTTGGGGAAAGAATAAAATTAGACTCCGTAATCTCGCTAGCGGATATCACCTGTTCTGACTCCCAAGATTTGAGCTCTTCACAAAACTGAATTCCCTCCATTACAATCTTCTGGCTTAGAAGAGTTTGTGGTGTTACAATTGCAAATTTCGGCAACTGAATGTGTCGCTGGGAAGGAATTACTTAACTTTTCCTGTGCTATAGAACGATATTGAAAATTAGGTGTAGTGATATCATAAAAGAATAAGCTTTCCGCGGAACTGGCTTGGAGAGAAACACGTGAAAAACACAGACAAGGAAACAAGATAACAGGACATGTGTTACGATATCAAGGTATACAATACCCACCATAAGTTTAGAAACACCTATTGATTATGGACAATGAAAGGAAATACAGTATAAAATTATATTTTATTGCTTTCTATATGTTTATTAAGATCGGACAATACATAGGTAAATACAAGAACTATATTTTATATTCCTCAAAATATCCATCCTTCAATTTAACCATTGCCATGCACACTCTCGTCATATGATGAGTCAGTTTTGCTAAGGGCCGGCCTGTGTGGCCGAGCGGTTCTAGGCGCTTCAGTCTGGAACCGCGCTGCTGCTACGGTCGCAGATTCGAATCCTGCCTCGGGTATGGATGTGTGTGATGTCCTTAGGTTAGTTAGGTTTAAGTCTTTCTAAGTCTAGGGGACTCATGACCTTAGATGTTAAGTCCCATAGCGCTTAGAGCCAAAGCCATTTGGTAAGGTTTCAGTCTCCATTTTTGTTACAGGACCTTCCACAAGTGTGTCCCACTCATGATTCCACGTTTTCTGGCCCTCCTGATCAACTCATCCCATAGTACCTCGAATGGGTTACGATCAGAAGACTGGGAAGGCCATTGTATGTTATTCAAAATTTTCTGAATCTCTAGAGATTCATATAGTTCTGACACAAGCGGGATGTTCGTTTCGGGTCGTTATCTTGCAGCAAGACAAACCCTTTCCCAATCAGACGCAAACCCAGCGTCCTGGAATATTGATGGAGAATAGCATGATAACCCTAATGGTTCATTTTGCATCTACTTTCGCCAAATCCTCGACTTTTATTCCCTCCAAAAGATCCCCACACCATCACAGAGCCCCCCTCTAAGCTCCACAGATGGAATTACGCAATGAGGATTCAAGCGTTGACGTTGTAAACAGCGTATGAATTGACAGATTTTACTTCCAAATATTCCGAACTTGGATATATCACTGAATAAGACTCTTTCCTAATACACTGCTGCCCAATGTTGGTATTTCGTAGTCCTATGAAGCCTTTTTCCTTTTTTTATACAGGGCGAAACTATGGTTTCCTTGCTGCTACATAACCCTGGAGGTCGTTCCTGCCAGGCGCCGCACCATTGTTGACTCACTCACGAATTCCTCTGCAACATGAACCTCTTCGTGTCACAACGCCCTCAGTTGTTTATGGGAATATTCCACTGTCTGTTTGCATCTATAGTTTTTAACCATCTACAACTCCTATAGATACCATGGAAGTTGTCGGCCGCTGTGGCTGACCGGTTCTAGGCGCTTCAGTCCGGAACCGCAATGCTGCTACGGTCGCAGGTTCGAATCCTGCCTCGGGCATGGATGTGTGTGATGTCCTTATGTTAGTTAGGTTTAAACAGTTGTAAGTCTAGGGGACTGATGACCTCAGATGTTAAGTCCCATAGTGCTTGGAACCATGTGAACCATTTTTTGAACCATGGAAGTTATACTACCCTCCATAAGTTTGGAGACACCATGTTGCATACTGCAATGGAGCAAGATGGGAGTAATATACTTCAGTTGTTGGTTGGGATACAGTATAGTATGCTCAAGTAACAATTAATTATGCCACAGGGGATCTCAAGTTGATTCCGTATTTCTAGATTTCCGGAAAGCTTTTGACACCGTTCCTCACAAGCGACTTCTAATCAAGCTGCGGGTCTATGGGCTATCGTCTCAGTTGTGCGACAGGATTCGTGATTTCCTGTCAGGATGGTCGCAGTTCGTAGTAATGGACGGCAAATCATCGAGTAAAATTGAAGTGATATCAGGCGTTTCCCAGGGAAGCGTCCTTGGACCTCTGCTGTTCCTGATCTATATAAATGACCTGGGTGACAATCTGAGAAGTTATCTTACTTCGTTCACAGATGATGCTGTAATTTACCGTCTAGTAAGGTCATCCGAACACCAGTATCAAAAAGGGGCAGCTTGTTTTGTATTATCACGTAATAGGGGAGAGAGTGTGGCAGATATGATACGCGAGTTGGGATGGAAGTCATTAAAGCAAAGACGTTTTTCGTCGTGGCGAGATCTATTTACGAAATTTCAGTCACCTACTTTCTCTTCCGAATGCGAAAATATTTTGTTGAGCCCAACCTACATAGGTAGAAATGATCATCAAAATAAAATAAGAGAAATCAGAGCTCGAACAGAAAGGTTTAGGTGTTCGTTTTTCCCGTGCGCTGTTCGGGAGTGGAATGGTAGAGAGATAGTATGATTGTGGTTCGATGAACCCTCTGCCAAGCACTTAAATGTGAATTGCAGAGTAATCATATAGATGTAGATGTAGCACTGAACGAATGCTTGTACATATACATACATACTGGTATAGCTCAGTTTTATGCCCGCATCTCGTGGTCGTGCGGTAGCGTTCTCGCTTCCCACGCCCGGGTTCCCGGGTTCGATTCCCGGCGGGGTCAGGGATTTTCTCTGCCTCGTGATGGCTGGGTGTTGTGTGCTGTCCTTAGGTTAGTTAGGTTTAAGTAGTTCTAAGTTCTAGGGGACTGATGACCATAGATGTTAAGTCCCATAGTGCTCAGAGCCATTTGAGCTCAGTTTTGTGTAAACTGACCTTACCTGTCCAAGAAGCTGTACTTATCACCCCAGCTGGCGCCAGGGGACGTCACGACTGTGTGCAGGTACACTGTTTACAGCTCTGTGTAGTTGTGGTTCCATTTGTATGAAGGCAGGACAGGACGCGAAAGAAGGAAGTAATTGAACATGGCCCATAAGTGCCAGATTCCTTAGGATTCACGGGTAAAGATAATCGCTTTGCACCAAGACGGCAATAGCGTCCGAACAATACCAAAGAAGAAAAAAAAAGAAAGAAATTGAAGATTTCCATCAGCGGAGTTGCCAAGGCCACACATCGGCATCGAGATACAGGCTCCTATGACGATCGCCCTCGCTCAGCAGCACGCAGGAAAACATTAGAACGTCAGGAAAAGCATTTAATAGCGACTAGTAAAGGAAACAGATTCAAATTGACTGCTAAACTAGAAATCGCTAACTGATAACTGACATTTATACGTGGTTATTCATGGTGTGGAATAAACGCGAGAAGGATTCAATTCCTACATACCATTAAATTTGAATGAATTAATTATCTATGATAGTACATCCTTCGACATCTCACTTCACATACATCGAAGGGCCAAATGACTGGATAATACGCAACACGCTAATGCACCTTGTTGCTAGGATATTTCATCAAATTCACTCTCACCGACTTACTGCGGTTGTCTCTTGCTTATTATTTTTTTTTTTAAATATTCCTTTCTACAAGCGTATTAGGACAAAGCAGAAGCCACTGGAAATTTAGAAGCTCTTGCCAACAGCAGTAGTATCATGACTGTTACGTTAATGCACGTCCTGTACCACTGTTTTTAAGGGCGCTGTGTTGAGCGCAACAGCTAGAGTCGTGGCAGAGGCTTCCTTTGTAGAGCTGACAGCCCCCTTCAAGTTTCCTGTCTGCCTGACTACTGTGTGTTTTTATTTTCTCGTCCACTACTGTTGCTAAAAAACAATATTTCAAGTGAAGTGCGTGTACGTTAGTGACACTAGATGCAGTATCTCTTAGAAAATGTAGTAGATTTACTTGTTTTATCAGGTGAGAGCTAGGTTCAAAATCTGTAGATCCGAAATCAGAAAATTAGCACAACACGAGAATGTTCCGGTGAGTCAGAACAGTAGCGCAGATACTCGTACAATTCAATTTCAGTTTACAGCCAGTTTATGGAACTATCAGTTTTCCTGAATACTTCAGGAGGAGCGTGTAATTTATGCCACTGCGATTTCGTCGCTTGTAGGTAGTTATGTCGGTGACTTGATTTCTAGTTCTGCAAGACGTTACCTTCCTATCGAATTCTAATGTACCCCCTGAAGTATCTGTTCACTTTTCAAGGCTATATTCACATACAGACAAGCTACTGTTTATTCCTGTCAGTAACTGGTTGTAAGCGGAGATAGGCTAAGATTATGATCGCCTTTAAGAGAAAATTATGTGCCTGCGAAATTACAGAATTAATGAGAATGGAAAAGAAAACTGAGGATGTATTAGATGAAGAACAGTTTGTTTTTAATAAAGGTAAAGGCAACAGACAGGCAATCCTGACGTTGTAATTGACAACACAACCAAGACTAAAGAAAAATCAAGACACGTTCATAGGATTTGTCGACCTGGAAAAAGCGTCCGACAATGTAAAATGGTGCAAGATATTAGAAATTCTGAGAAAAATAGCGGCAAGGTATACAGAGAGAGGGGTAATATACAATATGTACAAGAGCCAGGAGGGAATAATAAGAGTGAACCATCAGGAACGAAGTACTCGGATTTAAAAGAGTGTAAGATAGAGATGTAATCTTTCGCCCCTACTGTTCAATGTGTACATCGAAGAAGCAGTAATGGAAATAAAAGGAAGGTTCATAATGGGATTAAAATTCAAGGTGAAAGGATATCAATGATTCGATTTGCTGGTGACATTGCTATACTGAGTGAAAGTGAAGGAGAAGTACATGATCTGCTGAATCGAATGAACACTAATGAGTACAGAATATGCACTGAGAATAAATCGAAGCAAGACGAATGTAATGAGAAGTAGCAGACATGAGAACAGCGAGAAACACCAGCATTGATGGTGAGAAAGTAGATGAATTTATGGAATTGTGGTACCTGGGCAGCAAAATAACCAATGACGGACCGAGCAAAGAGGACAGCAAAAGTCCTGGCAAAAAGGGTACATCCGGCCAAGAGAAGTCTACTGGTATGGAACATAGGCCTTAATCTGAAGAAGAAATTTCTGAGAATGTACGGTTGGACACAGCACTGTATGGTAGTGAAACATGGACTGTGGGAAAACCGGAACAGAATCGAAGCATTTGAGATGTGGAATGCTGAAAAGGTTCAACGGTGTGTGAAACCTTATGAGACTTAACTGCTAAGGTCATCAGTCCCTAAACTTACACACATAAATTATCCTAAGGACAAACACACACACCCATGCCCGAGGGAGGACTCGAACCTCCACCGGGACCAAAATCGGAGAGGAAAGGAATATGTCAGTAATACTGACAAGAAGAAGTGACATTTGTTAAGACATCAGGAAATAACTTCCACGGTACTAGAGGGAGTTGTAGAGGACAAGAACTGTAGAGGAAGGCAGAGATTGGAATACGTCCAGAAAATAATTGAGGACGTAGGTTGCAAGTGCTACTCTGAGATGAAGAGAATGATAACTTAAAATAATAATAATTAAATAAATACAATATAGTAATACTTGTATTTCACTAACGTCTACATCACCATGATCCGTACTTTCTGCGTTGTACTGCTTGTGAAAGTAAAACTAAACAAGGAACCAGTAAAGAAACTCAAAACTCAGCTGAGATCGTGTGACGGAAATACTTTTGCAGTACACTCTAGCTTGAGCAGAACTCGACTTCCCAGTTGCAACAGACAGTTGTAGTCACGTATTATCAAGAGGTTTCTGAATACTCTTCCGCCGCGGTAGCCGAGTGGCCAGCGCGGCAGCAATCATGCGAAGGGTGCGAGTTTGATTCCCAGTACTACTGGGGATTTTTACTTGCTGGCAAGACTGGAAAGGTGTCCACCCGGCCTCGTGATGGCAGCTGAGAAACTATGTGACCGTGCAGCAGCGACTGCTTGTTGCGAAAACTGACAGCTGGCCAGTTTGGCCGACCTGTTCTAGGCGCTTCAGTCTGGAACCGCGCGGCCGCTACGGTCGCAGGTTCGAATCCTGGCTCGGGCATGGATGAGTGTGATATCCTTAGGTTAGTTAGGTTTAAGTAGTTCTAAGTTCTAGGGGACTGATGACCTCAGATGTTAAGTCCCATAGTGCTCAGAGCCATTTTGAAAACTGACAGTGGCTTGGAGGCCGATGTCCTGACTGCACACCCTCTATACCACACACAGTGACATCGTTGGCAGACGATAGCAAGGTGGTCGGTCGGGCCCGATAGTCCCGAAAAGGCCTATGGACGGAATTTACGTTCTACAGTGTGCAATATCAGGAAAAGCGCTCCAAAAGATTGTGGAAGCTATTCTCTTTCGTTAAGAGAGAGCTCAGCACTAGGAAGGGAGATACAATAGCCTTCTCTTACACAATGTCTTGGCCATCCTTACAAGCGTCCGTCGAGAGAGTATGTCTAACTGCAATCAAATTTCAAGCCAGTTGACGTGATCCCTATGCACAAAATGTTGCAATCGATGTACAGTATACCGGTATGTACTCCAAATCAAATCTCACCCACTTTTCAATAAATTTTAGATGGACCCAGAAGCCGATGTATTTTCGTACCTGTTGATGAATGGGTGAACAGCCTCATTTTCAAATGATACACTTGCGCCTTCGAAATGGATTGCAATTAAATGGGAAAGCTATAAATACAACCGTTTGCTCAAAGGGATGAAAAAGAAATTGTATATATATATATATATATATGAAAAATGTTAACTGCTTATGTCCGCAACGCTACCATAATAAGAAAGTTACAAGACTGTCATCCTGACTCCTTTAATGACCCTCCCTCTTGCGAATGCTATAGAACGGTGAGACAAGTCACTTTACTGCACGTCGAACTGCATCGCTTCAGCGACATTCCATTCCCCTGATTAAGGCCGCTTGCAAAATGGCGTCATTTTATGGCATGACGTAGTAAATTTTATGGAAACTATCTTCGCTCGCGATATCTGTGATCATACATCTCTTCCATAGATGTTATTGCGCGAGAGTAAAAGGTTCAAAATGGTTCTGACCACTATGGGACTTAACTTCTAAGGTAATCAGTCCCATAGAACTTAAAACTACTTAAACCTAAATAACCTGAGGATATCACACACATCCATGCCCGAGGCAGGATTCGAACCGGCGACCGCAGCGGTCGCGCGGTTCCAGACTGTAGCGCCTTTAACCGCTTGGCCACCCGGGCCGGCAGAGTAAAAGGAAAGGTGATGTTAGTGCGTTACACTCATGGCAGAAAACAAGCTTTGGAATTGAAACCATTATACGAGGGATTAAGTTATCTAACTCCTGTATATGTCTGAAGACCGACAACCCCTTTTTCTTCAATTCCACTTCGGAATGAAAGAGGAAAAATAAGTCAAATAAAAAAATGGAAGTAGTGTTATTACAGTTTCGGCGTAGTTGTTAAGGTGGTGGGCGGGTGTGGTGGAAAAGCTGAATCAAATCTGTGCGGAAAGTCTCGAGAGAGCGGACCGGCTGGTCTCGGTGGTGCAGATTGCAGCTCCGGCCGCACGCTACTCGTTATATTGCGCTCTAATAGCTGCCGGACCGCTGGCCAATGTGGCCAACGGGTCCGCGCTCGCGTGCCGTCATGTTGGCTGCAAAACGTTTTGCAGCGCCGCCAGAGTAGGTTCATTCTTTTTTTGTTTTACAAGTAAGATGTTGCTTTGCGTGAAAGTATTGCGAGACCTTCACGCACTGAGCGCAGCAATCGCCATTAGGGACCCCAGGTTTTTTGTGTTTTTGCTGCACTCGAGGTGGTTATCTCGTTACGGTTTAAGGTATACGCTTCTGATTTACGACGCACCTGAAGTTAGTCGACGTTCTATTTTGTACTCACGCTGTAGTTCAAGGACTGCCGAGGAGTGTAATTAAAATCTACTACGTCGTGTCTCGCCAAATTTCCTTTCACGCCAGTCCTGCGTCCAGTAGTCACGCGATTGCCCTAAATTTAAGGAGACACGCAGAAAAACATTGTTAGTGTCGCCGTGCACCAGCTGACTCCACTAATATCAGCCATCCTCTCGTGTGATTTGGATCTGAAGATAAACTAATTCTCCCGAAACCGGCGTTATACACTCAGGTGACAAAAGCCATGCGATACCTCGTAATATCGTGCCGGACCTCCATTTGCCCGCCATATTGTAGCTACGCGACGTGGCATGGACTCAAACATGTCGCTGGCAGTCCGCTGCAGAAAAACTGAACCATTCTGCCGCCATAATCGCGAAAATGCGGATGTTACAGGATTTTTTTCCGCGAGCTGACCTCTCAATTATGTCTCATAGATGTTGGATGGGATTTACATCTGGCGATCTGGATGACCAAGTCATTCGCTCGAATTGCCCAGAACGTTCTTTAAACCAGTCACGAAGAACTGTGGCCCAGTACACGGTGCATTGTCACCCACAAAAATTCCGTCGTTGCTTGGGAAGATGAAGTCCATAAATGGCAGCAAATGACCTGCAACTAATCGAACATAACATTTCTTAGTGAATGGCTGGTTCAATTGGACTAGAGGAGCAAGTCAATTTCTTGTAAACACAGCCCACACCATTATACAGCTACCGGCAGCTTGCACAGCGCCTTGTTGACAACTTGGTCCTATGGTCTCGTGGATTCTGTGTCACACTCGAACCCTACCGTCAGCTATTACCACAGATTTCTGGGGGTGTTTCACGCAATGTTGCTTGTCTTTTAGTACTAACAACTCTACGCAAAGTCCAGTGCTCTCTGTTTATGTTCAGATGTATGTGAATTCCTAAGGCACCAAACGGCTGAAGTCATCGGTCCCTAGACTTACACACTACTTGAACTAACTTATGCTAAGAACAGCACACACCCATGCCCGAGGGAGGACTCGAACCGCCGGCGGGAGAGGCCGCTCAATCCGTGACATGCGCCTCAAACCGCGCGGCCACTCCACACGGCTCTCGGTCTATAAGTAAAGGCCCCCAGCCACTGTGTTGATCATAGTGAGAGGTAATAACTGAAATTTGGTACGCTCGGCACACTCTTGACAGTATGGATCTCAGAATACTGAATCCCGTAACGATCATCCCTAACGATGGAATGTACCCTGCGTCTAGCTCCAGCCACCATTCTGCATTCGGAGTTGTTGATTCCCATCTTGCGGTCACAAGCATGTCATAACACATGGAATAAAAACAGCCACAAATTGCAGAAGACAATAGTAAAATGCTTATACCAATTGCAAAGTTGCTGTTGCAGCCATTCTTAAGATTCCAAAGTTTGTACCTGTCCTAGTATCAAAGGCACCAGATACGTGTATGAATGTTTTAAAATTTTGAAGACAGGTAATAAGACTTCTCAAGAGCAACCCATTTATTGAGTTGAAACCTAGGTCATGAGCTTTTAACTGCTACCTTCCGCAACTGGTGGCTGTTTTTATTCCATGCAGTACATTTGCACAAATGCTGCTGCAGCCATGCTAGAGATTCCGTGTCGTAAACCTTTTCACACGAATCACCTGGGTACAAACGGCAGCTTTGCAAAAGCTCTGCCCTTTTGTACCTAGTGTGTCAATACTACCGCTACCGCCATCTGTGTAGTTGCATATCGCTATCCCATAACTTTCCTCGCTTCAGTGTAATAATGATAAGAAAAAAGTTATTTAAATGTAGACTCTGATCCGTTATTTAATAAATGGCTCTGAGCACTATGGGACTCAACTGCTGTGGTCATAAGTCCCCTAGAACTTAGAACTACTTAAACCTAACTAACCTAAGGACATCACTCACATCCATGCCCGAGGCAGGATTCGAACCTGCGACCGTAGCGGTTGTGCGGTTCCAGACTGTAGCGCCTTTAACCGCTCGGCCACTCCGGCCGGCCGTTATTTAATAAAAGAACTTTAGAAAGCGAATACCAGAGAGGTATCCTCGGTACGGAACCAGGCAGACAGGCCCGCTAGCTGCAGCTGTTCATGTTCTGGTGAGGGAGGAGGTATTCGAAATCAGGGGACGCGCACCTTTGAACAGCAGTCATCTTGTTGGCACCCCACGTTCGCCAGCGCCGAGCCCATGCCGACCGCGCCACGTGCTGTGCTTTCAGGTGCTGGTATTCCCACTGCCTGTTTTCTGCTGGGTGTCGTCCGTCTGGACTGTTGCTGCTCAACAGAGAGATGGGCAGTCGCTCGTCATTCACATCACACATTTGGAATACCAAACAAAACCGCTATGTACCTGAGTCGATGGTGAATCAGTTCTTGCATTACTTTTCTCCAAACAGTCAATAGACATCCAGAATGAGATTTTCACTCTGCAGCGGAGTGTGCGCTGATATGAAACTTCCTGGCAAATTAAAACTGTGTGTCGGACCGAGACTCGAACTCGGGACCTTGCCTATCGCGGGCAAGCGGTCTACCATCTGAGTTACCCAAGCACGACTCACGACCCGTCCTCACAGCTCAAATCTGCCAGTACCTCGTCTCCTACCTTCCAAACTTCACAGAAGCTCTCCTGCAGACCATGCGGAACTAGCACCCCTGGAAGAAAGGATTTTGCTGAGACATGGCTTAACCACAACGTGAGGGATGTGTGCCGGACCGAGACTCGAACTGGGGACCCGTTCAGTTTCAGTCAATAGACATGAAGTAGTGTCAAACAAACCATTGTCTACATAAGACGTTAATTGTTCTCTCACGAATGGCAGCTGGCCCACTTATAGCCACTCGAACGCCATTACATCTTCAAAATAAATTGTGCACAATGTTCCACTTTTTTGTTGTGAAACGTCCCCTTAGAACAATTATACATGACTGTGCTTAAACTGACACACAATATTTTTTGCGCAACGCAATCTGACTTTCAAAAATCCCTACAAAAGAATGGCCTTGACTAACTAACATTAACCTATACGTTTCACAAATCACTTACCTCACCAAAAATCTTCGTTACTCGAACTACTGCAACACAGCGAGCGCCACTACTGCCAGCTAAATAAAAGATTCAAACTACGGAAGGCACCAACTACTGATAGGCATAGTTAGCAAATGAAAGATTTTAATAGAGAACAAACAATGTATTTACCTTAATAGTCATAATATATATAGCAGTTAATGACATCCAGTCTTACAAATTTCAAAACTCTGCCATCTCTCTCCCCACATCCACCACTGCTGGCGGCTCACCTCCAACTGTGCAACGCTACGTGCTGTTCACATCCAGCTGCCCAACACTACAATGGCAGACAACAACGCAAACTATCCACAGACTCCACACAGCACAGCCAGTGATTTTCATACAGAGCGCTACGTAACGCTGCCAATAAGAAAACATAAACAGCCTACTAACATAGCCCCCATGCTCCCCACAAAAAATTTTACAAATTGTTTTGGGCAGTGGCCAATAATGATTTGATAAAATTTTTCATAATTACAATAACAAAGATATCAAATGCACACACTTATTGATGCAATGTTGGTCAAAAGCTAAAATTTTCTCACAATCCATAAAGACAGTCCTGATCATGCATCACAGTAAAATTGCAGTGTTTTTCTCAAAGTCTGAGCAGTAAAAGAAAATGCGCACGGAAGTAGTGGATATCCATGCAGTCTTGAAGAAGTAGTGTTGTCCTTCCAACGGAAAGACAGTGCTGACTCTTGACATGCTGACAGGTAATGGTCCACGACAGAGCAAACCCACATCAGAGTCTTTCGAAGTTTTAAGAATATTGGTAGGTAGTTCATCACAGAGTAGACCCACTGTAGTCCTGGTAGAGATTATGGTATTGATGGGCCACCAGAGGTGCAGACCCACTGCAGTCTTTGTAGAAATAATGGTATTGGTGGATCATCAAAGATGCAGACTGTAACATTATATGATTGCCTTATCATTTTAAATCATTCACTAATCGAGCAGTCGCTCGGCAACAGCTACAGTTAGCAAATAATGTTGCGAGAATGTAAAAGGTGAACGACCTGTGACGTAACTTGTTTATTGTCGAAGCGCCGTCAGAGATGCTGTGAGCTATTGACTTTGAAAACCGCAGCGCGAAAAACGGACAGAAGAAGAACACTTTTTTACACATTTTTTTTTTTTTTTTTGGATGTACGAGATATTCTCGATGAACAGTTACTCATTCTTCTCTTGTCTCTTGTAACTTGTGTCGGACGCGCATGTCTTGCCGCCGTATTATTATCGTTAAAAATAATATTGTTTTAGTGTAAAGTAATTGTGTAATACTAAAAGTGCCTAGCAGTAGATTTACTGTGCGACGTGTATGTCAAAACGTCAAAGGAATTGTTTTCATTACGAGAAGTGCCAGTCAAAACGGCATCCATGTTAAATCCTTCATTGCAGTGTAAGTTCGTCTATTAATTGCCATAAATTCAGATTTAAATGGAACTGGTGTATGGACTATTTATTTAATGTAGAATCTATGTCTCACTCCTTCATGAAGTTATTTAATTTTCTTTATGTTTCTGCCAAATAGAGAGTTCACAGTCACGAATTCTTTCGTCGAGTTCGGACGGAAGTTGCATGCGGCGAAATATTTTCTCCGCGCCATATTCTATTGGTAAATGCATGATAAACTACGGTCCCTTAGGAAATTCATGTTGAGCTATCCAAAAATAATTATATTTTGAATAGGCATTTACTCTCTTCCGCAATGCAACTTCCGACTGATCAGATGATCCAACAAGAAACAGCCGCACACGGTCGGCGTTCGCAAATATGTTTCCACCGCTGATTATAGCTATATGTTACAGCACAAAAGTAAACATATTGTTATAATTAGCGGCTACGAACGGGGACATTTATAACTGTATGTTTATGTATACCCATTACGCAAACATATCGTTATAATTGGCGCCCGAACAGGGACCCGAATTAAAAAAAAAAACTTAAAGGAATAAAAATTTATGTAAGATAGGCATTGTGGAAATATTCATAAATAATTGTAGCTAATCTTGTGCTTTTTATTTGTTACATGACATCAAACGCCATCCAATAAAATTTCCATTGAGCGAAAGAAACGAGATATTCAGAGAAAATTACGGAAGAGAGATTTTTTTTTTTTGGAACAGAATTTGTGCGAAAATCTAGTTGCAACGCCCAAGGCAGTCATCAACAACGTAAGTTAAAATTTCGTTAGCCATAGCCAAGCTTCCTTAATTTCATCCGACATTAATCAATTTGTGACGATCTTTAGTAGTTGCAGTAAAAATTTGCTTTGAATTCAGTAGATTGCATTTAGTAGAGTAGAAATTTCTTCAAGTATTGTTTAAATTACATTGTTGCGTATTGCATATCATTTGTTTTTAAATGTCCGCTGCCTGTTCACGGAGCTGACCAGCCTTAGTTTTCATTTATTTTGACCAGTGTGCAGCCATACTTTCTTTACGGTCCAGAATAGTCTCGTGACGTGCAACTCCCGACATTCCGAACTTGGACGTAGCAGTGACAACCGACTCGCAACCGATAAATTACATCTCTGTCGACAGCTGACGGCCGTAACTCAAACGAACTTCATTGACTTACTGTTTATAAATAAGTGAGCTATGGCAGACGATAAAATGTCATCACTAGATTCAAATGAACAGAATGAAACGAGTGAAGTGTCGCGTCGCTTACGGTCCCGCACAATAATTAGTAGGGCTGAGACACCAATCGAAACAATTGTAGAAAGTGTAGTTGGAAATATTACGGACTTTGATGCCTCACACCATAATGTTACTGGTACTGAACTAGACAATGCCAGCATAGTTTCTGCCACTAGTAGTCGTAGCCATATACCGGTTACAAGGGAGGCAGGTGAAAGCAATTCAGGGGTAGTGACAGACGATGTATTCAAACAGCTACTGAGTCAAATAAGTCAAATGATGCAGGACGGAAATCGCCAAATGTTAGCCTCGCTTGAAGATAAACTGTCTACAGTAAGCGAAGAAATAAAAACTGTTAGAGAAAACGTAGCCAAAGAAGTAGCAAAGCAAGTTAAGGATGCTGTTTCTGAAATGCGAAGTGGAATAATTATCGAACTGAATGACACTTTAGCTACCATGCAAAGCGAGACAGCTGACATCCGAAACGCAACCAAGAATCTTGATTCCACCGTAACCACGGTTACTCACAGATTAGACAGAGTAACTACGCAGGTAGAAAAATTAACCGAGGGAATGTCAAACTTGACTCTGGAAACGGAAACGAAAGTAAAGGAGAGGCTAGATAGTCATGAGAGAGAATTTAGAGAAAAGTATGAGAACTGGATTGCTGGAAAGGACAAATTTGTCGAAGATAAAATTAACAAAGACCTAGTAGAGACTGTGAAAGCAACCACTCTTGGTATCTTGTCAGCTCCTGGAAGCTCCGGAGATACCGTAATGTCTGAACTCGGTAGCATTAGGCGTACCCTTCAGCAAGAATTACCAAATTGGAAGCAAGAGGTAACGGAACAACTAAATAACCTGAAGGCACAAGTGAGTAGTAGTTCCCGAATACAGAGACCGAATTTTCCTAACTCTTTAGCCTCAGAGGAAGAAGATGAATTATTTCGTCAATTCCGAATACCTGTTGTATCTAATGAACGCACTTGACCACCACATATTCCAGCTAGTCACCGAAACCAAGAATCTGACTCAGTAGTAAAAATGATGAAGGAAGAAAGCATGATACAGCATCGAGTTTTTTCAAACCTTTAACCCGGAAAAACGAAATATCCACCCAATTGTTTTTCTTCGTGGATTCTCCGGCATTTTTCCAAATTCGTGGACTGATAGACAGCGTATCCAATTTGTTACCGGATATATAGGTGGCGAATCGGCAATATGGGGAACAGAAATGGTTGATAAGTGTCGAACATATGAGGAGTTTGAGCACTGTTTCCTCAGCAAATTTTGGAGCGAAGGTGTTCAGAAGCGCCTTCGTAAAGAAGTCTATAATGCAGAACAATTTGACCTCAGGAATAGTAGTCTGAGGAAGTACTTCGAAAAATATCTTGGCAAAATTAGGTATTGGTATAAAACTATCAATAGTAAAGATGTAATTATGATTCTCAAGTCTAAATTACCCATTTCGATTCGTGAAAAGCTGATAGCCATACCAGATGATGATCCAGATACCTTTCTGTCGACATTAGATTCCCTAGACCTGATCTATGAGGACATGAGAGCTAACAAACCGCAGAATACTCCGCACAATTCTTGGCCACAACATTACAACAGTAACGGCTATGAAAAGCCAGGGAACGATTCAAAAAATAGTAACGATTGGCAAAACGGAAATAAAGGCAGTGGGTATCCGCACAAAAGGAATAGACATAATCAACACAACCGATTCAATCCCGTGTATAACACGACTGGTAACCAGTACGGCAATCAATCGTACAAGCAGAAGTTTGGAAACGGTTTCAGTCAAAAAGGTTGGCAACAGCAGAGCGGATCGCGATGGAATGCACCGTACTCGCCCAGCCAACACTCAGATTACAGGCAGCAACAAACAGCTGATAACGCCCACTCATACCAATACAACTCCGCGCCTAGTAAAATTCAAGCGCAGGGAATGCACAGAAACACACAGTTTAACGGCAAACCACAGTGTGAAGGTGGATTTCACAGTAACAATTCCGGAAATCATAATAGTAATAAAAATCATCAGACCTCGCGAAGGCATTACAATCCCCCTGTATTTTTCGCAAACGCGGAAGACAGTAACACGTATTGGACACCAGAACAAACGCAGCAACATTTAGACACGAGGTTTGTGCATAACAGTAATTTTGTTCCTCAGTGTTCTCACAATGTCAGATTGGTCGAACTTTCTAATGATGAAGGCCAATCAAAACCACACAAGCAGGAAAACTAAGTTCAGCATCTGAAAGCTCCCTAAGTGATGCTGTGAGACAGAATGGGGCTACCACTTCGACGGAGAGACTAACCATGACGTACCTGTACTGAGATACAATGACGGGATTGACATGAGACAAGAATTATTACAAGAGAAAGAGACGACTGACGGTGATGAACCGATAGATGACCAAGTGCAAGCTATGACAAAACTTCCTATAGCCGGAATTTTGACGACTGTAATCCTAGATACAGGTGCAAATATTAATGCTATGTCCTTATGTTCCTATAAGCAAATTAGTACATTAATTAAAATTCCAACATTACCCGTCCAAGCCGGCCGAAGTGGCCGTGCGGTTAAAGGCGCTGCAGTCTGGAACCGCAAGACCGCTACGGTCGCAGGTTCGAATCCTGCCTCGGGCATGGATGTTTGTGATGTCCTTAGGTTAGTTAGGTTTAACTAGTTCTAAGTTCTAGGGGACTAATGACCTCAGCAGTTGAGTCCCATAGTGCTCAGAGCCATTTTACCCGTCCAAGGATGTTCAATAACAGGAGCCATCGGCTCCCAGACACAAAAGGTCAGTATACAAGCTTGGGTACCACTGGAGATTCAATCAATACCCATAAAATGTATTTTCCTCGTTGTCAAGAATTTGGCAGTGCCATGTCTCTTGGGAATGGATTTTCTACGACGATATAGAGCCCGAATAGATCTTTATATAGGCATTTGCACACTGTTAGTACAGCAAACAGAAGTTGCACTGGAGTTAGTGAAAGAAAGAGTAAAAAACTTTGGCACTTGTAATAGCATTAGATTACAAAGGATAGGCAGAAAACCTCCTTGTCGTAATCATTTCAGTTTGTTTTATGGTAACTGTGATACATTTAATGATACAATAACAGTCAGTGACTTACCCTCTCAGCAGGAAATAATCAATAAGACTACAGAATCAACAGAGTTATCCGAACCTCAGCGACAGGAATTATTCAATTTGTTATCACACTATATCAACGTGTTTTCAAAACGACCCGGTATTATAAAAGACTATGAATATACTATGGAAGTGGTGCCGCACCAAACTTTCTGTCGCACGACATATCCCATACCGTATGCAAGACGGGAAGCAGTTCGTAATGAAATTAAGAAAATGTTGAACTGGAAAGTCATAGAGTATTCTAATTCACCATATAGTAGCCCGTTGTTGACGATTTTGAAACAGGATAACACCGTACGACTCGTACTTGACGCACGAAACATAAATAAAATTGTTGTGCCAGTACGAACGAGACCTGAAGCGATTGAAGAACACCTCCAGAGATTTTATGGAAATAAATATTTGAGTAGCATATATTTGAAAATGTCATTTTGGCAAGTGAGACTAAATCCTAACTCACGAAAATATACGGCATTTATCTTCGCCGGCAGATCCTATCAATTTCAGGTCATGCCTTTTGGATTGAATGTTAGTTCTGGAGTATTCATCTCTGCCTTAGATCATGTTCTTGGTCCAGATCTTATTGATGAAGTCACACTCTACGTTGATGATCTTTTAATTGCCACTAAAACCTGGGAAGGCCACGTTGAACTAATACAGAAAGTGTTTCAGCGATTCCTGGAATACGGAGTCACTGCCAACTTGCAAAAGTCACACTTTGGCCGAGCCGAAATCAAATTCTTAGGACACGTCATTTCATCTGACGGAATCCGTCCTGATCCGGCTAAGCTAAGTGCAATTAAAAATTTTCCTATCCCATCTTCAAAACGACAACTTAAATGTTATCTTGGACTCGCTTCATTCTTCAGAAGATTTTTACCAAAGCAAGTAATGAACAACCCTGATTTATTGAAATTGTTGAAGAAAAATACTCAGTGGAATTGGACTGACGACTGTCAAAAGGCATTCCTCGATATCAAAGAAGCTTTGTTAAATAGCAACATTCTTTATCATCCAGATATGGATAAGGAATTTTGTGTGTCATCTGACGCAAGTTTTCAGGGATTAGGCGCATGTCTCTTCCAGATCCATGAAACCAATGGAAAACCAGACATCAGAGTAATTAGTTTTGCTAGTAGGGTTCTTACAGAAACTGAACGATCCTATTCTGTTACTGAGTTGGAAGCTCTTGCAGTAGTTTGGGCCTTCAAGAGATTCAACTACTACATTAATGGCAAGAAAATCAAAGTCTATTCTGATCATCAGGCTCTTAGTTTTCTTCTGACGTGTAAACTCAAACATCCTCGCTTAACGAGGTGGTGTCTTTTCTTACAGGAATATGACTTCGAAATAATCTACATAAAAGGCAAAGATAACATTATTGCGGATGCTCTATCTCGCATGCCTGAAGGCTCTTCGGACAGTACTGAACTTTTGGAACAAATGTCGAATTACAGAATTCTATTGATGAAGGATCCAATACATCGGAAATATTTTCTTGATCTTTGTGACCAGATTGCCCAATTGCAGGAAACTGATCCAAAATGGAGAGGTGTGAAACAGATCCTCGAAACTAATCCTACCCATCGCATGTGCAAATATTACAAATTGCATAATCAAGTTCTTTTCCATCGAACATCACTGTCATCAGAAAATTGGCTAGTATGCATTCCGCAGGAATATGTAGAACACTTACTCTGGTATACACATATTTCGTGGGGACACTTTGGTCCAGAAAAGTGTAAGCGTAAAATAGCAAAGTACTGCTACATCCCTAACCTTCATAGCAGAACTCACAAGCTCTTGAAACACTGTATCGTTTGTCAAAAGGCAAAACGTTTTAATCTTTCGAATATACTGCCTTTGAATCGTATTATCACAGAGAAACCTAGACAAACCCTAGGCATAGATTTGGCAGGACCCCTCCCACGAGGTCGTGGAGGACTAAGGTACCTTGTAGCTGTCATTGATCTATTTACCAAACATTTGAGATTGTACGCTACGAGATCTGCAAATACTCAACTAATCATCAATCGTTTAGAACGTGACTACTTTCCTAGATTCGGAAAACTGAATCAATTCTCTCAGACAATGGGTCTAACTTTGTCTGCAAAAGATGGAGACTTTTCCTTGCTAGTCATCAAATTAGGCAAATCCTTATCTCCAAGTTTAGACCGCAGTCGAACCCGACTGGGCGGGTGTTCAAGGAGTTTAATCGTTTTATTCATACTTATATACCAAATCAGCAGACTCGCTGGGTTGA
Organism: Schistocerca serialis cubense; assembly: GCF_023864345.2. Taxonomy (NCBI): domain Eukaryota; kingdom Metazoa; phylum Arthropoda; class Insecta; order Orthoptera; family Acrididae; genus Schistocerca; species Schistocerca serialis. The sequence continues at coordinate 350,297,303 of NC_064638.1, read as the reverse complement.
CTTTGTGTCACCTTTCGAGGAAATTGTGAATAATCTACCACACCTGTCTACTGGTTTCCCTCCGAGTGAGTTGATGTCTTCTGACCAAGAGAAAAATGAATGGGTCAATTCAATTCCTAAGTGTAACAACACAAGTGATAGTTTAGACGCCAGAATAAGACAAGCTTTAGCAACGTTGACCACCCAAGCCAATTTACGCAAGAAGGCGTATGACAAACATATTAATAAGGTGTTAACTTATAAAGTAGGCGAAAAGGTCTTGCTAAAAACACACTTTAAACCATCGTTGCTCTTACACAAAAATCGAAAATGACAAAGTCTTTTTGAGGGACCTTACGAGATCCTTCGTATACCGCATACAGGTTGTTATCTGATTTCTGATCCCGCAAATGGAAAAATGAAAGGGTTATACCATCACTCTGATCTTAAAAAATATCATGCTACAGAATAAGTCAAAAGGAAAGCTTTATAATGACAAGAGAAGGTTAGCCGCTAGTGACTAAGTGACAACTGATTTGACTTCGTTAAAAAAATGCTTAGAATATATTACACGACAGTGAGTCTATCTTGCTATACAGCAGACAATTTAAAATATGTTATCTTGAGCCATAATTCAAGTACAGACAAGCTGCTAAATGAAAAAAAAATCTTGTTTAACAAAGAAAGTGATCAACTCCAAGAACTCTAGTTTTAAGATTTAGTTTTAAGGAGATAATATTTAAGAGAGAAAAATGAAGTATAAAGCGAAGGATGTGCCTAACAAGCCGGCTTCTGCGATATGAAATGCTAAAGAAGTGAAAATAAAACATAGTATGTAAGAATTTTTTTATATTCAAGGAGCAATGATCCAGAAACGAAATTTATTTTCGTCAAGGACAAGGGTCACTTGACAATTATTGGTTCCTGATCCCACTAAAAAGGAAAACAAGTAACTAGTTTCTAAGTCAGCTATGTCTAGATTAAGTTCCAATGTACGTAGAAATCTGGAACAGGTTCATCTCTGCATTAAAATAACGTAGTGTTTACGAAGCATGTGAGTTACTTGTAAGTACCAACATGACCACGAAAGCGCTATCCTTCAGCTAGATAAACAAAGTAGCATTAATTGTAATTGAAATACGCAGGACAGATACATTCAAAGCCATAAGTGAAATAAATACCAAGTATAAGAGCGTAAGTGGCAAGGACAAAGCAATGATGACTTAAGGTCATATATAGAGGTCAATGCAGTGTAGCGCAAGCAGGCGTCAAGGCGAGAATAAAATGACAATGAAACAGCCGGCAAAACAACGCAACTAGTTCTTAATTGGAGCGCGTACGCAGACGTACGGCGCAAAGGGAAATTAATTTCTAAGTCATAAGGAACAAGGAGTTGTTTGCTAGATTTCTTCTTCTATGTATTATTATACCTATGTCTCTCTTCTGCATTTGTTTAAATACCCTAACCCGCCTAAACCCGTCCCGTAGACTTGACGTCACAGATTGAGAAATGCGGTTGACGTGGAAGGCTGGTTTGGCATACGATTTTCAAAAGGAAACGCGTGAACGAAATCGGGAAAAGCTAGTTTTGAAATGTCTTTATTTTTCCTTTTTCTTGAATGGTGTTCTGTTCTCATGTGAGAGGGCGATCAAATGTGACTGATTGATCCTCACATCTAGTAAAAAGAGAATTTTTGTTGAAATGACAGTGATAACTTTAATGAATCTAATAAATAGAAAGAACGGTTGAAATGAATTAAAATAATAATAATTGCTAACAGATCGGAGAAACTAATGTATTGTGACTGTGAACTAAAAGCATAATTAGTCTTAGAGAAAGATGATGAACAATGTAAAGCGAAATGTTAAAGATAGTTATCAACAAAGTAACAGAAATTGAAATGGACATGATAATCGAAGCTCTCAATTAGCAAGCTTCAAAGTGAGACAAACTATTTGATTATAAACTGTAAAAAAATTGTGTACATAGTAGTGTATAAGTGAAGGCTTAAAATGGTGTGGAAGTCTGCCACAGACACGATGAAGATAAAAAGTGTTAAACGTCCAGATAGGCCGACGGACAATGACAGTCCGGTTGTGTAACCGAAGGCGGTGATGTGATTACGTGCAGTGCATCGGAAACCAAGTGTGTTAAATGCTTTGCAAAGTGCGAGCGCTAGCCTACCTTAAAATCTTCTAAATCGGCTGGAAAATGTGGAGACAGGGATGGTTTCAATGGAGTCTCTGTCCCTGGTAATCCTCGTCCCTCCGCACCAGCTCAGCAAACCACAACACCATCGATACAACGTGTTCACTGAACCGTGCGCGGAAAAGCTGAAGTACCGCGTGGAGGCTGGTGAGCGCCTCGAGTTTCGATTCAGCTCTAACAATCACCCTGTGTCAACGTCCATCGACGCAACAAACGCGTTAAATTTAAAGTGATGTACTTGCACAGCACTCCCGCTGCAGTTCGACGAAACGGACTTTCCATGAAAGCCGCTCCCAAAATAAAAGACTCTTATATGAGTTCACAACATATCACATACTATGCTAATGTTATATCCCGTGGATGAAATGCGAACAGCCAAACCACAGGTGAATAGTGACAAAGTCAAATTCCTATGAATCCCAAGTCCTAAAATTAGATTTAAACTTAGTTCTTAGACTAATGGGTATTTACATTTTTTGTTACATGTAACGTGTGTACGTAACGTGCGAGTGAGACTCGCCCGCCAGAGCTGATGAAAAGTTTTCTACTCGGAGACCGCAAAGTAGCGATCCAACTTCTCGAGGCATAAGCTTCACCTGGATAAGAATCAAATTTTAACTTTCCTGTCAATACACAAACAATGAAAGCGTAAAAATTATAACAACTAGTGAGCAATGGAAAATGGACACGTGTGAGAAATTCCATGTGTGAGAATTGTGTGAGAATTATGTGTGTATAAAAAGATGAATCCTATGTGTTTTCTTTCAGGAGCAAAGAGCCTATGAGCTCTGGACAATAACTTGAGGCCACAAAGATGGTCGGTATGAACTCTGTAAAAAAGGACTGTAATGAGTATAATGTGTAATGTCCATTGTAAACTTCATAGATTTACTGTCTTAGTTTTTAAATTTTTTTGTGTATCTTTACCTTAAGAACTGACTTTGTCTATGAATGAGAGACCACCATATTTGTGTAATCCTAATAATCAAATGACAGGAATACTGTGTTTGATCAATGTAAATCTGTAAAGTACTCAATCCCATAATGTTAACGGCGACATGTGAATCTTGGTAATCTCCTTGATTTCCAAGATTCCCATGGAAGGCAATGTAACATTATGTGACTGCCTTATCATTTTAAATCATTCACTAATCGAGCAGTCGCTCGGCAACAGCTACAGTTAGCAAATAATGTTGCGAGAATGTAAAAGGTGAACGACCTGTGACGTAACTTGTTTATTGTCGAAGCGCCGTCAGAGATTCTGTGAGTTATTGACTTTGAAAACAGCGGCGCGAAAAACGGACAGAAGAAGAACACTTTTTTACACCTTTTTTTTATGTACGAGATATTCTCGATGAACAGTTACTCAATCTTCTCTTGTCTCTTGTAACTTGCGTCGGACGCGCATGTCTTGCCGCCGTATTATTATCGTTAAAAATAATATTGTTTTAGTGTAAAGTAATTGTGTAATACTAAAAGTGCCTAGCAGTAGATTTATTGTGCGACGTGTATGTCAAAACGTCAAAGGAATTGTTTTCATTATGAGAAGTGCCAGTCAAAACGGCATCCATGTTAAATCCTTCATTGCAGTGTAAGTTCGTCTATTAATTGCCATAAATTCAGATTTAAATGGAACTGGTGTATGGACTACTTATTTAATATAGAATCTATGTCTCACTACTTCATGAAGTTATTTAATTTTCTTTATGTTTCTGCCAAATAGAGAGTTCGCAGTCACGAATTCTTTCGTCGATTTCGGACGGAAGTTGCATGCGGCGAAATATTTTCTCCGCGCCATATTCTATTGGTAAATGCATGATTAACTACGGTCCCTTAGGAAATTCATGTTGAGCTATCCAAAAATAATTATATTTTGAATAGGCATTTACTCTCTTCCGCAATGCAACTTCCGACTGATCAGACGATCCAACAAGAAACAGCCGCACACGGTCGGCGTTCGCAAATATGTTTCCACCGCTGATTATAGCTATATGTTGCAGCACAAAAGTAAACATATTGTTATAATTAGCGGCTACGAACGGGGACATTTATAACTGTATGTTTATGTATACCCATTACGTAAACATATCGTTATAAGACCCACCGTAGTCCTTGTAGAAATAATGGTATTGGTGGGTCATCAAAGATGCGGACCCACTGTAGTCCTTGTAGAGATGGCCAGCAGCCATCTGTTGTGACTGTGCAGTTGCACAATCACCATTGAAGAGTCTTGCGGATAATATAGCAAGTACATAACCACCACTTGTGAACTCACAAAGTTTCTGGAATTGTCCTTAGAACCAGGAATACTGTTATCCAGTCCGTTGCTGAATTATTAACACACGTGCAAACACTATCAGTCCCTACTTCTCACATATTGTCCATATACTATGACCAACAGAAACGTGTGCAGTGAAATGTAACTGACAAGTAACTTAATTTGATGAACTGCTGTCAATTACAATTTTGTAACATAAGAATACAATAACAAAGGTACAAAATACATCATTAAAAACATAACAATGCAGATAACATTTGTAGTAATACAGGCTTTACAAAAGAATCGAAATAACATATACATCAGTGTTACAGGAATTATGACATGAGTACATACATAAAAGATCAGAATAACTTTTGAAACATCAACTTTACACATAAGCATTAAATCAAAACAGAATAAATAATGTCTAAGCATATTTACAAGGTAAATAACATATTATTAATGCCAATTATATTTGAGGATAACAGTATTCCTCATCATAGTGAATGTAGCTTAGTATTAGAAGAAGAAAAAATTCTATGAAACTACACAGAGACAGGAAGAAAACAAATACACAAGGGTACACAAACACATAGTGGGATAACACAAATGGAAAGGACGGGGTTTGTTTTCAGTGTAACATTTGGTACTGCAGTCCAACCCAAAACTTCATTCCATGTATCTTTCGTCTTATTTCAACATTTGTTGAAGCATGCTTTCTGTATTCATATGTTCACATATTTCTTACCTCATTATTTATTTTCCATTATTTTACTTCATCATTTATTTCCAAGAAAATCCTACCTAAACCTGTTGTCCCTAAACCCTACTTTTTTGGTTCATATCCTCTTTCAAAATACTGTTTTGGCCAAACCATTTTCTTATAGCCTCTCAATGTATTTCTTCCAATTCATCACAACTTGTTCTCTGATATGGCCTACCCCATCTTAAGCTAACTTAAATCTACTGAGCTCAGATGCTAAACTAAGGGACAAGGCAATGCAGCAGCACATAACAAATTAACACAAACCAAAATGACAAAAAATTCAAATTGGCAAAGCCATTGCAATATTACAACTAATATAAGGCACTGTGCAGCAAACAAGAAAAATTAATCCGTAGTAAAACTGGCTTAACAGCGTAATATAAAGTCAAATTCTGTAACATTATGCCTGGCAAACAGCAGCAGCAAATGCAATAACTTATATCTAAACATGACAAAGCTCAAGCAGAAAAAATATTACAGTAAAAATGGCTATGTTTAATACCTATGTCACATCTTAACACTAGGGTGATGCATCATCTTAAATTACACTACTAAATAAGTTACCCAGTCATTGACAAAAATTATGTATGCAATTCCTGTGAAGGGAAATGTCTTATTGTGCTCCCTCGTTTTTTTTTTTTTTTTGAAGTAGATTGTAAAATGGTTATTTACTGGATCTGTAGGCATAAAATATCTGTATTAGTACATCTATTAAATTTTATTTTAACCAATGCTGCAGTGCAGCTAGAAAATAGATATTAAACAAAATAGGCAAAGCAAGGCGTGAATCGTCATTCACTAGCCATATGGCATTTCATAATGCAGTAAACAATCTTTCAACTAGCAAGACAATAGACATGAAATGTTTCTCATCATTTCATTTCAGTAAATATCATAAATTAAGAACTCTACAGTGTAATCATGTTTTCAAGTTTGAGAGTGTCGTATTTACGATGCTTTCTACAAAGGAATTCAATAGCGAGGATAATGGCCTCCTTTTTTTTTTCTCCACCTGTGCCTCTGAAAGGCACACACTAATGGCTTTTTTTCTGGGCGTCTGTCGCACAGCTGGGTGCCCACGACACATTACGTGAAGGTGGTCACTTAACTTTCTTACCGAAATATTTACGACAGCAGTTTCCGCTACAGTGACAGTCTCATACAAAAATATTTCACAGGTCAAGAATTAGCATTACAAATCTGTAGAAACAAAATGCTATTGATATAACAGTGTCCAAAAAATTTTTGTCGGCATTGTAATACATTCACGCATTTACATACATTTCATAACTCTTAAAGTACGATTCTTGGTTTCCAACAACCTTTTTCACAAACTAGAGTCCCTAAACACTACTCATTATTCCTTACCTTATTCGTCGATACTTCTTCAATATTTCATCATAACAGATACGTAGCATAATCAAATAACTCATATAGCATCAGCTTATTGAACATAAACATACCGCAACAGCATAATACACATAGTCATCGTAATAATAACATCATAACACCTCAGTCAACTCTCAAAATCGTCGTAGGTTCCTCCAATAATTAAAAAAAATGCTCTGCTCATGTCAAAAGTGTCATATACCTCAAACATACTTTAAAAATCGTGATCCCATACCAAATATATCATTCAAAGTTCTCATAATATCACAATGGGTCTGAAAAAATATGAACAGTTCACAACGTACAGACAAAATACAATTTCGTAAGTGTGAAGTTATACAATGGTGTAATTACGTAAACATCTGTCACTGATGTAGTAAAAAAAATGTTTGTCTCTCAGTTAAATGATCAGATAGCTGTGTAATTTATGTATTAGAGAAATATGGTACCGATGTGTAAAGTTGTATAAGCAAATACCATGTTACCTAGGGCTCCTTGTGCTTGCCCAACACACGTGGTACACAAAGTAGGCATGTACCCCTTGAGGATTAATGTAACTCTACCCTCAGGTGTTACAGATTACAGCAATGGAATGAAATGTATCACGGAAAACCTTTGTATCATTGTACTTCAAATATCTTTAAAAATAAATGTTTTAAGTACAAAATTAATCACTCAAATACGTGTACTGTAGCGCTAAACTGTGCGTCTTGTTGTAAGATAATTCTGTGGAAGTGTCGTAATTATCGTCCTCTGTAAGCAAAGTTCTGCTGAAGTCAATGTACTTACCTTATGATAAACAAAAGTGAAATGCTTTGCGTATAGATATCTTAGTTATTACGCTTATTGCCGTGATGAAGAAAGTACTGTGCTGTAACATATTGTTGTGCTACGGAAAAGGCTGTCTCCTTATAGCTATACCACAAAAGTTACTACTAAAACATGTTTTACTTTCCAGAAGAATTCGGAAAAACTGTGCAGACATAAATCAGATACACCGCAAAAGCAACATTGTAAATTGTCACTCATTAGTAGCGTTGTGATAAAATAGTGTAGCTGTCACATAAACTAACCACTGTGTCATCTGGTATCTCACAGAAAGTACTTTAAATCCAGAATGTATTTTCAAGTAAACCAAAATGTTGCATTAAAATCTCATTAGCAGCACCAGTATACGTTCTAAGTATGTGAGCCTTATAGTCGTTACATAATCGTGCAACTAAGAAGCAAGAGTGTACAAATAACACCAATGTGTTGTCTGTTCACTATAACAATGCACTCGTAATTTCTGTTTAAATAAGTTCTCTTGGTTCTTGATTGGATATTTAACTTCAAACATTGTTGCATGGTAACAGTTTCTATGTCTGACAATGCATACTAGAAATGTGAAGTGAAAAGTTATATGGCAAAGACAAAGTTAAAAAGCAGATTATCTTTCAATAAACGGTTTTACTCTTCCTAGTACGCAGTGTTTTCAACTTCGGCGCAATTATCATGTGGTATACATCGGTAAAGAATACTGGAATTTTTCTCAAGGTTAGCGTCTATGTCATTTTTCCCTGAGCCACGGGCGCACGTGGCTGCCTGCAGTGCGAGTCATTGTCTGTTTCTTTGTTGGCGCACGTCGTTACTGGGGTTAGGAGACCTAACTTCTACAAATTCGCCTTCCCGAGAGGGCCCAGCGTTGTTAGAATCCTGCTAGATCTGATGGAATTCAGGTCTGTCGGTTTGTCGGTAGTTTACATAGTTACTTTCTTGTCGATCACGTGGTGGAGAACTTCTCCCTGAATCGTAACTGCGCGCTGGTCCGTTGCGTCTAAAGTTACTCTGTCTCCCGTGATAATAATAGTTCTGGTTGCCAAATTGTCTGTTTCTATGATTGTCTCTGTCATATTCATTACTACGGAAATGCGATCTTTCTCTGTAACTATTACTCTGCCAGTGGTTGTCATACGGGTGGTGTCTGTTTTGGTCACGATTTGTGTTGTGAGAATAATCTTGTTGTGTCCAGTTATTATTTCTTTCATCGTGGAATTGCGACGGATGTGACCTGTAATTGTTGTGTTCCTGTTTCCGCGTTCCGCGATTGTCAGTGTCGATTTCCAGTTCATGTAACAGACCCTGAAAAGCTTCAATGTCATCTTTGCAACGTCCTGCCAAAATAATATGTCGTAAATGTTCAGGTAGTTTGATTAAGCAAATGCGGATGAGTTCTGAGGGGCTGTATGGGTTTGACAGGTACTGATTCTTGTGCAACATGTCTTCAAAATATTTCACAAGACTGGAAAATTCAGATTGTTCGAAATGTTTCATCATTATGATGCTATGTTTTACTCGGTCTTGTGTAGTTTGAGACCAATATGCTGAGAGGAAGGCATGATAAAATTCTCCTTCACTGTGGCAATCGTGAATGACCGATCGCATTCTTACAGCTGGTTCATTCTCTAAATAGCCACACATAAATTCTAATCCGTGCTCTAATGATCAGTTGGGAGGAAAACAATGAGAGAATTGATGGAGTCACGCTTTGGATTAATGTCGTTGCCAAAATTCTTAAATGTAATGAACAGCTTATAGTCAAAATCATCATGTCGGCGAGTCGCATATCAGTCATTGTTACGTCGTTTCGGCGGTTCCATTTCAAAATTCGGTGCACCTTGCCAATTTCTTTCATAATTTCCGAAATGCCCTGTGTTATTATTTTGTGGCTTTTCCGTATTTCTATGTCGCTCTTCCCGTATTGGGGCGCGAGTGTCCTCTGAAATACGTAATTCTTGTATTACGTGTGTCAGCTGATCTTGTACTTCCCGGATTTCTCTTTGGTGTTGCGTATTTATTTGATTCTGATTTCGTTTGAATTTCCTAATTTGTTCGCACTCTTCTGTGTCATTAAAGACTACCGATTGTGTGTCATTCAGATTATCATCTACCTTCGTAGATAAATTATTTAGCTGATCCGAAAGTTCAACTACTTTCTCTGATAATGAACTAATTTACTCCATGTGTCTTTCTGAACCAACTTTCAGAGTATCTACTGTGTCCTTTAAGTTTTCCTGAGCTTCTGCAAGTTGCGTAACCGAATCAGTAGATGCAACTGAGTCAATTTTAGCTTGCAAGGTCTCATGAATTTCATGAACAATAGTTTGCAGTTCTTTTATGGCTGCTTCGTGATTCTGTAATGCATTTTCATGCCGCGAAAAAATAGGTTGAAAATGCTCACAAATTTGTGTTTTTTCATCATTATAGACTTTTTGACATTTCGATTCAATGTTATGTAACTCAGTAGTTAAATCTTCACGTGTTTGTTCAAGCTTATGTTCCACTGAGTCTAACTTTTGAAGCTTTTGTTCCATTGCGTCTAACTGTTGCTGTGTTTGTCTCTGGTGTTGTTCCAGTGTGTCTAACTTTTGAAGATTTTCTTCCATTGTGTCTAACTTTTGAAGCTTTTGCTGTGTTTGTCTCTGATTTTGTTCCATTTGTTGCATTAATTGCAATAATAATGTATTAGTGTCCGGATTCTGTTTCTCTATGCCTTTTGGCAGTGCATTTTCACCGGCAACATTCACATTTTGACAAGCAGAAAATGTGTCTTGACTCATTTGAGAAAACGGTGATGACCCAAAACCTAAGTCTACAGTATTTGCAATATTGTGTTCTGTCATTTCGGATCCTGAGGCGAGCTGTTGCCGACAGATCGATCGATAATGCTTCCCTGTTCACTACCTGTTGCACTGTCCAGACCATTATTTGCCGCCCGCTCCATTTCCCTGTGCACAGTTACCAAATTACTACTTCGAATGTCTGTTAATTCACTACACAGTGGTGCTGATAAGCTACGCTCGTCGTCACTATTATTTCTCAGTTTACTTTGGAGCCTAGTGTTACGTTTTTCACACGCCATTGTTGTCACAATATTTCACACGATAACACAGAAAAGCACAATTTGAAGAGCAAAAATAACAGAACACATTAACATAGCACTGAAAATAATATCTAGTTAATTGCAAGCACAGCTGCGAAATACTTAGTGCAAATCTACATGCATGCCGCAACTGTTTTACTGTACAACAATGAAAGACTGAAACTACAAAGGTGATTCTCTCTACAATTATGTGCTAGCAATAAACAATAGCTACACGAATTGCAAATACTACAAGAAAAAAATCAGAAGATTCCAGTGAGGTATCCTGGCAGGGTCGCCATGTGAAATGTCCCCTTAGAACAATTATACATGACTGTGCTTAAACTGACACACAATATTTTTAGCGCAACACAATCTGACTTCCAAAAATCCCTACAAAAGAATGGCCCTGACTAACATTAACCTATACGTTTCACAAATCACTTACCTCACCAAAAATCTTCGTTACTCGAACTACTGCAATACAGCGAGCACCACTACTGCCAGCTAAATAAAAGATTCAAACTACGGAAGGCACTAACTACTGATAGTTATAGTTAGCAAATGAAAGATTTTAATAGAGAACAAACAATGTATTTACCTTAATAGTCATAATATATATAGCAGTTAATGACATCCAGTCTTACAAATTTCAAAACTCCGCCATCTCTCTCCCCACATCCACCACTGCTGATGGCTCACCTCCAACTGTGCAACGCTACATTCTGTTCACATCCAGCTGCCCAACACTACAATGGCAGACAACAATGCAAACTATCCACAGACTCCACACAGCACAGCCAGTGATTTTCATACAGAGCGCTACGTAATGCTGCCAATAAGGAAATATATACTAACAGTTGTTGTTTCAGGCTTCTCACCTTAGTAAGGCTGGGTTGGGCTATCAGCGGTAACACTTACATCCACTCACTCCTCAAAGACATAAAAAAAACCAAGCTGGTGGAAAAAAATGTTATGCCTGGAAAAACGACGTCGATTTTGGTCCGATGAGGGTATATGTCATCGGGGGTAGCAGATGTACTGATACCGATTTCAACGTCGTCCGCCAACAGGCAGCGTAGTGGCATAGCTACCAGAGCGCTATTTGTACCTCTCCGTTAATGGGGAACGCTCACCGCCAGAAGGCACGGTGTGGTGCAAACGTGTGAAGCAAGCAGGCAGACATGCCACGGAGACGCACTCGTACTTCGTAAAGCCAACTGAGCGAGTTTGAAAGGAATCAAATTGTGGCGTTCTGAGTGGTGGGATGATCCTTTCGGAGAACTGACACACAAGTTGGACGGGCTGCGACAGTTGTGCAATAATTCTGGTGTCAGTGGTCACGTGCACGTTCTCACATCTGTGGACGAGTTTCTGGACAGACGTCCACCAGGATCGACATGTTGTAAGAGCAGCAGTGGCAGATCGTACAGCTATTACAAATAAGCGAGCTTGTGAGACCAGGTGCGTCAACACGAAGATAGCGATGAAAGCAAATACTGCTGTAAGCAAGTGATGGTCATTTGAACTATCTCCCAGAGAGCATTCATAAAAGACGCACTGGTCCCAGCACAGGCTTTATGGTCTGTGAAACTCAACGTGTTCCACAAGACGCGCAGAAATTTCCTTTGCCAGCACGATCTTCCAACTTGTCTCCAACCGGGCTCGAGTGGGATAGAATGGAACGAGAAGTGACTAGTGCGATTCGTCAGCCAATAATTCTTGCAGAACTACATCAACACGTCGTGCAGGCGTGGCGTAACCTAGCCCAGGACAGTACTCACCATCCGTACGATTCACTGGATGTCAGAGTCAGCGCCTGCACTGCTGCCCGTAAAGGATACAGCACTTGCTAATGTGTGTGATACAGCATGGGTTGGTACCTGGTACCCCAGAACCGCTTGTGCTATAGATCTGTAAATGGAATCATCTCATATGCTCCATATGCACTGTCCCAACAATATATCTAGAGTGACTTGGAACACTTTAAAAGTATGTACTAATTTTTATACGGCGGTGCATGTAAAACAGATACAAAATAGTTGAAATGGTGTTAAATATGTGTATCGTATATCTTGCTGATTTTAACAAAAGAGTTTTGAGTAGGTGACAGGGTCTTTGTTCAAGAATTTTTAGATGGTCGTTGGAGGGAAGTTACAATAAAAAGATCCCCTAGTCACGATACTGGAGAGAGGAGTAGAATACAATGGGGAGGAAGAACCCCGACAGGAAGGAATGATGGTGCATGTCGTGATAATATAATGGGAAGGTGTTAAATACTCGGTAGGAATTCGTGGGTAGAATGTAGCGCAATTGGTGTCAGGTTTCCGGGATCAGTAGAAAATTGAAAGCTTTTCATTGTGTGTCAGGACAGGGTGTAAATGGAAAAGTTCGTACAAGATTCGAGTGTAGACGTACATGAAAATCAAACTGTAGTGCTTGGTGTTCAACAGTTTGGAGAAAACCTTATTGCAAATGCACCTTTTCAGTTTACTGGAATGTACTGTGGCTTTAAAATTTTCCTACTCATCTCTCACTACAAAATATAACTAATCTGCATGATAACATTGACAAAGTACAACATTGTGCGTCTCTCTCCGCACTATCAATGCAGTCGAAGCTCCCAAGTTTATGTCTTGTAAGAACCTGTGTCCTTTACTTTTGTTTGTGCACCATGGCATCGCGGCCGAAACTCTTAATGCTTGCAATACATTGGTTAAGGACTTGTATTAAGAGTGTGCAGCATTTTCTGTGGGCAGATATTCCTTTTTGAAGTTATTTGTAACGACGGTGGTTGTCGCACAAAATGTTCTCGGTGAACTTGTGTCACATTCCAGCCTTTTGCCAATATTCATCACTGGTTTCGTCAGGAAAGCAAGTGGCTGTCAGAGAGGTGTGAATCATTGTTGTTCTCGTTGTGACGTAACTGCTGTGTGATCTCTTGGTACCAAGCATCTGTTGCTTCCATTAATAATCAATATGTTGGAGCTACTGATACTAAATCGACTTTCCTCGACGTGTTTGTGTTAGTGAGCGTAAGATAGAAGCCGTTTCTATTCAAAGAAGATATTGCGCTTGTTCAGAAAACGCATTTTCAAAGCTGACATAATTAAACGACGAGGACAAGTGAGTAGTAGGTAAACAGTGGTTCAAACATAAAATGTTATCTTGGCTGTTGTATGGATCATTTATTTATTGCGACTTTTGGCCTAGAGGCCATACAGCCACTTATTGGGTTACAACAAAATCAAAAGTAACGGCATGATATTCTCGATCACGAGATTTTCCATATGTGGTGGATGTCAAATTTCCAAGCAAATTTCCAATAATAGAAAATGATACAAGTGATGTCTTTGGTAAAATTATTAATTGGGTTTTTTGCGAATGGGCTTGCTCTGAACTTTAAAGAAAACACAGTACATTTAATTTTCCACTGCAAGGAGCACAGTTCCTTCAATAAATATAACACGTCAACAGAAGTCAGTTGCCATCGTAGAGCATACTAAGTTTTTGGGTTCACATATAGATGAGAATCTCAATTGGAAAATTCATAGTTTGGATCTCCTAAAGCGACTAGGCTCAGCAATTTTGAGGCTATATAGAAATCAGTAAGCTAATGCACTTTGCATACGTTCACCCTCTGATGTCAGACGGAATAATGTTTTGGGGTACCTCAACACTTACGCAAAAAGTATTCACTGCTCTGAAGAAAGTGATTAGAATAATGTGTAGGACTCACAGCCGAAAATCTTCTAGGCATCTGTTTCTAAGGTTAGGAATTCTTACAACAACCTCATAGTACCTTTACTCAGTAATGAAATTTGTTCTCAACAACATGGACCAATTTAAAAACAACAGTGACATTCATGATTATAATATCAGAAGAAAGGAAGACTTACACTGACCTCTACTTAACCTATCTTTGACACAGAAAGGGGTAGTATAATCTGCTGTAAAACTTTTCGATAAATTATCAGATGAAATAAAATGTCTGACAGACAGCAGTAATAGTTTCAAAAATAGATTGAAATCATATCTCCTTGACAATTCCTTGTATACCAAAGATGAATTCTTGAATAGTAATAAAGAAGTCTACAGGTATAATATTTAGATTTTGTGCCATTTAAGGGAATAGGGTAGATAATATAAATTTTAAGCTTTTCATGAGTGCATTTCTAATGCACCTGGCACGTTCCACATCATAACGGTTACTATATGTATAATATATGGATTTTGTGCCATTTAAGGAAATGGGATAGGCAATAAAAATGTTAAGCTTTTCACGTGTGCATTTCTAATGCACCTGACACGTTCCACATCATAACGGTGATTGTGAGATTGATCAATGCGAAACGTAACTAACTAAGTAACCAAGGCTATGATAGATCAAATGGAATGAAAAGTTGTTTCGTGCACTACATATTTCTTATACCTTTGAACAGTTTAACATATTATTTGATGAATCGAAAATCACTTTATTTCCTGTATCTATGAGCCAGAAACATGGCATACCACATTAACTCACAGGTCAGAAGAAGAATAGTTAAATTAGAACCGAACTGAGCGTCAAAGGCGTACTTCAGGAAATATAGGAGTACAGAAATAGATAGCAAAGGATGCCAGATTAATGTACACCTAAATCGATATACAAATATACATCTCAAAAAATGTTGTCCTAAGAAGAGATAAAATGGTTCAAATAGCTCTGAGCACTATGGGACTTAACTTCTGAGGTCATCAGTCCCCTAGAACTTAGAACTACTTAAACCTAACTAACCTAAGGACATCACACACATCCATGCCCGAGGCAGGATTCGAACCTGCGACCGTAGCGGTCGCGTGGTTCCAGACTGTAGCGCCTAGAACCGCTCGGCCACCCGGGCCGGCTAAGAAGAGATAGAAAGATCAGATGCGGTCTGCTTGAAGCTGGAACAGGCAATGTTGCCATAACCAGAATTGGATATGATGAACTGATACTACAGCTCCACTAAGACTCCATTAAGAACAAATTATCTGTTAGTAATATGAGAGAAGTGCATTAAACGGAGGCTATAGTGAAGCCTTTTGTTACCGGTAAAGAGATTAAAGACAATAAGTATTGCAACATGGCCAGACAAACTAAAGGGTCCAGAAACATGCTTAACTTGGGGAAATGTACTGGGTGTCTCCCCTAAGAATCATGAGGTGCGTTTCCTCTGGTGTTTCAGCAGATACTTGCAATTTAGTTTTTACACTGTGTAGCTGGAGACAGTCCAAATATCTATTGCTCACCTCGCCTTTGATGCAACGGTCAGTCCCGTAGGAATCGTAGGTTTGTCTCCCTTTACGAACACAATGGTTTTTAAATCAGAGTTTAACGTACTCATTCGATAGCGCGGTTACAAATTAGTCTAGCACCATATCTGTTTTATCGATGTGTATTAACAGGGACAGCAAAACATGAAGAAATGACACGTACTGCAGCAGCGGCAGCGCCGTCGTGGCCCGTGCTGACTGCTGTCCCCAAGCACGCAGCGCTGCTGAGTCGTTGCTGTTTGCTGATTATTCTTCGTGTTTTACTGTCCGTGTTAATTCATACCGATAAAAAAAGTATAGCACTATATCTGCGACCGCAGTATCGAATGAGCACGTAAAATTCCGCTTTAAAAATCATTTTGTTTGTAACGGGAAACATAATGACGTTTTCGTCGTCATTCGGCTTCGTATAGGAAACTTGATGAGCCTTATTTCTTTGGGGTGACTGCAGATAAATACTGCGAAAACAAAATTACAAGTATCTGTGGAAACGGTGAGAAAATATGCCTCAGGACACAGTGGAGAGCCCCCCGGTAGATGTCGCACATTAAATTAAAGATACATTTGAAGAAAGGGAAGTGGCTGCATGAATATCGAGAGTTCGTATGGCAAATTAATACAAAACAAAGAAGGTAAAGCTGAAAGGTGGACGGAATGCATGGAAGGTATGTATAAAGGAAATAAGCTTGAATACAATATTACAGAAATAGAAGAGGAAACAGGTGAATAAGAGATAGGAGGTATGATACTGCGAGAAGAAATTCACAGAGCACCGAAAGGGCTGAGAGAAAACTATGCCCCTAGAGCTGACTACATTCCCTCACAATTACTGAGATCCTTGGGAGAGCTAGCCATGACAAATTATTCCATCAGGTATCCAAGAATGTAAGAGGTGGTGAAATACTGCCACACTTCAGGAAGAATATATCAATTCCAATTCCAAACACAGCAGGTGCTGAGATTGTGAATACCATTGAATCATCGATTTAAAGCCTCCTGGTTGCAAATTATTTGTAAGAATGATTTACTGGGGAATGGAAAAGCCTGGTAGAAGCTGACTTCCGATTAGATCAGTTTGGGTTCCAGAGAAATGTAGGACCATACGAGGCCATGCTGAATTATCCTAGAATATAATTTGAAGAAAGGTGGAACTACATTTACAGCATTTTTAAAGTTCGAAGAAGCTTCTGTCACAGTTGACTGGAATACACTTTTTAATATTCGTGAGACTGCAGGGGGAATATACTAGGAGCGAAAGGTTATTTACAGAAACCAAATGACAGTGATAAGAGTCGAAAGACATGAAGGCAATGAGACAAGATTGTAGCCCATCCCCGATATTATTCAGCCTTTACATTGAGCAAGCAGTAAGGGAAACGAAGGAGAAATATGGAAAGAGAATTACAATTTGTGGAGAAGAAATAAAGACTGTAAGGTTTATTAATGTCATTGTAGTTCTGTTGGAAAAATAAAGACTGTAAGGTTTACTGATATCATTGTAGTTCTGTTGGAGACAAAAATGATTTTGAAGAACACTTGAACGGAATGGATAGTGTCCCGAAAGCGGGATTCGAGATTAACATCAACAGAAATAAAACAAGGTTAAGGGAGTGTACATGAATTAAACTAGGCGATGCTGAAAGAATTAGATTAAAATGAGAAACTAAATGTAGTAGATGAGTTTTGTTATTTATGCATTAAAAATTAGGGAGGACACGAACTATAGGCTGAAATCAGCAAAAAAGTATTTCTGTAAAGAAAGGAATTTATTAACATGTAATATCAGTCTAAATTTTAGAGAGTCTCTCCTGAAGGTATCTGTATGGAATGTAGCCTTTTACAGAAGTGAAATGTGGACGATAAGCACTTCAGACAAGAAGAGAATAGAAACTTTTGAAATGCGTTGCCATAGAAGAATGCTGAAAATTAGATGGGGAGATAGAAAAACAAATGGGGAGGTACTGAGTCGAATTATGGAAAAAATACGGATACATCCTAACATATCAATGAAATGTCAATTTGGTAATGGAAGAGAGAATGGGAAGGGTGGGGGGGAGGCAAACTAGAGGGAGACCAAGTTTTGAATACTGTAAACTGTTTCCAGTGGTTGTAAGTTGTGACAGTTAAGCAAAGATGAAGATGCTTTTACCCGATAGACTTGTTTGGAGAGATGCGTGAAACCTGCCTTCGAACTAAAGACGACTGCAACATAATAATGCATACAAACTGTTTACTGTACAATACGCTGTAACCATGTGGTTAAAATTCTTACGAATACATCAAAAAACTGGGAATCAGAATTTGATATCCAATAGAGATCTAAGTGATTACAAAATTGTTCAAATGGCTCTGATCACTGTGGGACTTTTACATCTGAGGTCATCAGTCCCCTAGAACTTAGAACTACTTAAACCTAACTAACCTAAGAACATCACACACATCCATGCCCAAGGTAGGATTCGAACCTGCGACCGTAGTGGTCGTGCGGTTCCAGACTGAAGCGCCTAGAACCGCTCGGCCCGGCTAAGTGATTACAGATAGAGCACGGAGATGTGGAAGAAACCAGACACGACCTTGTTGCAGAACCTGTACAGTATTCAGCTGATGTGGTTTAGGGAAACGGCACACTAAGTTTCGGTGGCCGCATTTGGGTTGAATCCTGCTCCACCAGAATCCGAGTTAAGCAGCTTCCGTCTTTAATCACATGGACGTCTATGTGAGACAGTATCATAATCTATGTTCCTTGCTCCTTACCCGCTAAACCGACTTATTCAGGACTGGTTAAAGAAATAAAAGCTGTTTCATTTCCATGTAACAGAACAGTATCCAGAATCAACAGTGCTTGAATACGAACTCATCCACATGCTTAGACTTTAGTGAACACTGTGAAATAAATCGTTCAGTATTTACAACTCCACTTTTTCACTATGTTCCCGCTTCTACGTCAGTATCGAGGTGAGTGGTACGGCGTCTCGGGGAACGTATCTCCCTTCTTAGAAAGTAGGTTCCTGGCTGTAAATAGCGCCGGTGAGAACACAAATACTGGGAATGTGGCCACTTGCAGACCTCAGCCCGTACAGGCGGTTTGTTTTTGTAGTGAGCTATCAAAAAAGCAACCAGCACATGCGAACCTTTTACAGAAGGGCTGTCGGCAGACGATCCAAGCTGCATCATCCCTGGAAGATAATGTCAACAGCTCCTGAGATATATGGTTCGCTATAAGTGGAGTTTTCTTAACTTTCTGCTATGGAAGCAACGTGCTAAAGAACGGCTCGGAGAAGACGGTAGCCACAGTTCTTACGCAAACTGTGAGTACTGCGTCTTAAATATTCGTAGCGTGGTTATTAATTTTAAAAAGAGCCGTTGCTGTGAGCTGTAAAAAAGAGCACCGATACATTGCTGCAGATTTTTCCTCACCCATTCTGTGGGTGGTACGTCTGCTTTAGAGTACAAAATTATCAAGGGCCCAAAAGCTTTCTGTAGATTATTTTGAGATCTCCAACATATGCAAAGTAATGTTTCTTTTCTTTCATCTTGAGACATATATATCATAATGAGTGTAGCCTTTTATTGGTGTAAGAAGTAATTTTAATTTAAACAAGGGTATTTAGGTATGAAGTGACCAAAATATCTCTTGTGGCTCTGAGCACTATGGGACTTGACAGCTATGGTTATCAGTCCCCTAGAACTTAGAAGTACTTAAACCTAACTAACCTAAGGACATCACACAACACCCAGTCATCACGAGGCAGAGAACAAAATATCTCTTGTGCTACGCAGTTTTGTATTGCTTAATAAGTTAAAGGATTTTTTCTCTTGTAATACGTCGTGCATTCTGACACTGTGGCAACTACGAAGTTGGCTGTAATAAGGGCGTACCTTAGGTACCTACACCCTTGTGTTGTTTTGTGTTGTCGAATGTAAATTTGTGTTTTAGCACATGAAATGACGGATTTGACAGCGGAAATTAAAATAATACCTTTATGGATAGGCACTTTTGTTAAACAAGACATACAAATTTCTTTTGGTGTCTTATTTAACGGCGGCATCTGTAGCCATGTGGTCAGCGCGAACGACTGTCATGTGGAGCACTCGGGATTGGTTCCCGATACTGCGAGAGATTTTTCTTTGGTGGTGGGAGTCGAATGCGGTTCAGTCAACTTCTTGAGGCCAACTGAAGAGCTACTTGAATGACTTGTAGCGTCTCCAAGATCTGCTAAACCGAAAACGGAGGGGAGTCAGTGCCCTGGCCACATGCCTCTCTATATGGGATATCGATGACGCCATTGACTGAGGACGACACGGCGAATCGGTCGGTCCAGATTGGTCAATCTGTAGCAAGAACAGCGGAGCTTTGCGTATTTTGCTCTTATTCAACGGAATGCAAACATTTTCGCCACTGTGAATCGTTCCAGCACTTTTCTAATAAACACATCTTGACTGATCAGTTCTGAGTGTAAAATGAACCATGTGAAGCTACTTGCACTAATTAGTCGTTTTCATTAACGAAGAATTTTAACAAATCAACATAACATTGCTTTAAGATGACATAAAATATACGTCATCCTAAAAAGGAAATGACAGGGCATTGTGGCTCATCTGCTACTCGTATCACTGAATTTCTGCCACACAGACATCAACGCATTCCACTGTTGCGTTGAAAGCACAGCACGCAACGAATATGGGCATATTTCAATGAAACATCTACAAGATGATAATCATCGAAATACAATGGAGGATGCAACGAAGACAGCAGCGATAAAGGCCGGAGATATTCCAATTTTTCCCAGCACTACGGGAGCGATTGCAAATGACTCCCATTAATACTAATAAGTGGGCAACAGAGGTATCAGTGGGTACAGGTTTTATCCAGCACATCAAATGCGCAATCACAGATGACAGGGAGACAACTATGAATACAGTGAATTTAGAACTCTGGCTCATGTTCTCAATTGTAGACACGATTTCCAACATAGCAGTCTCACAGAAACATGGCTATTGCATCTCAAGACTGAAGCATAGACGATGTCATGTCAAAACGTATTGGCAAGGTAAGTAATGTATCTAGTTGTGCTTGTATGAGTAGTAAAGGGGTGTTCAAAAGAATTGTATAAATATTCCATAGCTGTCGCTTCATAGCTCTTCAGTCATTCAGAATTGTCATAAGCGCTGACAATGCAATTAGGAAATCTATAATTGAATAAATCTTATACTAGGTGTAATAGCCTCTTGTTAATACGTTCTATAGCGTTGTTGACGCAAACTGATAATTTTGGAACAGATAATTTTGCTAAAACTACTGAATCTTACACCTAAACTGACACAAAACATAGGACTGTGCTAGGTAAGGAGAGCACTGAGGCCATGAAAGAGATCTTTAATCAGTGTGTCATTCACGTCCGAGCTATGTATTCCAGTATTGTATTTAGGAATGCATGAAACTATAGAACTACATGTAGTGGTCTAATACCACTCTGCTGTTAGGTGAGCTCTACATTGTCAGTCTCTAGCTGTGGCCGGTAAAAATTTTGCACTAGTCTATATACACTAGTTCTGTCACTGGCTCCTTCGCGAAGGGAAATAAAGCCATTCTCACCCCGAAGATTGGTATCGACACCACAGTTCTTTACTAAGGACTGCGAGGGTATTTCCTTGTTTACCTCCTGTGGTAATGAGATTTCGAGTGTGGTTAGGTTCTACACTTTGTATCCCTTCACTACACCTTTATAAAGAAAAATTGATTTATCAACAGAGACACATTTCTCATGTACCTTATAGCCTTTTACATGCTGTTACGTTAGCGTTTCGGGCGTCTGAGTTCGTGCCAATTGAAAGTGGTCATGTGTCTGCTTCGCTGGTTCCTTTAAACCCCTACAAGTCCTCGGTAGTGTAGTGTTTCTCACTCTCTGTCTCTCTCTCTCTCGCTCTTTGATTTAGGGAGATACAATGTGGCTTTAATCTACACTTAACATCGCCGAAGAATCTTCGTGTTTGAGAACACCTTAGAGCTTGTTCCGAAACTCCATTTATACGTACTGGTCGAAGTAAACGGAAACGGTTGTAACACTAACGTCTGACCCTCTCGCTGTGACTGCGAAGTTCCACAGTTTTATGTAAGAAAGCACTGGTAAAATCATTTTAATCATTTTTAATCTTGTATTAAATGCTATTGACAAAGGTAGGTGCGATCCTTATAAGTTTTCGACTACCATCGTAAGAAGGAAGGAAGATTTGGGCTTACACCTCGTCACCAACGAGCGTTAACGTGAAGTAAACGCCGGCCGTGTGCTATTACGAACACAGTGGTCTGAATATGCGTACGGCGCCGGTGATCACTGCGAGATCAAAAGAGATCAAATGGCTCTGAGCACTATGGGACTTAACATATGAGGTCATCAGTCCTAGACTTAGAACTACTTAAACCTAAGTAACCTAAGGACATCATACACATCCGTGCCCGAGGCAGGATTCGAACCTGCGGTCGTAGCGGTCGCGCGGTTCCAGACTGAAGCCACTAGAACCGCTCGGCCACACTGCGAGATCTCTGTGGATATGAGGTACCGAAACGAATAACGTATGGAGCTAGCATAGTCAGGAAATTTTCGGTGTACTTATGACGTTACGTTAGCGGTAGCACTTGAAATATTCTATTGTTATTAATTCTGACAGGGTCGTGCGTGGGAAAATGCAAGGGAGTGAGCCACACTTATTAAAATAATTAAATAATTTCATAAATAAATAATTTTTATTACTTCATTTCTCTTATTTGCTTCGCTAGACAATGACTTTGTGTGTAAAGTCCCTTCTGATTGCTTTACTCAACCGTGGATATCTCTTCAAATGAAAACTTCTTTTATCGGAATCGGAAAACATTTACTGACCGAAGAAAAGGTTCGTACTGGACTATTCGTGTGCATCTAAGGACAGGGAACCTTCCGCCATTTCAAAATGCAGTAGAGCCGAGGATGACTTTTAGCATAAAATGAAATAATTATTAAGTAATATCACTATATTCAATTACTACACATAAACAAACAATTTACAATGAGACTTACATTAAGTAAAATATACATAATAATGGCTGTGTGCCCCACAAGTCTGCCGTAATCACACAAAAGCGTCCGGTTTGGCTTGCTTCTAAAACAAAAAGGTGCTGTCCCCTTTACAGAAATAACTGAGGGACATAATTCTACTTTTGCTTCTGTGGTTGTATCTTACGGTGCAATGTAGACTAGCCTCCCCGTGGTGCACCCTGGGCAAAGTGATTTTTTATCACGGCTAAATAGTTTACAAATCTGGCTGCTGGACCTGTGAGGATTTCCCAGCTTTACAGAATCAGCACAGACATGAACGCGTATACCCGAAACAACGGTTCCTCTCAGAACCCGTTTACCAAGGACATTGGAGATGTCCTTAAAATCCTACAACTCAACGTAGAAGGAATGAGTAGAGCTAAATCTGACTACCTAATTAAAGTCCTAGACAACCATTCAGTAGATGCTGTCTTGCTCCAGGAAACACATTGCGCCGACGAAAAGCAGTTGAAAAATAGATGCAAACTTCCAGGCTATTCCCTTGCTGCAGCAACTTACCACGCTATGGCACTGCCACCTACTTTAAAAACAACACTGACCAGGTCCACGATATAAAAACACACACTGACTCAAGCGCCTACGTCATAAGAACAAAAATTGCTGATATTGAAGTCATCAACCTCTACAAACCCCCAACTCAGTCATGGAATGACTCTGCTATTTCCAACATACAACATCCTACAGTGATAATGGGCGATTTCAACAGCCACAGTACCCAGTGGGGATATAACAACACCAATGAGGATGTGGAGGGAGTAATGAAATGGGCGGACATGTCTTCTTGATCCATGATCTAAAGGATAAAGGGACTTTCCACTCGGCTAGATGGAAAGACACTAGAACCCCGATCTGTGCTTTGTTTCCAGAGACGCCAAAAAGCTACCATTACGCTGCAATAAAGAGATCTTGCCTGATTTTCCTCGTAGCCACCACAGGCCCGTCCTGCTACATGTCGGTATACAGATTCCAATAGTGAGATCTACACCTAAACCTCGATGGAATTTTGGCAAATCCAACTGGGAAGCCTTTACCGCCGAAATGGACCACAATATCCAATGGATCCCACCCGCATCGAAGAACTACAACCGCTTTGTGGGATTACTCCTAGCCATTGCCAAAAAACACATTCCCAGAGGCTACAGGAAAACTTATATTCCCGGCTGGAGCCAAGAATGCATAGACCTATATATCGCATATTCGCAAAACAACGATCCTGAAATTGCTGACGAGCTTCTCCAATGCCTGGACTCAGCAAGACGAGAAAAGTGGCACACTCTCATGAAAAATATGGACTTCAAGCACTCCAGCAAGAAAGCCTGGTGCCTTCTTAAAAACCTAGGTGAAAGCTCCATTAAAACCTGTATGGATGGCAACATACACCCCAAAGAGATAGCAAACAGAATAGTTAACCTTACGAGAAAAACACCACGCAGCAACAAGGATAAGACTATGAAAGTAAAGAAAGAACTGAGAACCTAGCTCCGACAATCCACACCCGACAACAATTTCTCAAAAACCTTTACCATCCTAGAGATCACAGAAGCACTGAAAGAAATGAAAATGGGTAAAGCGGCTGGTTTAGATGAGGTCTACCCCGAGTTCTTACGCCACCTAGGACCTCGAGCTCTACTGTGGCTAACTCAGTTTTACAATGACATCCAACGATCGGAAACACTACCACCACTATTTAAACAAACCAAGATCGTCGCCATTCTTAAGCCTGGCAAAGATGGAAAGCTCCCAGAGGACTATAGACCTATAGCTCCTCTAAGTGTATGCTACAAACTATTGGAGAGACTTATTCTCAACAGAATAAAACCCATTGCTGAGAATTTCATTCCTATTGAACAAGCCGGATTTAGATCCGATCGGAGCTGCTGTGATCAAGTATTATCTCTTACCACACATATTGAGAGTGGATTTCAAAGGAAGAAAAAGACAGTCGCCGTGTTCATAGATCTATCGTCAGCATATGACACAGTGTGGAGGGAGGCAATGATTCTTAAACTCCAACGCATTATTCCCTGCAAGAAAACGGCTACCCTAATCAACAATATGCTTTCAAATAGATATTTTGAAGTACACCTAGATGGAGAGATAAGCAAGAAATATAGGTTAAATGATGGCCTGCCCCAAGGATCCGCGCTAGCTCCATTACTTTTTAATATATATACATCAGACCTACCAGAGACATCTTCTAAGAAGTTTATCTATGCAGACGATATTGCTCTCACATATCAACATCAAGCCTTCCACAATTCCGAAAGAATCATTGAGGAAGACCTTATGAAAATGGATGAATATTTCGAAACATGGAGGCTCAGACCTAATACTTCTAAAACCCAAGTCTCCTGTTTCCACCTTAACAAGAGACAGGCAAACTATGCACACCACGTAGAGTTCAGAGGCCAGCTGCTTAACTACAATCCCCTGCCAAAGTATCTGGGAATTACATTGGACAGATCTCTGACGTAAAAGGATCACTTATGCAAATGCGCAGCAAAAATCAAAACCAGAAATAATGTCCTACACAAACTCACTGGAGGTAGCTGGGGAGCAAGCGCCACAGTTCTTAGAACATCTGCTCTTGCACTAGTATATTCGGTGGCTGAATACTGCGCTGCGGTCTGGCTAAACAGCACTCATACAGCAACGGTGGACACCCAGCTAAACGACACCATGAGGCTCATCTCAGGCACTATTAAACCGACGCCCCACCAATGGCTCCCGGTACTGGCTAACATAGCCCCACCTCATCTAAGGCGAAGATCTGCACTGAAAAGGGAATGGCAAAAGTGCACTAACAACCGTGACCTACCCTTACACGAAGACTGCAAGAATCCCAGCCACAGACTCAAGTCCCGTAAGCCATCATGGAGATTAGGGCAACAGCTGATCGAGGACAATTACGACATCGACGAAGCCTGGCGTCGGGAATGGGATATGTCTAACACTGATCACCTTAACTTAGTCTCGGACCCAACCGTACAGCCCGAGGGCTTCGGTCTTCCCAGAAAATCTTGGACAACTTTAAATCGTATCCGAACAGGCTATGGTAGATGTAATTACTGGAAGCACAAATGGGGACAGACTGACTCACCCAACTGCGACTGTGGGAATCCACAAACTCTACATCATATCGCAATGGACTGCCCTACGAGGAGATTCCCTGGCACAATGCAGGAGTTGCACCTCCTGGAGGGAGATGCTTCTGGCTGGCTGAGGGACTTGGACATACAACCATGAGTCTGGTCTACTCTTCTCCTTCTGAAAAACCTACTACTAGATACTATTACTATAATTTCTATGTATTTTTGTGTATTTTGTGTTTTACTTCTTTTTTAGATCTAATAATTGTTTGTTGCCTGTAACATCGACCATTCATTGTTTTTATACGTTGTTTGTGTTACTACTTACTTACTGCTTACTGCTGTATTCTATTAGCCATACGAAATATATATATATATATATATATATATATATATATCTTACGGTCGATACAATCCTTCATAGTAATTAATTTTTAATTAATTACGTTTCCAAATTTAGTTCATAAAATCCACTCTGCCAGCAGATGTGCTTTAAAGCACGATTTTTTGCAGGTGTTTATTACATCCTCACGTACCAGTTGTATCTCTAATACTCTGCTGCCAGTGTAAATTAGAAAGTCACTAAGATAGATACGTCAAACGTCACGCTGGTATGCAGTGTAGGCTAAGATATGCATAATTATTGGCATTTCGGCCTAACCGAACAGTGTAGATAGTAGTAATGTTATTTGCAGTCTGCATGTACGGAAATGTAGCACAATGAGAACTCAGTCGGAAACCGCATTTGAGCGTTGATTGTTCGTGGTAAAATAGTGACTTTACTCTTGTAAGACGAGAACTCTCTACCAAGATGTGTCGAAATGCGACATCAACAGGACCGTGGCCAGTTGATACAGCGGGAAACTTTTCTGTTCAAATGGTTCAACTGGCTCTGAGCACTATGCGACTTAACTTCTGAGGTCATCAGTCGCCTAGAACTTAGAACTAATTAAACCTAACTAACCTAAGGACATCACACACATCCATGCCCGAGGCAGAATTCGAACCTGCGACCGTAGCGGTCGCTCGGCCCCAGACTGTAGCGCCTAGAACCGCCGGCCACCCCGGCCGGCAAACTTTTCTGTGCAGTGGTCACCAGCGTAATGTGCATATTCTTGCTTCTCTGTTGGTAATGGTGCGAGACTGGTGTTGTTACGTTAACTATCGTTGAAGGGACCTAAATCCAGTTCGTCCTTCCTTTTTAAGATGGCAATCGACAAAATAGAAGCATTTGCTGTGATCTGTGGTACCGCAAATCTCAGATTTACTATAAGAGAGCATTTACGAGTACAAACTTCAAAATACACATGAAGAAAAACGAACGTTAACATACTTGAGCAACACGTGCTTTATTCAAAAACACTCCACTCAAAGACACACGACCAATAGCTAGAAGATTACACACTTGTACTGGCAACTGCTGAATACAAAGATACAGAGTTCAGTTATTAAATAATCCAAAGATGAAAAATTACAACAACACTCCCCCATATTTAATAACTTGCAGACTCCAATATTATTACACAAACATTGCAATCCAACTGAAAACAGTAGTTTCGTTAATATATCATCAAATTGTCTTTCAGTGTTCTTTTTTGAGACTACAATTTCACCAGACTAACGAACACTAATCTAATTTAATCGAAGAAGTGTCTTGTACGAATATGCTTCGTTCGTCTATGGAATTTAGTGTCCTGAGCAAGCCGGGCAGTAGCTTTGTTATCAATCTATAAATTTGGTGTTGCTTTTAAGAGCCAATTCTGTGAAAAGTTTCTTCGGCCAGACTATCTCTCAAGCAGCTTCGCTAGCAGCCACAATCTCAGCTTCAGTTGCGGATATGGTAACATAAGTGTGTCTTTGACTAATCCAGGAGATTGCTACCCCAGACTGTAGACAAAGAACACCTGATGGTGAGCGCCCTGTGCCAAGGTCACCACCATGACCAGCATCACTATAGCATTCTAAAATCTCTCTTTTTGAGCTCTTTTTATAAACAAACCCACAATTTGTTGAACATCTCGGGTATCATAGAATCCTCTTCACTCTCACAACATGACGATCCGTTGGTTTTTCCTGATTTCTAGATACCACTTTTACAGCATACCCAATATCAGAACGTGTCCCTCACATGAGAAATGGTAGTGTCAAGACAGCTTGCCTGTACGGAAACTCATAGTTATGAGGACTTTCTTCTGCATCAATGTTCTTTGTAGCCAGAGTAGATACGGCCTTGCAGTTATCCATTTTGAAGCGCTCTTATATCCTCTTTGCATAATGAGATTGACTAACGTGAACAGATCTGTCTCCTTGTTTGCAGACCCAAGAAAAACCATGCAGGTGTTGAGGTAATTTTGAACTCTTCTCTTAAAGCACTTATAAATTGTTGAAGTTTCTGTTTATTGTGAGCTGCAATCCAACCATCATCAGCATAAAGCACAAGGAATATTTTCTTAGAGCCTTTGTGTCTCATGAACAGATATGGATCAGCTTCGCTCCTCCGGAAGCAAGTTTTGTGAGGCGATCACTGAACTTTTCATTCAAGCAACGAAGAGCCTGCGTCAGTCCATACAGACTTTCCGTCAAGCGACATACTCTCCCAGACCCATCATCACATCCTTTAGGTTGCTGCATCTGTACGGTTTCTTTCAAATCACCATGAAGAAAAGCTTTTGAAGCATCCATTTGTTCAAGTTTCATGCCCTCACTTCTTGCAACACTTAGTAGTGCTCGAATGGTAGACATTATAGCTACAGGACTGAAGATCTGATCATAGTTAACTCCTCTCCGCTGTCAGTAACCCTTGATCATCAATATTGGCTTGAATATACTGATTGATCCCTCGGCCATTTGTATTTACTTTGCACACCCATCTATTCGGAATGGCCCTCTTTCCTGGTAGTAGATCAACAAGCTCCCATGTTTTATTTTCCTGAAGAGCTTTTATTTAGCAATCTATGGTTTCCTTACATAAATCCTTCGGACTTCATGGCTTCACTGTATGGTTCTGATTCTTGGAACAATGTTGAGAGATGCATCACATAATCTCTAAGCTTTTGTGGAGCTCTGAGAGTTGATCGATCACGCAGAGTAGGTAAGGCTTCTTCATTTATGTCTTCTTGATCCTCCTCCAGAGGGTCTTCATCTACATTCACAGATTTGTCGTCCTCGTCACTCTCAATATCAATAACGGACTGCTCATCAGTCTAAGGTGTTGGATCCCGATGATTAAAAGTAGTTACAGGAGAAATTAAAAGTTTCACAGATTTCAGTGGCCTCTCTTCAAAAATTACATCTCGTGATCTAATGAGTTTGCACTCCTCTTACCAGTAAGTTCTGTAACTTCACTGTGATCATACCCAACAAAAATTCCTTTCACTGCTTTCCGATACATCTTCCTTTTCTGATGCTTCGAAATATGAGCATAGCAGTTGGAGTCTGTCACCCGCAAATGTTTCTGTTTAGGCTTTTTTCTATCCTGGTATGTTGCAGCATTCACCATCTCTGCCCAAAGCTTTTGTCGAAAATTTCCATGTGCATGCATTGTGGTCTTGCAGTTTTCAACACTGTACGGTTCTCTCTTTCACGGTGAGCTTTCTGTTCTGGAGTTTACAGCATTGTGTGACAGTGAATTATACCTTCTTTCTGAAGAATTCCTTTGACTTCTTTATTGATAAATTCCGTTCCATTGTCACTCAGAAGTTCCTTGATGGTAAGCCCAGCAGTTCTTGGTTCAGCTATGAACTGACGTAACTTATCTGCAACTGCGGATTCTTCTTTGATGAAATATATTGTCCTAAACTTTGTATAATTATCTTTAAAAGATACCAAATACCGATATCCTGTTACTGATTTCTGAAACGGACCACACTGGTCTGTGAGAATAAGCTCACACGATTCCAAAGCCCACTTCCTGGAACCAAATGGTAAACGATGAGCTTTTCCATAAATGTAGCCTTCACACTGTTCACTGTCCATTTCTACAATGATATTTAGCTCATTG
Source organism: Schistocerca serialis cubense (assembly GCF_023864345.2). Classification (NCBI taxonomy): domain Eukaryota; kingdom Metazoa; phylum Arthropoda; class Insecta; order Orthoptera; family Acrididae; genus Schistocerca; species Schistocerca serialis. Next base: position 350,267,321 of record NC_064638.1, on the reverse strand, counting down.
ATAAGTACAGACTTAACGTGGTGGTTGTTTTTGTGCCCAAATCTCTCCTGATAAAGCTACAAAAGATTGTCTTTGCTAGTAACATTGACTTCACTCAGGGTTTCTCATTTCGCACAGCCAAGCGATCTTGGACACCTACCAATCTAGTGACATGATAAACACTGAATTTACAAATTTCTGCAGGTAATTTTAATTTGCTTTCTAGATATTTATCCTGTTCTGCAAGAACAGAGAACAGACTCTTGTGAATCTGAGGTACCACACATCTGACAGAGTAATTCTGCCCTATTTTCCTCCAACTACCGCTTCAATTGCTTCAAATGTGTCAACATTAGCTGCAGTTACTGATTGTTTTGTTGAAAATGGCTCAAAAGTCTTGAACCAACTTCTGTCATTTCTAGTGTGACTTATTGCCCGTTGTCTGTGTACCAGTAATAATTTCTGCATTCAGACTTCATCACAGAGAATGTAACAGCAAAATGTATCATACTTGTGTCTGTGCTAAATGGTTTTTTTTTTATTTTTTATTTTTTATTTTTTTTTGAGATCTGTCATCAAGTGCCCATTTTCTGCACACGTTAATTATGTGCTGGGTTTCTTGCAGTAATTACATATTTCTTTCTAAATCTTAAACATGGCTGCAAAACGGCAACAGTGTAATTATAAAGAGGCTGAAGAATCAGCTAAGCACTTGCAAATAACGGTTTATTAGCCCTTGACCATGGTTTCGATATTTGTAAAAATATCTTCTTCAGAAGTATTTGCCTAATTACATCACATGATGGCACAATAGATCAGATGAACGAAATTGATGAAACAGGAATTATTGCAAGCCATGGCTTTAGATAGAGCAAGATTACATTTATCGTACTTCAGAAATGACTATTCATTATTCAATGCCCACGGGTGGCGGTTCTTGTCAACATTGTAATAGGCGTCACAGGATAAAATATTTGTGCAGCTGGCCTTAGTCTCGGTGTAAGGTACATGTAACCTGGACAAATATTTTATCCTGTAAAGCTTATTACAATTATGAGGGTTGGAACTTAAATAGCGGCAACTATTTATTCACTGTTGATACAAAAAAGTTACATATTGTCACCTGTTACTGTCCTTCAAAGTAATCATCAGCGTTGTGGAGAACTCTTCGCCAGCGATGTGGAAAGCGTAGTACACCGTTAGCAGAGCCTGTTCTGTTGATGGTGTGAATGGAGCGGTCTACTGCCTGTCGAATCTCTGAAATAGTTCTGAAGTGAATGCCACGAAGTGGTTCGTTCATCTTCGGAATCATATCAAAGTCACAAGGACTTAAGTCCGAGGAGTATGGTGGATGGTACAGTACTTCCCAGGCCCATCGACCGAACAGAGCAGCCACAGCTTGCGCTGTATACGCCCTCGTATTGTCGTGCTAAATGATGGGTGGGTTACGCAGAAAGTGTCGCCGTTTCTTTCGCAAAGCTGGTCGCAGGTGATAATCCAAAAACGAACAGTAATACTGTGCACCTACGGTCTGCCGTGGAGGAACGTAATGCGTTAGGAAAACACCATCACAGTCGTACACGAGAATCACCATAGCTTTCACCCCTACTGGGGCTCTGCCACAATTTCGACTTTCGCGGAGACCCATAATGACGCCATTCGTTGGATTGGCGTTTCAGTTTTGGCTCGTACGATGTGGCCCATGTCTCATCCAGTGTTACGATACGGCGTAAGGAAGCCTCTCCTTCGCGCTCATAGCGTTTTGTCGTATGCCCAGGCTTTCCTTCAGAATGCGAAGTATATTCATATGCCCTAATACGGTTTCGTGGGCGAGCTCACGAATCGTATGGCGTCAATCACTGTCCACTAAGGCGGCAACAGCATGCACTTCTTCTTCAGGGACGCTAGGACGGCCTGATGCATATCTGCCACAGTTTGCGGACCTTCGTTGAAGGCTTTTACACAACGTGCCACTGTTCTGTGCGGCAATGCCGATTCCCGGCAAGCCTCTTGAAGACCTTGATGACACTATCGTGCTGTACGACCTCTGGCACATTCAACCTCGATCCAACTCCGTTGTTCATGTTTCGAAAACATAGTGACACCGTTGCGTTAGACCGCTCGCTCACAAGTGACTGTGTTTCCCTCGATTGTGCACACGCCGGTGACGTTGGACGACGAGTCCATTTGCTCGGAGGTAAGGTAGGTACGCCAACAACGTGAAGAACGATATATATGAATTTGCGTTGTCTAAAGCCATGGCTTGCAATAATTCTTGTTCCACCAGTTTCGTTTATGCCAAGAGCCGCTCGGCTTCATCTAATCTATTGTGTGTAATGACCCAAAAAGTTTTCTTTCAATTTTTTCGTTCCGCATTAGCCGACTCAACTTAGTCTCGACAAGAAAATGGATGTTTAAGCTTTGTAAAAGAATTTATTTAACATTTTATAGTATCTAAAGGCCGGAAGGAAGTACAGAGAGTACAGAAGTTCGAAATATCGCGCGTACGTCAATGCGAGATCCTTTTAATAATTTCCACAACGAAATTCTGTCTCGAAATCTGGCAGAAAACCCAAAGAGATTCTGGTCGTAATAAAGCACACCAGTGGCAAGACACAATCAAACCTTCACTGCGCGATAACAACGGAGAAGTCACTGATGACAGTGCCACTAAAGCAGAGTTATTAAACACGGTTTTCCGAAACTCCTTCACCAAAGAAGATGAAGTAAATATTCCTGAATTCCAATCAAGAACAACTGCCAAGATGAGAAACATAGAAGTAGATATCCTCATTGTAACAAAGCAGCTTAAATCACTTAATAAAGGCAAGGCCTCCGGTCCAGACTGTATACCAGTCAGGTTCCTCTGAGAGTATGCTGATAAAATAGCTCCATATTTAGCTACTATATATAACCACCCTCTTACAGAAAGATACGTACCTAAAGACTGGAAAATTGCACAAGTCACACCAATATTCAAAAATGGAAGTAGGAGTAATCCGCTGAATTACAAACCTATGTCCCTAACGTCGGTATACTGTATTCGAATACTATGAAGTACCTCGCAGAAAACGATTTATTGACATGTAGTCAGCACGGATTCAGAAAATATAGTTCTTGTGAAACACAACAAGCTCTTTATACTCATGAAGTAATAAGTGCTATAGACAGGGGATGTCAAATTGATTCCATATTTTTAGATTTCCATAAGGCTTTCTACACCGTTCCTCACAAGCGTCTTCTTATCAAAATGCGTGCCTACGGAGTATCGCCTCAGTTGTGCGAATGGATTCGTGATTTCCTGTCAGAAAGGTCACAGTTCGTAGTAATAGACGGAAAGTCATCGAGTAAAACAGAAGTAATATCCGGCGTCCCCCAAGGAAGTGTTATAGGCCGTCTATTGTTCCTGATCTATATTAACGACATAGGAAACAATCTGAGTAGCCGTCTTAGATTGTTTGCAGATGATGCTGTCATTTACCGTTTTGTAAAGTCATCAGAGAAGATATCTGTATGGTGTGAAAAGTGGCAATTGACCCTGAATAAATAAAAGTGCGAAGTTATTCACATGAGTACTAAAAGAAATCAACTAAATTTCGATTACGCGATAAGTCACACAAATCTGAGGGCTGTAAATTCAACTAAATACTTTGGGATTACAATTACAAATTGGCAAAACACTTAGAAGGTGCAACAGTTCTACCAAAGAGACTGCTTTCACTATGCTTGTCCGCCCTATTCTGGAGTACTGCTGTGCGGTGTGGGATCCGCAGCAGGTGGGACTGACGGATGACATCGAAAAAGTACAAAGAAGGGCAGCTTGTTTTGTATTATCACGAAATAGGGGAGATAGTGTCACAGACATGATACGTGAATTGGAGTGGCAATCATTAAAACAAAAGTGTTTTTCGTTGCGACGGGATCTTCTCGTGAAATTTCAGTCACCAGTTTTCTCCTCCGATTGCGAAAACATTCTGTTGGCACCCACCCACATAGGGAGAAATGATAATCACGATAAAATATAGAAAATCAGGGCTCGCACAGAAAAATTTAAGTGCTCGTTTTTCCCGCGTGCAGTTCGACAGTGGAACGGTAGAGAAACGACAGAATGAAGGTGGGTCATTGAGCCCTCTGCCAGGCACTTTATTGTGAATAACAGGGTAATCACGTAGATGTAGATGTAAATGTAGAAAAAAGTTGACGAAAAGCAAGTTGAAGTCAGAGATGCTCTATCACCAGAGAGGGTGGGCAGCAGCGCTAATAAGCAACTCTACAACTGTTGCAGCTGGACGCCGGAAACATTATCGAAGGCCACGAAGAATGAATTGAACTTGTACAAGGGATAATCACCGTTCTAAGATTGGTCGAAAAATACACTCCTGGAAATGGAAAAAAGAACACATTGACACCGGTGTGTCAGACCCACCATACTTGCTCCGGACACTGCGAGAGGGCTGTACAAGCAATGATCACACGCACGGCACAGCGGACACACCAGGAACCGCGGTGTTGGCCGTCGAATGGCGCTAGCTGCGCAGCATTTGTGCACCGCCGCCGTCAGTGTCAGCCAGTTTGCCGTGGCATACGGAGCTCCATCGCAGTCTTTAACACTGGTAGCATGCCGCGACAGCGTGGACGTGAACCGTATGTGCAGTTGACGGACTTTGAGCGAGGGCGTATAGTGGGCATGCGGGAGGCCGGGTGGACGTACCGCCGAATTGCTCAACACGTGGGGCGTGAGGTCTCCACAGTACATCGATGTTGTCACCAGTGATCGGCGGAAGGTGCACGTGCCCGTCGACCTGGGACCGGACCGCAGCGACTCACGGATGCACGCCAAGACCGTAGGATCCTACGCAGTGCCGTAGGGGACCGCACCGCCACTTCCCAGCAAATTAGGGACACTGTTGCTCCTGGGGTATCGGCGAGGACCATTCGCAACCGTCTCCATGAAGCTTGGCTACGGTCCCGCACACCGTTAGGCCGTCTTCCGCTCAGATGTTGTGGAGGTTTTTATTCTTTGGTTAGGGATTCATATGAACGTTGGAGAACTCATCCGTTAATTATCCAGCATTTTGGATTGTTTGGAGTATTGATGGCGTGCACTATAGAAGGTGACACAGCTGACGTAATAGTGGGTGTAAAAAAAACCAGAGCGAGTATCGGCAAATTAGTATTATTATTAAAGCGTGTTCTAACACATTTGAACAACAGTTGATAACCCCACGACCACCTACTTAGTTGAGACTTGTAGCTTTGAGGTCCGGATGGCGTCATAGTACGTTAATATATCGTACCATACATCGCGATTGTCTTTGGAAACAGACTATCTTCCTGTGTATTGATAGAGTCAAGGCAGAAAATGATCCAATCAAGAATTATTTAAACGAGTGACGAACGGTGAATATCTCTTACGATTCTAGTGCTGTAATTAATTAGGAACTTCAATGTGTAGTGGGTATGCATATCTTAACGCCTGAAGAGGTCTGAATTTTGCTAAAATCTTAAAAATAGAATACAAAGTGGTGGTGACACTTAGGTTTTTTGTTTGTGTCTTCTTTTTAGTTTGTTTTCCGATTCGAAGAGGAATAGTTTATAAACAGCACTTTAAACAACCACTATAAACTGTAACCATTGATGTTTGCAAGATAAAAATAAAGTTGTTTGATTATGTAAAAGTTTAAAACTGTGTTCTACGTACGTCATTTGTAGTACAGAGAAAGTACTAAAGGAGTTTTCATTCTTTTAGTAAAGAGGAAGAACGAGATAAAGAGACTAAGATAAAGGAAGAAAGTCGAAAGGTGATTTTTTCAGGGTAACTTTAGGGAAAGTTAATTAAAATAAAGTTAATCCCATTTATTGGACTTGACAAGGGCCAAGAATGTAATATTACGTAAACGTAGGAAACCGAAGATTTACCTATACGTTATTTGAGAAATGTGTAATAATAACTGTGTTGAGTCTGACTTGGACAAAATAAGGAATCTTTGGAAAGCAAAAGATAATACAAATACTTAAACAGAAGCAACATTACGAAAGAATAGGTTCGCAATACATTTGGAACACTGGAATAAAATTATAAATTCTCAGGCTGATAATAAAACAGTCGCTAGTTCACGAAGGAATGTAAAGAAGACCTAATAATAATATCGTTGCATACAACTGCATAATATTTCATGAAAGTATAATCCCCTGTAGGATTATTAAACAACTTTGTGTGTGCTCATATTGAACCGGAATAGTACTCTATTGGCGTTTGTCAATTTGGATTCGTACTAGAAGAACGTCGTTGTTTTATCTGTGCGAGTGCATGTCCTATACGTATGTTTAAGAAGACGACAGCATATTGGTGAAAGTTGGATTTTGTTATCACCAGCAGTAAAAATTTGCTAGTGGTAGTGGTGCATAATAAAGCTCAGCAGAGCTAGACAATAGAATATTAATTAATGCCGTTGCTAATACTGATTGTACGTTACGTCGTTGTGACAGTGTTGACGTTTCTTTTTCTTTTTTCTTTCTTTTTAAGTGAGTAGAGCTGTTCGTTAAATTCATATCAGTCTGTCGCTATTAGCGCGTGTTCCATCATAATATTCGGTGAGTGACGTTGATACGTTGTGTCTACGAATCCACGTGAACTGTTATTTTCTGGACTACGAAAAGTTGCATGCTAATTTGAAGAGCATACTCAGGGTTCAAAGTTGTTGTATTTATTTAATGCCTGCCATACCACTGTCATAGATAGGAACTTTGGAATTCTTCTTGTTAATTAAAGTCAGATGCGTTATCCTAAAACTTTTCAACTACGATATCTAACATCGGCCGTCTAGCCCGTAATTAGTATTGCGTCAAGGCTCAGATTGGTATTGTGTTTGTCAGCGGCACGCTTCCTTCGGAGGTCAGCCATGAGTTACGTCGTTGGTGAATTCTTCGTTGTAAACGAAATAACCACAGTTCACTTTTGACCAGGATATTACTGCAGTACGGTGTACCATCCATTATTCGCTGTTAATTGGACTGGGTATACCAGGATTGAAAAGGTGAATTTATTCTAATATGTCCGCTGCGACATGAGGTATCAGTCTAATCTGCAAGGCGCATTGCATGTGCCATCATGTGATATAATAGGCCCAATACTTCCGAAGAAGATATTTTTACAAATATTGAAACCTTGGTCCAGGGCTAATAAACCTTTATTTGCAACTGGTTGGCTGATTTTTCAATATCTTCACATTAATTTCATTTTCTTCTTTTTCTACACTGAATTTATTTGCTGAGAAGACCTCCTTGATGAATCTATAAGTGACAGCTTCTTGTTTAGTCAAATCATCCTCCTTTGTCCTCAAAGTTTTATCACAGGTACAAAATTGATTTGTAAAGTTTTCAGTTGTTCTGTTATCTCTAGTCATTAGCATCCAACTAGATTTGAACGAAAAATAGTCAGCTAATAGCGTACTTAATGTTTTGCAAATCAAAAACTAATCGGGCATTTCTGAATTTTTGCTGTGTCTTTAACCATTTCCCGTTTCAATACACTCCACAGGTTTTTCAATTTTGAAATATATGTTGCAATATCGTCTTCAGAAGCCTTTTTGTAACTAAAGAATTGCAAATAAAGTTTGTAAACTTTGTCTTCAGAAACGTTATCGAACATTTTGTGCAGTTCTGACCACACTTAATAACCTGTAAGCATGCAAAGTTTCTTCCGACATATTTGAAGTTAAAACAAGTAAGGCGTTGCTGTCTGCTTTATTGAAGGTTTCTAATACACTTTCAGAAATTATGTTAGGTTCCACAAACCTATCAACATCAAGTGCGCCAGGAATACCTCGAAGATAAATACTTATTTTGTATTTCCAAGTATTCCAGTTCGTTCTTCATTCCAGAAGTCCGATGTTAATAATTCTCGTGGAATCCAACGTCACCTGCGTGCAGTCAATAACCTCATGAATAAAACAGCCAGCATCGTGAAGGTAACTTGTAGCACAAAGTTATGTTTTCATTTTCGAACCAGTGTGCTTCTAACACCCTCCTGGGCCCATAACTTGCTGAGATTTACTGTACCACAAACGAACATTTACACACTTCAAGAAACACATGAAGGAAAATGAACATTTACACACTTGAGCAACACATGCTTTATTCAGAAACACGCCACACAAAGGCACGCGATCAGAAGTCAAAACATAACACACCTGTACTGTCAACTGCTGAATACAAAGACACAGAGATCAGGTGTTAAATAATTCAAAGATGAAGAAATACATCAACAGAATCACTCATATTTTTGTCAGAAGCCTTTGATACAGCACTACAAATGATTAAAATGATTTTACCAGTAATTTTTTTAGGTAAGAGTGCAAATTTTGCAGTCACACCCAGAAAATCAGAAGGTTGTGTCACAGCCGTCTCCGCTTACTTCGATCAATAAGTAGAAATGGGGACAGATATTGAAAAAAACTACCGTCAGTGTTCTGCTTAATTTCATCTGCATCTAAATGTGACAACAGTGTAACGGAACTTCAGAACAAAGTCTAAGGTGCTCGAAATGCGAAGAGTTTTCGGCAATACTACACATAGATGAAACATATTATATCTCCTCCAGTCAGAGAGACAGAGAAAGAGAGAGAGAGTTAAACGCTACACTACCGAGGTCTTGTAGGAGTTTACAGAAACAATGGAGACAGATACATTACCGCTTTCGATTGGCACAAGCTCTGACGCCAAAAACGCTAACGTAACAGCATAAGACTATGAGTCTCATGAGTCACGCTGGTCATGATCTCACACAGCTAGCCCCCGAAAGGACAAAACTCTTGCCCCGTCGGTAGTGCAGGATCGTACGACCACGTCATGTGCTTGTGTCAGAAAATGCCTTATTTCCAGCAGGTATCCCCACAGATATTGAAGTGACATCTGGAACACCACGACTATTATTGCATCATCAAAACAGAAATGCGCTTTTGCGTCATCAGAATGCAAGGCCACGCCAACAGCGGTGCGCCCAAAGAAGCATAGGAGATTGGGGAGGGACCACGTGTTTCTTGCAGACGAGCCCAAATTCTGCACACGATGGACATATCTGAGGAAACGAACTTTGCGAGATCGCGCCTTTCATAGCTATAAGAGACCCGTATCTTACGTGATAGTACGGTGTCGTTGGGTACACAATACGACTGCCTGAGATTCAAATGGTTCAAATGGCTCCGAGCACTATGGGACTTAACATCTGAGGTCATCAGTCCCCTAGAACTTAGAACTACTTAAACCTAACTAACCTAAGGACATCTCACACATCCATGCCCGAGGCAGGATTCGAACCTGCGACCGTAGCGGTCGCGTGGTTCCGGAGTGAAGCGCCTAGAACCGCTCGGCCACTTCGGCCGGCTTCTACATTATTCCGTGGTTTATTAAGTTTTCAAATTTAGAAAAGGTAAAAATGGAGAGAGAGAGCTGGCAATGCTGCTAGGGTTGACGAACAAAACTCAACGTAGTAGGAACAGCAATATGCTTCATGAAAATGCTCGCAGAACATGCACCATTCTTTAAAAATTTGTTCCCGCAAGTTTTTTTTTCTTTTTGCATAATTGGACTTAAACGCACCAGTTTCAGTTTTGACATATGCACTGGGTGTCTCTCCTAAGAGTCGCCAGGCGCATTTTCTCTGATGTTTCCCCAGATGTTTGCGATTTCGTTTTTACATTGTGCACTCAGCGCAAACAAATTGTGCTCACCACGTCTTTCGTGCGATACCCGGCATCAACGGAAAGCGTCAGACTGTTTCCCATTAGAAAAAAAAATGACTTTTAAGACGGAATTGTTTGTTTGCAACGAAAACTGAATTTTTGTTTGCAACGAAAACTAAATTTTTGAATGATATATACTATTAGAAATAGGAAGACATGTATTTTTCGTAAAAATGATGATTCAATTTTTATTGAAATCTACATTTACATCTACATTTACACTCCGCAAGCCACCAAACGGTGTGTGGCGGAGGGCACTTTACTTGCCACTGTCATTACCTCCCTTTCCTGTTCCAGTCGCGTATGGTTCGCAGGAAGAACGACTGCCGGAAAGCCTCCGTGCGCGCTCGAATCCCTCTAATTTTACATTCGTGATCTCCTCGGCAGGTATAAGTAGGGGGAAGCAATATATTCGATACCTCATCTAGAAACGCACCCTCTCGAAACCTGGACAGCAAGCTACACCGCGATGCAGAGCGCCTCTCTTGCAGAGTCTGCCACTTGAGTTTGCTAAACATCTCCGTAACGCTATCACCCTTACTAGATAACCCTGTGGCGAAACGCGCCGCTCTTCTTTGGATCTTCTCTATCTCCTTCGTCTGCCCGACCTGGTACGAATCCTACACTGATGAGCAATACTCAAGTATAGGTCTTTTTTTCAGAAGTAACTGCTACCAGTTTTTGTTCTGCTATCATATAATCATACAATAAACGATCCTTCTTTCTATGTATTCGCAATACATTACATTTGTCTATGTTAAGGGTCAGTTGCCACTCCCTGCACCAAGTGCTTATCCACTGCAGATCTTCCTGCATTTCTCTGTAATTTTCTAATGCTGCAACTTCTCTGTATACTACAACATCATTCGCGAAAAGCCACATGGAACTTTCTACAGTATCTACTAGGTCATTTATATATATTGTGAAAAGCAATGGTTAAAGACGCTGCAGTCTGGAACCGCAAGACCGCTACGGTCGCAGGTTCGAATCCTGCTTCGGGCATGGATGTTTGTGATGTCCTTAGGTTAGTTAGGTTTAACTAGTTCTAAGTTCTAGGGGACTAATGACCTCAGCAGTTGAGTCCCATAGTGCTCAGAGCCATTTGAACCATTTGAACCATTTGAAAAGCAATGGTTCCGTAACACTTCCCTGTGGCACTCCAGAGGTAATGACGTAGGTATTCGAATTGAACGGAAAAGAGGCGAAAACGTTAATGACCGAAACAAGTCTCGATATAACGATTGTCAGTCTAGTACCCTTTATGTACTCTACGCTTCAGGGAAAAGCTCGTAGAATATGAAACAGTCTTTTAAAATTGGATTCCAACTGGAATCGAACGCATGACCCCTGAACCCACGAAATTCCTCCCTTCCCCCCGCCCTCCTGCCACCGCGCGCGAGAGCGCTCGCGGGCGCACACACACACACACACACATACACACACACACACCTACACACACCCACACACACCGATGGAAAGAGAGGGAGAGAGAGCAGCCACCCACAGAGCCACACTCCTCGTCGAAAAGCAGTAACCTTATTTTAGCATATTAAACAGATCGAAAATATTCCAAGTCGATTTTCTAGAGTATTTTTGAGAGTTTTATTGAACTGCTGTAGGTTCAAAACCTCACGTGTAACGAATATAAAATAAATTACAAAATCCTATTGCCGTTTGGCCCCCTTGATAACCTGAGGAAACCGTTGTAGGAGCAGAGTTACGTGCAGTGTAATAAAGCGGCTGAATAGTTCAGGACTCGACGTCTCTTCGAGTCAGTTACTGAACCAACGGCTCATCATTATGGCACAGCTGTCTAGTGTTTATCATGAACACTGGAAGAGAGAGCATTTAAACGACTAGAAGGCTCTGAAATGTGGTTTCGAAAGCGATTGGATCCCTTGATCCTGTATGGAACAAGAACATCCTGCAACGAATCGACGACAAAAATTTTTAATAAAGGAAATAATCCGTCGGGAAGACAATAGTTGGGCATGTATTATCATACGAGTCATTAACGGAAACAGCTACTTACGGAACAGCAGAGGGAAAGAACCGCAGGGGCAGACTTAGATATGAGCGCAAAATACCGACCTTCCAGGATGTGAGCTGCGGCAGCAGTGCTGAAATGGAGAGAGAGAGCTGGCAATGCTGCTAGGGTTGACGAACAAAACTCAACGTAGTAGGAACAGCAATATCGCTGTAAAACAAACACGATGCGTTACTGTAATCGAGAGGACAGAATGTATTTCTAAGCAGCATTAGGAAAAGAAGATAAAAAATATATATAGTTCGCCCGCGTTTCCGATGTCTTTCTCAGGACGGAAACAATACCAACGTTGCTGATACTCCTACACAAAATTGTTATTACATGCAGAAAGCTGTTTGGGCCAATGTTGCGAATTAAAATAGCACGACACGTTTCCGCTACTATCAAAATACACCATTCATCTTGAAATTACAATCTTTCATCGGTGCGGAATTTTTTCTCCGAATGCCCTGATGACTGAACATGCGGATTTTTCATGGGATACATTGAACAGATGCTGATTCTCGTTAGGCGTTTCCAAGCATGTCATGAGTTTCGCCTTGAACCTAAGGTAAGAGTACATGGGAGGACAGAGCTTTTTAACCCGAAAGCCGGCGCTTTATGCGCAGCATCTGATAGCAGTGAGTAGTGTCAGCAGTGTCAGCTTCCCGGCGTACAAGTCTATTGTTCCCCCGTCGACTAAGCCGCTAAGTGAACGCTGGGAGGTGTAAAGTATTCATTGAACTGCAGACTCGGGCTGAGTCATAACCACAGGAACCTTTCTCCCTGAACTGGTGGTCACGCAGTACATCAGGTAACAGCCTCAGTAAACTTCATCAGCGAAGCAGGAAAGTGCGGCACTTACGCTGTGCTCCAAGGCAGGAGTATCTCAAAAAAAAAAAAAAAAAACTGCGGGAAACTGGCAGGAATTAAAACGTGATATTTGCGTCATTGATTAATCAGTACTGAAAATTCAATTTTCATTTCTGGTTGCTTTTATACACATTTGTCATGTTCTACGGACAAAAAATTGTCTTTCTGTACTCATGCAAGTATGATGCCTTTTGTACGGATTTTGCTTTTTATTGAAATCCAGGTGACTAGAGACGCAGAACTATTCCAACAAATAGGGCTTGAAGAACGAATCGTTATCAGTCAGAAATTTTTACAGTTACTTGACTGTCAGATTACAGAAGAATCTAATAACACAGTAATGAGTTAGTCGGTGCATTTAATGTGTAGACAGCAACTTTGGTACCACCAAACAAATATTTCTTAATGTTTCCAGGTTCAGATTTTGTAGAACGCACTAACAGATCGATTATTTAACGATAGAGTAACTGCTACAGTTGTAAGAAAGATTGACTTCAACAAATATTCGTAGATAAACGAAAAAACGTTTTACTTTATCACTGGACGAAGGAAATGCAGACGTTCAAAGACATTGAAATGATTAGTCAGGAAGAAGAATGTCGATACGTGGGTAGATATAGTCAAAGTGGGAGAACTGACAGCAGGATAAACGTAGGCTGCGAACAGAAAAATAATTGTTAGCTTTGACGAATTGAAAGTAAGTGAGGATCGTACTATGATTGGAGTGAAGCAGAAGCATTAAACTTTGTGTGGGGGACGCAGTAGTGAACAGAATAGAAACACAGATGGTAGGAAATCAAAATTAAAAAGAGAGAGAGAGAGAGAGTTGGATGTTTTTGAAATCTGATAGTATAGGAAGATGTCATAAGTTAAATGATACTATACAGTACATATTTCAGATGAATCAAAAGCACATTACATGACTTTTGGGTGGACATGTGTGTCTTATGAAAAGGGGAAAGAAAGTTAATTATATCCATGCTTAAGGGCAAGTTTTTTAACAAAATTAAGAAGAGGTGAGTGCCGTAGTGTACTGGGTAGTTATTAAGAAGACATTCCAGCAGACATAGAACGAATTTATAAACGCAGTGCTAGAACTGCAACAGATAAGAAAGCCATCGGAGAGTAACGAATGTTTTCAGAGAAGTTGAATAGGAAGGTCTGGATGAGCGGCAAATAGTAGTCGCCATAACGTCTTTGATATACGTTAATGGCCATTACATCAACATCTACATCTACAGGGATACTTAGCAAATCACACTTACGTGTCTGGCAGAGGGTTCATCGAACCACATTCACAACAATTTGCTATTAGTACAGTCACGAACAGTGCGCGGAAAAAACTTACACATTTAAGTTCTAGCTGTGATTTCCCTTATTTTAGTATTGTGATTGTTTCTCCCTATCTAGGTCGGCGTCAACAAAATATTTTCGTATTCGGAGGAGAAAGTTGGTGACTTAAATTTCATGAGAAGGTTCCACCGCAACGAAGAACGCCTTTGTTTTAACGATGACCACCACAAATCCTGTATCATGTCATTGACACTCTCTCCCCTATTTCGCGATAATATAAAACGTGTTGCTCTTCTTTAAACTTTCTGGTTGTAACCCGTTAATCGTATCTGGTAAGGATCCCCGACGGTACAGCAGGACTCGAAAAGAGACGGACAAGCGTAGTGTAGGCAGTCTCATCAGTAAATCTGTTACATTCTCTAAGCGTCCTGCCGATAAAACGCAGTCTTTGGTTTGCCATCCCACCGACATTTTCTACGTGTTATTTCCGATTTAAGTTGTTCGTAATTGTAGTTCCTTGGTATTTAGTTGAATTTATGGTCTGTGGATTTGACTGATTTATTGCCTAACCGAAGTTTAAGAGATTCATTTTAGAACTCATGTCCTCTCAGTTTTCATTATTTAGGGTCAATTCGCAATTTTCGTATCAAACAGATATCTTTTCTAAATCGTTTTGTATCTGAAAACAAGCGAAGACACTGCTCAAATTGTCTTCCAAATCGTTTGTATAGAGAAGGAACAACAAAGGGCCTGTAATACTGTCTTGGGGAACGCCAGAAACCACTTCTGTTTTACTTGATAACTTTCCGTCAATTACTACGAACTGTGACCTCTCTGACAGGAAATAACGAATCCAGTCTCATAAACCGGGATGATATTTCATAAGCAAGTAATTTCACTATAAGCCGCTTGTGTGGTAAAGTTTCAAAAACCTTCTCGAAATTTAGAAATATGGATTCAATTTGAAATCCCTTGTCGATAGCACCCAACACTACGCGTATGTAAAGAGCTAGTGGTTTTTCACAAGAACAATGTTTTCTAAATCTGTGTTGATTGTGTGTCAAGAGACGATTGTCTTTGAGGTAATTTACAATGTTCGAACACAATATATGCTCCAAAATTCTACTGCATATCGACGTTAATGACGTGCATGTAATATAGTGGACTATTCCCACTATCTTTCTTGAATACTGGTGTGACCTGTTCAACTTTCCAGTCCTTGCGTGCGGATCAGTCGTCGAGCAAGCGGTTGTATATGATTGTTTGTTATGGAGCTATTGCAATAGCACACTCCAAAAGGACCCTACTGGGTATACAATCTGGACCGGGTGAATTGCCTTTATTAAGTGATTTAAGTTACTTCACTACTCCGAGGGTATCTACGTGTAAGTTTGTCATTTTGGCAGCTGTTCTTCATTCGAATTCTGGAATATTTAGTTCGTTTTCTTTGGTGAAGGAATTTCGGGAGGCTGTTTTTAATTGCTTTGGCAGAACTGCTTTCGATAGCAGTCCTATTGCTATCGCGCAGCCGGCCAGAGTGGCCGAGCGGTTCTAGGCGCTACAGTCTGGAACCGCGCGACCGCTACGGTCGCAGGTTCGAATCCTGCCTCGGGCATGGATGTGTGTGATGTCCTTAGGTTAGTTAGGTTTAAGTAGTTCTAAGTTCTAGGGGACTCATGACCTAAGAAGTTAAGTCCCATAGTGCTCAGAGCCATTTGAACCATTTGCTATCGCGCAGAGAAGAAATTGATTTTGTCTTGCCGATAGCATACTTTACACACGACCATGTTCTCTTTGGATTTTCTGCCACGTTTCGGAAACTGTTATAAGCATCTCGCATTCTAATCCGCACTAAATTTCGAGCTTCTGTAAAGGATCGCCAATTTTACAGATTTTTGGTTCGTTTAAATTTGGCGTGCTTTGTTTGTTGTTTCCGCAACAGTATTCTGGCCCGTTTTATGTACAATGGGGGATCAGCTACGTCGCTTTTTAATGAATCTGGTGTAAATCTCTCAATTACTGTCGATACTATTTCTTTGAATTCAAGCCACATCTAATCTATACTCACATTGTTAGTTTGGAAGGAGTAGAAATTATCTCTCAGGAAGACATCAAGTGAAATTTTTACTACTTTTTTGAATAAGTATATTTTTAGTTTATTTTCAGACGATTTAGGGATTACAATATTCAGTCTCGCTACAACAATCCTGTGTTCACTAATTCCTATACCCGCTTTGATGTTATTAGCTCACGATTATTTGTTGCTAAGAGGTCAGGTGTGTCGTCACAAAGATTTACTATTCGCTTAGGCTCATGAATCAGCTGCTCGAAATAATTGTGCGTTTAGCACAATTTCGGATGATGTTTGCAGAGTGCTTCCGAATTATGATATGTATATTCACCACTATAACGAGGGTATAATTGTATGGATTGGGTACATGTTCGAAATTACACTTAAATTTTCTTTGAATTTTTCATCCGTTAATACTGCAATACCAAAATATGGCATGCAAAAATCGTCATATGTGCATGCTTGGATATGCAAAGATTTAGTATTGTTGGACAACCACATAAATTAAGCAGAAGTCATGCCATCTACATTCTGTAAAAGGTAGTCAAAGACATCTACGATTTCGGTGTCTCTGCACGATTAGCAGCCAAGAAGAATAAAATTTTTTAAAATTTGTTTGCCGTCGATACACGCTCATACAGCCGTCTCAATACTGGAACGTCAAATACATAGGTATGGACGTAAGTATAACAGAAGACCCAGACCCCGAGCGACGAAAAATCTCCGACCTACCCGGTAATCGAACCCAAGCCGTTTCGGTTAGCAATCCGCCGCTCAGTTCTTAATTTTTTTTTAATCTTATTTTGTTCGTTGCATTTGATCGAGGTGGATGTCCCACGACATCCGCTGATGTTCATCGTTGATCCATTTGCTCACTTATTCATTTTTTATTGCAGAAAGCAGCTAAGCCTCTGACCGAACAAGCTGAACTATCGTGCCGGCGTTCTGTTTAGGCTGACGACATATTCCTTCTTCGGAGTTACGACCATTCACCTTCGTCAGATACCTTTAGTCAGGAAATGTGCTAGTTTATAACAAGGCAGGTATCCACAAGGATAATACGACCACGTGTTGGGCACCACGAACTCTCAACACGGCCACCACTGTAGCGGCTTCCTTGATGCAGCTGTAGAGAAGCGAGCTGCGAATAGTGCGGCCAACGACAACACTGAACACCGCAGTTGCACGACGTCATCTTTTTGGAAGAGCCGTGGTTGTGCATATAGCATCATGACAGAAGTAGGCTTTGCGCAAATGAACATTTCCAGATTGCATTCATCACAGACATAATGTCCTGCACCTAGCGTGACGGCATTAGGGTGCATTGGATTGTTTACACCGTCATCTTTAGTTTGTGTAGATAGTAGCTTGAACAGCAGCCACTACATATGTGCCGCACTAAAGAAGGTATCTACACTGTATCTTCGACATCTCCGCAGCAGAGGCAGTTCCACTGCTGCCCTGACCGTTTTCCAGACACCTCACACATGGAAAACACCTGGTCGTGGGTAATCGACATACTGGCACGCAGTCATTCGCCAGTCACTATACGGTTGATGAACTCTGGGAAAGTCTTGAAGCAGTATTGAATGACCATACCCAAATCTGTCATATGGGCTCAGTTCGACACGACGTCCAGGTTTGTTAGAGCTGTTAATGCTGCTGAAGATGGCATATCACCCTGTATACCCCAAATCATCTACATATTTAATCATATATTGTTCCTGAATATTTTGTCCATGTACAGTGCCTTCATGAGGACTACAACTGTTCATGAATATAAATAAAACAGCCTGCTGTGTCAGTATCTTGTTTGTTTTCCAAACTTCGCTTTTCGATGGTCCACACAATCATGTTCAGGCAGAGAGAATTTTTTTTCGTTGTGTTCCTGGTTTTTCTATAAAGACTCCTTTCCACAGTAGCAGACCAAGTGCAAAGTGAATTATGTTTCCTTTTTTACTGGTGATGAAACTGATTTTACAGAAAAGGAATTGTTATAGAAAAATTGGATTTTTGAAGAGTAAAATATAATTACGATGGAAGTGGAATCGAAAACATACTACAAACTAGAACTTGTTACATGTGCCTCATCGCTGTACAAGACATTAACACTGTGGTTTCACACTAAGATTTTATACGTGTCAGGGATGTGCTGTTTTCTGTTGTTTCTGCAGGGGAAAGCTTCTTTTACTTTATTACTTACTATTTAATAACAGGTGTTACATGATGAATGGGGGTATTAGGATACAGATTAGCTGCATCTAGAGAGATCGTTTAGCATCTTTTAGTACTTTGTATCGTAAAATCCTGTGGTATTTGTAACATATGGCGTGTTTATCAGTCCGCGCGACTGCTACGGTCGCAGGTTCGAATCCTGCCTCGGGCATGGATGTGTGTGTTGTCCTTAGGTTAGTTAGGTTTAAGTAGTTCTAAGTTATAGGGGACTGATGACCTCAGATGTTAAGTCCCATAGTGCTCAGAGCCATTTGAACCATTTATTTGTTTATGAGTGCTCACATAATGTTGTCACCACACAGGAATTCTCACCCCTACAAACGATTAACATGACCAGGCCATTGACAACCTGCACCTAGGGATAACCACAAAACGAAGTATCGTGTTGTGGTTTTTCTTCACCTCTGTTTAGCATGTGAAACCAATGATTCCTATCGGAATGCTACTAGAATGAATCACAATGTGTATACCATTTGTTATTTATTCTGAAGAAAAACATACAGAGTGCAAAAATTTGTAAAAATATGAAGCACACAATATCACATGCTATCCTACATGTAATTTTGAGTTTGGTAGAACAAACGTTTGACTTTCTTTATACCGCGCCTGATACTGTTTAGCGGTGAGAAACAGGAGACCTTCACCTGACTGGAACTTTCAGGAAACACTCAGTAGACAAGCAAATGGATCTCTACACATTTACCGTCATTGTTATCCTACTCGCGGAACTGGAGTGCGCGTATCGGCTACTGAAACACTCGTACCGACCGCAGTTGTACTGCACAGATGATACGTTGGCTTTGACGTCAGGCCGGCCGGAGCGGCCGTGCGATTCTTGGCGCCGAGCGACCGCTACGGTGGCAGGTTCGAATGCTGCCTCGGGCATGGATGTGTGTGATGTCCTTAGGTTCGTTAGGTTTAATTAGTTCTAAGTTCTAGGCGACTGATGACCTCAGAAGTTAAGTCGCATAGTGCTCAGAGCCATTTGAACCATTTGACGTCGGGCGCTGTGCGAATGACGTATGTAGACTACCAGCAATTTTCTGCATTCACAGTGGGCTGAAATTACCTCAGTGCTAGACAGAACAAGTGTCAAGATTTCCGTTTGCTCACTAGCCAAGAACAGAAATTCGACTCAGTTTGTGTCAGACTCCACAGAGGGCTAAAGAATCCTCACTCATGTCAACAGAATAATAATCTGTCACGGAGAAATAACTTCGGGTGCTTCCTGTGTTGAAAGCATCACTTCACAAAATATAACAGCCAGATTTTCCACTGTGGCTCTCGCTAGCGAAGCCTCTAGCTCGATCCCCGGAGGGTACTGTTCTCGACTGCTCCCGGCAGGGAAGTGCTCTCGGTCGATCCCCGGAGGCAAGTTCGTGCTCATATAATCCGCTCTCTCCTGGAAACGCGGCGTCTAGGTTTGCGCTCAAGCGACGAATCCCAACGGCTGTTACAAAAACGTTACCTACCACTATATGGATCACGACTCTGCCAGCCAATCGCCTGAAGCTCACATTCTCTTCAGAACATTTTCTGGAAGGCTCCACCAATCAAAAGCGCGTCTCCGATTTTCAGCAGGAAGCGAGCATCGGCGTTTCCCGTGAGGAGATATCTCGGAGGTCAGCTTGCGACCATCGTTTGTGATGTCGCTCATTTCTTCGCACTAAAAGGATGCCCTTTCGGCTACTCCCGCCTCCCCCCCCCCCCCCCCTGCCCAATGGCCAACACTCTTTCTCCAAGTACGCTATTCTGAACCTTTTTCCGCCCCACGAGAGAGCAACCTCCCACCCACTCTGCCTGCACTACGAGGGCCTGCCGCCTTCAGCATCGTAAACCGCCACCGCCACGCTGCGCTCCCTCGCAGGACGTAAAAGTCCGCCTCTGCAGAACACGAGAAGTCTCTTGCCAGTCCTTCTTTAGCCGATAGCCGGCTTCTGGGGAACTCATAGCCAGCTCTGCCCTTTATGTCGAAGCCAGCTCTGCCCTTTCTGTCGGTGCTTAGCTCTAATTAACTCCCAGACATGCCGTACTACAAAAATAGTAAGTTCGTGCCGCTAGCCGGTATCAGCCAATGAAATGATTAATAATCCGGTTGTGCACTGTAAACAGAGATATAATATAAATTTAAATCTAAGAGAATATTAAATGAATGGTCACAGGATCTTCCTGCCTTACAGTGAATCCTTCTGATGAGTGAGAAATGAGAGGCAATTTTTAATGAGTAGTTACTTTGTGTTTGAAAGTCTGGAACGATACACATGCTGGAGCTCTCGCAGGTGCTTGGATGGTTTGATGAAAGTTAGGATTTTGAGGAGTTCTATATGTTATTAGGAAACGACGCGGTTGTCATCACTCAGATTTTCCCTTGGTTTGGTAGAATGTCAGAGTGAAGTCGAACATATTCAAGCGACTGCCTCACTCACGCTCATTTATTTACTAGCGGCTGCATGTACAATAACAGATTCTCATCACTCTGCTCTTACTACTTAATCAGACGAAGGGTACCAAAACTTAGAGATGTCGTTGGACTATCGATGTACATGAATCAGGGAAGACTCGGCTCAGACCACGCATGCATCAGACTCCTGGGTTTCCTCTGTGGAATGCGGAGTTGGGAATGAATCCTTCATTATTCATTATATATGTTCCTAAAGGCATTCAGCCTACCTTTTGTTTAATAAGAAGGTGTAAATATTATGTTTTATTCTGACACTGGCGTGCAGTCATTGAAGAGTTATTCTGGTCTCATCACGGCATGTTTGTGAAGCTGTTTTGCGGAACTACAGTCCGATTAAAATTACATGATAGTTGACGTCTATAACTTGCCACTATAGTGTTGCTAATCGCATGCCGGCTACTGCTCGATTATAGGTGACCAAAAACACATCGGGTCACTTCACAATTGCTGTTAATGTGTAATGCGGAGTAATGTTGGAAGAGTCCCAGCAAGGTATTCGGAAACGCGTGATACTCTGTCGACTGTTGATTTTATTTGACCAATGACTGAACTCCGGCAGACGACTCGTTTTGTTGCCCTGAAGTTAAACTCATGTCTTACGCTACCACAGTGTGCAATGTGTCCTAGGAAACGGCGGTAAACAGTCTGCGGCAGAGCTAAAATCGGGATCACATTGTTCATGGCGAGTAACGCTAACCATTACGAGCAAACTCAAGACCGATAAAAGTCGGTTTTAACACTAAAAGAAAACTGTAAATTTTCGCAGTCATTGGCTACCTGAAACCGTTCTCACACTGACTGCACGAGCTGCCGCATTACCAACCGCTGAACAGCCCTGGTTAGCACTAGGTTGCAGATTATAGGTCACACAGACATATTCCAAATGAGAGAAAAATGACACGAAGGAAAACAAGAGCAAATAAAAAAGTGAATACGATGAAGTAAACAGACGTGGCAAAGAAATAGATGTAGAAAATTGCATTTAAATGAGTTAATTGTTTAAAAACCATCAAATTATTCTGAGTAAGATGCATAAAAAGAAAAATAAACAAAAAATTTCCCTCCCATTTTAGAGTTAGAACGTAGGATCTGCTACACGACAAATTATTACGCTAAGTATTGCGCTGCGTAAAGCTGTTGCATTTTGGAGTATGGCGATATTGTCGAAAAGCTCAATAGCAGCCTCAAAACCATCGGGTTCACTTAATGTCGTGCGAAGCTTATCTAACGTAAACCGATATGTGTGGTTATTATAATGTACATATGGCACCTAATCGCAGCTTGTCCGGAAGTATCAGTAATGCTTGGTTAGTTCTATGAATAAAACGTATGTATTTGGTTAACATCGTTGTGCGTGTATGTTGTTTATGGTGTGGTTGTCATATGTAATGCAATGCGAAAGAAAGGTGGCAGACCCCTGATTCGGTATCCAAACACGTCAGGACAGAATATTAGACAAGGAACTGGAAGTGAAGTGATCAGCTGTTGCAGTTTGGCAACGATGAATGGTTCGGGCGTAACATTTAGTGCTTTGATTGCAGGAAACCGGCTCCAACGCTTTAAGTGTCAACTATACGATAATTTTAGTAGGATTGCAGCAAATGTTTTGTGAGTTCAGTTTCTTTCTTTATCCTTCTTTGCGTTAATTATTGATTAAAACTAAGCCGGCCGCTGTGGCCGAGCGGTTCTAGACACTTCAGTCCGGAACCGCGCAGCTGCTATGGTCGCAGGTTCGAATCCTGCCTCGGGTATGAATGTTTGTGATGTCCTTAGGTCAGTTAGCTTTAAGTTGTTCCAAGTCTAGGCCACTGATGACCTCAGATGTTAATTCCCATAGTGCTCACAGCCATTTGAACCATTTGATTAAAACTAAAACCAAAATTTGGCTGTTTTATGAGAGCGTAAGTGAAATTACTTGGTGTTTGTGAGACGTGCAGCTGAAACGGAATTTAATTAATGCCCAATTACAAATTCAGACCCCTATGGACATAATCGTTTCTTGTGTTCTTGCTTTATAACATCTCATACTTTTTTCCAATGAGTCATCGAAGTGCTTTTGTAGCTGTAATTGATGTTTAAGTTTGTGTAGGTTGTACCTCGATAACTGGTAGCCACATAATCTCTGTCTTCAATTATTAGCAGTGTAAACTCACTCTTTACCAATACTTGTTACTGGAACAGCCATTTCGTTAATTTTTCTTACAGGAGATTGTAACCTTTCGCATTTTTCCTTCGGTTGTGCCCTAAGTTCGTAATTACGCACACTGGCAACAGTTACTGCAGCCCACGTCGCAAGTAACGACAGAACTGAATTTTGTTAAGGCGTGTAGCGTAAGCTCTTCACTGTGAAACCAGTGTAAATAATATCTTTCGCGCATAATCACACGTCAGACGTAAATGATTTAAGTTTCACAACGTAAATCTCAACAATAAGCTCATTTTGAGACTAGAGTTTGGTTTGTATCACGAAATGCTCACGGTGCATTTATGTAGCGTCTTGTTCAAATCAGATTACATTCTCTAACTTGCGAGCATTCTCTTAAATACTCACCCGCGCGGGGTAGCCGCGCGGTCTTAGGTGTCTTGTCACGGTCCGGGCGGCTCCCCCTGTCGGCGGTTCGAGTCCTTCCTCGGATATGGGTGTGTGTGTGTCGTCCTTAGCATAAGTTAGTTTAAGTTAGATTAAGTAGTGTGTAAACTTAGAGACCGACGACCTAAGCAGTTTGGTCCCATAAGACCTTAACAAAAATTTCCAAATTTTCTTATATTCACAAATCAGGATTACTCATAAAACTTTCAGTACCACATTATGCTATGGTCAAACATCGTCTGTACGAGGGGCGTTTGAAAAGTCAGTGCAAAGTCCGGGAGATGGCACCACCGGCGGGTATCGAGGTCACTTTTAGTTAGCAGCATCTTTGAAAAGAACGCACACCAAGTTTAAGCCATATTGGTCAATTTCTTTGTGTTTGGCATTCGTGTGAATAAGAAAGTCGAGTGATTGTCAAAAAATGGACGAAAAAGAATTTCGTGTGGTGATTAAACATTACTTTATGAAAGTCAAAACGCCTCAGGAGACTAAGGAGAAGCTTAATAAACCTTACGGTGACTCTGTACCTTCCATTAAAACAGTTTATAAGTGGTTTCAAAATATTCAGAATGGCCATATGGCCACAAGTGATGCTGAACGTTCTGGATGCCCTGTGTAGGGTACGACGCCATAAATCATTGATAAAATCCATGATATGGTGATGGGTGGCAGAAGACTTAAGGTGCGTGAGATTGCCAGTGCTGTGGGAATCTCTAATGAACGGGTAAACAATATTTTGCGTAAACATTTGGACATGAGAAAGCTATCCGCAAGATGGGTTCCGCGATTGCTCCCGATTGACCAAAAACGGAATCGTGTGAAGTGTTGCAAGGATAGTTTGCAGCTGTTCGAGAAGAATCCGCAGGAGTTTAAGCGTCGTTTCGTCACTGTGGATGAAACATGGATACATTACTATACTCCTGAGACCAGCGAACAACCTAAACAATGGGTTGCCAAGGGAATCTCTGCACCAAAAAAGGCGAAGTCCATTCCTTCGGCTGGAAAGGTTATAGCGATTGTCTTTTGGCATTTGCAAGGGATAATTCTCATCGACTATCTGGAAAAGGTTAAAACTATTACAAGCGGATCGTTATTGGACCGATTGAAAACCGAGCTGCAAGAAAAACGCCGGCGATTGGACCGCAAAAAAGTCCTTTTCCATCACGACAATTCACCAGTACACACCTCAGCAGTTGTGGTCGCAAAATTAATGGAAATAGGATTCCAACTCGTTTCACATGCCCCCTATTCTCCAGACTTGGCTCCCTCGGACTACCATTTGCTCCCCAATTTGAAGAAATGGCTGGCGGGACAAAGATTTTATTGAAACAAGGAGGTGATTCCAGCACCTTATAGGTATCTTGCAAACTTGGACAATTTCTACTGTTCGGAAGGGATGGACAAATTAGAAGGGCGATAGACGATGTGTATAAGTCTAAAAGGAGACTATATCGAAAAATAAAAAAGGTTTACGCCAATCTCGTAAGTAGTTTGTATGTTTGCGCGAACTTTTCAAACGCCTCTCGTACGTGTCCGAAGTTCAGGCTGTGCCCGCTGCCCGCGGAGCACCGCCGCCACCGCTGCCACCAGTGGACCAGGAAACGGCTGCCGGCCGAAGGCTGCGCGCCGTCCCCGGACGTGCCTCGGTACGGGGCTCCGACTCCTGGCCGGCCGGGCGCGAGGCGCGGCTTTCCTCGGTGAAATGTCCGCTCGCCAGCCGGCCCGGCGAGCATTATGCACGCACAGCGGCCGCCGGCGTACCCGAAGGCCTTGGTCTGTTTTTAGCAACATTCACGAGGAGGCGGACAGGCCTTTCGCTGGCCTAATATCGTATTCCTTTCCCCGGCCGCCGCGGCCGCAGCCGCTGCAGTGCTCGCACCGAGCACCGCCGATACCGACTCCAGCGATTCATTACCGACTGCACTCTGGCCGCTCTTGTCCTGCACCGACTCTCACAATGGGCGTCGCATGCAAACAGTAATCCGAAACCGCCACTGAAAGAATATAACTCACTGTCGCAAGATGCCGGCGGAATGATTCCATTTTTACCTGGAACAGAGCGAACACGCTGCCTTTGAATACATTATTCGTAACTGTGAGATTTACGAGATGTTTGCGGTTTTGCCCTAACCCTACCATTAGATTCTCAAGCCCACAACTCCCAGCAATATATTTACCCTTCCAGAATGAGATTTTCACTCTGCAGCTTAGTGTGTGCTAATATGAGACTTCCTGCTTCATGGCCAAATTACAGCGTACCTAATCAGCAATCGTTTGTACAATTGCCAATTGTACTCGAAGCCACTTTTCAGTATGATTCGGTGAATTAAAATACATAAAGCAGAATGTCACAGTGTCCTGCAGCGAAACATCTCTTTTAATCGACAAATGCTCTTATGTTTTAAGGTATGCATTTCAGAGGCCATGTTCAGCAAACCATTATTTCTTCATTTCGTCCAAACAACCTCCTCCCAAAATATGGAAAGCAAAGAGCCTGGAGTAGAAGAGCTTTATCTCATAGTATTGAAGATGAACAAGTACCCATACCTCTCCTGGTATGCATTTTTGAGCTCATGCTTACTAGACGATTTGGTTCGAATGGTCGTTCCTGTCGTGTTCTTGAACAGTGAATTGCAGTAACAGGGGCTACTTGAATAAATCACATTTCATGTTTGTGCTAGTTTTTATTACAGATATATGAGGCCATCTTTGGTTTTTTTTAAATGGAACCATATGTTAAATTTTAGCGTTGCATGATGGGCTTACAAAGACGGTTTCAAATATGTGTACATCATAATATTTAGGTGAATAGTTATTGATACACAGGTATGTTCCCGTATCGTATTCGTCCTTCGAAGCGGCGTTGTCCAATGCGACCTTTCCTGTTGACCACTGAGGAACTTAACAAGGAGGGCGTTGTTTTCCTGCTTCTCGATAACTCAGCAAGGTGACGTACGAGGTAGCTGGAGAGAAGGTTATAAATGTGCTGATGGGGTAATGAGACACCGCATTTCCGTCACAGTTTCTTGGAGCAGACATTTACACCAACGAAGAAAAGTTAGATATGCTTCTAGTGTATGGTGAAAGCAGAAGAAATGCTGTTAGAGCAATAAATCGATATGGAGAGCTGTATCCTGATGGTGAGCGTCCTGCTCTCCAGCTTCTTGCACATATTTGCGAGAAACCATTTGAATCGGGATCATGGAACGCTATACAGTGGACAAGGCAGAAAACTGCAACTGGCGAGGTACATGAAGAGAGCGTTCTAGCGTTGGCGCATAACGACCCTACTGTTTCGTCGCGACGTATCGCCCTGGAAAGTGGTATAAGTCAGAGAAGTGTTCTACTCATATTGCGCCGGCATAGATTTCAGCCGTTTCACCTCTCATTACGTCAAGCACTCTGCGGTATGGATTTCGAACGGTGCCAGAAATTTTGCTGGTTTGCTCTGCGGCCTACAAAATGATCCAACGATTTTTCAACGGGTGCTTTTTACTGATGAAGCGACTTTCACCAACCACGGTAACGTGAATTTGCATAATATGCATAACTGGTCAATAAAGAACCCTCATTGGCTTGGACAGGTACAGCATCAGCAACCGTGGAGTGTTAACGTGTGGTGCAGCATGGTCGGAAATGTCATTGCGGGGCCGTACGTCATTCCGGCTATACTAAATGGCAATAACTATGCACAGTTCCTGCGAAACGTTCTGCCCACTTTGCTGGAAGAGGTACAACTAACTACGCGTCAATATGACGGCTGTCCTGCTAAATATTCCCGTGTGGCTACAGAGCTGTTAAATGAAAATTTCCCGGGTTGTTGGATACGACGTGCTGAAGTGAAGTGGCCGTCCCGATCTTATGATTTGACTCCTCTTGATTTTTTTCTTTGGGAAGCAATCAAACATAAAGTGTATGCTCAAATGCCAACTACGCCAAACGATATAAAGCAACGTATCATCGAAGCGTGCGGTGATATCTGACGTGACACTCGCAGCCGTTCGCAAATCACCGGATGATGCTGTAGTATACAGAGAAGTTGCTGCATTAGAAAATTGTAGCGAAATACAGGAAGATCTGCAGCGGATAGGCACTTGGTGCAGGGAGTGGCAACTGACCCTTAACATAGACAAATGTAATGTATTGCGAATACATAGAAAGAAGGATCCTTTATTGTATGATTATATGATAGCGGAACAAACACTGGTAGCAGTTACTTCTGTAAAATATCTGGGAGTATGCGTACGGAACGATTTGAATTGGAATGATCATATAAAACTAATTGTTGGTAAGGCGGGTACCAGGTTGAGATTCATTGGGAGAGTGCTTAGAAAATGTAGTCCATCAACAAAGGAGGTGGCTTACAAAACACTCGTTCGACCTATACTTGAGTATTGCTCATCAGTGTGGGATCCGTACCAGGTCGGGTTGACGGAGGAGATAAAGAAGATCCAAAGAAGAGCGGCGCGTTTCGTCACTGGGTTATTTGGTAACCGTGATAGCGTTACGGAGATGTTTAATAAACTCAAGTGGCAGACTCTGCAAGAGAGGCGCTCTGCATCGCGGTGTAGCTTGCTCGCCAGGTTTCGAGAGGGTGCGTTTCTGGATGAGGTATCGAATATATTGCTTCCCCCTACTTATACTTCCCGAGGAGATCACGAATGTAAAATTAGAGAGATTAGAGCGCGCACGGAGGCTTTCAGACAGTCGTTCTTCCCGCGAACCATACGCGACTGGAACAGGAAAGGGAGGTAATGACAGTGGCACGTAAAGTGCCCTCCGCCACACACCGTTGGGTGGCTTGCGGAGTATCAATGTAGATGTAGATGTAGATGAATGGCGACTATAGATGTGCACTGCAGCAGAGGGGCAGTATTTCGGGCACATGCTTCAGTAAAGTATTGTATCATGTACAGTATGTATTGTATTTTGCCCCATTTGTGTGTATTTGCTTCATATGATGATCAATAGTAAATATTTTCAAATAAAAAACAAATACGTACGAAATAATTGTGACCAATAAGGGCCTCCTCGTTTGCATTTGTAGTTCTGTTACTTAAAATGCATTAACATCTTGTAGTATTTTAATACTGTATGTTCTCTACTATTTTGGTATCACAGTTGTCAAATAACTGAATAATATTTGCGCGACATCATCAGTTAATTTTTAAGAAAAATATCGCAGTATATTTTACTTTTGTCGGGTAAACGGGCGTGTTTGTGTAAGGACGGACTAGCGACGTTTACCACGAGTTCTACACAACAGGAAAGGTCGTAATGGATAACGCCGCTTCGAAGGACGAACACGATACGAGAACATATCTGTGTCCCAAAAACTATTCGCCTAAGTATTATGATATACACATTTTTGAAACCATCTTTCTAAGCCCATCTTGTTACGCTAAAATTTAACATAGGGTTCCTTTTAAAAAAACCAAAGATGGCCTCATACCTCTGTAATAGAAACTAGCACAAACATGAAATGTGATTTGTTCAAGTAACCCCTGTCCCTGCAATTCTCTGTCCAAACGGCATCTTTATGTCTACTACGGTTGGGGAGATACAACGGGTGTTATGACTTAGCTGTCGCATCTGTACATATATTATTCACAGATTATAAATCTCGTCTTGAATTTCTACGAGAGGAACGTATTCCATAATTTATTGATGCATTTGTATCGATAATTTAAGTAATCAATATTAAATAAACATCTAATTTGGCTAACAAAAGCCGGCTGTGGTGGCCGAGCGGTTCTAGGCGCTACAGTCTGGAACTGTGCGACCGCTATGGTGGCAGGTTCGAATCCTGCCTCGGGTATGGATGTGTGTGATGTACTTAGGTTTGTTAGGTTTAAGTAGTTCTAAGTTCTAGGGGACTGATGACCTCAGAAGTTAAGTCCCATAGTGCTCAGAGCCAGAAATTGTACGTCTGGTCCAATGTCGAAATCTTTTCACATAACCATAGCAAGGTTTTTGAAAAAATATAAATAATCGCTACAGAAAAAACCGACGCACCATAAAGGAATTATCCTAATGGGACGAAAATCGGTAGACCTGATGCACATATACAGGCAAACACATGATTTAAATTCGGTATAATTGGATGATTTATTATTTAGAAAGAGCTTCATAAATTAACCAAGTCAACAATAACTGGTTGGTTCACCTGTTGCCCTTATGCAAGTTGTTGGATGTCCCCCTGAGGGATATCAAACCAAATCCTGTCCAAATGGCAAGCTAGATCGTCAGAATCCGGAGATAGTTGGAGAGCACTGCCAATAATCCTCCAGACTTTCTCAACTGCGGAGAGACCAGCGACATTGCTGGCCAAGACATGGTTTGGAAAGCATGAAGGCTCGTGCGAATGGCCGTTATATTGCTGAACTGTTACTCCACGATGGCTTGCCATGAATGGCTACAAAACGAGGCGTAGAAAGTCGTCTACGCACCGCTGTGCTGCAAGGATGCCGCGGATAT
This sequence comes from Schistocerca serialis cubense, assembly GCF_023864345.2. Lineage (NCBI taxonomy): Eukaryota > Metazoa > Arthropoda > Insecta > Orthoptera > Acrididae > Schistocerca > Schistocerca serialis. Next base: position 350,237,573 of record NC_064638.1, on the reverse strand, counting down.
TAGAAGAAATAGCATCCCAAACCATCTCTCCTGGTTGTCGACAGCGAGGTTGAGATTCCACTACAATCCTGGGTGTTTCCAGACACATCACCGCAGGTCATCAGGCCTCAGTTCGAAGTGGGATACGTCACTGAAGAGAATTCTACTCCACTCAATGTCATACGAGGCCCCGATGACCAGCAAAGACGTGTCTGGAGTCGCCCCAGACGGTGGTTGGATACCAAAGTGACTGCCACCTGCCGTAGGACCTGACAACCAAGAATGATGGTCTGGGGTGCCAATTCATTTCCATTAATTGTCATCCACGGCATCCTTTCAGGATAACGGTACGCCGACGATATTCTAATGCCCGTTTTGTTGCCCTACATGGCAAGCCTTCCTGGGCTTACACTTCAGCAAAATAATTACCGTCCTCACACGGCGAGAATTCTACTGCTTGCCTTCGGGCTTGCCAAAACAAATCCTGTCAAACAAGGTCGCTTCAAGTGTACCCAACTCAGAACGTTTGTAACATTAGGGGAAGAGCTCTCCAACCATCTCGGGATTTTGACAAGGAACGCGCCAGTTGGACAGAATTTGGCATCATATCCGTAGGGAGTACATCCAACACATCTGTCAATCATTGCGAAGTGGAATAGCTGCTTGTATAAGGGCTACAGGTTGAGCAATTCGTTATTGACTTGTTCAGTTTGTGAAGCTCTTTCTCATGAATAAATCATCCAATTTTTCTGAAATTGGAATCATTTAATTGTCTATACATATACATCATATATACCGATTAGCGTCCCATTCGGATTGTTCCTTCGCGGTGTGTTTTGTTTTGGTTTTTTTGTGTTATAGCGTTTGTTGACCGTTAATATAAATTTGAGCCCTGGCAAGATTTCTCTGAACGTTTCTGTCTCAGTTATAGCGTTGTATTTATGTAGAACGCGAAGGATAAGCAGTGCAGACAGGAAGGAAATGTAAACTCTCTAAGTGAGATGTTATAAAAGTTGCTGAAGGTAAGACAGGTAAATCAGAGAACTAATGAAGAGATACTGAGTAGAACTTGTAGCACAATTTGACTAATAGAAGAATTCGGTGGACGGCACACATACTAAAGCATTAATGAATAGTTACTCTAGTAATATAGAGAAGTATGTAGCGTAAAATTTTTTGAGGTAGATCACTACTTGTGCTTATGTGCAGAGCTGAAGAGATTTGTACAGATCTAAGAACTCTGGGAGAATGGATCCGAAAATAAATTGCTAACCAGCATCATATTAACGATCACTGGTAAACAACAAACAGTGACACCGTAAAACCTCTCAGCAACTGGGATCGCCGAATACTGAAAAAAAACTTTAACAAAGAAATACAAAGCCATTGGGGAGAAAATTACGAGTACTTCTGAAGTTATTCAGTAGCTCGGGTTATATACCCCTGTGAGCTTAGGCTGATGTGAGCTACACAAATCTCTGCGTTCGTGTGTCAGTGTCCACAACAGAGACCATCACTGAGAAGACGCTGTTTGTACCGAATAGTTTCAAGCGAGTGTGTTGTCTGATGCATTATCCTCTGGCATATTTAATCCGCTTCGTGTGTGGTGGAAGGTCGTGACTGAAAAAATTAAAAGTGTGTAACGTTGTCGGATAATGTGGGGGCACACTTCATGGTATCCTCTTGACTTTACTGGCTGCTGTTATTTCAAAACGAAGAGCAATTTAAGGACATTTTACGTAACCAGATGCTTACAGATGCTGTACGCTAACAGAGTAGCCGTCTTCGAGAATGACAAAACCTCAGTTCAGAGTAATGTGCATGTGTGGTCAGATGAATATTCATATGAACTTCAACAGATTCTGGTATCCAATTAGTCATAAACCTCTTAGCAATTTTCAATATCCAAAACATTGTAAATGATCCAACCAGAATAACACGTAATTCAAGCAGCCGTATAGATGCAATGTTCCTGGACTGTGAATCTCTTCCATTTACTAATGTCTTGAATTGGGCCAATGGACTCTCTGACTGACCATCAGGGTATCTTGTTATGGCTTAATTTAGGGCAAACTAAAGACAAGTAATCATCTACTTTCATCTTAAGAAAGTACATCAAAGACGCTAGCAATATTAGAATGTTCAAAAATCTACTTCAGTCTCAGTCATGGGACATTGTTTACAAGGAAGATAATGTAGATAAGAAAACTTCAGTATTCCTTGACATACTGGGTCATCATTTCAATATGGCCTTTCCATTAAAACAAATCAAAGTACAACAGTCAGCCAGAAAAATCGTTAACAGGTGGCTCACGAAGGGTATAAGAATATCATGTAAGACTAAGAGATCACTCTATGAGCAGAGCATTAAAACAGATGATACAAATTTCCACAATTATTTCAAATATTACAAGAAGATACTTCGTAAAGTAATATCTGAAGCAAAACGACTAGCAAATAAAGCATACATGAATGAATCTAATAACAAATGTAAAGCAATCTGGGATATTGTCAGAAAAACTTTACGAACTGACATAAAAAAAACCACCGGAATATCTTCAGCACAGTGGCCAACAAATAACGGACATCAAACATATCTGTGATACATTTAACAAACACTTTTCAGGAATAGCTAACAGCCCATCATTTGGTCGCTCTTCACCAACAAAATCCTATCCTCCAAAATGTATAAGATCTGACAAATCAATTTTTCTAATACCTGCAACTTTGAAAGAGGTTCTGCTAACTGTCGGGAATATGAAAAGTTCCCTCTCATCTGGCCTTGATGGTTTACCTGCCTATGTAGTAAAACAGGTTGCCAATGAAATAATACAACCACTCTTCAACATAATCAACTGCTCAATGAATACAGGCATTTTCCCTCAAACTCTGAAAACCTCCAAGACAGTTCCGTTACACGAGAAAGGGGACAAACATGAAGTCAACAACTACTGACCCATATCCCTTCTCCCAACTGTGTCCAAAATAATTGAAAAAATTGTATATACTTGTATAATGTCCTTTCTTGTAAACAACTCCCTACTAACAGCACAGCAGTTTGGTTTTCGTGAAAATAGATCAATCAATGAGGCTCTCTTTTCGTTTACTGATGAGATAATAGAAGCATTTAATGAAAAACATTATGCTTCTGGACTTCTTATTGATCTGACAAAAGCATTTTATCTAGTTAACCACACATTAACCACACACTACTACTCCGCAAACTGGATGCATATGGTATAAGAGGAGTCTGTAATTACTGGCTTCAGTCATATCTATCAGAGGGCAGCTGATAGAAATTGCAACAAATGACGGAAGAACAGCCCATTCAGATATAATACTAGTCACATCAGGAGTCCCACAGGGTTCAACCTTAGGCCCCCTCCTCTTCCTTGTCTTTATTAATGACCTCCCAGAACACCTACCCTCAACAGTACCTGCGTTATTCGCCGATGATACAAACCTCCTATCTTGCAACATTCCTCCACACCAGGTGAGAGCTGACCTAGTTCACACCAGTGAAAGGCTCCTATACTGGCTCTATGAGAACAAACTCCTACTTAATATGGAAAAAACGACTCATATGGTCTTCTGCCCATCAAACAACCATACAACACATCTGGAACCACTAATTATGGATAAGAAAGTTATTGAACAAGTCAGTGAGACTAAATTCTTGGGTCTCTGGATAGATAACACACTGCAGTGGAATATCCACAGAGAGAAACTTCTGTGTAAATTGAGTAGCCTGTGCTATGCCTTCAGAATTCTTAGCCAAAGCTGTGATGTGACCACCATTAAAACTGTATACTTCGCAGTAGTGAACTCAGTCCTCTCATATGGCATTCCATTCTTGGGGGCAATAAATAGGAAAATATTCGTTATGCAAAAGCGAATTGTCAAGGTCATGTTAAGATTGTCACTGCACACACCTACCAAACCAATCTTTAAAGAACTCAGAATATTACCTGTACCATGTATATACATCCTAGAGACTGTTTCATTTGTCAGTAAGAATCTTCATCTCTTCAAAACAAATAATGACATTCATGATCATGACACCCGCAGTGCAAGCAACATTCATCCAGATAATCAGAGACTCAGTAAATGTCATGATGGTGTGAGGCACATAGGCAGCATACTTTATAATAAATTACCTTGCTCAGTCAAGAATAATAAAAATAAAAACTCTTTCAGGAAGAAAGTTAAGGGGCTCCGGAAAGTCTCAAAATCATGAAAAGTTCAATTTTTACTTTTTTGCGTTTTCTGAATCTGCAGACTATTACCTTTTAATAGATATATAATTTATTCAATTCCGAAGAATACAACTATTTTTATATTTTTTTTGAAATGTGTTCTACATGGGCGTGACCCACTGTGGCGCTGTTAAACTGCTGTCAAATGGTGTTATTATTAACGTCCGTGTTCATCAGGTACATTTTAGTGATGTGAGATAAAGTATGTGTTGTGGCTAACCTGTGATGGTTCAATATATATCGCTGGTGTGATTGTCGATTGTTTCATGTTTATTTACTCTGTCGTTATCTCGAAAATATTCGTAATTAATTCTGTTTCTTGAGTCTCTGTTTTGTTGAAGTATAATAATGAGTAAAAGTAAAGTTATTAGAAATCCTCTGAAGGCTTTTAAGAAAAGGAGAAATGTTGGAAAGCCAAAGGTATGTGTTATTACTGTAAACAATAAAAACGATAACCAAGTGATTGAACCTAACCTCTCAAGTACACCTGCCCATAGCAGTCAAAGTGGGAAAGAAAATACTTCACAGAAGAAGCTTGGTTCAATGAGTGAAAACTATGAATGTTTTATGGGCGAATCGGATGTGAATGAAATATTTGATATGTCGGTTCTCAAAGGAATTTTTTCAAACTGTGTAAGATGTATTCATTGTAGTGAAGTTGGTCTGGAACTCTCCATAATAAAGCACGTAGGACTTGCTAGTGAAATACAACTGAAATGTGATAAGTGTTCATACATGACCACCTTTTGGAACAGTGTTGCAGTAACTGCAACTGAAGAAAATGGTAGCAAAATCTACGAACACAACATTAGATTTGTTTATTCCTTGCGTTCAGTTGGTAAGGGTGCTACTGCAGGTGCAATTTTCTGTGGCATCATGAATCTTCCAAATCCCCCAACCAAGTTTACGACCTATAATAAATCAATAGGGTCTAAAGTAGAAGATGTCTGTATAGAATCTATGAAGAACGCTGTGGAAGAGGCAGTAATGGAAAATAATGGTAACAGAGATTTGACTGCAGCGTTAGATGGTACCTGGCATAAACGGGGACACACATCTCTTCATGGTGTAGTATCTGCCACCAGTATGTATACAGGGAAAGTTTTAGATGTAGCAGTAATATCAAAGTATTGTAGATGTCCACAAAAATATAAAGGTACACATGAAAATAATTGAAAAGCTAACTATAGTGGCAGTAGTGGAGGAATGGAAGTGGCTGGTGTTGCCAGTATATTCCAGCGTTCTGAGGCGTGTGATAAAGTGCGATATATTAATTACCTTGGTGACGGTGATTCTAAAAGTTTCAAACATGTTCAAGGACTGAAGCCCTATGGTGATGATGTTGTAGTGCAGAAATGTGAGTGTATTGGACACGTACAGAAGCGACTGGGAACAAGACTTCGGCGACTGAAAGCTTCATACAAAAAACAAAAACTCAGTGATGGTAAAGGGTTGGATGGGAAGGGAAGGTTAACTGACAGTGTAATTGATAAAATACAGAACTATTATGGAATGGCTATTAGGCAAAATACACAAAGTGTCGACGAAATGAAGAAGGCTGTTTGGGCTCTTTTTTTTCATACTTCTTCAACCGATGAAAATCCCCAACATAGCTTGTGTCCCAAAGAAGAAGACAGTTGGTGTAAGTATAACAAAGGATTGCTAACTGGTGAAGTGTACACTCATAAGCATAGTCTGCCTCACGCAATAATGGAGGTGATAAAACCTATTTTCAGAGACTTAGCAGCACCTGAACTGTTGAAAAAGTGTATTCACGGAAAAAATCAAAACCCCAATGAAAGTGTAAATAGTGTTATATGGTCGAGAATCCCCAAGACTGTATTTGTTGGAATAGAAACACTTCACTTTGGTGTGTATGATGCTGTTGCGACTTTCAATGATGGCAACATTGTAAGGTGCAAGGTATTTAGAAATATGGGAATGAAGATAGGTTCTAACATGGTACGAGCGATGCTTGCTTTAGACAAGGAACGCCTTCGGGCTGCAGATAGGGCTGTAAAGAGTCTAGAAATACAAGCAAGAGTAAACAGGAGGAGGAACAAGAGGAAGCTGGAGGAGGAGTTTGCAGAGGGTGAAGATAATCCATCCTATGGACCTGGAATGCACTAAAACGTTAATCCAATCTTTGTCGCTCGATTCCCAAAACTTTTAATTTCTCATACTAATTACATGTTTTCTAAGGATCTTCCAAACATATTTGTTTCAAACTTTCAGTAAATGTTACACAGTACCTTCTGCATAATTTAACACAGCCTCTTTCCAAAAAACTGTATATTTTTGAATATATAAATAAAAAATTGAAAAAAATGTTGTGAATTTTCATTAAAATTGAAAAAAAAAAATCATCTTTAATAACTGAACTAAAATTTTGTAAAATCCCTGTGTTAAGTTGTAGCCCATATTCCGATAAATAATCTGTAAAAAGTTCAACTTCCTACCTCAAATACTTTGTGAGGAAAGATATAATTTATAAGCGTTATATTAACATTGCAAGTATAGGGCGTTCCGGAGCCCCTTAACAGTATATTGCTCCAGCATTGTTTTTAGTCTGTTGCTGAATTTATGGAGACCAATTTATGTCACATGTAGTTTTAATTTAATCTAATATGTCAATCTTGAATGACTGTAATGTAGATATGTATTTTACGTATTCCGTCATATAGTCAATGTAAGAAAAAGTATTATGCTTCAACGATTCATTGCTTTAACTTGTATCCCATGTCATGAACCTGATTTCGTATACAAATAAAATAAAATAAATAAATAGTTGTTATCTAGCTCGAGGTCGGCCGCGGTGGTCTCGCGGTTCTAGGCGCGCAGTCCGGAACCGCGCGACTGCTACGGTCGCAGGTTCGAATCCTGCCTCGGGCATGGATGTGTGTGATGTCCTTAGGTTAGTTTGGTTTAAGTAGTTCTAAGTTCTAGGGGACTGATGACCACAGCTGTTAAGTCCCATAGTGCTCAGAGCCATTTGAACCATTTGAACCTAGCTCGAGCATTAACGAGCATATGTTGCAGCTTTCAGAAAAGGGAATCCCATACAGGTATTGTCTACCATCATCGCAGAAGAAGTCCGGTGCTACGTAACGAATGGTCTAGATTTCGTGTGAAACCAGTTAGCGAGGTGTTCATGTAAGTCCATGACGGATAAAGAGACACTAATGTGAAATGAAATAAAAAGATAAGCAGAACCAATTGCCAGACTTGAATGAGGTCATTTAGATATGACACCAGTTGTACACCTTAGACGATCATAAACACTGTGCCACAAATTCATGAACAATATTTCTTATAACGCAATATCAGTACCCTGCTGTTTCCTTCAACTCAAAGGAGTCCAGCGATAGCGCATAGTGACAACCAGAGACGTATCAGATATCTCCTTCTGTGATAGTGTTCCACGGAAATTCCATCTCCAACCGCAACTACCCAAGGATGCTACCGGCAGTGCATGCCACTCCCCATCACCGCTGACATATGTTTATCATAGGACATACCAAGTGTTCGTGCCAGCCACATGGGCTGATGCTTGTTGTGTGACATAGTATGAATGTCTGCAGATATTTCCCAATTGGAAGACCACACCTAATTGACATAGCAAAAATGGTAGTAAGTAGAAGTGCTTGATGTTGAGAATTTATCGCTCACTGATCACCTCTTACTCAGCAATTATCAGGTAGGTGAACAACCACTGTGGGTCTAAGGCACTGCACACTGATGTGCACACTGAGGTGACAAATGTCATGAGCTACCATCCAACATTGTGTCGGACCTCCTTTCGTGCGGCATAGTGCAGCAGCTCGATGATATGGCATGGACTCAAAAGGTCTTTGGAAGTTATTGTTGAAACAGTCAGCCGTGTTGCCTCTTTTATTTTATTTTTTTGTAGTGATAATTCTTCTGACTTTCTGACTGGTTTGATGCAGCCCACCTCGAATTTCTCTCCTGTGCCAGCCTCTTCATCTCAGAGGAATACTTGCAACCTACTGGTTCAATTATCTGCTGGATGTATTCGAATCTCTGTCTTCCCCTTCAATTTTTGCCCTCTACAGCTCCCTCTAGTACCATGGATGTCAGTCCTTGACGTCGTAACAGATGTCCTATCATCCTGTCCCTTCTCCTTGTCAGTGTTTTCCACATATTCCATTTTTCTCCGATTATGCTCGAACCTCCTCATTTCTTACCTTATCAGTCCACCTAATTTTCAACATTCGCCTACAGCACCACATGTTAAATGATTCTATTCTCTTCCGTTCCGGTTTTCCACAATCCATGTTTCACCACCATACAATGCTGTGCTCCAAACGTATATTCTCAGAAATTTCTTCCTCAAATTAAGGCCTATGTTTGATACTAGTAGGCTTCTCTTGGCCAGGAATACGCTTGGTGGTAGTGCTATTCTGCTTTTGAAGTCCTCTTTGCTCCGTCTTTCATTGGCTGTCATTGGTTATTTTGCTGCCTAGGTAGCAGAATTCCTTCGTCAATCCTGATGTTAAGTTTCGCGCTGTTCTCATTTTAACTACTTCTCATTACTTTCGTCTTTCTTCGATTTACTCTCAATCCATATTCTGTAATCATTAGATTGTCCATTCCTTTCAACAGATCATGTAATTCTTTTCCAGTTTCACTCAGGATGGCAATGTCATCAGCGAATTGTATCATTAATACACTTTCACCTAGAAATTTAATTCCACTCCTGAGCCTTTCTTTTATTTCCATCGTCGCTTCTTCGATGTGCAGATTGAACAGTAGGGGCGAAAGACTATATCTCTGTCCTACATACTTTTTACTCCGAGCATTTCGTTCTTGGTCGCACACTCTGTGGGACTGCCTCATGCACGCCAACAGTTTTTTCGTTGCTATTAGACACGGCATTCGCAAATGGTAGTCATTGACATCGAAGCAGAATATGCTCTGTTCATTGCACACAAACGCATACCGTTTCTACTTTCACACTATCATCGGCAGGAGACATTATGGCGACACGGAATCGGAGGAAACTGTGTGATCAGTACACATGCTCAAATCCACTTCGCAGCAGTTGACGCTCTGGATGAAATATGTGTTCTGATTTATGTTGCGGTGGCCATGAGGTCAGCAATGGCTGCACATCTAATGCAAAACTTGAAGGACGAGAATGTGTGTTTTTCCCTCCGAAACCATGCCTCTGTCGTTTGCCAGCTGCGGCACAGTACGAACATCAGGCTGCTTGCGTCCCTCATATAGGGCAGCTATTCAAATCACCACCTGCAATAAACGGCTGTCGCTCCAGTGCAATTAGTTAATTCAGTCTTGCTCGTCGACCCCTTCCTGGCATTTTCAATATTTGCAAACACAACACGGATCCCTCGATCACTCTTTCATGAAGTCATAAGCAGTTGGAATAAGTTGAATGCACTGAAACGTAACGAAAGGATCGATAAGGATTAAATCAATAAAGTGGCATTGCCATGAAGTAATACGAATGCGAATTGTTTGGATATTGCTGAACCTGCAATTTAATGAATATGTAGTGACAACTGAAAACTCGGTCAGCCCCGCCTTCTTCGATAATGCGATTCTTACAGTTTTCTGGGAATGTAACAATACTTCTGCTGTTTGACGTATTTCGGGTACCTTATAAAGTAATCCTTTAGTTACTATACCTAATGGCAACAGAATGTAAGTCGTTGAGTGGAAATCAATGAAAGTAAGTAGCCGAAATCATTTTCGATTTTACCTTGTAGTGAGATTTCTTACCATTCTATTCAGGAGTACAGTCTGGTAAGAATGACGGCATATTTCCGCCCTTCGGTACCTCGACCAGTGGGGAACACCATCGGTCGTGAATCGGACAATATTCTACTTTTAATTTAGTGGTCTCTACTATCTACGGGGGCCACATGTAGGGTTCTGAAGAAAATTCATACATTTTGCCCCGAAAACTTACTATATAAATAGAGAGGTTTTAAACGTCGTTCTTCCCCCCCCCTCCCCCCTCCCCCCCCCCCCCCAAACTCTTTTTTTTTCTTTTTCTTTTTGGGTCTGGAAGCAGATAAGGGGAAGGAATTATCTCATAGCCGAGGATACTTATTTTTTTTTTATTTTGTAGAGTATGTTATGAGTAGCTATATTCTCTGTATTAAGACGCCGATTACTAACCTTAGTTTCACATTGATAGCTTGTCAAGGTTTTGATATATTTATGATATTTATAAAATAAGCCTTCTCCTTATTTGCTATGCACTGTGCCTGGCTGGGATCTCCTGCATTTTGATCATGTCTGAAAGGAATAAGACTGGGCAGTCGTTGACGTTCGACTGCAGCGTTCCTGAGAATTTGGGGGTTAACGTTTATCCGGCATGGCAATGGAAAAGGAATGGTGCTTTGATAGTGTGAACGGAAAAGACGTTGCTACATTTAAATATTCTGTATACTCGTAGAATGAATACAGTATGTTTCAGTTTACAACTTACTGCTTCAGATATATACCACGTTTTCCCTCGGCGGTATTTTTCACGGATTTGCTAGCCACTCTTTTATGACTGATAGTTAAACATGTGACAGGGCGAGCGTGATGTAATCAATCATACTATTCACGGGTAACGTGACGCTGGAAAGAACTCGACAACCTTGAAGCGCTACCGTTCTCTGGGAGGCGGTCAGCCGCGGTGAGTCCGACGTGAGAGGCGCTTTGGGTACTCCGCACTGCGTCACTACGTCACCTGCACAGTTTCCGTTTTCATTTGCATCCTACACGTGTACGACTGACCACCAGTACGTTGCTTAAACGCTATGCCTCGTTTCAACCCTTCATTCCTGTGGTATACAGGGTGCTACGGGTGGAACAGTAAATATTCTATGTGGTGGTGGTATAGACTAATTCGAAAAAAAAAGATTCCATATTACATGCGTCCAAGTTTTATTGCCTAGAGAGTTACAGGTGCTGTCAGTCATGTTATCACATTGTGTGTTGGTACTCCGGCTGCTATTGGTCTATTTATCGACCGTCATATGCATTTTAAAATTGAATTGATGAAGCTGCGCTTGCGTTTACATAATTGAATTTTGCACCTGTGATTGTAATGTGTTGGTCAGTTCAAATGTATCGTTTAACCATGCCGCATGTATTTAGAAATGCTGAATATGCCGATGTGGTATTTATGTACGGGATTTGTAGTGGAAACATTACTGCTGTTTGTAGACAATACGATAAACAGGTTTCTGCGCATAGAGTACCAGATTCAACCAGATTCATGAGTGTTTCTTCGTGTTTTCAGCAAACTCTGTGACACTGGTGCACTGCCCAAAAACATTATTTCACCTGAACGTTCAAATGGATCGTGTTTGAACGTAATTTAAGATTTACTCAGTTGGTAGAATGTTGTCTTTCAACAAGCACACGCCAAAATTCATAATGTATCTGAGTTCCACATACAGGAATATGACGGAAATCTTCACCATTCGCAACCAAATCAACACCTTCGAGAAGTAGATGAAGGTATGCGATTGGAATTTTGTCACTGGCTAATTCCAAATTGCCGAGTAACCCCATTAATACTGTTCATTTATAACGTCGCTTTCAGACGCTATGTATCAGTAACACTCGTTAACCACATCGGTGATGCACCAAACTCCACGTACCTTTGTAGAGACACGTTTTCAAGAACGCTGTTAGTAAATGTGTGCTGTGGTATATGATGGACAACTGGGTCTTGTGTTACGTCACCTTCTTACTGAAAACCAGCTTTCTGCATTATTAGAAGGGGTTGGCTTCAGTGGTGTATATATTCTTCTAACATGATGGAATCTCTGCACACCCAAGCCGTCCGAGACGTAATCTAAACCTGATGTTCCTCAGAAGAGGGTTTAGCAAAACGGGCACCTTTTCGGCCGCCAACATCCCTGGTCCTTACACTAGCAAATTTTTGCCTGTGGGATTGGTTTTAAGCTCAAGTCTACAACGAAAAAGTAAATACAAGATATTCGTTGACCGACTCGAAAATGAATAGTGCTGCTCTCATGAAAGAACGCGAAGACATTCTCAGAAGAGCTACAAATGCTGTTGGCAAGACTATTTAACAGTTCACTGAAGACAGAGATGAAAGTTTCTGAAAAACCTTTTAAGCGAATCATTCGCGTTTGCCTAACATCTTCTCTGAGTACATGTTTGGCATATAGTCAACCCTGATAACAACAGAAATTGAACACCTGTCATATGGCATGTTTTATTCGAATTGTTCTATAATACTGCATTCTCCTGAAACACCGTGTATTTACCTCGACCGTGAGGCAACCTTATGAATCGTGGCCTACATTTTAAAGTTCGAAATAATGTGTCATCATTACCACAGACAGATTTTAGTTCAAGAAAAGTAATACTTTTATACCAGCTATGGATGGTAGTAGATTATTCAATAGAGAATAGAAACCACATGAGCACGCAAACGAGGAGCACAAAGCAACTGACCAATTGAACGTAATGACTATTTAATGACTAAAATTTTTGGTTTGCAAGGCGCTTCAGTTCGAACAAAAAAGTTGAGCTTTTGACAGATGTCTCTGCCGTCGTCACGAACAGTAAAAAGCCACTGACTGCCCGAGCTGTCAATAGTGTTCTGTTTAAACAGGGGCGATGACAGCGTCCGTAACATTACATAGAGGGGCACGGCGACACATACCTGGGAAGGTGAGTTGGGTAGCTCATAGCAGTTCCGGTCCGCTGTAGGACCGGGGCCGACGAGGTATACGGGGCCAGTGGATACATCACAGCACACTACTTACGATCTGCTACGACAGTCTCTGGCGGGGAGCGAGTTACTGTTTCACAACGGTTTAATATTTCACAGCTGTTTAAATACAATCCACCTCTCGATAACACATGACGTACTTAAAGACTTTCTTCGGTACCTTTCATTAACATACTGATTTCCTGCCTGGGACCTATGTAGCCGAGAGTTCGCGATGTATGCTCTGCAAGTCTACTAGTGTGACATCACTAGTTCGTTACAGGGCCCCATATGTCTCGAGGGGGCTAGGCTAAACCGAGTGACATTAAGTGGTGCGAGGGGCCAGCGCTACATCTGAGACTGTCGCTCCCGCCTCCCTACCAGCGTCAATCACACGTCCTTGCTTTCGCTCGATATCCAAAGCCCGCCCCCTGCCGTAGTAAGTATACAGGCCTGGTATCGATTGAACTTGTTGCGGTTTATTCTAATCTCGACTATTCCGGCTGTGATGGAATTCCAAAATTATGTTTTCCCATTGCCGAGACTACGTTCAGCCACAGCCGACTTCTCAAACTCCCATTCTGTAATGTGTGACTTCTAAGCTACACACTCACCAACAATGCGAAGAGTCTAACTTATATAGATGCTGCCACATTCTCATGGGGCACCATACACACTGTGCACTCGAAGGCCTACGTCGTTTTTAATGGGACGTAACATATTTTCTATTTTGGAGACAGACTGGAACGATGATCTCATGTGTCTGCACCATGTGTCCTACATTGCTGGTCGTCGCTCCGCAGTACTGAACGAATGCAAGTAGTATGGCCTCTTCTGCCGATTCACGAGACGCCCTTCATCATTGGTACGTGAAGGCGTTTGCATTGTCTCCCTTGATGTAGCAATTTTCACTGAATACGCATCTCGGATGCTCATATTCACACTATAAATTATCTCTATCAACGCACATTCCGCTGTAGAGTGAAAATTTCATTCTAGAAACATCCCCCAGGCTGTGGTTAAGCCATGTCTCCGCAATATCCTTTCTTCCAGGAGTGCTAGTTCTGCAAGGTTCGCAGCAGAGCTTCTGTGAAGTTTGGATGGTAGGAGACGAGGTACTGGCGGAATTCAGGCTGAGAGGACGGGGCGTGAGTCATGCTTGGGTAGCTCAGTTGGTAGAGCACTTGCCCGCGAAAGTCAAAGGTCCCGAATTCGAGTCTCGGTCCGGCACACGGTTTTAATATGCCAGGAAGTTTCGTATCAGCGCACACTCCGCTGTAGAGTGAAAATCTCATTCTGGAAACATCCCCCATGCTGTGGCTAAGCCATGTCTCCGCAATATCCTTTCTTCCAGGAGAGCTAGTCCGGCAATGTTCGCAGGAGAGGTTCTGTGAAGTTTAGAAGGTAGGAGACGAGGTACTGGGGAAACCGAGGCTGTGAGGACGGGGTGTGAGTCGTGCTTTGGTAGCTCAGTTGGTATAGCACTTGCCCTCAAAAGGCAAAGGATCCGAATTCGAGTCTCGGGGTGGCACACAGTTTTAATATGCCAGGAAGTTTCATATTAGCGCACACTCAGCTGTAGAGTGAAAATTTCACTCTAGAAACATCCCCAAGGCTGTGACTAAGCTATGTCTCTGCAATATCCTTTCTTCCAGGAGTGCTAGTTCTGTAAAGTTCGCAGGAGAGCTTCTGTGAAGTTTGGAAGGTAGGTGACGAGGTACTGGCGGAATTAAGGCTGTGACGACGGGGCGTGAGTCATGCTTGGGTAGCTCAGGCGGTAGAGCACTTGCCCGCGAAAGACAAAGGTCCCGAGTTCGAGTCTCGGTCCAGCACACAGTTTTAATATGCCAGGAAGTTTCATATCAACGTACACTCCGCTGTAGAGTGAAAATTTCATTCTAGAAACAACCACCAGGCTGTGGCTAAGCCATGTCTCCGCAATATCCTTTCTTCCAGGAGTGCTAGTTCTGCAAGATTCGCAGGAGAGCTTCTGTGAAGTTTGCAAGGTAGGAGACGAGGTACTGGCGGCATTAAGGCTGTGAGGACGGGGCGTGAGTCGTGTTAGGGTAGCTCAGTTGGTAGAGCACTTGCCCCCGAATGGCAAAGGTCCTGAGTTCGAGTCTCGGTCCGGCACACAGTTTTAATCTGTCAAGAAGTTTCAGATTCCAGGGCTGTTAGAAATTTCCAGTTGCTATTTCATATCCATTACAATGCGCGTTGAGAATCATCTGAAAGGTCTACACTATTATCATTCATTGGATTCTGTATTCATTGATTTCATCCATACCAATTCATTCAAATCGCGTTGTTTTCGTATCAACTGTATACGAATTTCCTAAGGACTGGTATGCTGCCGGTCGTTGTGGCCGAGCGGTTCTAGGGGCTTCCGTCCGGAACCGCGCTGCTGCTACGGTCGCTGGTTCGAATCCTGCCTCGGGCATGGAAGTGTGTGATGTCCTCTGGTCAGGTAGGTTTACTAGTTCTGAGACTAGGGGACTGATGACTTCTGATGTTAAGTCCCATTGGAGACATTGGAAATTGCCGGGAATGTAGCGATTGAAGCAAGTAATTGAATCTGAGTGAGACAGTATTCTGGGCCTACAGAAAAGAGGATGGTGGTTTTAAAAGTTGCTAGAGATGAGAGACTACAGGAATCAGGAATTCGTCAGTGATGCCGCTGCTGGTAAACGGCAAATACCAGGTTTTGGATTCAAACAAAACATACTGTCATCTAAAATATGTCACAGTCCACCGCCAAAGAGCTGGTAATAAGTACTTCATTATTACGACCAGTTTCTATCCTCAAACCATTATCAGGTATCATTAGACGTGTAAAAGAACTTACTTGGCGGGGGCGGGAGGGGGGGGGGTAAAGGCAATGAAATCAATTAGCATAAAATCTAACACAAGTCACTGTTGTCAAGTACTAAATGTCTTACATAGTCAGTAATAAATACACAAATAAAAAATTTTTGTATCACCTCGTTTCCTAGAGTTCCGGAACCTGTATAGAAAATTGCAATAGAGATCATAATGAACATGATTTCCGCCCTTTTTACTTCTCATGAAAACGACACATTGCATGTTGTACCACCATACAACGAGACCTTCAGAGGTGGTAGTCCAGATTTCTGTACGCACCGGTACCTCTAATATCCAGTAGCACGTTCACTTGCATTGATGCATGCCTCTATTCGTCATGGCATACTATCCACAAGTTCATCAAGGCACTTTTGGTCCAGATTGTCCCACTCCGCGGCGATGCGGCGTAGACCCCTCACGGAAGTTGGTGGTTCAAATGGCTCTGAGCACTATCTGACTTATCATCGGAGGTCATCAGTCCCCTAGAGCTTAAAACTACTTAGACCCATCTAACCTGAGGGCATTACACAAATCCATGCCCGAAGCAGGATTCGAACCTGCGACCGTAGCGGTCAGCGGTTCCAGACTGAAGCGCCTAGAGCCGCTCGGCCACACCGGCCGGCGTAGTTGGTGGGTCACGTCGTCCATAAACAGCCCTGTTCAATCTATCCCAGTCATGTTCGATAGGGTTAATGTCTGGAGAACATGATGACCACTCTAGTCGAGCGATGTCGTTATCCTGAAGGAAGTAATTCACAAGATGTGCACGATGGGGGTGCGAATTGTCGTCCATGAAGACGAATGCCTCGCCAAATCGCTGCCGATATGGTTGCACTATCGGTCGGAGGATGGAATTCACATATCGCGCACACGTTACTGCGCCTTCCATGACCACCAGCGGCGTACGTTAGCCCCACGTAATGCCACCCAAAAACAGCAGGGAACCTCCAACTTTCTGCGCTCGTTGGAAAGTGTGCCTAAGGCTTTCAGCCTGACTAGGTTGCCTCCAAACACGTTACCGACGATTGTCTGGTTGAAGGCATATGCGACACTCATCGGTGAAGAGAACGTGATGCCAATCCTAAGCGGTCCATTCGGCATGTTGTAGGGCCCATCTGTACCGCTCTGCATGGTGTCACGTTTGCAACGATGGACCTCGCCATTGGCGTCGGGAGTGACGTTGCTCTTCATGGAGCCTATTGCGCACAGTTTGAGCCGTAACAAGACGTCTTATGGCTACACGAAAAGCCTTAGTCAACATGGTGGCATTGCTGTCAGGGTTCCTCCGAGCCATAAACCGTAGGTAACGGCCATCCATTGCAGTAGTAGCCCTTGGGTGGCCTGAGCGAGGCATGTCATCGACAGTTCCTGTCTCTCTGTATCTCCTCCATGTCCAAACAACATCGCTTTGGTTCACTCCGAGACGCCTGGACACTTCCCTTGTTGAGAGCCCTTCCTGGCGTAAAGTAATATTGCGGACGCGATGGAAAGGCGGAATTGACCTTCTAGGCATGGTTGAACTACTTCCAGCTGCAATGACTGGATCTGATCGGTTGTCGGACCCCCTCCGTCTAATAGTCGCTCCTCATGTGTTGTTGTTTACATCTTTGGGAGGGTTTGGCTCTGGTTCAAATGGCTCTGAGCACTATGGGACTTAACTTCTGAGGTCATCAGTCCCCTAGAACTTAGAACTTCTTAAACCTAACTAACCTAAGGACATCACGCATATCCATGTCCGAGGCAGGATTCGAACCTGCGACCGTAAAGGTAGCGCGATTCCAGAGTGCAGCGCCTAGAACCGCTCGGCCACCTCAACCGGCGGAAGGGTTTAGTGACATCTCTGAACAGTGAAAGGGACTGTGTCTGTGATACAGAACCCACAGTCAACGTCTATCTTCAGGAGTTATGGGTACCTGGGTGACGCAAAAGTTTTTTGATGTGTGTATTAGTAGCCCTAACTGCTGGCGTCAAATAATTTTCGTTTTTATCGTCTCTTCATTCATTTTCACCAAAAATGCGGACGGTGCACACCCCCACTAAGACGGAGAACTTTTCGTCATTTCATTTCAGGTTCATACTTACCACTCCTAATTACTGTCGTAAAATATTTCTATAGTTAACGTCTCTTGGCGTGTAGTCAACGACAATATGTGTGGATTTCGATTCCCAGTCAAAACGCAACGCTTAGTCGCGTTATTTCTAGGTAAAATATGCATACATCTAACTGCGGTGAAACATACAAACATTTGTCCATTTTCTCTACAAAATAAGGTCGGTAGGTGTCGGGCTTGAACCCAGGAAGCAAAAGTTTCTCATTCGTATCGTCATTTCGGGTTCAAACATCTCGCTATCGCTGGTAAAATTCGGTATCTAGTATTCGATTGCAGATAGTTAACACTCCTATTAGGGGCTGGATTCGAATACCCGTCCAACACAAACTACACATCATGCCAACTGAAGTTTTTTATTTGTGAATGAAACCATATTAACACCTTTGCCGGGGCAGTAGTTGCTCTATAGAAGTTCTGGTCCAGTACAAAGATTTTCGTCACGTAATTTCAATTTCAGATTTACTAACTGATACTAGTTAAAAGTGGTGTACTACATATCACGTCTCTTTATGTTCAGTGAGCAATGAAGATCAGTCCTGTGTTCAAGAATCGATCAAGCATGAAATCTTCGCTTGGTTTGCACTGACGATGCTGAGATTGAATCCATTTCCAGAGAGGAAACGCTGCTCACGTTTTTTTAAAATTCAGACATAAGCACAACTAGCAGCTCATAATTTTTAATGTCACTTTGTGTTAGATAACAAGGACGATAGATGAGTGCACGTACAAAGATCCACCTGTAATCATGAACACAGTGAAATTACTAGTGATACATTGCTGATGGTGAGCTTTCTCTAGAGCACTTGAGGCTGCTAATAACGGTTTCCTAACTCGTATGTTCATTAATCAATTTATGCAAACAGCGGTTAATAGGCGGTTGGTAACCTTTTATAGAGCAAGATTACTTCCAATTGCCATCAAACTTCGGGAGCTACGTATTGTTGAAAGGTCTCTTATTCGCACAAAAAACTTATTTTGGGAAATGATTACGGAATGATTTAGTTGTCTCAGATGCTAATGAGAATGTCGCTTATAGTAAGAAATTGGAGTTCACAAGCGTTGATGACTGTATCTTCTTTTATAAGGTGTTTTCTGGTATATTTTATGTCATGGTATTTGTTCACAACTGGAATTAGTGTCATGTAGAGCAGCTTTCTCAATGATCACATGTGGTAACTATTTTGTGTAGGCAAAAGACTGTACCGAAAAGTGTTTAGAGTTCTTGGATGAAAGTTACGGTATCAGCATGCGTATCAGACAGAATGCAGTTCAGGTCGTTCGGATACTTTTGAGCATGACAGTGCACTGTAGTAGGATGAACAGACGATTAATACGTGATGTGTAATTTACTACATGGAGTTGCCACCTGTGGGAGCAAGAATGGCTCTGACCCAGCTGGACATAGAGCCGAACAGAGTTTGGATGACAGATAGGGGTATGTAACGCCATACTGTTTGAACTTGGTGCTAGAGTTCATAAATCATAGTGGCTGGTAAGTGGTAACCTGCCAGCGTCTTAGCTACGCACCACCAGATGTTATCAGTGGGTGAGAGATCTGGAGAACGCTTTATGCATGACAACAGTCGAACATTCTCTCTATCCAGGTAGGGCATTACAGGCGTTCTTAACAAGTCATAAATGTAAATTACCGCCTATGCGAGGCACTGATGACAGTGTTGTGTACTCTGTGGCCAGTGACTGAGCCTGTGTGATGGGGACAAATGCAGACAGGCAACGTTCGTTCTCGTTTGAGTCTCCACACACGGAAGTATCCATCGCGACATGTAGTACGCAGTGGGGCATCTGAAAAGACGAGACTTACGTCCGGTGTTGTCCTTGTATCTGCTGCCACGTCCAGATAAGCCACGACAGTGGTTGCCATGCTGACTGTCGGTGGTGCTCCAGACGTCGTCTTATTGTGCGTGGGGACACTTGTCTTGTTGCAAGCAAGCCCGTTTCCCGACACGACTATAAGATACTCCAGATCCGAGTAAACAATGACTTTGTCCTTTCGGGCACTAGTTTTGTAGTGTCATTGACAACTCACATAATGGTGGGTACTGTCTCTCTGAAACCATCGATTCAATATTCGCATTCATGGGATCGAGATGAGTCAGTCATAATCCTGCCACCATGCTGCTACACTACTCGTCATTAAAATTCCTACAGCACGAAGATGACGTGCAACAGACGTGAAATTTAAACGACAGGAAGAAGATGCTGTGATATGCAAATGATTAGCTTTTCAGAGCATTCACACAAGGTTGGCGACGGTGACGACATCAACAACGTGCTGACATGAGGAAAGTTTCCAACCGATTTCTCATACACAGACAGCAGTTGACCGGCGTTGCCTGGTGAAACGTTGTTGTGATGCCTCGTGTAAGGAGGAGAAATGCGTTCCATCACGTTTCCGACTTTGATAAAGGTCGGATTGTAGCCTATCGCGATTGCGGTTTACCGTATCGCGACATTGTTGCTCGCGTTGGTCGAGATCCAATGACTGTTAGCAGAATATGGAATCGGTGGTTTCAGGAGGGTAATACGGAACGCCGTTCTGGATCCGAGCGGCCTCCTCTCACTAGCAGTCGAGATCACAGGCTTCTCATCCGCATAGCTGTAGCGGATCGTGCAGCCCTGAGTCAACAGATGGGCGCGTTTGCAAGACAACAACCATCAGCACGAACAGTTCGACGACGTTTGCAGCAGCATGGACTATCAGCTCGAAGACCATGGCTACGGTTACCCTTGACGCTGCATCACAGACAGGAACGCCTGCGATGGTGTACTCAACAACGAACCTGGGTGCATGAATGACAAAACGCCATTTTTTCGGATGAATCCAGGTTCTGTTTACAGCATCATGATGGTCGAATCCGTGTTTGGCAACATCGCAGTGAACGCACACTGGAAGCGTGTATTCGTCATCGCCATACTGGCGTATCATGCGGCGTGAACATACGGGGTGCCATTGGTTGCACGACTCGGTCGCCTCTTGTTGGCATTGACGGCGCTTTGAACAGTGGACGTTACATTTCAGATGTGTTACGACCCGTAGCTCTATCCTTCATTTGATCCTTGCGAAACCCTACATTTCAGCAGGATAATTCACGACCGCATGTTGCAGGTCCTGTACAGGCCTTTCAGGATAAGAAAATGCCACGTTCTCCAGATTTCTCATCTACTGAAAACGTCTGGTCAATGGTGGTCGAGCAACTGTCTCATCACAATGCGCCAGTCACTACCCTTGATGAATTGTGGTATCGTGTTGAAGCTGCATGGGCAGCTGTAACTGTACACGTCATTCAAACTCTGTTTGACTCAATGCCCAGGCGTATCAAGGCCGTTATCACGGCCAGAGGAGGTTGTTCTGGGTACTGATTTCTCAGGATCTATGAAACCAAACTGCGTGAGAATGTAATCACACTTCAGTTCTAGTATAATATACACGGCTACTACAAATGATTGAAGCGATTTCATAAATTCACTGTAGCTCCATTCATTGACATATGGTCACGACACACTACAGATACGTATAAAAACTCATAAAGTTTTGTTCGGCTGAAGCCGCACTTCAGGTTTCTGCTGCCAGAGCGCTCGAGAGTGCAGTGAGACAAAATGGCGACAGGAGCCGAGAAAGCGTATGTCGTGCTTGAAATGCACTCACATCAGTCAGTCATAACAGTGCAACGACACTTCAGGACGAAGTTCAACAAAGATCCACCAACTGCTAACTCCATTCGGCGATGGTATGCGCAGTTTAAAGCTTCTGGATGCCTCTGTAAGGGGAAATCAACGGGTCGGCCTGCAGTGAACGAAGAAACGGTTGAACGCGTGCGGGCAAGTTTCACGCGTAGCCCGCGGAAGTCGACGAATAAAGCAAGCAGGGAGCTTAACGTACCACAGCCGACGGTTTGGAAAATCTTACTGAAAAGGCTAAAGCAGAAGCCTTACCGTTTACAATTGCTACAAGCCCTGACACCCGATGACAAAGTCAAACGCTTTGAATTTTCCGCGCGGTTGCAACAGCTCATGGAAGAGGATGCGTTCAGTGCGAAACTTGTTTTCAGTGATTAAGCAACATTTTTTCTTAATGGTGAAGTGTTTAAACCTCCTCTACCAAGAAACGTGCCAGAACTGCGAGCTCGCATCAACGATGCTTTCGAACTCATTGATGGGGACATGCTGCGCCGAGTGTGGGAGGAACTTGATTATCGGCTTGATGTCTGCCGAATCACTAAAGGGGCACATATCGAAGATTTGTGAATGCCTGAAAAAGCTTTTTGAGTTTTTGCATGTGTGTGCAAAGCAATGTGAAAATATCTCAAATAATAAAGTTATTGTAGAGCTGTGAAATCGCTTCAATCATTTGTAATAACCCTGTATTTGTGCACTGCATACCCGTTTATCATTTGCATTTCTTCTTGGTGTTGCAATTTTAATGGCCAGTAGTGTAGATGTTTCTTCTACTTATATAAAGCATTTTCTCTCAATCAACATTCTGAATGATATATCTTTCTTACGTACAGAATGTAGATGGTGTTACTCTTACCTGTATCGTGCGGTTTTGCTGAAACGCTTAACACCTGCATATACAAACATGCAGTACACTTCACGTGTGGCCGGCCGCTGTGGCCGTGCGGTTCTGGCGCTGTAGTCCGGAACCGCGGGACTGCTACGGTCGAAGGTTCGAATCCTGCATCGGGCATGGGTGTGTGTGATGTCCTTAGATTTGTTAGGTTTAAGTAGTTCTAAGTTCTAGGGGACTTATGACCTAAGATGTTGTGTCCCATAGTGCACAGAGCCATTTGAACCATTTTTTCACGTGTGGTACGTTCCGCCTTCATGGTGTTTCAATTGTAATAGTCAGTGTTGTAGATTGTAAATGCGCCGTTATGCTTCCCGTCGCAGATCCGCCTTGGTGGGGCTGGGAGTCCTTGTGGTTTGTGACGAGAGCAACAGGCGTAGAGTCTGCGGCAGGCAACCAGCGGTGGATCACAACACGGCTTCGTTAGGCACGGCCGGGTATCCACTGCGCCGCATTGCGCAGTTCCGCGCGGGGATGAGCGCCTCCTGGGAATTAACGGCGCGCCAGGAGCGAGCGCCGCGCTCTGCGGCCGCTAACGACCGGCACGAGGTACGGTGGTCTCTCTAATTGGAACACATTCTCTCGCAAGATCGCTGACTGGTACACGTACCCTCAGGCAGCTCAATATGTCCACCATCATTCCTCAACAATAGCTGTAGTCGAGGAACAATGTTGTGAACAGCACGGTAAAGCATGTCCGGAGTTATGGTGAGGCATTGGCGTCGGATGCTGTCTTTCAGTATCCCTAGATATGTCGGTCGATCACGATACACTTGCGACTTCAGGTAACCCCAGAGCCAATAATCGCACGCACTGAGGTCTGGGGACGTGGGAGGCCAAGCATGACGAAAGTGGCAGCTGAGCACACGATCATCACCAAACGACGCGTAAAAAAGATCTTTCACTCGTCTAGCAATATGGGGTGGAGCGCCATCCTGCATAAACGTCGTACATTCCAGCAGGTGTTTATCAGCTAGGCTGGGGATGATGCGATTCTGTAACATATCGACGTACCTCTCATCCGTCACGGTAGCAGTTACAAAACCAGAATCACGCATTTCCTCGAAGAAAAAAGGCTCGATAACGGTAGATGTGGTAAATCGAACCCATACCGTGACTTTCTCGTCGTGCAAAGGAGTTTCCACGACAGTTCTAGGATTTTCGGTAGCCCGAATTCTGCAGTTGGCGTTGACAGACCCTCGGAGCGTGAAATGAGCTTCGTCGGTCTACAATATGTTACTCAACCAGTCGTCATCTTCCGCCATCTTTTAAAACGCCCACACCGCAAATGTCCTCCTCTTCACTAAATCGCCAGAACAGTTCATGATGCCGATGGGTTTTGTACGGATAGCATCGGAGGGTACGCCTCAGTGCCAACCAAACAGTAGTACTGTATGGAATGCCGGTGAGTCGTGCGACTGCAAGAGCGCTGGCTTCCCTGTATATAGACGAACCCGCTACAGTCTCCATTTCTTCCTGAACTGTCTCAGCAGCATTACGCCTTGTGCTCGGTCGACCACTACGGGGTCTATCGTCTAAACAACCCGTGGCTTCGAACTTCGAAATCATTCTCTCCGCAGCTGCATTTGTCAACGGACCTTTACTCATTCGAATCCCATTCCTATGGCGATAGGATCGTAACGCTGAACTAGTACATTCCCCATTCTGGTGATACAGCTTCACTAAACGCGCCTTTTCAGGTAACGTAAACATGCTGCGACTGCTGGCGCATCTGATTCTCATTACAACTCCTTTTATACACGATTGTCATGCGCAGTCACTGACGTTCTGCTGTCCAGCGCCATCTGTCGGACATTCTGTGAACTTTTTTTTGTTCTAATAAAACCCTATGTCATTCCAAGCATGTGTGTCAATTTTGAACTCTCTATCTTCATTCTTCCGTGGTTTATTAAGTTTTCAAATTTATACTGACTTTTCGATCACCCGGTATATAGGTGAGATAGATTTTATACTTCACTCCTTTTTTATGAACTGACAGAAAAAGCTGTTTAATGTAGAGTAGTGAAATTTCGGAAATTATTTCTATAGGTAACATTGCAAGATCACAGGTTAATGAATCCGCTAGATAAGTCACTGCGAATGTGGAATGCAGGAATTTAATAACGGTTGTAACTGCCAGAATGTTCAATCCAAGCGTGCAGACGTGCATGCATTGTGTCAGATCTCGAATGGTGGATGCCGATTTGTGGGATGGTGTTCCACGCCTGTTGCGCTTGGTAGGTCAACATAGGGACTGTTAACGTTGAATGAATAAGAGGCGCCGGCCGGTGTGGTCGAGCGGTTCTGGGTGCTTCAGTCTGGAAACGCGCGACCGCTACGGTCGCAGGTTCGAATCCTGCCTCGGGCATGGATGTGTGTGATGTCCTTAGGTTAGTTAGGTTCTAAGTTCTAGGGGACTGATGACCTCAGATGTTAAGTCCCATAGTGCTCAGAGCCATTTGAACCATTTGAATAAGAGGCTGGCGTTGTCCAATGAGGTCCCCTATCCGCTCGACTGGAGACAGATCTGGTGATTCAGTGGTCCGAGGAAACATGTCGACACTGAGCAGAGCTCTTCGGAATGCTATTTATGACTGGCAGCGCAACACATCGAATCACCACATTCCTGTAATACTTTGCGGCCAAGGTACATGCAATAGCCTGCTGTCATACGAAATCGCATCCCAGACCACAACCCCAGGTGTAGGTCCAGTGTGTCTAGCGGACAGACAGATTGGCTGCAGGCCCTCAACTGGCCCCTTCGATACGAACACACAGTCATCAATGTAGTCACAAATGGCGGTGGTTTGGGGGTCAGTGGAATGCAAGCTAAGGGCGTGTGGCTCGAAGCTTTCCTTGAAGAAGCCGATTTGTAACAGCACGTTGTGTGACTGTGGCGCCAAATGCTGTTTAAATTGCTGCAGTAGATGTAGCACAATGCGGCAGAGCCATAGGCTAAACACATTGGTCTTCCCTCTCGGGCCGGCCGAAGTGGCCGTGCGGTTAAAGGCGCTGCAGTCTGGAACCGCAAGACCGCTACGGTCGCAGGTTCGATCCTGCCTCGGGCATGGATGTTTGTGATGTCCTTAGGTTAGTTAGGTTTAACTAGTTCTAAGTTCTAGGGGACTAATGACCTCAGCAGTTGAGTCCCATAGTGCACAGAGCCATTTATTTTTTTCCCTCTCGGTTCTGGCACGTAGCCGTCTGGAGTCAGGTCTTCTTGCGACCGTATATTATCGTGACTACCGCTGCCAGCAGTCATGTGTAGTGGCTACATTTCTGCCCAAATCTTCTTACAGTATCACAGAAGGTACATCCAGCTTCTCGTAGCCCTGTAACACAACTTTGTTCAAACTCAGGGAGGTGTTGACAGTGGCGTCTTTGTCGCCATAAAGGCAGTCTTGACTACAATCAATTCATCAAGTATGATCTCATAGGTAAATAACGCTCATGACGATTGCAACGTGTATTTGAAGCAAACCTGATTTGCTTCTCATAGTGGCGCTACTAGCGCAACTCTTATGCGACTGCTGCGAAACAAT
Source organism: Schistocerca serialis cubense (assembly GCF_023864345.2). Taxonomy (NCBI): domain Eukaryota; kingdom Metazoa; phylum Arthropoda; class Insecta; order Orthoptera; family Acrididae; genus Schistocerca; species Schistocerca serialis. The sequence continues at coordinate 350,211,507 of NC_064638.1, read as the reverse complement.
CGTAGACACCATCTTTCAGATGTCGAAACACTTCTACCAAGTTTCGTTTATATCGCACAACTCCTTCTTAGTGTCGCAATTTTTTTTCCATGATGATATCACTAGGTCTTGTCATCACTGGACCTACTTCAACCAAACTTGGTATACATATCACTTATAGTCTGGAAAGAATCGCTGTGGGTATGAACCACCTACCTGTCAAACGGGTGGGAGGGGGGTGAAAAAGAAGTGTACGCCATGACGTGCGAATTCCCAGGTTTTATTCAGTATTTGGAACGAGAGTACTTAATGACTTAAAACAAACTTTACACATAATTTCAAATCTCTACGAAACTTCCTCTTGCCTACAAATCCTACAATATGATGAAAGGAAAAATTTAATCGCTTACTATATTTGCGCCGTTCATACAGTAAAACTACCACGTTAAGCATGACATAATATATCTAAATTTATTGCTCCTTTGCTCCGAACTGTTTTCGCAAGATGTCTGGCATACGGTACCTACAGGATTATAAGATTATACGACACATGTTTCAGAAGATACGAGGGAAGGACGAGATGGACAGAGAGGGAGGAGGAGAAGATGGACATAGAAAGGAAAGATGAGGAGGTGCACAGAGAGAGGAGGAGAAGGGGATGGGATATGGGCAGAGAGATGGGCAGGAGAATATGGACAGACAGTGGCGGGTGGACGACGTGGACAGTGAGTTGGCGGGTGGGGGGGGGGGGGGGGGGGAGGGGGAGAGAGATAGACTAAAAGAATTTAAATACACTACTGGCCATTAAATATGCTACACCACGAAGATGACGTGCTACAGATGTGAAATTTAACCTACAGGAAGAAGATGCTGTGATATGTAAATGATTAGCTTTTCAGAGCATTCACACGAGGTTGACGGCGGTGGCGACACCTACAACGTGCTGACATGAGGAAAGTTTCCAACCGATTTCTCATACACAAACAGCAGTTGACCGGCGTTGCCCGCTCAAACGTTAGGGATCGTGCAGCCACGTCTCGATCCCTGAGTCAACAGATAGCGACGTTTGCAAGAAAACAACCATCTGCCAAACAGTTCGCCGACGTTGGCAGCAGCATGGACTATCAGCTCGGAGACCATGGCTGCGGTTACCCTTGACCCTGCATCACAGACAGGAGCGCCTGCGATGGTGTACTCAATGACGAACCTGGGTGCACGAATGGCAAAACGTCATTTTTTCGGATGAATCCAGGTTCTGTTTACATCATCATGATGGTCGCATCCGTGTTTGGTGACATCGCGGTGAACGCACATTGGAAGCGTGTATTCGTAATCGCCATACTGCCGTATCACCCGGCGTGATGGTATGGGGTGCCATTGGTTAGACGTCTCGGTCACCTCTTGTTCGCAGTGACGGCACTTTGAACAGTGGACGTTACATTTCAGATGTGTTACGACCCGTGGCTCTACCCTTCATTCGATCCCTGCGAAACCCTACATTCCAGCAGGATAATGCACGACCGCATGTTGCAGGTCCTGCACGGGCCTTTCTGGATATAGAAAATGTTCGACGGCTGCCTTGGTCAGCACATTCTCCAGATCTCTCACCGATTTAAAACGTCTGGTCAATGGTGGTCGAGCAACTGGCTCATCACAATACGCCAGTCACTACTCGTGATGAACTGTGGTATCGTGTTGAAGCTGCATGGGCAGCTGGACCTGTGCACGACATCCAAGCTCTGTTTGACTCAATGCCCAGGCCTATCAAGGCCGTTATTACGGCCAGAGGTGGTTGTTCTGGGTACCGATTTCTCAAGTTCTATGCACCCAAATTGCGTGAAAATGTAATTACATGTCAGTTCTAGTATAATATATTTGTCCAATGAACACCCGTTTATCACCTGCATTTCTTCTTGGTGTAGCAGTTTTAATGGCCAGTAGTGTAAGTACGTGGAGGGCAGCACCAGTTATTTATAATATAGTGTGAAACTAAACGTTTTAAAATGTAGGATGCGAAAGGTTATTCAGGTCTAGTGCAGCAGTCAGATAGTAGTCATGCGAGTCGAAGAGCCTCAAGGAGAACCAGTAGCTGAACATCAAGTTAGACAAGGTTCTACACTGAGCCGTGCTGCGGCTCTCATTGGTGCTGTATCTAGGTTTCCGCCCTCTGTTACAGACCGGACAGTATCATTTAGTTGGCATTGTTGCGGCTGTTTGTCTTCTTCTCGTATTGACAGGCAATCGTTGCTTGTCCGCTAGTGGCAGCAGCGGTGGTTATCGATATGTAGTTACTGTTGCCCTATCTTTGGGGTGACGACATTGTTTTTCCGGGTCGTGTGAGTGTGCTAGTTAGGTTGGGAACTCAGGAGGAGCCAGGTCCGTGCAGTGTCAGAACATGCCGGAACCGCTGGCAGCGCGCATGGACTGCCGGATGGAGCGGCTGTGGTCACGAAGGTGCACTACCTCGTCGTAAACCGGATCCAGCAAGCTTTAAGATGAGTGCACTTCAATCCAACTAGAGAAACCTCTACTTTTGTGATATCTCGCGATTCTCCAGTGACTTGGATTCGTGGTGCTGCTCGTAGTGTCGCCGAGGCGAAGATCAGTGAATGGAGTGCTTTCTACTCTGGTGATAGTGGTTCCTTTCTCGCTCTGGCGCTGTAAACACAGTATTCTGGGGACGTAGTGCAGACCGCAGGTTCCGGGTTTGGCGTATTGTTCCATCGTTGCATTTGGTTTATCGGACGTCAGGTAGCTTCAGCAAGACTACCATTAGTCATTCGTTGGACTGCCGCTAGTCTGAGTTACCATCTTGTGAAGTGAATGCAGCTCTTACCTGCCTATCTCATCGCTCGCAACAAAGTTTGTTGCTGGACCTTTCGATTTCTGGAGCACCGTCTGTGGCCTCTTGTGTTACAAAGTTTACCAACATCTTACTTCAAACGTTTGGTGATCAGTTGCTTGTATTTTTAAATTAACTTTTGCTACTGTATTTGCTGTTTTACAGCCGGTTTCTAAATTTTTTATATTATTGCCGTTCGTGGCGTGTAAGCCCTTCAGCTGTGATTGTGGTCATTTGCCTTAAAATTTAAATTTAGTATTTGTATTTTAGCAGTAAGCCTTAAAACCTTATTTACTGCCATTCCTGGTGTCTGATGCCTTCTGCTGTGTTTGTGGTGACTTACCTTAATATTCCAATACCTGTAAGTTGTAAATTGCAGCGAGTTCTTAAGCAATTCTTAATTTATTGCCATTCTTGGCGTGTAAGGCCCTGAGCCGTGATTGTGATCCCTTGCCATAAAATTCTAATTTCGTTTTTGTATTTACGCAGTAAGCCTTTAAAACCTTATTTACTGCCATTCCCGGCGGCTGATGTCATCTGCTGTGTTTGTGGTGACTTGCCTTTTAATATTTCAATACCTGTAATTTGTAAGTTGCAGCGACTTTTTAGCAATAACTAATTTATTGCCATTCCTGGCGTGTAAGGCCTTCTGTCCAGATCACAGTGGTTTGCTTTTAAAACATTATCTGTTGTATCTGTATTTAACAGTGATTTGCTAAATTGCAAGTCACTGGAAACACTATTATTTACACTGTTGTTTATGCCTTCACTAATAAGGTGTGGTATTTTTTATTTATTGTTGAGTCTGGAATTACTCGTTTAAAATAAATTGTGCGTAATTGTAAAAGGCAACCAATAGTAAGTGATTACGGCCCCGTCCACAATTGTAACCGAATCCTGCCTTCCCTTGACTACCACCAGGCTTCATACACTTCCCCTCGTTATTTAGTATGTATACTGCGCAAGCTGAATAGGAAATTAAGGAGAAATTTGGGAACGTAAATTATGTTCAGGGAAAAAGAAGTAGAAACTCTCTCACGAGCAGCAGAGAAGCAGTTGAACGGAACGAATGGCGTATTGAAAATGCGTTGTGAGAGGAACATCAAAGTAGTCGGAATTTGGGTAATGAAATGCAGTGGAATTAAATCAGACGGGGCTGGTGGTTTTATACTAGAAGGTGAAACGCTAGGAGTAGCAGGTGACATGTACTACTTGCGTAGCAAAGTAACTCATGATGTCCGAATCAGAGAGGATATAAAATGCAGGCTGCTTGGAGCGAGGAAAGGATTTCTAAAAAGAGGAATTTCTTAACATCGAATATAAATTTAGGTGTTTGGAAATCTTCTGTGAAAGTGTTTGTCTCTGGTGTAGTCTTGTACGGAAGTGACACACGTAGGCAGCTCGGAGAAGATGCGGATATAAGCTTTTGAAATGTGCTACAGAAGAGTGGTGAAGCCTAGAAGGATAGATAGTCTAATCATTGAGTAGGTACTGAATTAAACCGAAGAGAACATAAATTTATCGCATAACTTGACTAAAGAAGGCATCGTATGATAGAACACATTCTGAGGCATCGTCAGTTGGCTAACGGAGGTAAATACGGAGGGAGAACAAATTGTAGAGGGACACCAAGGCTTGTATTCAGTAAGTAGGTTGAAATGGGTGTAGGTGGTACTAGTTATGCAGAGATGAAAAGAGTTTCGTAAGGCAGATTATAGGAGAGACAGAGTCAAACAATTCTTCGCAGTAAAGGTCACAATCACAGATCAGATGTACGTTTTTGTTCCATAGATCCACAAAGCAAGACCTTCAAGCATGGCAAACATGTCATAAAGGAGAAAACGTAATAGACATTGACAGAAAATGAGATAAGCTACTGTTCCTTACGTAGATCGTAAGTGAAATGAAGGTCTTGCATGAGGGATAGGTAAAGATATGTGACACACAAACTGCCTCAATAACAAGGTGAAGCATCCAGAAGACACGGTCGGACGTCAGAGAAACATCGTGCACGTACAAAACAAAGGCGGTTCTGTAATTTGAGTTGCAATTGAATGTGACAGGAAGAACAGCCTCCATATCACAGAGTGAATTCACGTTGTCCTTGTTTAGTGTTGTTACTACCCCTGGTAGGGCGTGTAAATTCACTGAACAGTGCCAGATCTTGAATGATCACTGCAAGGGACACGGAGGCACCACATAATGATTTCTGACTGCGTTATCATCAACTGGCAGAGTTTGAAAGTGACCTCATTATTAGTCGCCGTTTGGCGGCTAGGTCAAATTATGCAACATCCATATTTGTGGGGCATTCAGACGCGACAGTGGCGCAATGATGGACTGCATGGGAACATGGGGCCAGTCATACTCGCCGTCAAGGTTCCAGTCGGCCACGTCTTTCTACCACAAGAGACGATCACCGTAACGTGCACGAAGCTCATCGTGAACTCTTCACATCTGCGCTTGACATTCGAGATCAAACAATGGACTTCCGTCAGCAATCGTGGCGCACCGCAACATTCGTCGGGAACTAGCAGCCGCCAGACAAGGGAATTACCATCCCATTTGCAGGCTGCCTTTAACATCACAACATAAACGGCTGCGTTTGGAGTGACGCCACCTTTTCGAGGTATGGACTGTTGATGAATGACGACAATGAATCACGTCTTCTAAATTATTCCGGGTGATCATTGTCGGCCACTATGTCGGAGACCTAGGGAGAGGTCCCATTCATCCATTGATTTGGAGGGACACAGCTGTGCCACCCCTAGCCTCATACTGTGGAGCGACATCGGGTATGACTTCAGATCACTGCTGGTAGTGAGTGATAGAACTCTGACGGCACAACAATACATCACAGACAACCTGCACTGTCATGTAACTCTACCGTGGCGCCGTTTACCAGTAGAACAATGCTCAACCATGCATGGCAGGTAACTCTATGAACTGCCTGCATTACATTATGGTACTCCAGTGGCCAGCAAGATCACAATGTCTGACCCCAGCAGAACTTATGTGAGACCAGCTCGGACGTCGATTACATTGCAATATCAGTATCCAGGATACTGCAGTTGTGAGCCAGGTTGCAATAGCAGCTTTGTAACACCCTTCCCAACAGAACCAATGCAAACACTGAGGCCATAGAGTGTGCAACGGCATACAGGTAAGCGGGCTTGCCACGCGGGGTAGCCGCGCGGTCTAGGGGGCCTTGCCCTATTTCGCATGGATCCTCCAGTCCGAGGTTCGAGTCCTCCCTTGGACATGGGTCTAGTGTGTGTGTGTGTGTGTATGTGTGTGTGTGTGTGTGTGTGTTGTCCTTAGCGTAGCGGGCTCATAATCCCCAAGTTCTACATAAATTTGTCTCTATTTTGTAACTCTTAAACAACTGGGAAGTTTCGGTTCTTTTCCTCCTTCCCTTCACGGTGCTTTACTTTTTTTTTGTCAGGTAACGTATTTTCATTTGAGACGTGTGTGTGTGTGTTTTGTACGTGTCCGAAATTAAAGACATCAGTTGCCAGCGGACATTGGTTTATATCAATGGGGCAAGTCGAAAATTTTATCCAGGCTGGGATTCGGACGTGAGTTGCGAAAGCATACTTGACCTCTTAGTAACAAATAACCCTGGACAAATAGGGAGTATCATGACGAATACAGGGGTTAGCGACCAGAAGGCAATTGCTGCTAGGCTGAATACCTCACTACCTGCAACCATCAAAAAGGAACGCAAAGTACATCTATTTAGAAAAGCTGATAAAAATGCTCTTAACTCCTTTTGAAGAGACAGTCTCCACTCCTTCCGATTTGATCACGTAAGCGTAGAAAAGATGTTGAATGATTTCAAAGAGATAGTATCGACAGTAATTGAGAGATATATACCACATAAATTGATAAGTGATGGTACTGATCCCCCATGGTATACAAAACGGGTCAGATCTTTGTTGCAGCAACAACGAAAAAACCATGCCAAATTTAAAAGAACGCAAAATCCCAAAGATTGGCGAAGTTTTGCAGAAGTTCGAAACATAGCGCGTGCTTCATGCGAGATGCTTTTAATAACTTTTACAACGAAACTCTGTCTCGGTATCTGGCAGAAAACCCAAAGAGATTCTGGTCCTATATAAAGTACACCAGAGGCAAGACGCACTGCGCAATAACAACGGTGAAGTCACTGATGACACTGTCACCAAAGCAGAGTTATTAAACACGGTTTTCCGAAACTCCTCCATCAAAGAAGACGAAGTAAATATTCCCAAATTCCATTCAAGAACAACTGCGAATATAAGAAACATAGAAGTAGACATCTTCCGTGTAGCAATGCAGCTTAAATCACGTAATAAAGGCAAGGATTCCGGTCCAGATTTTATACCAGTCAGATCCCTTTCAGAGTATGCTGATTCAATATCTCCATATTTAGCAATTATATACAACCGCTCACTCACAGAAAGTTCTGTACCTAAAGACTGGAAAGTTGCTCAAGTCACACCAATACCCAAAAATGGAAACAGGAGTAGTCCGCTGAACTACAGCCCCGTATCACTAACGCCGATTTGCAGTAGGGTTTTGGAACATATACTGTATTCGAACATTATGAAGTACCTCGAAGAAAACGATTTACTGACACACTTTCAGCACGGATTCAGAAAATATCGTTCTTGCGGAACACAACTAGCTCTTTATGTTCATGAAGTAATGAGAGCTGACGACAGGGGTTGTCAAATAGATTTTCGAAAGGCTTTAGACACCGTTCCTCACAAGCGTCTTCTAACCAAACTGTGTGCCTATAGAATATCGCCTCAGTTGTGTGACTGGATTCGTGATTTCCTGTCAGAAAGGTCACAGTTCGTAGTAATATACGGAAAATCATCGATTAAAACAGAAGTAATATTCGGCGTTCCCTAAGGAAGTGTTACAGGCCCTCTATTGTTCCTGATGTATATTAACGACATAGGATACAATCTGAGAAGCCCTCTAAGATTATGTGCAGATGATGCTGTCATTTGCCGTCTTGGAAAGTCATCACATGACCAAAATGAATTGAAAAAAGATTTTGATAAGATACCTGTGTGGTGCGAAAAGTGGCAATTGATCCAGAATAAAGAAAAGTGTGCAGTTATTCACATGAGTACTAAAAGAAATACGCTAAATTTCGATTACGCGATAAGTCAAACAAATCTGAAGGCTGCAAATTCAACTAAATACCTAGGGATTACCATTACAAATAACCTAAATTGGAACGATCACATAGATAATGTTGTGGGTAGAGCATACCAAAGACTGCGATTCATTGGCAGAACACTTAGAAGATGCAACAGATGTACTCAAGAGACTGCTTACACTACACTTGTCCGCCCTATTCTGGAGTACTGCTGTGCTATGTGGGATCCGTATCAGGTGGGACTGACGTATGATATTTTGTATTACCGCGAAATAGGGGAGATAGTGCCACAGACATGATACGTGAATTGGAGTGGGAATCATTAAAACAAAGGCAGAAAATCCTAAGAAATTTTGGTCTTATGTCAAAGTGGTAGGGGATCAAAACAAAATGTCCAGACACTCTGTGAACAAAATGGTACTGAAACAGAGGATGACAGACTGAAGGCCGAAACACTAAATGCCTTTTTCCAAAGCTGTTTCACAGAGGAAGACTGCACTATAGTTCCTTCTCTAGATTGTCGCACAGATTACAAAATGGTAGATATCGAAATAGACGGCAGAGGGATAGAGAAACAATTAAAATCGCTCAAAAGAGGAAAGGCCGCTGGACCTGATGGGATACCAGTTCGATTTCGCACAGAGTACACGAAGGAACTTGCCCCCGTTCTTGCAGCGGTGTACCGTAGGTCTCTAGAAGAGCGTAGCATTCCAAAGGATCGGAAAAGGGCACAGGTCATCCCCGTTTTCATGAGGGGACGTCGAACAGATTTGCAGAACTATAGACCTATATCTCTAACGTCTATCTGTTGTAGAATTTTGGAACACGTATTATGTTCGAGTATAATGACTGGAGTATAATGACTGGAGACTAGAAATCTACCCTGTAGGAATCAGCATGGGTTTCGAAAAAGACGATCGTGTGAAACCCAGCTCGCGCTATTCGTCCACGAGACTCAGAGGGCCATAGACATAGGTTCCCAGGTAGATGCCGTGTTTCTTGACTTCCGCAAGGCGTTCGATACAGTTCCCCACAGTCGTTTATTGACCAAAGTAACAGCGTATGAACTATCAGACCAACTGTGTGATTGGATTGAAGAGTTCCTAGATAACAGAATTCAGTATGTCATTCTCAATAGAGAGAAGTCTTCCGAAGTAAGAGTGATTTCAGGTGTGCCACAGGGGAGTGTCATAGGACCGTCGCTATTCACATTATACATAAACGACCTTGTGGATGACATCGGAAGTTCACTGAGGCTTTTTGGGGATGATGCTGTGGTATATCGAGAGGTTGTAACAGTGGAAAATTGTACTGAAATGCAGGAGGATCTGCAGCGAATTGACGCATGGTGCAGGGAATGGCAATTGAATCTCAATGTAGACAAGTGTAATGTGCTGCGAATACATAGAAAGGAAGATCCCTTATCATTTAGCTACAATGTAGCAGGTCAGCAACTGGAAGCAGTTAATTCCATAAATTATCTGGGAGTACGCATTAGGAGTGATTTAAGCAGATACCAGACTGAGATTCATTGGAAGAATCCTAAGGAAATGCAATCCGAAAACAAAGGAAGTAGGTTACAGTACGCTTGTTCGCCCACTGCTTGAAGACTGCTCAGCAATGTGGTATCCGTACCAGATAGGGTTGATAGAAGAGATAGAGAAGATCCAACGGAGAACTGCGCGCTTCGTTACGGGATCATTTAGTAGTCGCGAAAGCGTTACGGAGATGATACATAAACTCCAGTGGAAGACTCTGCAGGAGAGACGCTCAGTAGCTCGGTACGGGCTTTTGTTGAAGTTTCGAGAACATACCTTCACCGAGGAGTCAAGCTGTATATTGCTCCCTCCTACGTATATCTCGCGAAGAGTCCATGAGGATCAAATCAGGGAGATTAGAGCCAACACAGAGGCATACCGACAATCCTTCTTTCCACGAACAATACAGACTGGAATAGAAGGGAGAACCGATGGAGGTACTCAAGGTACCCTCCGCCACACACCGTCAGGCGGCTTGCGGAGTATGGATGCAAATGTAGATGTAGAAAGGCGTTTTTCGTTGCGACAGGATCTTCTCATGAAATTTCAGTTACCAGTTTTCTCCTCCGATTGCGAAAACATTCTGCTGGCACCCGCCTACATACGGAGAAATGATCATCACGATAAAATAAGAGAAATCAGGTCTCGCACAGAAAAATTTAAGTGCTCGTTTTTCCCGCGCGCCATTCGAGAGGTAGAGAGACAGCTTGATGGTGGTTCATTGAACCCTCTGCCAGGCACTTAAATGTCAATAGCAGAGTAATCACGTAGATGTAGATGTAGATGTGTCGAACGAAGTGTTAAGAGTCTTACGATTCTAAGCTGATTGTCATTGAAGGTGGTCCTATACGAAGAAAACGTTCGGTTTCAACAGGTGGAGATCACGTTCCAAAAGCCAAGGATACAATGGAGCCAAAGATTCTCGTTAGACCACAAGTAGAAATGGTTAGAATCTAAACCTCTTCGTGTTATGAGATATGAACCGGAAAATGCAACAAACATCTAGTTGCGAGGAAGTATGTTCTTTGTCTGAAGATGGAAGAGCACAAGAAACTCTAAGTGAAGGTTTCAGGCAACTCCTCTAGTAATGTGACAATGATAAAACAGTCATGCAAACGCCATAAAGAAGGTAATGGCCAATAACTGTGAAACTGTGACGTAAGTTCAGTTATCAAGGGGGGGGGGGGGGGGGGGGGTTGACAGTGGATCTTCATGCATCAAAACGAAAATCTTGATCTGGAGTCAAAGTGATGCTCAAGAACATTTCGATGTCAGTGGAGCTGTGCTATGATGACTGAGGTATCGAAACACAGAAAGGAAAAATAATTAATGTGTTTGCTTAAAATGAATTAAACAGCGAAAACTACTGTTTTGCCTTGAAAATTATACATCCTTGAATCGTATTATACTTTTGGTGATTGGTATCATGAAAACGAATGATACGAGTACAAAGGAAATACCTTCATCGACTGCAATCTCCAATGACCAGAGCATGCTTTCGAAACGTTTATAAAGCAGCTGTAACCAGCCAGAGCAGATGTCTTTTGTGGTCGAACAAATCATTGATGTTTCTTGTCGTTTTATAATTTTCACACTGCTAGCCATTAAATGCTGAACATGTGACGTCATCAGATGTCGTACCTCACTGCACGTGCAGCGCTAGATCGTATCGGTCTGTCGCACCAGATCATCCCAACCCAAGACAAGTATTCACTTGGTTAGTTAGTTAGGTACTTTCATGTTCCATGGATCATTTTTCACGATAGATCGTCATGATGTGGAACCAGTATTTCTACATTCATGTTGCAAATTAATTTGTACATCTATCTGTACTCTAAACATCACCATACAATTTTTTTCTGGAACCAACTACGTCACTTCAGGGAGTGTGCGTTACGGTTCTCTCATTGCGTTTGGCTTTTGTGTGTTTTATTGAGGTAAGAAATATTATTTTATTTACCAGTCTCGCGCACACCGCTGGTTTCTTGCAAAACACTATACAACGAAAGCCTACCATATTGCCTCATAAGTAAATGAATGTAAGCTTCCGAACCGCGTCGCTACCAGTAAAAGACCTGCGTTTTGTTTACCAAATAATATCTGCAAACAAAAAAAAGGAAGGGACAAAAGGAAAGAAACACAAAGTAAGATCAGCGAGGGTAATAAGTTTGTGACCTCTGGGTCCACAATAGACCACGTTTAGAAAAGGTGTTAGAAATTTGCATCGTTTGCTCGAATGCAAGTATCGCATCGCTCAATCATCCCTTCGCACTGAAGCGCAATTTCGGCACGTGCGGCGACATATGTCGTCTGGTGAAATCACATGTTCAACTTCTCACGTCCATTTTGGATGTACACTGAAGAACCAAAGAAACTGGTACACCTGCCTAACATCGAGTAGGGCGCACGCGAGCACGCAGAAATGCCGCGACACGACGTGGCATGCACTCGACTAACGTCGGAGGTAGCGCTAGAGGAAACTGACACCACGAATCCTGCAGTAATGTCCATAAATCCGCAAGAGTACAGTGAGACGGAGATCTCTTCTGATCAGCACGTTCCAAGGCGTCCCAGATATGCCCAATAATGTTCATGTCTGGGAAGTTTGGTGGCCAGCGGAAGTGTTTAAACTTGGAAGGGTGTTCCTGGAGCCACTCTGTAGCAGGTATGGACGTGTGGGGTGTCGCATTATCCTGCTGTAATTGACCAAGTCCGTCAGAATGCACATTGTACATGAATGGTTGCAGGTGATCAGGCAGGATTCTTATGCACGTGTCACCTGTTACAGTCGTATCTAGACGTATAAGGGGTTCCATACCACTCCGACTGCACACACCCCACACAATTACACAGCCTCCACCAGTTTGAACAGACCTCTGCAGGGTCCATGGTTCATGAGATTGTCTCCATACCCGTACACGTCCATACCCTCGATACAATTTGAATCGAGACTCATCCGATTAGGCAACATGTTTCCAATCATCAACAATTCGATACAGGTGGTGATGGCACCAGCCGAGGCTGAAGCTATGTGTCGTGCAGTCATCAAGGATACAAGAGTGGGCATTCGGCTGCGAAAGCCCATATCGACGATGTTTCGTTGAATGGTTCGGACGCTTACACTTGTTGATGGCCCAGCACTGAATTCCGCAGCAGTTTGTGTAAGGATAGCACTTCTGTCAGGTTAAACGATTCTCTTCAGCCGTCGTTGGTTCCGTTCTTGCAGGATCTTTTTCCGGTCTCAGTGATGTAGTAGATCTGATGTTTTACCGGATTCGTGGCATTAATGATCGTACGGTAAAATCCTCACTTCATCGTTACCTGGGAGATGCTGTGTCGCATCACTCGTGCGCCGACCTTAAAACGACGTTCAGACTTAAATCTTGAAAACTGGTCTTTGTAGCAGCAGTAACCGGTCTAACAACTGCGCCAGACCCTTCTCTCATACAGGCGTTGCCGACCGCAGCGCCGTATTCTGCCTGTTTACATATCTCTGTATTTGAATATGCATGCCTATACCAGTTTCTTTGGCGCTTCAGTATATTTCCCGACACTTGTGATCACAAATGTCTCATATTAAATTACTTGTCTCAGCACCATCTACGTCGCTTTGGGCGTTTTGAAACGCTAATAATAGTCACCTTGCGTATAGCATATAGTGAAAGACTAGGTAGCAGCGACTGCTACGGTCGCAGGTTCGAATCCTGCCTCGGGCATGGGTGTGTGTGATGTCCTTAGGTTAGTTAGGTTTAAGTAGCTCTAAGTTCTAGGGGACTGATGACCACGGCTGTTAAGTCCCATAGTGCTCAGAGCCATTTGAACCATTTGAACTAGGTAGCAGATTTTTATTTCAAAATTTGCATACGAATGTTGGCTGTTTGTGGGGAGATAGTGTTGTGCCTCGCTTAAGAAGGAGAATCGTCTGCCAGTAGCTGTCGGAATTCGACTGCGGCAGGGTTGTGGGCTATGGAGACTGCAGTTTCTCGTTCATCGATATCCCCGTTTGTATTAATGTGGATCTCACAAATAGCATGCGAATACGGAATCAACGTTTTCGGGAAAAACTGACTCCACGCCATGTGGCTCCACACGACAACGAGGCCATTGGAGAGGCAACACAAGCTCGGAGTAGGAAAGGATGGGGAATAAAATCGGCCATGCCGTGTAAAAGGAAATATCCTGGCGTTTGCGTGAAATGATGTAGAGAAATCATGGAAAACCTAAGTCAGGATGGCCAGAAGCGAGCGTGAATCGTTGCCCTCCCGAATACGAGTCCAGTGTACGAAGCGTCGCTCGGTTCAACACGATTAGTACCCAAGAGGACACGCCTGTAGTTGTTTCAGCGTTGCAAAATCGTAGAGCCATGTCACGTGTCCTGACGCACTTCACGCACGCTATGGGCTTGTTTGCAGCAAGATAGCTACTCATATCTACAGAGACAATGAGAAGACATGTGGGACACCACGGGCTTTCAGCGCAGCGACCACTACTCTGGGTTCTCTCGACACGGCATAAGAGAGAGAGAGACACTGAGACACTGGTCCACAGGAAACAACACTGGATACTGGAGTACCAGCAGGATGTCTGTTGAGACGGGTCCCGGATCAATGGGTCGGCATCAAAATGGACATACCCGTGTGTGGAGATTCCGTTGAGAAAGAACTTTTCAGATTGCATCCGTCATAGCCTAGTAAACTGGGTCTCATGGTGTGGAGTACGACTGGGTATACCTCTTATTCTTCTGCTATTTTGTCAAAAACTGACATTTTGGGCCAGGGGCTGTGTATAAAATACAGATTTACTCCTACATGGAAGATAACAACAACCAGAAACTTTTTACAATGCTGTTTATTTATATTACAGCGCCGCTGCCGGCTTCGAACCGACAGGTTCATATTCAGACGGCTAGTTCACATTTTACATTCGCTTTCGCTTTCTGTTTCCCCAACTGACAAAATTTCCTCTGGGTGGTGGTGCCCTACACCAAAGCAAGATGTGAGACAATGTCTTTTTGACTGTGATTGTGCCTCACAAAGATTTTAAATGATGTAAACAAATTATTAGAGAAAGATGTTTCAGTTACTTACGATGAAAAATTCGCGCCATTATGTTCCAGTGCAGACTGCTTATAATCTTTTTCTTTATATGTGTATCTACGCACATAATGAAAGTTCTTATCGTGTGATAGGTGCCTTACAATATGTGCATACATTTATATATTTAAAAATGTATCATACAATTTTCACTTCTGCAAGATCATAAGCACTCAGCATTGGAACACCATGAAGCGAATTTTTCATCGTAAGTAACCGAAACATCTTCCTCTAATAATTTGTTTACATCACTTGAAATCTTTGTGAGGCACAATTACAGTTAAAAAGACATTGTCTCGCGAAAGCTAATGTAAAACGTGAACTAGCCGTCTGAACGGCGCTTTTTATCTAAAGAAACTGCATTGTAAAAAGTGGTTGGTTGTTGTTATCTTCTATGTAAGACTCAACCTATATCTTATTCTTCTAACCTAAAATTTTTATACCAGTCATCACACTTCTGGTGTGTTTGATCCGGTGCCTCATCTTCGAGGTCATAGAGACTTTATGTTTCAACAATACAACGTAGGAAGCGTATTTCCTTCATTAGCCTCGATATAGAGGATTTTCAGTATTTCCCCTGGGCCACACGTTCTACGGACATCTCATTGATCGGAAAAATCCGGTTATAGGCTGCCACAACACGCTAACCACTACTATTATTGAACTCTTCAGAAGTTTAAGCAGGATAGAATGAGGTGCCCATCTCTGTCATTAAACGTTAAGTAGAATTATTCTCCAGTAAGGTTAGAGCCATCGATGTGCCAAAGCTGGCAGTTCTATGAACTAAATTATGCATACTGTAGACCTCAAATCACTTACAGCTTTTATCATGTTTTCTTCTCACTACGTTCTAGAAATACAAAAAAAATATTCCAATTTAGTTTCGTCCCTGATGTTACAATTTGACTCGTTGGCAGTTAATTCTGGGCATTTGCTGTAAACACCAGGCACGTACCACTATCTACCGTAGTGAGTCCGGAAATATTCGATGCTGGATTGACAAAAAATAGATAAAAGCTGAGATGGTAGCTTTAATGCGTCAGGTGTTCTACGCAGTTTCCCTCATTTTGAATACAAGACACTGAAGGTTCAACCATGTGAAACTGTCAGGAAAGTCCTTCTTTAGGACGTTGTTTAACTCGTTCGTCACGTCGGCCTGAATATCGATTATGTCGTGAAAGCGATGACCATTAACAAGAATTTCTGCACTTCATCGTTTTGGGGTAGGTTCATATCGATAACACAAAGTCTCGTCGCCCGTGATATGTTTTGCCACAAAACAATTGCTCATGATTTTCACTTCATTCTTGTCACTATAGTCATTCACGCCTCTCAGTTTTTGTTCAGCTGTCAAGAAATGTAGGAATAAACTTGTACATACTTTTCTCTTCGCCGGCCGCGGTGGTCTCGCGGTTCTAGGCGCGCAGTCCGGAACCGCGCGACTGCTAAGGTCGCAGGTTCGAATCCTGCCTCGGGCATGGATGTGTGTGATGTCCTTAGGTTAGTTAGGTTTAAGTAGTTCTAAGTTCTAGGGGACTGATGACCGCAGCTGTTAAGTCCCATAGTGCTCAGAGCCATTTGAACCATTTGAACCTTTTCTCTTCGTCAAAACTTCTGGAGAATGTCTTCAACACTTGATTTCGAGATGTTGCCTCTTTGAGATTTGTGTCACAACAACGTTAACACACTGTGGGCGAACGTCCACTACTTAATACTACTACTGATAGGAGTAGAACTAGTACTTTTATTTATCCGTATATCAACTGAGGACGTAGGTTGCAATTACTGTTCTGCGATGAAGAGGTTGGCACATGAGAGGAATTCATGGCCGGCCGTATCAAAGCAGTCTTAAGACTGATGACTCAGATAGAAAAAATATCCTTCTTACAATAGTATTGGACATGTCTTGGTACTACAATTTAAGAACAACAAAAATACTACAGGACGTCACACAAATGTTTCGACAAATCTCGAAGGATTGTAGAGGATGTCCTGAGGGACAAATCGATGACAGGTACCTCTGCACTGAAACGTCATCAAATGGTGCAACAGAGCGTCGAAGTTACAGGCGCCGGTGCATGCCACCAAGTTACCTTTTCGGCAGCAAACGTGACTTCGTATGCTGGCGGACCGTTGGCGGAATGTCTAGCAATGTTGTTTGTTACACAGTGATCGCGACTGATTGCCACTATCGCCAATGGCAGAGATGGAGCTAGCTGTTGTGTAGGCAGGACTTCTCTATGAATGCGATGCTCTGTGGCCTTGGCGGATAACGGTTTGGAGCGTCGGTTTCCATGTGAAGTTTATTTTTCTCCGCTATGCCGAAATACAGTGGAGATTTTAAATGGTTCCAGGACAAAAACAAAATTCGGGTGGAAAGCTGTGTTCGAAACCGTCATCCATCGAGGAAACAGAGCATCGCATTCGTAGGAGATGAGGCCTTTCTATGCAGTAGGTGATCTTCTCCGCTGGTGATCGTGGTGATCAGTCGCGATCACTGAATACTGAATAACAAACTACACTGCGAGACGTTCCCCTACGGTCCGTTTGCTGCCGAAGGGGTGCTCTAGTGTCAGGCACCGGCCCTATAACGTCGACACTCTGTAGCGTCGTTGGATGACGCTTCCAGACACTGGTTCCTATCCTCGATTTGTTCCTCGAGACTCCCTCTAAAGCCCCCCGAAGTTTGTGGCAGCATTTGTGGGACACCTTGTAAATTCATGTTCGCATTTTGTGCTTTTGTTCCCAGAAAAGAGTGCCATAGCTAAGAACCGAGTGTTCTTATGGATAATACGTAACTCAACGGCACTATTTCTTTCTTACTCACACGTCTAGTTTGAAAAGGACGGGACAGGAACTATCCTGGCATATGTCAGAAGTAATTTCGGAAAACAACGAAAAATCAAAATAAAGAGGCCCAGATAAAGATTGGAGCGTCCATCCCCATGAACACAAGGCCAGTCTCTTTAAAACGGGGCTGCCACATTCTCTTTATCCCTATTCTACACTACTGTTTTACAAAGAACTTATTGAATACTACAAAAGGTTAATGGAACACTGTTCATTCATTTCTCACTCCCAGTCACTGCACGTATTACACACATTTTTTTTTCATAACATAACGCTACACACATTGAAGATGATGTCAGGACCATAGCGACTAAGTCTGGTTCCAAATTGTGTACCTGCCTTCGCCTTTGATAGTCTGAAGTAACTGAATCAGCATCCCTCTATAGCTACTGAGCTGTTGAGTTCAGAAAGAGGATAAATTGTTAGTATAAAAATTGCGCAGCCTTAGGAATAAGTAATTCCGGTAATTGAATGGAAATGAATGAAAAATGTGGGCCGGACGGGGGTGGCCGAGCGGTTCTAGGCGCTACAGTCTGGAACCGAGTGACCACTACGGTCGCAGGTTCGAATCCTGCCTCGGGCATTGATGTGTGTGATGTCCTTAGGTTAGTTAGGTTTAAGTAGTTCTAAGTTCTAGGGGACTGATACACCTCAGAAGTTAAGTACCATAATGCTGAGAGCCACTTGAACCATTTTTTGAAAAATGTGGTATGCTGTGAAAGTAATGTGTGAAAGTTTGTACGTCTTACTATCGCTATTATTATTTATAGGTGACTTTTCTTACAAAACCTGTCGTCTGGGGTATCTAAGCAATCATTCAGTAAATACAATGTACTGCTTAACAGGTATTTTTTAGCTTATCTTTTGAATTAGATTGTTTTAACAATCTCTGTGATCTCCTTGGGCAGTTTATCGTACAGTATTATTGTTAGCAGGAAAACTATTTTTAGTGTTATGTTTATTCTTTTTTGATTAGCGTAAGTTCTGTCAAGCTATCTTCCCATGATCATGGACAAAGCTGTCCGTGCGTAATTATCAATGTTATTTTTGATGCGTAAGACTGACTCGCAAATGTACTCGCATGCTGTAGTTAAAATCTCTAGGATCTTGGACAGATGTTTCAGTGAGCTTGACTACTATATTTGGTTATTATTGTTATGGCCTTTTTCTCTATTTTGAATACTGTTTTCATAGTTTTTGGATTTGTTCCACAGAATAAAATGCCAGAGCTAAGAGCTAAGTATAATTATGAACAGCATGTAACTAACAGACACTGGACATTGCACGCTGATGGAAGGACTCTAAGGACATGATACGCTGACGACATTCTGTCTGCAAGTATCTTCGTATGTTCACTACCTGCTCACAGAAAAGGTCGAATGGGCATCTGTTGTTTAAAATTATTAGTTCAAGAAGTCACCACAATAAGTGCACTGATATCGCTTATGCGACGACGATGAAATCTGTCTCAGATTTTATTGGAGTTCTGGTGTCACCGCCAGACACCACACTTGCTAGGTGGTAGCCTTTAAATCGGCCGCGGTCCGTTAGTATACGTCGGACCCGCGTGTCGCCACTGTCAGTGATTGCAGACAGATCGCCACCACACGGCAGGTCTAGAGGGACTTACTAGCACTCGCCCCAGTTGTACAGCCGACGTTAATAGCAATGGTTCACTGACAAATACGCTCTCATTTGCCGAGACGATAGTTAGCTTAGCCTTCAGCTACGTCATTTGCTACGACCTAGCAAGGCGCCATTACCAGTTTATATTCAGTGTAATAATGTCTAACAAGAGCGATGTTCTCCAGTTGTGGATTAAAGTTAAGTATTCCAAGAACTACGTTCTTTTCTTTATAGGATAATTACTTTACCTTGTTCCAGACCTCACGCCAATCTGCGTGAGCTTAACGCGTGCCTTTCGGCTACCTCCGAGTGGCTTGGCTGTCTTGCCACGCCACTACAGGAGTGATGGTGTATTATTTCCACTGAAAAACCAAAATATTAAACCACTGTAAACAGTTCGATGGATGTCATTTTGCGGCGTTAAGGGCACGTGAAATGGTGAGGGAAGTATATAAACGGGGCAGATGCAAATGGAGAATCATTGTAACAACGATACAGGTGGCAAATGCTGAAATCCAGTGGCATAAACGACTTTGACAAAGGACAGATTATTATGGCGGAGTGTCTAAGAAAGTACGAAAATCAGAAACGGCGAAGCTGGTCAGCTGTTCTCATGCTGCTGACAACATCTGCGAAAAATAGTTACAGACGGTGAAACCAAGAGCAGGCCACAAGATGGTGTACGTCCACGTTTTGTACAAAACGTGTAGATCAGATGCTTGTCCTCTCTGTGTAGCAGGTTATGCGGAGGTTAACAGATATGGCGACAGAGTACAATGCGGTGGAGGTAAAAGTGCTTCGGAACACGCTGTTTAATGCACATTGTTGAACGTGGTCTCGCGGCAGCGTTCTCGCTTCTCGAGCGCTGGGTCCCGGGTTCGATTCCGGGCGGAGTCATGGATTTTCATCTGCCTCGAGATGACTGGATGTTGTGTCACCTTCGTCATCGTCATTTATCCCCATTACGGTCGGAGGAAATCAATGGCAAACCACCACAGCTGGGACCTTGCCTAGTACGGTGGTGCGGGTCTCCCGCATCGTCCCCTACGCTCTGTCAAGGAGTATGGGACATCATCATTGTTGAACGTGGTGCTCTGCAGCAGGCGACTCCTGCGTGTTCCCACGATGCCCAAAGATATCATCAGTTCCGTTAGAGGAGCATAATTGTGAACTCACATCTTAGTCATCAAATTAGCTTGATACGAACGCAATGCAGTACGTCCGCAATGCCGTAGGAAACATTCTAGCGGCCTGTAATTTACTGCAATTGGCTGAGCTATGCGCAGACTTATGGTGCCAGATATCTCCGGAAACCTATCTTAGAGCTGTCGAATTCGCGACACGTCGAATCTCTCCTTTGTTACTTAGAGGTGTAGGTGGACTAACCGTCTATTAAGCACGTAGTCGCAATATTTTGGCCGATCAGTCTATGATGTGGCAGGCCAGAAGCCTTCAGGAAAGTGGCGTGGCTGCCTCCAGACGCCAGAGAGCTCGTGTTGAGAGTTCAGACATTTTTCTGTCGCGGGCAAGTAGCTGCAGTAGACGGCCAGGGTGACGTCACTCATTTTGAGCGGGAGTAACGGCAACGGGCCGGAGAAATGTCAGGGAGGCTGGCCGGGCAGCCAGGAAGTCCTTCACCGCCGAGATTAATGTTTTCGCGCACAGCCAAAAGAAAGTCGTTACAGTGTTGCTCCAAGGAGTCGATTAACGCGCCTGGTGTAAAGTTCAGCGACGCCTTTTGTGGAAGCTTGCTGACACGTGTCCTCTGGTGTACACTCGTTCATTCCAGGCCGAAGTAGCCGACAGATCGAGGACAGACTGGGGTAGGAAAGAATAGATAATCGTCGCCCAGTCACTTGCTAACGTATGGCTGTGATGATGGGGATGAGTTTCCTAATGTGAAATATTGATGTTTATGTCGGTATCTGCTAGACAAAGGAATTAAATACATATTACACTTATTACACACGAGACAAAGGAGAATTTTATCACTGGAAAAGAGCTGATAGTAAAACAATGTGAAAGGTACAGTAACTCAAACTCCCATACAGAGCTGATAAAAAATTAGTTGCAGAGTGTGGTATCAAAGTTCGATACCACAGTTGTTAGGAGTTGTAGATATCAATCGCGGTCCGTAGTAGATATTGCTGGACCCGCGAGTCGCAGACTAGCGCCGTTAACGCCGCTCCGTGGCTTGAGACAAGTATCTAGCGAGCTCTCGTCCACTCTCGCTCCGGACGTCAATTAGAAATATAGCGTAGCCTTCAGCTTATAGGAAGCAACCTCTAATAAGACGCTTAGGCAAGTATGCCGTAAGTAATACCTCTCTAGATATGTTGTAATTATAGTCTGTATCTGCACCGACTGAAATAATTAGTAGTCGTAGGTAAAAAATAATATATATTGCCCTTAACATGTGTTACCGACTTCTTCATATGCTGCATACACATAATGACAAAGGAAACCAAAAGTAATATATCGTCAGGAACAAGAAGTGAAGAAGACAAAACATCCAGATGAATAATCAATAGACTTAGAAACAACAGGGTTCTCATCACAAAAGTCGACAAAGATTGGAGAACATTACTGTGTATTGGAAACCTGCTTTCAGAACAAGAAAGTGTTGCAGTACTTAATGAACTCTCCTGATACATAGTTACATTTGTCTCCGAAGAACGCTCACTGTTCAGGACAATGTACAGGGTTCGATTTCTTAAAAAGTCTTCGATCCAATCGCATATTACCTGAGAACCCATTTCGTACACCGGTACACCCTTTAACTGTCTATAGTGTGACACTGTGTCAAACGCTTTCCGGAAATCTAGCAATGTGGAATCTTCTTGGTGCCCTTTAACCATATCCATGGGTAATACACTCCTGGAAATGGAAAAAAGAACACATTGACACCGGTGTGTCAGACCCACCATACTTGCTCCGGACACTGCCAGTGGGCTGTACAAGCAATGATCACACGCACGGCACAGCGGACACACCAGGAACCGCGGTGTTGGCCGCCGAATGGCGCTAGCTGCGCAGCATTTGTGCACCGCCGCCGTCAGTGTCAGCCAGTTTGCCGTGGCATACGGAGCTCCATCGCAGTCTTTAACACTGGTAGCATGCCGCGACAGCGTGGACGCGAACCGTATGTGCAGTTGACGGACTTTGAGCGAGGGCGTATAGTGGGCATGCGGGAGGCCGGGTGGACGTACCGCCGAATTGCTCAACACGTGGGGCGTGAGGTCTCCACAGTACATCGATGTTGTCGCCAGTGGTCGGCGGAAGGTGCACGTGCCCGTCGACCTGGGACCGGACAGCAGCGACGCACGGATGCACGCCAAGACCGTAGGATCCTACGCAGTGCCGTAGGGGACCGCACCGCCACTTCACAGCAAATTAGGGACACTGTTGCTCCTGGGGTATCGGCGAGGACCATTCGCAACCGTCTCCATGAAGCTGGGCTACGGTCCCGCACACCGTTAGGCCGTCTTCCGCTAACGCCCCAACATCGTGCAGCCCGCCTCCAGTAGTGTCGCGACAGGCGTGAATGGAGGGACGAATGGAGACGTGTCGTCTTCAGCGATGAGAGTCGCTTCTGCCTTGGTGCCAATGATGGTCGTATGCGTGTTTGGCACCGTGCAGGTGAGCGCCACAATCAGGACTGCATACGACCGAGGCACACAGGGCCAACACCCGGCATCATGGTGTGGGGAGCGATCTCCTACACTGGCCGTACACCACTGGTGATCGTCGAGGGGACACTGAATAGTGCACGGTACATCCAAACCGTCATCGAACCCATCGTTCTACCATTCCTAGACCGGCAAGGGAACTTGCTGTTCCAACAGGACAATGCACGTCCGCATGTATCCCGTGCCACCCAACGTGCTCTAGAAGGTGTAAGTCAACTACCCTGGCCAGCAAGATCTCCGGATCTGTCCCCCATTGAGCATGTTTGGGACTGGATGCAGCGTCGTCTCACGCGGTCTGCACGTCCAGCACGAACGCTGGTCCAACTGAGGCGCCAGGTGGAAATGGCATGGCAAGCCGTTCCACAGGACTACATCCAGCATCTCTACGATCGTCTCCATGGGAGAATAGCAGCCTGCATTGCTGCGAAAGGTGGATAAACACTGTACTAGTGCCGACATTGTGCATGCTCTGTTGCCTGTCTATGTGCCTGGGTTCTGTCAGTGTGATCATGTGATGTATCTGACCCCAGGAATGTGTCAATAAAGTTTCCCCTTCCTGGGACAATGAATTCACGGTGTTCTTATTTCAATTTCCAGGAGTATATATATATATATATATATATATATATATATATATATATATATATATATATATATATGCGTATATCGAATATACTTAATTTTTAGCCGCACTTAAAATCTAGTACATTTTTTAAGAAAAGGAATACCAATTTTCAAATAAAAATTCTTCCATGGAATTGAATGAGTCATCCGAGAAGAAATGATTGGAGGTTAGAATTAAAACTTGCTTTGCTACCTGTCAGGTTTTTATGTTGTTGGGCAAATGAAAATGTTATGTTTCTGTGCATCGAGCTCCTATCTGAGCTACTGACAGTTTTAATCACAGTGAATAAAGTCTTTTCTTAACCCTAGTGTTGTACGTATGCTTTATTTACTCCAAAATTCATTAGTGAAAATTCGTTTTGTGTCGGTGCAGTTGAAACGCCTATATCCGTGTGAACCTCACGTATTATTCTTATAGCTCGCTTTTGCAGCCTATAGAAGTATGGTATATACACGGTGAGTCACCTAACATTACCGCTGGATATATTTCGTAAACCACATCAAATACTGACGAATCAATTCCACAGACCGAACGTGAGGAGAGGGGCTAGTGTAATTGGTTAATACAAACCATAAAAAAATGCACGGAACTATGTTTTTTAACACAAACCTACGTTTTTTAAAATGGAACCCCGTTAGTTTTGTTAGCACATCTGAACATATACACAAATACGTAATCAGTGCCGTTTGTTGCATTGTAAAATGTTAATTACATCCGGAGATATTGTAACCTAAAGTTGACGCTTGAGTACCACTCCTCCGCTGTTCGATCGTGTGTATCGGAGAGCACCGAATTACGTAGGGATCCAAAGGGAACGGTGATGGACCTTAGGTACAGAAGAGACTGGAACAGCACATTACGTCCACATGCTAACACCTTTTTATTGGTCTTTTTCACTGACGCACTTGTACATTACCATGAGGGGTGAGGTACACGTATACACGTGGTTTCCGTTTTCAATTACGGAGTGGAATAGAGTGTGTCCCGACATGTCAGGCCAATAGATGTTCAATGTGGTGGCCAACATTAGTTGCGCACAATTGCAATCTCTGGCGTAATGAATGTCGTACACGTCGCAGTAAATCTGGTGTAATGTCGCCGCAGGCTGCCACAATACGTTGTTTCATATCCTCTGGAGTTGTAGGCACATCACGGTACACATTCTCCTTTAACGTACCCCACAGAAAGAAGTCCAGAGGTGTAAGATCAGGAGAACGGGCTGGCCAATTTATGCGTCCTCCACGTCCTATGAAACGCCCGTCGAGCATCCTGTCAAGGGTAAGCCTAGTGTTAATTGCGGAATGCGCAGGTGCACCATCATGCTGATACCACATACGTCGACGCGTTTCCAGTGGGACACTTTCGAGCAACGTTGGCAGATCATTCTGTAGAAACGCGATGTATGTTGCAGCTGTTTGGGCCCCTGCAATGAAGTGAGGACCAATGAGGTGGTCGCCAATGATTCCGCACCATACATTTACGGTCCACGGTCGCTGTCGCTCTCTCTACCTGTCTGAGCCAGCGAGGGTTGTCCACGGACCAGTAATGCATGTTCCGTAGATTCACTGCCCCGTGGTTTATGAAACCCGCTTCATCGGTAAACAGGTAGAACTGCAACGCATTCTCTGTTAATGCCCATTGACAGAATTGCACTCGATGATTAAAATCATCACCATGTAATTGCTGATGCAGCGACACATGAAACGGATGAAAGAGGTGACGATGCAGTATGCGCATGACACTACCATGACTCAGTCCACCGTCTCTCGCAATGTCCCGTGTACTCATGTGTGGGTTCATGGCAACAGCAGCTAACACACCAGCTGCACCCGCTTCTCCTGTGACGGGCCTGTTACGGACCCGTTTGCGTACTACGACCATACCTGTTGCATACAGTTGGCGGTAGATGTTATGCAATGTGCGGCACGTTGGATGCTCTCTGTCCGGGTACCGTTCTGCATATACCCTGCAGGCTTCAGCTGCATTTCGTCGACACTCGCCATAGATGAGTATCATCTCCGCCTTTTCAGAGTTCGAATACACCATGGTCACAGTTCCTACAACACTACACTATCACAGACGTCTGGTAACACGGTGTACTACAGTTGGTCAGCGTGCGGAGACGAATGCAGAATAACGATAGCAGCAAGCGCTACATGCGGACACTGCGACAGCTAGACCAGACCACAACAGTGAACTACAGCCACACTCGTAAACACGGTCGTCATCATAAACATGTCCCTGCAGATGCTGCTCGCCGACCGTGGCCCGTGTTGGTTACAACACGCAACTGAACGTCGGAGGTTTCAAGCGTCAACTTTAGGTTACAATATCTCCGGATGTAATTAACATTTTACAATGCAACAAACGGCACTGATTACGTATTTGTTTATATGTTCAGATGTGCTAACGAAACTAAGGGGGTTCCATTTTTAAAAAAGACGTTGGTTTGTGTTAAGAAACATATTTCCGTGCATTTTTGTATGGTTTGTACTAAACAATTACACTAGCTCCTCTCCTCACGTTCGGTCTGTGGAATCGGTTCGTCAGTATTTGATGTGGTTTACGAAATATATCCAGCGGTAACGTTAGGTGACTCATCCTGTATATACTTACGTGAAGTTGCTGCATTGGAGACGTACCGTACCTCGGTCTGTATGTGTGTACTGGATTATAACAATGCTGCGTCTTTAACAAGTTATAAAATTTGGGGCCACGCGTCTGCGAGTATAACTGGATAGAGCCTGACACTGATTCACGGATTCGTGTGCGATGTGCAGTTTGTCAGAGCGAATACTTGTGACACACATGGTAAGTACGATGCAGAGCCAAGTGGGTGCGAGACGATGGTACGGTCTTCATACATGACATATAAAATAAATAACAGCCGGAAATGCTAAGTTTATTTTGCAGGACGGCAATCTGGTTAGTTTTCTAGAGGAAACTACTCTCTGGCCGTGGATAGTTTCAGCGCTGTGTAGTATTGAAGTTTGCTTATTATTAACGTGTGCGGTGTCCGAATTAGTTATGCAACACACAACTTATCAGTGTAAAATGGACGCGTGTGCGGAGCCTGCGGTTTGCTTAGTATTTTGAACAGGATGGTAAAAATAATCATTTTGCAAGATTTAATCTGTGTGTGGAAATTCATTTGTGCACTGTGGGATGTGAAGTCGGAGAAAGGTTAAACAACTCGAGAGAAGTGTCGCACTTTGCAGTACATTACGAGACGTGTAGCAAACTTGCATCTCTAATGTGATTAGAGGGGGTCCATCGGCGGGTTAGAGGCTGACAGGCATTGTGAAGTGAGTGGTGTTATGCATTAATTATGTCAGTCGCGGGGTGGATTTGTGCAATAAGGTCTTCACCTTAAGTTAAAGGAGTAGAATACGCCGTAACCTTCACAGTAACCACAGGAATCAATCGAAGGATATAATTTCTGGTGACAATGGTGGCCATGGAACAAGTCTTCCTCAAACAAAGAATCGATATGTGCCGTCTTGGACGTTCAGCACGTTGCTGGAATCCCAGTCCATGTGTACAAACTAAACCTGTGTTTGATACGTCTAAAAATTTGCGAATGATCGATTTCCACCCAAATATTGTGTAGCGCAAATTCACAGCACCGTCTCCTGTGAGAATGCATTCGTCAGTAAGTAGCTTCAATATCATGAACTGTGGCAGGAGCATGCAACGCTGTATATACCGTCACAGACAGTATGCTAGTCGTGGGACTTGCAGCAGTAGTTTATTACTTGAACTTTCTACGGTTTGTACAGATGTTCGTTTGCAGCTCTTGTTCACAGACAACTGTCCACACGCGTACCTTGGCAAGTGCTGGTGGACGGTTCCATCTTCGAAGTGTTGCGGAACGTCAGCTTCAGAGGCAGACATTTGATCTGGGTGTGGATGGCTGATAATCGCTTTTAAAACTTAACACTGGACAAAAATGCAAAATAATAAGGGCACTTATCTATCTTTTCTTATACCTACTAAAGTACTTTGCAGTAGTAAGGAGGTGGCTCTGACCACTATAGGACTTAACATCTATAGTCATAAGTCCCCTAGAACTTAGAACTACTGAAACCTAACTAACCTAAGGACATCACACACATCCATGCCCGAGGCAGGATTCGAACCTGGGACCGTAGCAGTCGCACGGTTCCATACTGAAGCGCCTAGAACCGCTCGGCCACACCGGCCGGCGTAAGTTGTATAGTTCTTTGCTTCGCTTTACTGAGGTACTAAAAGAACATTCGTCACATGCTGGTGCTACCTTCAGTATTACATCACTGAAACTAAAAGTGTGTGTGTTATGCATATGAATGTGAAACAAGGATTTAATAGGTACAGAATGAATGGCACCTTCTGCCTTCAAAATGACGACGACAACAATTATTTTGGTGAAGATATAATGGAATTTATCAAACTGACCATGGGTGAGAACCAGAAACTATTCGTGGGAAACATAAAGCTATATTAAAAATTTCCTGGTTGCTATATTTCTTCGAGTAAGAAAATATTGCGTAACTATTTTGAGCTATTGTTTGACTATGCTTTCGTTAAGACGTCCGTAGCGTCGGTAATCACTAAGAAGGTAAGTTCTATAAACGAAGTGTTAATTGTTTGTGTCCTCAATGACAAACTTGTTCCTGTCAGAGTACATACTCATAATACTAACGTTTTACAGCGTAGCAATCAATACTGCGTTCTGATTGCCTACAGTGGTCGTGGTACTGGAGACTGACCCCAAACTGAGTGCTCCCACAGCTGTGTCACAGTCGCAAGGAATGTTAATAATCCCACCAGTACAGTACTAGTACCCTTGTTTCTCTGTTCGTGAAGGCAACGAAGGACAGACTACCTTAACAGTCGCGCGTGCTCCACATCTCGTCAACTCAGCTGCGAGCAGTTTCTGTAACGCATGTCTTGGCGCTCCGAAGTCCCTTCAGGGTGTTACTAAATAATGCAATCTTGTATGTGATCACGATTCAGCAGCATAGACATGGAGTAGTGAATTTAAGAAAATGTTATCTGAAATTATACAGTATACATTTGCGACAAGTTCTGAGATACAGTGGATCTCATCGAGAGAACCATTTCATGTCAAATAATCCTTATTATCCAAGCAATAGCGTTGATACAATGGTGTCTGGCACGCATGTTCCCAAAAAGTTTAGATTACATTATTAGGAACTGAATAAAACCGACAAAGTGTCTTGCCTTCAGATGTGTATGAACACTTCGGGCAAAGCACATACCTTGAGTGGCAGAGCTTTGCTTGCGAATAATGTGTTAAACACCACTTGAAATGTCACTGTAGTGTTTTGATGTGCTGCATCTTGAAAATAGCGTCCAAATTAACACTTCACCAGTCACACTACGGCTATTTACAGATATATAAAACGAAATCAGATGAAAACGAGACAGATGGAAAAAGTAAGTAAACTGTTGTTTCAAAAGTAATGGTTGTAACTGTTAATTCATTTACCACGCTGTGAGACGAGATAGTCAATGCCTTCATCGAAAAATCTTTTCAATTGTGTACGGAACCAAGATCGTACCCAGGAGTGCACCTCTTCGTCGGAGACAAGTAGGCGGCACGAATGTCTTTCCTCAAGGCTCCAAAATCATGGACATCTTAGGAGGAGAGATCAGAACTGTACGGAGATTGTGTAAGGGCCTCCCAGCGAAACTTCTGCAATGTAGTCGAAAAAAAACTTGACAAGATATCGTCGCGCCCAGTTTCGCCGGGAAGCCTTTACATAATCTCCCTGCATTTCCGATCTCTCCCCATGCGACTTCAATAGTTTTGGAGCCCCGAAAGAAGACATTCGTGTTCGGCTATTGGCTTCAGACTTAGAGGTGCACGCCTCGATAAAATAATGTTTGCATATGCAACTGCAGATATTTTTACATGAAGACACTGAACGTCTTGTCTCACAGAGGGATAAATGTATTAAGAGCTACGACGATTACTTTTGAAGTAATAAACAGTTTGCTTACTCTTTTTCCATCTGCCTCGTTTTCATTTGACTGCCCTTTATAGAATTAACTTTAAGCCACTGAAGACGAGAGCCTCTTTCGAAACAGACTTGGCACAGTACTCTGTGGAAATAAATGGGAGAATGGCTTAGATTTTTCTTCAGCACAAAAGCTTCAGACGGGGGCAAACTGCTACATTTCCATCATAGATGCGACTCTGCGAATTCAGGGAGGTCCGTGGCTTAAACCAGTGTCAGTACTGATTCAGCCAAGAAATTCAGTGAAAGACACCGTACCTCAAGCACTTCATATTATAGATAGTTCGTCGTAAAGGCATTTAACTACAGTAACTGAAGGTTGGAGTGGATATGAAGGGTCAGGTTGCCCATAATATTGCACCGTAGTCTACTGAAAATTTGAAATGTAGAAGTGACTGCGGCATCTGTCTATAATTACTGAAGTCTTGAGTTCAGAAAGGTGGTAAGGTGTTAGTACTACACATTGAATAGCTTCGGGAGAGCGGTTTCCCAGAAGAAAATAATGAAAGAAAAAAGAAGGAACATATCAAGGTATTATGTGGAGTGACAGATGTTTTATTTCTAATATCGCTGTTATTATTTACTCGAGTAACATTTTTTATACTGTATGTTACCTAAGTAATTCTTGGCTGTATCAATTTTTTTATCTTTCCTTTTTAACAGGCTTTTAAATTAATTTCGTTTTTGCAATCTCTTTAATTTTCCTGGGCAATTTATTCATTGGTAGACAGTATTGTTTTGTTTTCATGTTTATTCTTTGTTGTCTGTTGTAAGTGGAAACTTCCGTTGAGTGTCCACGCAGCTTCAACTGAAAACCAATATTCTTTACTAGAGATTTTGTGTTCGATAAGCAGTCTATGCAGTTACCAGTGTCATTTTACCTCCTCAGATTGAAATTCATTACATTTTTTTACTTCAATTTCAATATTACTTAACTGCATATTGATCATTTCTCTTCAAAGGATTTCTCTCGTTTTCGTAGTGATTATTGTATCAGCGAAGCGAATTTTTTCCACACTTAAGTGCCTGTCACAGGAGTCATCGAACCATATTCAGACTACTTGGCTACCATTCCTGGCAGCATGCGGGAAAAGCGAACGCTTAAATGTTTCCGTGCGAGCTGTGCTTTCTCTTTTCTAATTACGATGATCATTTCTCCCTGTGTAGCTGAGCACTAACAAAATATTTTCTGATTCGGAGAAGAAAGCTGGCGATTGAGATTTCGTGAAAAGATCTCGCTGAAGCGAAAATTGCCTTCGATTCAATGATTGCCACCCCAACTCGTCCATCATATCCACGAAACTCTCTCCCCTTTTTCGTTATAATAAAAAGCGAGCCGCCCTTCTTTGGTCTTCTCCGACATCGTCTGTCAACCCCCTCTGGTAAGGATCCCATACCGAACAGCAGTAGTGCAGAAGAGGACGAAGAAGTACAGTGCGGGCTAGTCTTGCTGCATCTTCTAAGTATACGGCTAATAAAACGCAGACTTTGGTTTGCTCTCCCCGCAACTAACTATGTTATCGTTCCTACATGAGACCTTCGTAGTTTCAATCACAGCATATTTAACTGAATTAACGTTCTTTATATACGTGTAATTTAAGTGTAACTCGCACTTTTCTTTATTTAAAGGCAGTTCCCACTCTTTGCACCAGATGTTGTTGTTGTGGTCTTCAGTCCTGAGACTGGTTTGATGCAGCTCTCCATGCTACTCTATACTGTGCAAGTTTCTTCATCTCCCAGTACCTACTGCAACCTACATCCTTCTGAATCTGTTTGGTGTATTCATCTCTTGGTCTCCCTCTACGATTTCTACCCTCCACGCTGCCCTCCAATTATAAATTTGTGATCCCTTGATGCCTCAGAACATGTCCGACCAACCGAGCCCTTCTTCTAGTCAAGTTGTGCCACAAACTTCTCTTCCCCACAATCCTATTCAGTACTTCCTCATTAGTTATAATCCAATTCCCTCAGCATCACCCGACTTAATTCGACTACATTCCATTATCCTCGTTTTGCTTTTGTTGATGTTCATCTTATATCCCCCTTTCAAGACACTATCCATACCGTTCAACTGCTCTTCCAAGTCCTTTGCTGTCTCTGAAAGAATTACAATGTCATCGGCAAACTTCAAAGTTTTTATTTCTTCTCCATGGAATATAATACCTACTTTTGTTTCCTTCACTACTTGCTCAATATAGAGATTGAATAACATCGGGGAGAGGCTACTACAACCCTGTCTCACTCCCTTCCCAACCACTGCTTCCCTCTGATGTCCCTCGACTCTTATAACTGCCATCTGCTTTCTATACAAATTGTAAATAGCTTTTCGCTCCCTGTATTTTACCCCAGCCACCTTCAGAATTTGAAAGAGAGTATTCCAGTCAACGTTGTCAAAAGCTTTCTCTAAGTCTACAAATGCCAGAAACGTAGGTTTGCCTTTCCTTAATCTAGCTTCTAAGGTAAGTCGTAGGGCCAGTATTGGCTCACGTGTTCCGATATTTCTACGGAATCCAAACTGATCTTCCCCGAGGTTGGCTTCTACTAGTTTTTCCATTCGTCTGTAAAGAATTCGCGTTAGTATTTTGCAGCCGTGACTTATTAAACTGATAGTTCGGTAATTTTCACATCTGTCAACACCTGCTTTCTTTGAGATTGGAATTATTATATTCCTCTTGAAGTCTGAGGGTATTTCGCCTGTCTCATGCATCTTGCTCACCAGATAGTAGAGTTTTGTCAGGACTGGCTCTCCCAAGGCTGTCAGTAGTTCTAATGGAATGTTGTCTACTCCCGGGGCCTTGTTTCGACTCAGGTCTTTCAGTGCTCTGTCACACTCTTGGCGCAGTATCGGATCTCCCATTTAATCTTCATCTACATCCTCTTCCATTTCCATAATATTGTCCTCAAGTACACCGCCCTTATATAGACCCTCTATATACTCCTTCCACCTTTCTGCTTTCCCTTCTTTGCTTAGAACTGGGTTTCCATCTGAGCTCTTGATATTCATACAAGTGGTTCTCTTTTCTCCAAACGTCTCTTTAATTTTCCTGCAGGCAGTATCTGTCTTACCCCTAGTGATATAAGTCTCTACATCCTTACATTTATCCTCTAGCCATCCCTGCTTAGCCATTTTGCACTTCCTGTCGATCTCATTTTTGAGACGTTTGTATTCCTTTTTGCCTGCTTCATTCACTGCATTTTTATATTTTCTCCTTTCATCAATTAAATTCAATATTTCTTCTGCTACCCAAGGATTTCTACTAGCCCTCGTCTTTATACCCACATGATCCTCTCCTGCCTTCACTACTTCATCCCTCAAGGCTACCCATTCTTCTTCTACTGTATTTCTTTCCCCCATTCTTGTCAATTGTTCCCTTATGCTCTCCCTGAAACTCTGTACGACCTCTGTTTTAGTCAGTTTATCAAGGTCCCATCTCCTTAAATTACCACCTTTTTGTAGTTTCTTCAGTATTAATCTACAGTTCATAACCAATAGATGGTGGTCAGAGTCCACATCTGCCCCTGGAAATGTCTTACAACTTAAAACCTGGTTCCTAAATCTCTGTCTTACCATTATATAATCTATCTGAAACCTTTTAGTATCTCCAGGGTTCTTCCATGTATACAACTTTCTTTTATGATTCTTGAACCAAGTGTTAGCTATGATTAAGTTGTGTTCTCTGCAAAATTCTACCAGGCGGCTTCCTCTTTCATTTCTTAGCCCCAATCCATATTCACCTACTACGTTTCCTTCTCTCCCTTTTCCTACTGACGAATTCCAGTCACCCATGACTATTAAATTTTCGTCTCCCTTCACTATCTGAATGTCCGCCCCAGTAGCTGAGTGGTCAGCGTGACGGATTGCCGTCCTCTGGGCCCGGGTTCGATTCCCGGCTGGGTCGGAGATTTTCTCCGCTCAGGGACTGGGTGTTGTGTTGTGTTCATCATCATTTCATCCCCATCCGGCGTGCAGGTCGCCCAATGTGGCGCCGAATGTAATAAGACCTGCGATATGGCGGCCGGACCTGCCCCGCGAGGGGCCTCCCGGCCAATGACGCCAAACGCTCATCATCATCATCACTATCTGAATAGTTTCTTTTATTTCGTCATACATTTCTTCAATTTCTTCGTCATCTGCAGAGCTAGTTGGCATATAAACTTGTACTACTGTGGTAGGGGTGGGCTTCGTATCTATCTTGGCCACAATAATGCGATCACTATGCTGTTTGTAGTAGCTTACCCGCATTCCTATTTTCCTGAATTACCCCTATTTGATTTTGTGTTTATAACCCTGTAGTCACCTGACCAGAAGTCTTGTTCCTCCTGCCACCGAACTTCACTAATTCCCACTATATCTAACTTACCCCTATTTGATTTTGTGGTTATAACCCTGTAGTCACCTGACCAGAAGTCTTGTTCCTCCTGCCACCGAACTTCACTAATTCCCACTATATCTAACTTTAACCTATCCATTTCCCTTTTTAAATTTTCTAACCTACCTGCCCGATTAAGGGATCTGACATTCCACGCTCCGATCCGTAGAACGCCAGTATTCTTTCTTCTGATAACGTCATCCTCTTGAGTAATCCCGCCCGGAGATCCGAATGGGGGATTATTTTACCTCCGGAATATTTTACCCAAGAGGATGCCATCATCATTTAACTATACGGTAAAGCTGCATGCCATCGGGAAAAATTACGGCTGTAGTTTCCCCTTGCTTTCAGCCGTTCGCAGTACCAGCACAGCAGGGCCGTTTTGGTTAGTGTTACAAGGCCAGATCAGTCAATCATCCAGACTGTTGCCCCTGCAACTACTGAAAAGGCTGCTGCCCCTCTTCAGGAAC
This sequence comes from Schistocerca serialis cubense, assembly GCF_023864345.2. Classification (NCBI taxonomy): domain Eukaryota; kingdom Metazoa; phylum Arthropoda; class Insecta; order Orthoptera; family Acrididae; genus Schistocerca; species Schistocerca serialis. The sequence goes on along the minus strand of NC_064638.1, from coordinate 350,177,247 downwards.
CACACGTTTATCTGGCCTCTCAACAGATACCCCTCCGTTGTGGTTGCACCTACGGTATGGCTATCTGTATCGCTGAGGCACGCAAGCGTTCCCACCAACGGCAAAACGGCAAGGTCCATGGTTCATGGGGAGGGTTTGCACCAGATATCGTGTCTAAATCACTTTGTAAACAGTTTCTATCTTCTCATTACTTTACTCGGCGGTGAAGGACAGCATTACCACCAAAGAATCTATGTGAGCTATTCATATTATCTCCCAAATCATTTATACAGATTAGGAACAGCAGAAGACCTATAACATTGCCTTGGGGAGCACCAGACATCGATTCTGTTTTACTCAGTGACTATTCGTCCATTTCTATGAACTGTGTGACTTTTCTGATAGAAATCATCAATCCAGTAGAACAACTGTTATGATACACCATAGCTACTCAATTTTATTTCTAGCTGCTTGTGAGGAACAGCATCAAAAACCTTCTGGAAATATTTAAATATAATATCAATATGGAATCCGATGTCAACACCACTTGCTTGTGGCAGTTTCTTTCCAAACTGTTTCATAATCTCTTTCTGGATTTAATATGCAGGTCCCAGTAGTCTGTCGTGTCTAATCCAAAATGCTGCGTTAAAACTGCAGTCAATATTCACTACTGTATATTAGTGCAATTTTAATTGTATCTGTTACTGTTTTCTTCTCGGTATGGTGTGGGAGTCTTGCAGTTATGTCAGTATTGGGGCTTTCAGCGGGATCGGCAAGTGGAAGTTTCATTAAGTGGAAGGGAATAGTCATAAAATTGATTTCTGCTGAAAGTCATTCTCCATGTAGTAATTTGGTGAAAAAGCAACAGTCTATATCGCAATGGAATTTAATTATTATGATCAGTTTCGATTTTAAGTTAGTCATCTTCAGATGTGAGACCAGAGTTACATCGAGTACTAAATGTATGGCGTGATTATGCAGTATTTACCCCTGTGGCTGTTATTGGAGGCTCCTCGACTTTTCTCGCGGCAGCACGACCGTAACTGAGACTCATGGCCGTAGAACCCCGGGCTAAATGGTGTGCAGTTTCCACGCCGAATACAGGTTACTTCAAAAACAGTCAATTGCACACGCTTCAAAAATGGTTCAAATGGCTCTAAGCACATCTGATGTCATCAGTCCCCTAGACTCATAATTACTTAAACCTAACCTAAGGGCATCACATACATCCATTCGAACCTGCTACCGTAGCAGCAACGCCGTTGCGGACTGAAGCGGCCGGCGCACACGCTTCACACGCAGTGAAATGTTAATACTGTGTGAAACTTACATCGTTCTCGTAGACCAGGTAAGAATATGCATATATGAAAAAAAGTTTTGCATCACTTCGGTTCCGAGAGTTCCGGAACCTGTATAAAAATTGGAATAGAGGTCAACATAAATATCATTTCCGCCCTTTTTATTACCCATGAAAACCACACATTGAATGTTGTCCCACCACACAGCGAGACCTTCAGAGTTGGTGGTCCAGATTGCTGTACACGCGGTGACTTCTAATACTCAGCAGCACATCCTCTTGCATTGATGCATGCCTGTATTCGTCGTGCCATTCTATCAAGTTCATCAAGGCAGTGTTGGTCCAGATTGTCCCACTCCTCAAGGCGATTCGGCGTAGATACCTCAGAGTGGTTGGTTAGTCACGTCGCCCATGAACAGCTCTGTTCAATCTATCCCAGACATGTTCGATAGGGTTCATGTCTGGAGAAATGCTGGCCACTTTAGTCGAGCGATGAGGTTATCCTGAAGGAAGTCATTCACAATATGTGCACGAGGGGGGCGCGAATTGTCGTCCATGAAGACGAATGCCTCGCCAATACGTTGCCGATATGCTTGCACTATCGGTCGGAGGATAGCATTCACGTATCGTACAGCCGTTACGGTACCTTTCATGGCCACCAGCTTCCTTCGTCTGACCCACATAATGTCACCCCAAACTGAAGAGAACATCCACCTTGCTGCACTCGCTGTGCAGTGTGTCTACAGCGTTCAGCCTGACCGGGTTTCTTCCAAACACGTCTGCGACGATTGTCTGGTTGAAATGACTCAAATGGCTCTGAGCACTATGCGACTTAACTTCTGAGGTCAACAGTCGCCTAGAACTTAGAACTAATTAAACTTAATTAACCTAAAGACATCACACACATCCATGCCCGAGGCACGATTCGAACCTGCGACCATAGCGGTCGCTCGGCTCTCGACTGTAGCGCCCAGAACCGCATGGCCACTCCGGCCGGCGTCTGGTTGAAGGCATATGTGACACTCATCGGTGAAGAGAACGTGATGCCAATCACGAGCGGTCCATTCGGCATGTTGTTGGGCCCATCTGTACCGCGCTGCATGGTGTCGTGGTTGCAAAGATGGACCTCGCCATGGACGTCAGGACTGAATTTGCGCATCATGCAGCCTATCGCGCACAGTTTGAGTCGTAACATGACGTCCTGTGGCTGCACGAAAAGCGAAGCGTTATTCAACATGGTAGCTTTGCTGTCAGGGTTACTCCGAGCCATAATCCGTAGCTAGCGGTCATCCACTACAGCTGTAGCCCTTGGGCGGCCTGAGTGAGGCATGTCATCGACCGTTCCTGTCTCTCTCTATCTCTTCCATGTCGGAACAACATCGCTTTAGTTCATTCCGAACACCTGGACACTTCTCTTGTTGAGAGACCTTCCTGGCACAAAGTGACAATGAAGACGCGATCAAACCGCGGTATTGACCGTCTAGGCATGGTTGAACTACAGACAACACAAGCCATATACGTCTTTCCTGGTGAAATGACAGGAACTGATCGGCTGTCGGACCCCCTCTGTCTAATAGGCGCTGCACATGCATGGTTGTTTACATCTTTGGGCGGGTTTAGTGACATGTCTGAACAGTCAGAGGGACTGTGTCTGTGATACAATATCCACAGTCAACGTCTATCATCAGGAGTTATGGGAACCGGGGTGCTGCAAAACTTTTTTTGATGTATGTATAAGGAGTTGAACCATTAGAAATCATCAGACAAGTATGTTTTTACGTTAAAAATAGACGAACTTACAGAATTAACAACGAAGCACTCTAATCTAATGACATTGGCGTGAATGAGGAAAACATCGTCCTACTCTATATTTTGCTGATAAACAAATGAACCAGAGAACAGTAATTATGTGCTCATGCAGATATAACATGAAAATATAATTAGGAAATAGATTACATTAAATTCAAAGGCCAAACTGGCCTTAATAGAATTAAGATACACCGATGGTATTTTTTTGTTTTTGTTTCTTTTTTGTTTTTGTTTTTGTTGATTTACAGGAATGGCAAGATGAAGGGCTAACTAAAAAGGGAGGGAAATATATGCTCCAGCTTAGGGACGTATGTTTTAATGCAATCTTCCTTAATATATTCTCACCTTATATCTGCACTTGCACATAATTAATTTTCTCTGATTCATTTGTTTCGCTGCAGAATATTGATGAGAACGATGTTCTTATCATTCACACCATTGTCGCTAGGGGACACTGAAAGACAGGAGAGAAAACGTGACTACAAAGTGCGGGAGTAGTCGTTACACCCAAGAGAGACAACTGGAATATTTTTTCAAATTTTAGTAAGGGTTTCTTTCATTGGCTCATAGCATCAAGTTCAGTAAAGGGAGTTCCCACATGTGTGTGCATGTATGTGTTTTGCTGAACGATAACTGGTAATTTCTAACGTTATGGGAGTGATTTTTGGCCTTATGCTGTTCACCATAAAAGAAATATACCTGATTCGGTAAACACGACAAGATTAACAAGAGTAGGAAATAACTGAGTTTGTTTATTACATATCAAAAAAAGGTTCAAATGGCTCTGAGCACTACGGGACTTAACTTCTGAGGTCATGAGTCCCCTAGACCTTAGAACTACTTGAACCTAACTAACCTGAACATCACACACATCCATGCCCGAGGCAGGATTCAAACCGGCGACCGTAGCGGTCGTGCGGTTCCAGACTGTAGCGCCTAGAACCGCTCGGCCACTTCGGCCGGCTTATTACATTTCCTTAGTCGGAACTTGCGAAGTCTGTTGCAATTCACTGGTGAAATTCCGATGCTGGCAGAACCAGCAAAGTTTCATAGAGGAAAGTTAGAAGACACTCGCTTCATGGAGACCGAAGAGAAGAGATTTATCCTTAGGCTGTTGCAGATGACACTTGTCCCTGCACTTGATGCAGTACACAGGGTCTTAGAGCTGCAGAGCGAGATGTCTCCAAATTCGAGCAGAATACAGAGGGCGAGCTAACTTAAAATTTTCATCCACCACTGCAGCCATCCTATATTCTTGTACAGTTTAGAGTGGTAAGCATGCGCCGTCATTGAAGCCACTGCGACGAGACGAGTACTAATTCAGTTAATTTACATCAGGATAACTGCATCTCATTAAATATATATATATATATATATATATATATATATATATACAGGGTTAGTCACCTAACACTACCGCTGGATATATTTCGTAAACCACATCAAATACTGACGAATCGATTCCACAGACCGAACGTGAGGAGAGGGGCTAGTGTAATTGGTTAATACAAACCATAAAAAAATGCACGGAAGTATGTTTTTTAACACAAACCTACGCTTTTTAAAATGGAACCCCGTTAGTTTTGTTAGCACATCTGAACATATAAACAAATACGTAATCAGTGCCGTTTGTTGCATTGTAAAATGTTAATTACATCCGGAGATATTGTAAACTAAAGTTGACGCTTGAGTACCACTCCTCCGCTGTTCGATCGTGTGTATCGGAGAGCACCGAATTACGTAGGGATCCAAAGGGAACGGTGATGGACCTTAGGTACAGAAGAGACTGGAACAGCACATTACGTCCACATGCTAACACCTTTTTATTAGTCTTTTTCACTGACGCACTTATACATTACCATGAGGGGTGAGGTACACGTACACACGTGGTTTCCGTTTTCAATTGCGGAGTGGAATAGAGTGTGTCCCGACATGTCAGGCCAATAGATGTTCAACGTGGTGCCCATCATTAGTTGCACACAATTGCAATCTCTGGCGTAATGAATGTCGTACATGCCGCAGTACATCTGGTGTAATGTCGCCGCAGGCTGCGACAATACGTTGTTTCATATCCTCTGGGGTTGTAGGCACATCACGGTACACATTCTCCTTTAACGTACCCCACAGAAAGAACCCCAGAGGTGTAAGATGAGGAGAACGGGCTGGCCAATTTATGCGTCCTCCACGTCCTATGAAACGCCCGTCGAACATCCTGTCAAGGGTCAGCCTAGTGTTAATTGCGGAATGCGCAGGTGCACCATCATGCTGATATCACATACGTCGACGCGTTTCCAGTGGGACACTTTCGAGCAACGTTGGCACATCATTCTGTAGAAACGCGATGTATGTTGCAGCTGTTTGGGCCCCTGCACTGAAGTGAGGACCAATGAGGTGGTCGCCAATGATTCACTGCCCCGTGGTTTGTGAATCCCGCTTCATCGGTAAACAGGTAGAACTGCAACGCATTCTCTGTTAATGCCCATTGACAGAATTGCACTCGATGATTTAAGTCATCACCATGTAATTGCTGATGTAGCGACACATGAAACGGGTGAAAGCGGTGACGATGCAGTATGCGCATGACACTACTTTGACTCAGTCCACCGGCTCTCACTATGTCCAGTGTACTCATGTGTGGGTTCATGGCAACAGCAACTAACACCCTGCAGGCTTCAGCTGCATTTCGTCGACACTCGCCATAGATGAGTATCATCTCCGCCTTTTCAGAGTTCGAATACACCATGGTCACAGTTCCTACAACACTACATTATCACAGACGTCTGGTAACACGATGTACTACAGTTGGTCTGCGTGCGGAGACGAATGCAGAATAACAATAGCAGCAAGCGCTACATGCGGACACTGTGACAGCTAGACCAAACCACAACAGTGCACTACAGCCACACTCGTAAACACGGTCGTCATCGTAAACATGTCCCTGCAGATGCTGCTCGCCGACCGTGGCCCGTGTTTGTTACAACACGCAACTGAACGTCGGAGGTTTCAAGCGTCAACTTTAGGTTACAATATCTCCGGATGTAGTTAACATTTTACAATGCAACAAACGGCACTGATTACGTATTTGTTTATATGTTCAGATGTGCTAACAAAACTAACGTGGTTCCATTTAGAAAAACGTAGATTTGTGTGAAAAAACGTGCTTCCGTGCATTTTTGTATGGTTTGTATTAAACAATTACACTAGCCCCTCTCCTCACGTTCGGTCTGTGGAATCGATTCGTCAGTATTTGATGTGGTTTACGAAATATATCCAGCGGTAACGTTAGGTGACTCACCCTATATATATATATATATATATATATATATATATATATATATATATATATATATATATTGTTGCATCATAATGGCGCAGCAGGTTTATGTCTCCGGGCAGTAAACCAGACTGTTACAGCGACCATTAGTTTGCTTTCCTAGTTAGATGAACTCCATTGTCATTATGTACGTTTTAGGTGAAGTAAATGGGCCACCACTAGTAGTAACTATCACTTAATAAGCTTTTATTCATCGTGCAATATTTTTGTTTTTAAATTCGTTGATATTGTGGGAAGCTTTCCAACTCTGTAGATAATTAATTATATGATCTATAGTATATTAGCGGTGTGAAAAACAAACAGCTTAACCGACACCTCACACATATCACATACTTCATTAGAATGAAGAGATAGTTGTATGTCACGAGAAAGATATTCTTGAATCCCCACTAACTATTTTTCAGTGGGATTTTTTCTTCAAAGTAATCCATCATGTTCTAACACAGTATATGTTCCAGCATCCTACTGCAAAACACTGTCACTGATATAGTTCTGTAAATCATCGGATTATTCGCGTTTCCTTTTCGAGTACTTGTAAGACCTGTGCAACTTTCCAGTCTGAGTATAACACTCATTTGTCAAGCGAGTGGTTCAACATGACTGCTCAGTATGAAACTATTGCTTCAGGATACTGATAATGGAACCTATTTGGTGTACAATATGGACCGCAGGATTTGTCTTTATTGTCTCAAGATCCTTCCCTACACTGTGGATGTCTGTTTCTAAGTACTCACGTTAGCAGCAGCTGTTTTTAAATTCTGAAATATTTACTTCGCCTTCTTTGGTGAAGGAGTTACGGAAAACAGTGCTAACTCCCCTTTATGGGTACTGTTATTGATAATGTTACCATTGCTATCGTGCAGTGAAGATACTGATTGTGTCTGGCTGCTGATGCACTTTACATATGAGCTGAATCTCGTTGCATGATAGGCTAGATTTCGAGACAAGACTTTATTGTGGTAACTGTTAAAAGAATCTCGCACTGAAGTCCGCAATAATTACGAGCTTCTGTAAATCATTGTTAAACCTGGGGATCTTACGTTCTTTTAAATTGTGTATGTTGTTTTCGTTGATTCTGTAATAGTGTCCTGTCTTTTTTTTGTACCATGGGTAATTTTCATCCCCTTTTTTAAATAGATGTATTTTGCTTTTGCTTTTCGTGGATTTGTGTGTTAAAGCATTCGGTCTGACCACCATGACCTTGTGGTCACTAATCCCTGTAGCCTTCTTAATGCTCCTAATTTGCTCAAGATTATTTGTTGCTGTGAGGCTAAGTTCATTTTCGCAACCGTTTACACCTCGAGTGGGCTGCTAAACTGACTGCTGAAAATTATTTTCAAAGAAACCATCTACTAGATTTGATTTATTCCTAATGATCCTATCTTTTTAGTAGAATCTGAACAGTTAACGATTCCAAATGATTCTAGCTGAACAGTTAACCACTGGAAGGGCTGAAAGACATTTGGCTGTGGCTGTGGATGTGAGCCGTCAGCAGAGTTCAGTAAGTGTTTTGAGGTCCTTCTGTATCACTGTAATCTTGATCTAGTTTAGTCTGAGCTTTAAGTACTCTACAGCCATTTGCGTGATTCGAGTAGTGTTGTACTGTAGTTTCAGTTGTGTTGATATATATTATTGCAAAGTATGCTTTATATGTAGCCTAGGACATCAACGCACTCATGTGCTGTGGCTTTCGGACGTAGGTTGTCCGAATCCTGGTGATGGAGGAAATTTTTCCTGACAGCAAGAGTAGGAGAAGTGGTGGCGTAAGGCTGCTGACCGACAGACTTGATGCAAATGTCCTAGATTAAATACCAAACCTCTGGGCAGTGTCCCGTGGAGTTATACAGCATGTGAGACTCTTGAAGGTGAACGGTCCCTTGGATGGCAACGATAAGATGGGATATGTTCTAGTCCAGAGCAGTAGGCTGAGCGCCAAACTCTCCCTTCTCTCATCATGATACTACATGAATGTGACATCGGAATATACACACAACCATTACTATCACCAACACTCAGTAGATTCACGAGCGTCAAACCTTGACACACCACGAGGAAAGCGGACATGGTGCACGAAGGAAGAAAACCGTATCGGATTAGGCCGCGGAACCCACCCTTCAAGGTCTCCCAAAACAGTGCCATAGATTCTTTCTTTCTTTATTATCCAGTACCAATAAAACACTCTCGGTTCTCATTATGTATCGTAGCAAATTACTTAACCACGCAAAGGAATTCACTTTTGTGTTCATCGTTGTTGTGATGTTCGTAATTACGAATTATTCAGTACGTTTAGTTCCTTCTTTCCGCCCACTTGTGAGCAATGGATGTCTTTTTACTTTACAAGAAATATCAGAAAGATGAGTGGTGGCTATTCTGTTGAGGACCGCTACTCAGTAATGACTGAAAGGAACGCATAGTCCAAAGAACTGCAGGGAATTTGAAATTAATTAATGGAGTTTCTTTTACCACTGCTTCGTATTAGCCGTTAAACTCGTTTGCCTTTCATTCATTGCATAGCTGCGTTATTGCTACGCTCTGAGCTTTGAATACCATAGACATTTCTTGGCGATCTCTACTGGCTTCGGTAAATCTCACAACTTCATTTCAGAGGACAGTTTATCAAGGAACATTCTACTACAACCTCAGCCTGTACGAGGTCTTTACTAGCAGCATGCGGCTATCTTTGTCTTCCTTCGGGATTTTAGCAAATGAATGAATGTGCTTTGATCCTAAATCATTGTAGACAATCGTCCGCCCCCGGTAGCTGAATGGTCAAAGTGACGGATTGTGAGTTATCTGGGCTCAGGTTCGATTCCCGACTGTGTCGGGGCATTTTCTCCGCCCAGGGAATGGGTGTTGTGCTGTCGTCATCATCATCCTATCATCCTCATCGACTGCAGGCGTCAAATCGAAAGACCGGCACCCGACGAACGACCTGCCCGACGGGCAGCCCTAGCAATACGATTAAAATAAATTATAGACAAACTTGTGGCTTTCCTCCTGCTAGGAGGGTAGTAATCTTCTGCGTAGCATCCTTCCGGTAACATCCCAGCTGGACATCTGGTATCAGCTTCAACTACTGGAGGCATTTACGTTGCTCCTTTCTCCAAAAGTAGATTTCTTAGAATAAGCACACTATCACTTACATGTTCACTTTAAATGACACTGGCAGTAGATAGAGTATAGTTCACGTTTCTCTCGTGCAGAAGGCAATCAGACATTAGACTTTGGGTGTGGTTGTGGGTGTTTTCCGTACTGCATTTTCATTAGTTGTTATATATGTCCATAACGAGATCCAGTATTTTCTGTAATAGTGTCGAATGCATACCTGGAAGCGTCTCCCTCACAATGGTTGCTAAGTGCAGATTAAGGTGTTGCGTCCTCCATAACCTCGCCAGACCTGAACTTAGATTTTATGAATGGAAACTGTGAATTGGTGATCAATGCGTTACTCTAGGAAAAACAACCTTCAACACTGAATTTAAATAATTATTGTGATTCACCAAAATATTAGGGTATTGAGCATACGTGATACATCGGGAGCCAAAGACTTTTTATCCAAGTACTAAAGGTTTTCGGGGTTTCCTTTGATGGAATTTATTTATAAACTGATAAATGAAATAAATGAAAATATTTATGTAAGTAACACTAAATGTTATTTTATTACTATACCTCAAAACACAAACAGAAAATTTTCCTTTGGAGGGGACTTCAAAAATCATGTTGTAACTTCCAATCTTATAAAATGTCTGTAAACAATGCTCGATGACGCTGAAACAATCACGACTCGCAAGTCACATTTTACGTTATATGAAACGAACCGATGGGCACGTTTCAAGACGTACATTTGAAGACTCATTTCAGCATATCCGTCTTCGCTTTTCTACCTTCGGCTATTATTTCCGTATCGTCTGTAAGTGTATGGACACAAACTTTATATCGCTGACAGCCTTTACATATGACCATAATTTCTTTGTGTTTTTTTAGAAATCTTTCGACAATATTGTAATAGTGTAGTCGTTGAAGGCATCATGGAATATTCTCTTGACAGCCAAACGAGTTGTATTCAGCACCCATACCAATAGCCCAAAGCTCTGTTCTTCACCTGTTATGCCGCAGCCTCTCTTTCTTTACATTGCTTTATACGAGGGCTGTTCAATAAAGAATGGTCATAATTTTTGTATGGTCATAATTTCTCGCGCTAAAATTTAATCTTATGGTATTCTGTTAGCTTACTGTGCAACAAAAACACCGTAGTAGTTTTATTGTTGGGACTCCTGGTTCCCGCCTGTGAGACGGAGGCAAGGTCAGACTTGTTCAGTATAGCCTACCGCTGCAATGGAGGTAACACGCGAGAAACAATATGAGGCTTTGAAATTCTGCTTTCGTCTGAACCGATCCTCAGCTGAGGCCTATAGAATGTTACAGGAGGCCTAAGGAGAATCTGTTCTTCCCTATAGCACAGCTCGAAGACTCTTTAAAATGTTTAAAAAGGGAAGACAATCAATTTCAAAGAAAGGTGGACCCGGTTCTCTAGTTACTGCTGCTGTCATTGGCAGAGAGGATCGACGAATTACCTTAAGATCACTTTCTGAAATACTGAATATTTCATTGGGTGTCGCCCACATGTTGGTAACAGAAAAATTACACATGACAAGTCTTTGTGCGTGATGAGTTCCCTGGCTATTGATACCCGAACAAAAGGACATTTGCTTGTAGGTCTGCATGCAGCTAAAGTTGATGTTGCAGGAAGATCCGGGGTTTCTTTCAAATGCAATCACAGCTGATGAAACTTGGCTACATCATTTTGATGTGCCAACAGCAAAGTTCAATGTGGAAATCTCCTTCATCACCAACCTCCAAAAAAGCAGAAGTGGATGCTTCTGCTGGGAAAGTTATGGCCATCTCATTCTGTGATATTCATGAAATGGTTTATCAGCATGTTGTACCTGCACACATATCAGTAACTGGACAACACTTCAGAGATGTCCTGAAAACATTACAAGTCTGTATCAGGCGAAAAAGAGTATATTTCCGGGAAGAAAGGCTGGATGCTACAACACGATAATGCGCGGCCGAATATTGTCAATGTTGTTGCTGAGTATCTTGCAAAAATCAACGTGAAGTGCATCCCTCACCCTCCCTATAGTCTGGATTTAGCCCCATGTGACTTATTTCTATTCCCTAACATGACGAAACGCCTTCCTGGGAGGTATTATCAATCATCAGAAGGAGTGGTGAAGGCTGCAGAGGCGATTTTCAAGGATCTCTCAAAAATGGTTTCAGCATGTATTTGAAGACTGGCCGAAACGCTGGGACAAGTGCATCGCAATCATGGGAGACTACTTTGAGAGGGACCATCAAAATGATGAGGATGAGTAAAGGTATGTTGTAAAAGAAAATTATGGTCATTCTTTATTGAACAGCCCTTGTACTACTGAGGGTCCGATCCACCATCAACTGTTGTATTGAGACCATTTCTCTCAAATGTAGTCAGCTGTTTCTTAAACTTGTGCCGAAATCCCTCTATATGATCCTTTTCTGAGCTGAAAGTTTCAGTTACCTCAATGAGATACGACACTGATGTCTGTTTGTTCAGTTTGCTGAACATGTAAATCATTCTACTTGTTTTAGTTACCCCGTGTACTTAGGTTCATACCACTGCCTATTTTAACATAGACTGCTATGTAACTAGTAGTCTATAATACTTTGAAGTGCAATTATTGCAGTGATGGTCACCGGGGCTCAGTTCAAAGCGGGACCCATCGCTGAAGAGAATTCTACCCCAGTAAACGAGATTCCAGGCCGAAGAAGTATCTGGAGACTCCTCAGACCTGTGGGATACCAATATGACTGTGGTTCGCCGCACGGCTCGACAAGCAGGAGTGATTATGCGCGGTGCCATTTCGTTTCATAGCAGGAGATCTTTGGTGTCAACCGCAGCACCCTTAGAGCACAGTGGTACATCGACGATATTCTACGCTCCGTTTTGTTGCCCTTCATGGCAAGCCATCCTGGGCCCATGTTCCAGCAAGATAATGCCCGCTCACTACTGTTCGTCTTCGTGCTTCCCGAACATCATCCTAGGCAGCAAGGTCGCTAGATCTCTGCCCAACTGAGAACGTTTGGAGCATTATGGTCAGGATCCTCCAACCAGCTCAGGATTTTGACAATCCAGCACAACAGTTGCACAGAATTTGTCACGATATCCTTAAGCAGGGCGTCCAACAACTCTGTACGTCAATTCCAAGCCAAATAACTGCTTGCATAAGAGACAAAGGTGGATCAACAGTTTATCGACTGGCTGAATTTGTGAAGCTCATTCTCTTAAATAAATCATCTAGCTTTTATGGAACTGCAATCATTTCTTTATCTGTTCACGCAAATGACATCTACTGATTTCCGTTCCCTACGGATGGGTCCTTCGTAGTGCGCCGCTTTTTTTTGTGTATATAGGAATTGTACACATATCTTAAACTGTACGTCTTCCGCCCCTTCTCTCTGCCGCCGTCCATCTCCTCCTCCCCTACTCTTTGGCAAGTTTCCCCTCCCTCCTACTCCGTCACCCCATTCACCACCACCCCTTTCCCATCTCACAGTCTGCCCCTTCTTTCCCCCTCTCCACGCCCATTTCCTCTCCAGCTTCTGTGTCTTCTTACCTCTCTCTCTGATCTGAAAAATGGTTCAAATGGCTCTGAGCACTATGGGACTTAACTACTGTGCTCATCAGTCCCCTAGAACTTAGAACTACTTAAACCTAACTAACCTAAGGACATCACACACATCCATGCCCGAGGCAGGATTCGAACCTGCGACAGTAGCAGTCGCGCGGTTCCGGACTGCGCGCCCAGAACCGCTAGACCACCGCGGCCGGCCTCTGATCTGAACTTGAGCCTTGTTTGTTGTAGTAAACGAAACCTTGACTGGAAACTGAGATCTAAATGGATGACGAAATCGGTTGGGATCATTCGTATACAGGTTACGGGAGACACCTTCCAGCTGCTGGAACTGTGGAGATAGTAGCTTCAGTGAAAGTATTTCACACACTTTTAGCCAGTTACCATGTTTCAGATGATTCAGATTCTGTATTAATATTCTAATCGAAAGCCGATAATCCGTAAATACAACTTTCCTGTTTTGTGTAAAACCGATGGTGACGAAGAAAACAAAGCAGCACATCGTAGTGGGTAAAATTTTTGTTTCAGAATATATATAACGAGAAAGAATATATATGAGACGATTTCTGTAATGGTTGGAATGTCTTCCTATCGTAGTTGAAGCTGATAACGAGGAAAAAAAACTACAACGCACTTAAACACAGCAATGCTAAGCTTCTTTTTTGCAATGGATTTTAACAAAAATGTTCTACATTGTCTTTTATAAATATATGAATATATGTCCATCTGAATGATTATTAGAGTATCGTGTAAAAATCTGAAGTAAATTGGTCAAGAGCTTATCAAGATTTTGGGAAACAAAGCTCCCCCTATTATATATTACATACATATTAGTCTATTATATGTTGTAAAAAATATACAGAGTATGCTCGTGCGAATATTCATTGAGTTTAGTGTAAAAATTTGGAGTATATCCGAATGTTCATTAGCGTATCATACACAAATTTGATGTAAATCGGTCAAGAACGTTTTGTGTTTTTTTGGAACAATATTTCATATCTCGCTCAAAATGCTACTATAGAACTCGGATTTAGTTGTGACCAGTCAATTTAACGCTGTCTATTTAAACGCCACCAGTTTTTTGGTGGTTTAGCAGGGAGTGAGAGTTTCACGTTCCTACCACTATGCATACTACAACAGCCCATATTTGTTTCCCAGCGAACGTTGGAATACCCCAGGGAGCCGCAACCTGTTTTCGCTCGCAGTGTGCCATTTATTTCTCAGTCAGAGCGGCGCTCCTCTTGGCTGTTATTTTCGCTGCTGGAGTATCATTATTACGCTCGCCCTAACTCTGCCGCTCGTTGAGGAAATAGTCTTTATACCCAGAACTGAAATATAGACAACTTATTGCAAACGTTCAAAAATAAAGGACGATCAAAAAGTTTCCATTCGAAGGCTGCACAGTTCAGAACCGGTGAGCCAACAAGGCAAAATCATCGTGAGATTTGAGGTAATCATTCCACCAACCCACAAGGTTGAAGACACCCGTTCGGTAAAACACAGTGTACTTCTGCATGGAGAACTACGCAACTGCCTGCTGCACCTCTTCGTTCGACAGGAATCGTCGACCTTTCAAGGACTTTCTTAAGGGACTGAAGGCGTGATAATCGCACGGGAATACATCATGACTTGAGGACGATGTGGTCGAGTTCTCCCACTTGAGTTGTAACTTTTGCGTTACGGCGCTTGCGATAAGGGAATGTGCGTTATTAAGAAGCAGCAGCCCATCGTCGCATTATTCCCGGACTTTTCGCCTTTAGACTGCTCTTATATACCAGCATCACGCTGGCTTGCATACACGTTGCAGCAACGCCCTCAAACGGAAACCTTTTAGTTGCCCTTAATGCACCAACCAGTCGCACTGAAACTACCTCTTTAATTATTTTTTACTAACTACTGATTTACAGAATTTTATTATCCACAATATAAAAGCCCAACGCAATCGGACTGCTATACATTGACAAGATGTCTTCCAATAATTATCACAAAATAATGGCCCTGAATTACAAGAAATCCTGACAATAACACAGAAACAAAAAATATGAAATTAAAGAAATATTAAACTACCTCCAACTCTGTTAATTGCCTAAACTCATTTTAATCAAGAATCCTGATAGTGCAAGCCCCATTCTTTTTCATAAGTCACTAAACTCACAGAAAATCCTCATAACACGAACTATAACAATTACAGCAAGTCGCTACAGCGGCCAGCTAAATAAAAAGATTCTAAGTACTATAGACTCCATTACTAGGCGGCGTTTGGTTAGCAAAAAGAAAGATTTTGTTGAAGAGCAAAAATTGTACTTAGCAAATTTTACCTTATTCATGTGACATCCAGATCCAAAAATTATATAGTTGTCAATAATTCCATTATCAACCATACAACCATCTGCAGACATTTCCTTGCGTATTTTCTTATAAACACGTCATTTCGTCTCACTTTACAATGCATGTTCTACCAACACAGAGTCTCCACTAAGCAAATCATGTCCAAAAACTTCCCTATTCACTCGCTTACTGCTAGTCCGTCCAACTACAGAATCTCTTGCCGAGGGCACAGAGCTCTGTCAGCGATATTAACACAGTCTATAGCGCTGCCAACATACAAACAAGTTACTTACATAGCCCTCCCACTCCCCACAAAAAATTTTACAACATTTTTTGGGCAGTGGCCAAGACTAAGTTGTTAAAATTTTTATATTAACCATATCAAATAGAGCAGGTTTACACAAAGGCTAAGTAATACGCTGTGAGTCAATAAAGTAAAATTTCTCCTCACAGTCCCTAAAGACAGTCCTAATAATTCATCAGAAGAGAAGTCTACGCCGGTTTTAAGCACAAAGGCTGAGCAGTATATGAAAATGCACAAGTAAACAATGCACAACCATGCAGTCTTGAAGAAGTACTGTAGTCCTCCCCCAGTTTTGAAATGGTAACGTAAGATTGGTAATGAGTCACAACAGAGCAGACCCACAGCAGTATCGGTCAAAGTGCTGAAGAATGTTGGTAGGATTGGTAGGTCACCACAGAGCAGACCCGCTGTGCTATCAAGCGAAGTCCTGAAGAATACTGGTAGTGTAGGTGGATCACCACAGAGCAGCACTATTGTAGTCCTTGTAGATATGGCCAGCAGCCATCCTTTGCGACTGTGTGGGTGCACATTCACAACTGAGGAGTCTTGAAGATAATATAGCAAGTCCATCAGCAACAGTTGTGTAGTCAGTATTGATGCTTACTTAGTGCAAGTCCCTGAGCCACTACTTGTGCCCTCACTTTTTTTTTACAACGTCCTTACAATCAGCGATTCTTTTAACCAGTCCCTTGCTGAATTATCGACATACATGCAAGCACTAACACAGTCGTATAATCTCTGGGATTTGATACGTATAGAATCACCAACACACAAATGTGTACAGTAAAACTTGGAGAACTGGTGTCTGTACGATTACAATTTTGCAGCGTAAGAATACAATTACAAATGTATAGAAATCGTCATTAAAGTAAAGAATAAGATAATACAAATAACATTTGTAGTAATACATGCTTTACAAAAAGAACAGAAATAAACGTATGTATGACTATTACAGGAATTATGACATGAGTAAATAAATGAAAAATGAGAATATCAGTAAAAACGTTAACTCGACACATGAACGTTAACAGAAAATATAACATAGTAAGTAATATCTTAACATCTTCCTAAAGCCAAGAACATGGTACAAAAACAGAGATTAAATTTAAGGATAACAGTATTCCTAATCACAGTGAATGTAGCCTAGTAGCAGAAGGAAAAAAAATTCTACTAATTTTATCTTATAAGGTAAATACAAAGAGATGGGAAGAACACAGAGTCAGAAGGGTACACATAAACATTTTGGAATAATGGAAAAGGAAAGGACAGGATCTGTTTTCAAGTGTAAATGCGTCAAAGTGTAAGTGTAACATTTGATAGTGCAATACTTGTGGTGTGCGTTTCATAGCCCTGTTTCATTTTTCTCTTTTCAGTAACATCCTTCATGCTTATGCCTCATTTACTTTCAACCAAAATTACTTCATTTCCAACCAGAACTACATTTAATTCTCGCAGACCTCTCTTACTTCAACATTTGTTTCCACAAATATCCTACCTAAGCATGCTATCTGTATTTACACTTTCAACCAGTACTTATACTTCCATATTTTTCTTGCCTCATTATTTGTTTCCAAGAAAATGCTACCTAAGCATGTTGTCACTATACCCTTCTCATACCTGTTCATTTCCTCTTTCAAAATAATTGTTCCTTATTATACAATACTCTTTGACCAGACTTTTTCCTTATAGCTTCTCAATGCATTTCTTCCCAACTCATCACAACTCATTTTCCTATATACAAACCCCCTCTTAAGCTAACTTAAATCTACTGAGCTCAGATACATAAACTAGAGAAGGAAACAACGCAGCAGCACAAAAATACCAACACAAACAATGAAATAATGCAAATTTCTCAAGATTAGCTTCTGTGTTACTTTTCTCAAGGCCAGCCGGTGCACGTGAAAGTGCGTCCTCAGCGATGTTTTCCGTGCTAGGAATGTTGAATATTGAGAAGCGGAATTCTTGCAGAAATAATGCCCAACGTTTCAACCTGTCATGATTTAATTTTGAAGAAATTGCAGTGCACGATGATCACTATAAACTTTTACAAGTTTGCCAGAAAGAAAGAAAAGAAAGTTGTCAAATGCCCAGATAATAGCTAAAACTTCCAGTTCAGTACGGGATAATTTTTCTCAGATTTAGTTAGCGTACGGGTAGCAACAGCGATGGTTTTCTGAACAGTAAGGTCACTTTCCATAACTGCTTGAAATAAATGGGCACCTAGACCTACTTTAGAAGAGTCCGTGCTAAGTCAGAAATCCTGAGGCAGATCTGGGTGACCTAAGATTGGCGCGTTAAGTAGCGCTTCTTTCAAAGAATCAAATTCCAATTGTACCTGTTCGTCCCAGTTCCAAATAGTATTTCTGCCAGTGAGAGAACAAAGTTTAGGAGTTGCTAGTATTTGCACACTCAGGAAACGACGGTAGAAATTCACGAGACCTAGATACTTGTGAACTTGTCATTTTGTGGATGTAACGGGAATAGCTTTGATTGCTTCCAACTTTTCAGGATCCGGCTGAATGCCCTCACAAGAAATAACGTGATCCAAAAACCTCACCTTTGTCCTACCGAATTAAGTTTTTTCCAAGTTAACTATAATTCCAGATTCAGCAAAAACACGTAACGAACTGTTGATGATACGATTATGTTGTTCCCAAGAGACTTCTGCTATTAAAATATCGTTCACGTACGAAGTGATGTATTGTTCAAAAATATAGGTAATATGGAATTTATCCCACGAATGATTTCTGTCGAAGAAATGTTCAAACCAAAAGCAAGTTACCGAAATTGATGACAAACGCCGAAACAAATAAAAGCCGTATATTTTCTACATTCTGGATGAAGGCCGATTTGCCGAAAGCTGAATCTGAGATCAGTAGAAGACAACATTTGTACGGCACAGAAATTTTGAAGAATTTCTTCCAACGTTTGCGACCTTACTGTTTCAGGAATTATTATGGTATTTATTTGTCTGGAATCTAATACAAGCCTGATCGATAAGTTTTTCTTCTCAATAACATGTAATGGACTATTGTATTAGCTTACCGCTGGTTCAATAATGCCCTCGTCAAGAATAGACTGTATTTCCGTTGTAACACGCTCCGTGTAATGTGCCGGAACTACGTATGGTCTGATGCAAAACTTTCTATGCTCACGAATACGAAATTTGTACTGAAATCCTTTAATTGTTCCTGTTTTGGGAGTAAAAACTGTGGAATGTGATTGTAAGATATCAAAAAGTCCTGTCTATCAGTATGATTGCAGTTCTCAATGGTGTGAATTTTTCCTGAATTAAAGCGTTAGTACCTAATACGTCATCAATATCATCCCAGTCAGTACTTGCAAAGTGATCATTAGTGTCAAATTCCGGCGAAAGTTCCAAACTGTGATCTGACCAAAGGTAAAGCTGATTGATTTCCACGTCATGGTTTGAAATACAATCTTCAAATTTCAAAGCTATTGACTTACCTTCTTTCTCTAAATATATTTCACGTCTTGAAAGTTTAAAATTGCTTTATACTCATTCAAAATATCTACACCTAATATAATCTACGTCGACAATAATGGAACAATAAGAAAATTCATGATAAATCTGTGGCTTTGACAAAAGAATTTTAAGTTAGTTTGTTAGCGTACATCTACACTTTTTCCAAAAATTTCACCTTGTAATTTAATTTTACGTAAAGGAAGTGTGGGGCAATCATTCGATTTGTTGCATTTATTGAAAACTGTTTCACTAATTACCGAAACAGTACTGCAGAAGTCAAGTAATGCCATAAATTTTATATCACTTGGTGTGATGTGAATTACAGGATATGCTCTATTGTTCTGTTACATGTCATGTTCGTGGAGTAAAATGTCCCTAATGTCTTCCATTTTCACATAATTGATAGTCATGGTAGTTACGTCGTCAGCCCCATAAGTACGTTTTGTAGCTGCCTACAGTGCGACTCATTGTCTATTATCTCTTTGCTGTCGTGCGTCGTTGCTGGGGTTTGGAGATCTAATTTCTACAATTTCAACTTGTCGAAAGGGCCCTGCCCTAATAGAATCATCCCAATTCTGATTAAATTCAGGTCTTTAGTCATAACTATAGCATCTGTCATCTTGTCGGTAGTGTCTGTAGTTTCTTTCCAGTCGATTAAGTGGTGGAGGATTTCTTCCGGAATCGTCTGAAGTCATTTTCTCTTCTTTGATAATATTTTTTCTGATTCCCGTATTGTCTATTTCTACAGTTGTCTCTGTCATAGTCATTACCACGGAAATGAGATCAGTCTCTGTAATTATTGCTATTCTGCTAATAGTTGTCATACGGGTAGTGTCTGATTTCGTCACGATTTGCGTTATAACAGTAGACTTGTCGTGTACAGTTGTTGGTTCTGTTGTCACGAGATTGCGATGGATGTGAACTGTAGTAGTTGTTGTTTTCATGTTTACGCATTATGTGATTGTCTGTGTCGATTTCCAGTTATTGCAAAAGTCCTGAAAAGCTTCCATATCATCTTTACAACGTCCAGCCAAAGTAATATGTCTCAAGTGTTCAGGCAATTTAATTAGGCAAATACGAATAAGTTCCGAGGAGCTGTACGTGTTTGTAATATACTGATTCTTGTGTAACATATCTTAAAGATATTTTACAGCGCTGGAAAATTCAGACTGTTCGAAATGCTTCATCATTATAATATTGTGTTTTACTCTATCTTGTGTAGCCTGAGACCAACACGCAGAAGGGAAGGCATGATAAAAATCACTTTCACCGCGACAGCCGCGAATAACCGATCGCATTCTTACAGCTGGTTCAATTTCTAAACAGCCATACATAGATTCTAATCTATACTCTAGTGACCAATTAAGAGGAAAACAATGATAAAATTGATGAAGTCAAGCTTCTGGATGTATGTCTTTACTACAATTCTTGAATGTTTTAAATCGAAGGAAATTGACGGAGATCCGAAATGTGAAATGATTTGGGTGAAGGTCACGGTTAAAGCAGGCTCAGACATGGTAATTGGATGTCTCTATAGGCCCCCTGGCTCAGCAGCTGTTGTGGCTGAGCACCTGAAGGATAATTTGGAAAAATTTCGAGTAGATTTCCCCACCATGTTATAGTTCTTGGTGGAGATTTTAATTTGCCGAATATAGACTGGGAGACTCAGACGTTCATAAAGGGTGGCAGGGACAAAGAATCCAGTGAAATTTTTTTTAGTGCTTTATCTGAAAACTACCTTGAGCAGTTAAACAGAGAACCGACTCCTGGGTGAAGGTCACGGTTAAAGCAGGCTCAGACATGGTAATTGGATGTCTCTATAGGCCCCCTGGCTCAGCAGCTGTTGTGGCTGAGCACCTGAAGGATAATTTGGAAAAATTTCGAGTAGATTTCCCCACCATGTTATAGTTCTTGGTGGAGATTTTAATTTGCCGAATATAGACTGGGAGACTCAGACGTTCATAAAGGGTGGCAGGGACAAAGAATCCAGTGAAATTTTTTTTAGTGCTTTATCTGAAAACTACCTTGAGCAGTTAAACAGAGAACCGACTCCTGGCGATAACATATTAGACCTTCGGGTGACAAACAGACCCGAACTATTTAAAAAAGTTAACGCAGAACAGGGAATCAGCGATCATAAAGCGGTTACGGGATCGATGATTTCAGCCGTAAATAGGAATATTAAAAAGGGTAGGAAGATTTTTCTG
This sequence comes from Schistocerca serialis cubense, assembly GCF_023864345.2. Classification (NCBI taxonomy): domain Eukaryota; kingdom Metazoa; phylum Arthropoda; class Insecta; order Orthoptera; family Acrididae; genus Schistocerca; species Schistocerca serialis. The sequence goes on along the minus strand of NC_064638.1, from coordinate 350,155,828 downwards.
TTTAGAAAAAGTGAAAAAAAGCAGATTTCAGAGTACCTGTTGGCTCAACACAAAAGTTTTGTCTCAAGTACAGATAGTGTTGAGGATCAGTGCACAAAGTTCAAAACCGTCGTACATAATGCGTTAGATGAGTATGTGCCAAGCAAGATCGTAAGAGATGGAAAAGAGCCACCGTGGTACAACAACCGAGTTAGAAAACTGCTGCAGAAGCAAAGGGAACTTCACAGCAAACATAAACATAGCCAAAGCCTTGCAGACAAACAAAAATTACGCGAAGCGAAATGTAGTGTGAGGAGGGCTATTCGAGAGGCGTTCAATGAATTCGAAAGTAAAGTTCTATGTACTGACTTGGCAGAAAATCCTAAGAAATTTTGGTCTTATGTCAAAGCGGTAGGTGGATCAAAACAAAATGTCCAGACACTCTGTGACCAAAATGGTACTGAAACAGAGGATGACAGACTAAAGGCCGAAATACTAAATGTCTTTTTCCAAAGTTGTTTCACAGAGGAAGATTGCACTGTAGTTCCTTCTCTAGATTGTCGCACAGATGACAAAATGGTAGATATCGAAATAGACGACAGAGGGATAGAGAAACAATTAAAATCGCTCAAAAGAGGAAAGGCCTCTGGACCTGATGGGATACCAGTTCAATTTTACACAGAGTACGCGAAGGAACTTGCCCCCCTTCTTGCAGCGGTGTACCGTAGGTCTCTAGAAGAGCGTTGCGTTCCAAAGGATTGGAAAAGGGCACAGGTCATCCCCGTTTTCAAGAAGGGACGTCGAGAAGATGTGCAGAACTATAGACCTATATCTCTAACGTCGATCGGTTGTAGAATTTTGGAACACGTATTGTGTTCGAGTATAATGACTTTTCTGGAGTCTAGAAATCTACTCTGTAGGAATCAGCATGGGTTTCGAAAAAGACGGTCATGTGAAACCCAGCTCGCGCTATTCGTCCACGAGACTCAGAGGGCCATAGATACGGGTTCACAGGTAGATGCCGTGTTTCTTGACTTCCGCAAGGCGTTCGATACAGTTCCCCACAGTCGTTTAATGAACAAAGTAAGAGCATATGGACTATCAGACCAATTGTGTGATTGGATTGAGGAGTTCCTAGATAACAGGACGCAGCATGTCATTCTCAATGGAGAGAAGTCTTCCGAAGTAAGAGTGATTACAGGTGTGCCACAGGGGAGTGTCATAGGACCGTTGCTATTCACAATATACATAAATGACCTTGTGGATGACATCGGAAGTTCACTGAGGCTTTTTGCGGATGATGCTGTGGTGTATCGAGAGGTTGCAACAATGGAAAATTGTACTGAAATGCAGGAGGATCTGCAGCGAATTGACGCATGGTGCAGGGAATGGCAATTGAATCTCAATGTAGACAAGTGTAATGTGCTGCGAATACACAGAAAGATAGATCCCTTATCATTTAGCTACAAAATAGCAGGTCAGCAACTGGAAGCAGTTAATACCATAAATTATCTGGGAGTACGCATTAGGAGTGATTTAAAATGGAATGATCATATAATGTTGATCGTCGGTAAAGCAGATGCCAGACTGAGATTCATTGGAAGAATCCTAAGGAAATGCAATCCGAAAACAAAGGAAGTAGGTTACAGTACGCTTTTTCGCCCACTGCTTGAATACTGCTCAGCAGTGTGGGATCCGTACCAGATAGGGCTGATAGAAGAAATAGAGAAGATCCAACGGAGAGCAGCGCGCTTCGTTACAGGATCATTTAGTAATCGCGAAAGCGTTACGGAGATGATAGATAAACTCCAGTGGAAGACTCAGCAGGAGAGACGCTCAGTAGCTCGGTACGGGCTTTTGTCAAAGTTTCGAGAAGATACCTTCACCGAAGAGTCAAGCAGTACATTGCTCCCTCCTACGTATATCTCGCGAAGAGACCATGAGGATAAAATCAGAGAGATTAGAGCCCACACAGAGGCATACCGACAATCCTTCTTTCCACGAACAATACGAGAATGGAATGGAAGGGAGAACCGATAGATGTACTCAAGGTACCCTCCGCCACACACCGTCAGGTGGCTTGCGGAGTATGGATGTAGATGTAGATGTAGATGTTGTGATGAAGAGCTTATCGCCAAAGTCATCGCGTCAGCGATGCGCAGATCGGTCACTGTTACGCCGTGCCAGCGGTTCCATCTCAAGGCTCGGTGCAGAATACCGACTACTTCCAAGATCTTCGATATACCATGTGTTATTACCATGTGACTTTTCTGTATTTCTAAATCCCTCTTTCTGCGTCTGAAATATGTAACTCTTGTATCACCTTTGCCAACTGATCTGGTACTTCCCTTATTTCTCTTTTATGTTGCGTATTAATTTGCTTCTTACTGTGTTTAAATTTCCTAATTTCCCCATACTCCTCTGTGTCATCTACCTTCCTAGATAAATTTGTCAATTGATCCGTAAGTTCGGCTACTTTTTCCGATAATGTGCTGATTTCCACCCTACGTTTTTCTGAGGCAATTTTATTATCCATTTGTGTCTTGATCGTATCTACTGTTTCCTTTCAGTTTTCCTGATTTTTCACAAGTCGTGCAACCGTATCAGTAGATGCAACGGAGTCAATTTTAGTCTTCAAGGCGTCGTGATTTTCGTGTACAATGGTCTGCAATTTTTTATTGTCGCTTCATGGTTCTGTAATGTGCCGTCATGTCGCTAAAACATAGCCTGAAAACGCTCACAAACGTGTTTTTACGTCTTCAGAAATGTAATGATATTTCGATTCGATTTTGCGTATCTCAGCGGTTAAATCTTCACGTATTTGTTCAGGTATTTGTTTAATTTCGTCAGTTGTGTCTAACTTTTGAAGATGTTGCAGTGTTTGTTTCTGATTTTGTTCCACTGTGTCTAACTTTTGAAGCTTTTGGTCTGTTTGATCAAATTTTTGAATTAATTGCAATAACAATGCATTAGTCACTGAAACATGTTCTTTGTGAATTCTTCAGTGCGACTGCACCGGCAATATTCAAATTTTGAAAAGCATAGAGTGTGTCTTGACTTAACTGAGAAAAGTGTATTGATGGAAAACCTGAATCTACACTATTTGCAAGATATTTTTCTGTTATTGCGTATTCGTGGAGTGAACTGTTACCGAACGATTGATCGTCAACTGTTCGCTGTTCACTGATTGTTTCAATTTCTACCCCATTATGCACCGTCTGGTACACGTCCCTATGCACCACTACCAAATTATTGTCTTGAACTTTTGTCAGTTCGTTACTAGGTGCCGGCCGCTAAGCGCTTCAGTCCGGAACCGCACTGCTGCTACGGTTGCAGGTTCGAATCCTGCCTCGGGCAAGGATGTGTGTGATGTCCTTAGGTTAGTTAGGTTTACGTAGTGCTAAGTCTAGGGGACTGATGACCTCAGATATTAAGTCCCATAGCGCTTAGAGCCATTTGAACCATTTTTGTTACTAGGTTGTGCTACCAAACTACACTCGTCGCCACTGTCATTTCTCATTTCGCTTTGCAGCCTAGCGTTACGCTTTTCACTTGGCATGATTATCACACTATTTTACACAGTAACACAGAAAAAACAATTTGAAGGGCAAAAATAAGAAGAAACACAGTGCACAGTGGACCGGGCTACGAAAGGTGGTATTCATTGCTTTTGGAATGTGACAGGGTAGTGTAGTTCGATAGTAAGGCTGAATCCCTGTTGCCACATACCACCATCAACGATTTATCGTGGTAAACCCATATAGCCTCAATTACCCGAACTTACACTACATCGTTAAAACATTACGTATCTCTGAACAAATATTTTCAAGCATTATCATTAAAAATTATTGGGTCACAGCGCCTTATACTTCTGAGGATTGTCGTCACTTACCTACACTATTTTCCAGATACTTAACATTTTTCTCCACCTTCTCCATGACGCCGTGATTGCCGCGTCCGTCTCCGCCGAGGTCCCACAGCGTTCTTCTTCTCTGTTGCGCGCTTACAACTGCCTCATGGTCCTTCTTTGGGTAAGCCTAGCCCTTAACTGTCTAAGCCCATTCGCCTCTAAGTTTAATTATAAATTAATTGACACGGCCTGTTTTGCTCATGATCTTTTCTAAATACAGACGAAAATAAAAAATATTACTCATTGAAGCAACATACCGATATCTATCAAACTCAGTGTAGACGTTCATCAAATAACGGGTATGAAATTAAACTTTATTCCTTTCGAAACTGATGATCATTATCAAAATTTTTGTGATACTATCCATAATGGCACAAATACACTCTTATATTCATTGTGGCACGGACGCAGGCAGCTTCGGATTGTTTTCCTTAGAAATTTCTTGGCAAGCCTTTTAAGTTCATGAAGTTGTCTGCCTGGAGGCCGATACGAAAATCTGCATCTCCCCGTCACATCCCATGAGTGAATAATGAGGTGAATGGACAGGCTACTCAGGCATCCGAACATTCTTCGACGCGTTTCCGGTGTGAAGTGCAGTGTGGGGTCTTGCATTACTCTACTGGAATAAGCCGCTTGTACCCTGGTCAATAAGGAAGTGACAATACCGTTTACCATTGTTGACAGATACCGGTGAGCATTCAGATTGTCTTTAACAACTGTCGGGTCAGTCCTGTTATTATACTGTGATACATTGACCACAAATGTCTCGTGAGACACACTGAATTCCCCCAGACGCTAAAAGGTGAAGGGGATCCGTATAGCTGGAGAAATGAGGAACGTTTAGTAGATTTTGAAGCCATCTTCCCCATTCCTGTTGGAATATGCATCTGGCAACAATAGTTTAGTTCCTCTCTTAACCACTTGTAGTAATCCAGCCCACTTTCAATCGAAACTGTGCAGGATAAGTTTATGTCTGTGGGTGCATGCGCAAGTCTTTGACCAGAGAAGTTCTGTGAAGCTATACAACGCTCTATTCGCAGAAGCTGGTAATAACACTGTAGAAGTAAAGTCAAGCGACGCGGGAACCACTAGACGGGAACAACTGCTTCGCCAACAGTCAAAGGAGACCCATTCTTTTGCGACACTTGATAGGGGACAAAGATGCAGCTCGTCCGCACAGATAAACCTTGGTCCAACACGAGGGGCTGGTACGTCTCCACTTCATAGAATTCTCAGTGATATTTAACTGCTTAAAGCTTTTGAGAATGTGTTTCAATTATCGTTTTCGTATAGATTGCGATTTAATTACATAACCTGAGAGTGTTTGTTTTGTGTATTGAACCACATGGCCTTGGGTCACCCAATTCTCCTGTAATACCAGACAATGTATCGAAACTGTTTTCATTAGTTATTTAAAACAATTCTGGAGTGTTTTGCTTAGTGACTTCAAGTACATTGTGATTTAACTAGATGAGTGTATGTTTCCTTTCTTTGTGTATTGAAACATGTGGCAACAGTTCCGTTGGGCTATCTTAGGATACGAGTGCAGGTTTCATAAGGCTTGTGTGTGGCAGTACGATGTGCTCTCCAACAACTTTTGTTACTGGTAATATGTTTTCTTTCGTCTGAGGTGACAAAAGTCATGGGTTTTTTTCCCAATATCGTGTCAGACGCCCTTTTGTCCCGCGTTGTGCAGCACCTCGACATAGCGTGGTCTCAGCAAGTATTTGAAAGAAATATTGAGCCATGCTGCCTCTAAAACGCCCATAACTGCGGAAGAGTTGCCGGTGTAGGATGTTGTGCACGAACTGACATCTCGATTATGTCTTATAAACGTTGGGTGATCTGTGTGGAGAGAGCGTTCGCTTGGATTCTCCAGAATGTTCTTCAAACCGATCGCGAAGAATTGTCGCCCTGTGACATGACTTAAGTATTTGGGAATATGAAGACCATGTATGGAACCAAATGGTCTCCAGGTAGCCGAACATAACAATTTTCAGTCAATGATCGGTTCAGTTGGACCAGAGGATAGAGTTCATTCCATGGAAACATAACCCGCCATTACGGAACCACCACCAGCTTGTACAGTCCATGTTGACAACTTTGGACCAAGGCTTCGTTGGGTCTGCAGCAGACTCGAACCCTACCATTAGCTCAGGACGCACTGTCACTGGCTGCTTGCGGGCAACTCCTATTAATAAAATATATCGTCTTATGGGCATCGCACCTCCACATTTCAGAAGAAGAACAGCAGCAGAAAAAGAGAAGCGGAAACAGCAGACAGATCCAAGACACTCCTTGTTTGTATGTGAATACCAGCATCCAAGATTAAGATCAAGAAGGTGAACACTCCGTTCAACACAACCACTTTCAACGTCACCTGCAAATCGTCGAATACAGCTTTGGCGTAACTCACCATCAGAGAAGTACTAGAACAACCCTAAAGAAGAGCTTGATAAAGGACATCACCTCCCATATAAAACATGGAAGGTCCTCAACAGACTGAGAACTGGTGTATCCCGATGCAAGGTCAATTATAAGAGATGGGGTTTCTCCCCAGGAGGTGAACTATGCGAATGTGGCGAACAGCAAGATCATCAAGACCTGCTCAACTGTAGAAACCTACCAGACCCATGCCCGATGGACGATCTGGTTATCGCCAGTGGTACAGCAGTTCAAACGGCAGAATTTTGGATGTCATATTGAATTAAATCATGTACTTATACTGTTTGTAAATTGATGTCATATGGAATTTAATCATGTACTTATATTTTTTTGTAAATTGCTGTCTATCGGCTATATATGTATGTTATGTTCTGCACACGAGTAAATAAAATTAGCTGTTACCAATTTAAATCTGGCCCATCTGACCAGCCTATGGTTTTCCATTAGTCTACGGTGCAATAGATATGGTAAGGAGCACAGGAGAGGCGCTGCAGGCAATGTCGTGCTGTTAGCAAAGGCACTCGAGTCGGTCGTCTGCTACCATAGCCCATTAACGCCAAATTTCGCCGCACGTTACTAACAGATACTTTCGTCGTACATGCCTCATTGATTTCTGCTGTTATTTTAAGCAGCGTTCTTGTCTGTTAGCAATGACAACTCTATGCAAACGCTATTTGTATCCAGGGTCGTTAAGTGAAGCCCTTTGGCCACTGCGTTGTCCGTGTTGAGAGGCAGTGCTCGAAATTTGGTATTCTCGGCACACTCTCGACACTGTGGGTCTCATAATATTGAATTCGCTAATGATTCCGAAATGGAGTTTCCCACGTGTTTTGCTCGTACTGTCATTCGCGCCGGCCGGAGTGGCCGAGCGGTTCTAGGCGCTATGGCCTCAGAAGTTAAGTCCCATAGTGCTCAGAGCCATTTTTTTGTCATTTGCGCTCGTTGTGCGGCCATAATCACCTTCTCACTTGAATCACCCGAGTACAAATAACAGCTTCACCTATAGACTGCCCTTTGATGCTTGTGTACGCCATGTTACCGCCATCTTTATATGTACGTATGGCTATCCCATGACTTTTGTTAGCTCAGAGTATAATGTCACTGAATTTATGTTTCTGGTACATTATATCTCTAATTCAAGTTGTGAGACTTCAGCTCCTAGTACAATAAATGCCACAAAATGTCAATATTCGAATCAACAACCAGTTCGTCAGGCCTACTTACGTCAAGAATTAATTAAAACTGAACTGCTAACTGGCTCGCTTATAAACCTTGCTTCTCACAAAGACAATCTATAAATCTTTTAAGTGGCCTCTTGTAATATTCAGTAGCTCTCCACAGGAGATATGTCACCTTAAATAAGAATTGATAAGTAAATGATAAAAGTTAGTGACCAGACGTTTCCCAAATCCATCTTGTGTGATCTTACAATCTAGGCAGAGCAATATGGAATCTGTGAGATTAAAAGTCTCAGGGAGCTCCATTAACGTTACGGGGCAAAACGGTATGACAGCAATCAACGAAAAAATTGGAATGGTCTAGAGAGAGAATGAGTAGGAATAACACCCTCTATTTCAAAAGTATTTCGTCAGATGACTTTCAGTTAACTCGTACGCTTGAACAATAGCTGGACGGAGCGTGACGCGCTTGTGCAAGGTGTCTAAATCATTCATGCCGGAGTACGGATGCCGCAGCGGTGAGCGTGGTGGGTGTGGGTGTGGGTGTGGGTGACAGCTGCTTTCTCAGTTGTTTTCCCACGAGGGACCCGGTGGCCCGCAGCGTTCGGGCCGTAGCAGCGAGCCGAGGTGTGGCAAGCGGCGCGTTACGCCAGAGCGACGGGCGCCGCCTTCACAATAGCCGTGACGCCAGCGCGCGATGCCGCGGGATGCGACGCGACGCGGTGGGCGTGGCTAGCCTATAAGCCCCGCGCCAGTGGCTGATTTTCCGTCGCGTCCCCTCGGCTTAGACCGAGTGTGGCCACGGTGGGAGGTCAATGCCTCCTCAGCGCTAATTTGGAATTCGCGAGGGAAGTGAACTTTGAGACAAACAGTAAGCTCACCTCAAATCCCGTACCTGAAAAAGAATGGTCTAAGTACTTCATTGCTCTCTGGACTAGCAACGATGGAAATTCCGTAGCAGTGGATAAAATTCCTATATACACTACTGGCCATAAAAATTGCTACACCAAGAAGAAATGCAGGTGATAAACGGGTATTCACTGGACAAGTATATTATAATAGAACTGACATGTGATTACATTTTCACGCAATTAGCGTGCATAGATCCTGAGAAATCAGCACCCAGAACAACCACCTCTGGCCGTAATAACGGCCTTGATACGCCTGGGCATTGAGTCAAACAGACCTTGGCTGGCGTGTACAGATATAGCTGCCCATGCAGCTTCAACACGATACCACAGCTCATCAAGTGTAGTCACTGGCGTGTTGTGACGAGCCAGTTGCTTGGCCACCATTGACACGACGTTTTCAATTGGTGACAGATCTGGAGAATGTGCTGGCCAGGGCAGCAGTCGAACACTTTCTGTATCCAGAAAGGCCCGTACAGGACCTGCAATATGCCGTCATGCATTATCCTGCTGAAACGAAGGGTTTCGCAGGGATCGGATGAAGGGTAGAGCCACGGGTCGTAACACATCTGAAATGTAACGTCCACTGTTCACAGTGCCGTCAATGCGAACAAGAGGTGACCGAGACGTGTAACCAATGGAACCCTATACAATCACGCCGGGTCATACGCCAGTACGGCGATGACGAATACACGCTTCCAATGTGAGTTCACCGTCACGTCGACAAACACGGATGCGACCATCATGATGCTGTAAACAGAACCTGGATTAATCCGAAAAATGACGTTTTGCCATTCGTGCACCCAGGTTCGTCGTTGAGTACACCATCGCAGGCGATCCTGTCTGTGATGCAGTGTCAAGGGTAACCGCAGCCGTGGTCTCCGAGCTGATAGTCAATGCTGCTGCAAACGTCGTCGAACTGTTCGTGCAGATGGTTGTTGTCTTGCAAACGTCACCATCTGTTGACTCAGGGATCGAGACGTGGCTGCACGATCCGTTACATCCATGCGGGTAAGATGCCTGTCATCTTGACTGCTAGTGATACGAGCCCGTTCGGATCCAGCACGGCGTTCCGTATTACCCTCCTGAACCCACCGATTCCATATTCTGCTAACAGTCATTGAATCTCGATCAACCCGAGCAGCAATGTCGCGATACGATAAACTGCAATCGCGATAGGCTACAATCCGATCTTTATCAAAGTCGGAAACGTGACGGTATGCATTTCTCCTCTTTACACGAGGTATCACAACAACGTTTCACCAGGCAACGCCGGTCAACTTCTGTTTGTGTATGAGTAATCGGTTAGAAACTTTCTTCATGTCAGCACGTTGTAGGTGTCGCCACCGGCGCCAACCTTGTGTGAATGCTCTGAAAAGCTAATCATTCGCATATCACAGCATCTTCTTCCTGTCGGTGAAATTTCGCGTCTGTAGCACGTAATCTTCGTGGTGTAGCAATTTTAATGGCCAATAGTGTAGATCCAATAAGGACATATGAGTTGCATACAGCTTACGCAATATCTACATCTACACTGAAGCGCCAAAGAAACTGGTATACGTGTGCATATTCAAATACAGATAAATATAAACAGGCAGAATACTGCGCTGCGGTCGGCAACGCCTATATAAGACAACAAGCGTCTGGCTCAATTTTTAGATCGGTTACTCCTGCTACGATGGCAGGTTACCAAGATTTAAGTCTGTTTGGAACGTGGTGTTATAGTCGGCACACGAGCGATGGGACACATCATCTCCTAGGTAACGATGATGTGGGGATTTTCGCATACGAGCATTTCACGAGTGTACCGTGAATATAAGGAATCCGGTAAAACATCAAATCTCCGACATCGCTGCAGCCGGAAAAAGATCCTGCAAGAACGGGACCAACGACGACTGAAGCAAATCCTTCAACGCGACAGAAGAGTAACCGTTCCGCAAACTGCTGCAGATTTCAGTACTGGGCCATCAACAAGTGGCAGCGTGCGAACCATACAACGAAACATCATCGATATGGTCTTTCGGAGCCGAAGGCCTACTCGTGTAGCTTTGATGATTACGCGACACAAAGCTTTACGCCACGCCTGGACCAGTCAACACCGACATTGGACAGTTGATGACAGGAAACATGTTGCCTGGTAGAACGAGACTGGCTCAAATGGCTCTGAGCACTATGTGACTTAACATCTGTGGTCATCATTCCCCTAGAACTTAGAACTACTTAAACCTAACTAACCCAATGACATCACGCACATCCATGCCCGAGACAGGATTCGAACCTGCTACCGTAGCAGTCACGCGGTTCCGGACAGAAAAGCCTAGAACTGCTCGGCCACCGCGGCCGGCTAGAACGAGTCTCGTTTCTAATTGTATCTAGCGGATGGACGTGTACGGGTATGGAGACAACGTCATGAATCCATGTACCCTGAGTGTCAGAAGCTGCCTGTTGCAGTTGATGGAGGCTCTGTAATGGCGTGGGGCGTGTGCAGTTGGATGATACGGGACCCCTGATACGTCTGTATACTAGTCAGCACGTACATAAGCAACCTGTCTGATCACCTGCATCCATTCATGTCGATTGCGAATTCCGACGACTTGGGCAATTCCAGCAGGACAATGTTACATCCTACACGTCCATAAATGCTACAGAGTGGCTCCCCGGAACACCGTCCTTTGTTTGAACACTTCTGCTGCCCACCATACTATACAGGCATCAATATTATTGAGCATATCTGGGATGCTTTGTAACGTGCTGTTTAGAAGAGATCTCCACCCGCTCGTACTCCTACGGATTTATGGACACCCCTGAAGAATTCATGGTGTCAGTTCCCTCTAGCAGTGCCTCATAAACACGTCGACTCCATGCCTCGTCGTAGTTCAGCACTTCTGCGTGCTCACGGGCGCCCTACATGATATTAGGCAGGTGTACCAGTTTCTATGGATCTCCAGTGTATATTACTTTACATCTGCAGTATACACGGTGATTCAACTACCCCTTCCACTATCGTTTTCTGCAGCTCACAGTGTTGTAGCTGGCATTCATGCACCACATGCGAGATTTTCAGATTCTCTCGTTCGCTAAGCCCGAATTGTTAGACCTACAGAAAAAAAATCAAGAGGAATTTTTGTAGGAAATTTGGCGTAGCTAAATTTTGTTTTCGCTAGATGCCGTTGTTTTCGAGTTATTCAAGAAAAACCCACAAACATGACCTTCAGACGAACCTCCACCCTCATACTCATCCCTCTGGTATGTTTTTCGTGGCACTCCTTCCTACCACTATACAACTATTTGCGATCTCAAGAATTATTTCCCACATTCAACCGGTTTTGTTTTTATTGACTGGCATTATAATGCAACCAGCTTCGCCGAGCATTTACAAATTGTAAAATTGATGTTTGTGTAAGTTTTACCGAACAACTTCGAAAATTTTTACAGCATATAAAATAAACAACTGCATCTTCAATAAGGATAGATGCTAAAGAAGTGAATTAACCTCTGTGCTACAGCCGAGAATCGAACTCGGGTCTTCTGCTTACTAGGCAAATGGGCTAATCACTACAGCACCCTTGCACTGTGTTTACGACAGACACGTGAACTACTGTAGTCGAATGTTCACCCTACCACAAGCTACGGTAGTCCATGCAGCTGGGCCAGCCATACTCCTGCAGTGGTACAGTGGTTAGCATATCTGCGCCATAAGCAGGAGACTTCGTGTAGGTCCAAGCCGTGGCGCAAATTTTAATTCAATTCTTCAGCTTCTGTCCTTATCAAGGTTAGGTATGAGGCTTGGAAAACGCAGTTTCATTAGATCATCAATTACGTCGTTGTATTTGTCACGCCTTTTTACTCCGAAACTAGCGTGCTTACAAGGGTTAAATTCGGATCGAATTGTCAACATAACTAACTCTAGCGTAACATTTACAGGAGTCCTTTTTTGTTCATTTCCCACAAGATCACATTTAAATCAATAATGTTAGTGAAGAAGCCGACCACGCTGGTGGTGTAATAGCCCAGTCAGGAGAGACCAGAAAGGTCGAACATCGGTAATAGCTCGTGCAGTCGGAGATTCCTGTTCAGTGATAGGAGGAAATGCCACGAATAACATACTAGAACTACTGACCGGTGAGAGATGTTTGTGGGATGGACATGCTTTTGAATGTCGTTTCTGTCTAATGGGGGTGGTTGCGAGAGTACTTTTGTGGCGTTCACCGAGGTTTGACGGAAACTGAGGAGATGAAAACCTTTGTCTTCTGATTCAGACTCAGGTCTGGAGAGGATTCTGCCCTTAACTTTCGTTATGAGTGGGTTGCACTTGGGACAGCGATAGTGTGAGCGTCACTTCACACTATCACTTGTCTTGATTGGGGATCGTGCCGGCCTGAGTGGACGAGCGGTTCTAGGCGCTACAGTCTGGAACCGCGCGACCGCTACGGTCGCAGATTCGAATCCTGCCTCGGGCATGGATGTGTGTGCTGTCCTTAGGTTAGTTAGGTTTAAGTAGTTCTAAGTTCTAGGGGACTGATGACCTAAGAAATTTAGTCCCATAGTGCTCAGAGCCATTTGAACCATTGACTGGGGATCCCGTAGTGAAGAGTTAGCTGTAAAGACAGTTTAGACCTCAGTCATCTTAGACAACTTGCTGTGTTGAGGGCAATCTTATTCGTCACAGGTCTGTCGCCTCGATGTTTGATTTCCTTGTGCGTAGTGAGTGAAATTAGTCCACAGTGCGACCGGCGAACGGGAGTGTCACATGCTGGAATCTGCTGAGTTTTCAGGTGTCCATCAGAGATTAATTGCGATCCGTCTATGAGATCGCCAGCCGCAGCTCTGCTTATTTCGTGCCCACGATAGCGATATACAGGCGCTGTACATTGCAGCTCTACAGATGCTTGCAGCACGACCGTCTGCTGTGACAGTCGAGAAAAGGGGTAAAGTATTACTGTTTTGCCTTGTTAGAGCAAACGGATCGTAGTCTCGCCACTTGGTCTCAGCTGCACCAACGTGCTGCGTGGAATAAACCCACCAAAGTCTGTTCAGTGTCAGAATTTCAGATTGTATTATCCATGTGTTGAGCCAGAGTAAATAGTTCAAACAGACAAATCGTAGTCCTTGCCAACCAACCGCCACTCAGGGTAGTGTTAACTGTTTGCGGAATATTTGTACTGCCACCAGTTCATGTTTATTTGTCATCATACTTAATACTTACAATTTGTCCCATTTTAAACAGTAAACTTGTGACAATTTTTATAAAAAATTAATCTCGTATTGATGTATTAATTACCCAACAAGAATTGAATAAAGCAAGGACAGAGCTACTATTTCATTAATATTATTTCACATTCAAGTTCATTTAGAATCTAATAAATGGGACGATCTCTAATGCAGGATATCAACAACAACTATAGTCAAAGAGAAAAATCAATTTTAGCGGACGCATGGACCAGGTAGGAAAGTGGAATTTTTAATAGTTAAAGTGACGGCTATCAGCTGTTGAGAGTTCCTGACGGAGAACGGCATTGTGTTAACGTGTGGATTGGTAGATCATCTGTGGCTCTTGCATTTTAGCATAGATTAGGGTTTTTTTTGTTTGATGTGCATTGTCAAGGAGTTAAAATTAGTGGTTTCCAGAGCAAATTTCAGACTAGAAATCTGTAGCATCGCGACGAGTAGCAACTGAAGTCTGTCGGCGGTAGGAAACTGAGTGCATGCTCACTAGAAGCAAGGCACGTTTGCTCAAAAAGTAGTGGGAATCTTCAAATCTCGTCTCAAATAGGTTAGTGTCAGACCGGTAACATTAAGCAGGAGAAAGATTTGGAAAATTCTCAGTCGAATGTAATAGTTGAGCTTGCAGATACGTCGAACGCAGAATTGTCTTATTATGGGAGGTACTTCAGTCAGACAAAGAGCGCGAAGGTGAAACCGCAGCAGAACGCCAGGTAAAATTTGCAGTCATGGCAGGACATACCGGTAGTGACAGTGCCAGATCAGATGCACACTACTTAATCTACCTTAAACTAACTTACGCTAATGACATTACACGCACCCATGCCCGAGGGAGGACCCAAACATCCGACGGGGGGCGTCGCGTGAACCGTGGTAAGGCGCCCAAAGCGCAGCTACCCCGCGCGATCTCAATTTGAGGTCCTCATGCAGCTCACGCAGGAAGTGGAGATGAAGAGGCAGGTGAGAGAGGAGACAGCCGTGAAAGAGATGAAGGAGTTAGTCACTAAGGAGACGAAGAGTTACGGACGGTATCTGAACAGGTTATCGAAAGAATAGAGTACATTAAGAAGGAAGTCCTGGGTGTTGAAGAAGAGGTAGAAAGCGTCAAGAAAACATCGACAGAGACGCAAGAGGTCATGAACCAGGTAAACGCGATGCCAGGACAGCAACATTAATAGCCCAACGTGCACGCAAAACACATTGAAAAAATGGCTCTGAGCATTATGGGACTTAACTTCTGAGGTCATCAGTCCCCTAGAACTTAGAACTACTTAAACCTAACTAACCTAAGGACATCACACACATCCCGCCCGAGGCAGGAATCGAACCTGCGACCGTAGCGGTCACGCGGTTCCAGACTGACGCACCTAGAACCGCACGGCCACACTGGCCGGCCAAAACACATTGAAAGCTAAAGAATAGGCAAGAAAGGTCAAAACTAAAATGTGCTACACCAGACAGGTTCTTGCCACGATCCAAACCAGAGGAGGAGGATTGTCCAGGAAACGCAAGAAAAAATTAGCAAGAACCTGAGGCACATCGAACAGATCAACAACGAACAGGCAGAAATATCGGAGGTTAAAGAAGCACAGACTCGGATCACCTCACAGCAAAACAAAGGAGCAAAAGACGGCCAGCAAGCACGTCAGCAGGTTGCGCAATTACGGTCATGGTGGCAGTACTCGCCCATGATCAAGATAGGACAGAAGAGCATGTATTACACACGTGCAATATGAGGCTGCATATCGGCACAAAGGCGAATGCCGCAAGAGAACATAAAAGGCGCGACAGAGCGCGCGCCGTCGGAGACGCAAAGTATGGCAGATACCGAACCAGAGCGCAATTGTGTACGTCTTTGACGAACGGAAACATTTCTCCACGAATCTGACGACACAAGAGGATGCCCTAACAATGCACAAGGATCATTTGGACACCGATTTATGGAGATTATGGAGACGTGTGCTGCAGAAACGAAGGAAAATTCGTTCGCAGGAAATATCGAACCACTTGACCACAAACATTTCGTATCCATTCAACATTTCCAAGTCCACAAAGACAATAATACAATTCATACAAAACGTTGGAGAGCCCAATACGATAAAGTGCTACCGGAATGGTGGTAACTGAAATGCAATCTAGCATTTGTTTGCCGATTTTTAGAGGGATCGATTGCGGAACATATGCGCAGTGTTGATGAGAGCTGTCGCTCATATAAACAGTTCAGGGACGTGTTCTTTAACACATATTGGTCACAAGACATGCAAGAGAAAATCAAGCAGGCGATTATGCTGGGCAAAGATCTAGAAGCGTCAGGATTCCGTAGTATGATGATGTTCTTTGAGTCGCTAATTAAGAAGAATCGGTTTCTGAACTAGCCTTACAGTGCCATGGAAATTATGAGGCACTGTTATATCAAATTACCTCTGCACTATCAAACAACACCTCATCGGAAGGTGCAACGATTCCGCTGAATCCTTCAAGAGAACGCTGAGCGAATTAGACTACGCCATAGAGATACAAAACGCAAGAGGTAGGAACGGAAACAATGACCACAGTTAGCAAGGCTCATCAGAGAGGTACAGCAACAGACGTAATGGGAGTAATTATCGGGGAAAACAACAACAAGAACTATAGAAGGTTTAAAAGCCATCTTGGGAAAACAGAAGTAGACGAGGCAGTTACCACAATGATTAAAACGAACGGCGAAAAGGAAATTGGGGACAACAAGTAAATCCAAACAAGTTCCAGCGGGATTCTGGAGAACCACAGCAGCAAAGAAACAACTGGGAGAACAACAGTCTCTGCCACCAAGAAAACCGATAAGATCAAATTAGGCCACCCAACCCTTCGCAGGGGAAACGAAGCAGAATTCCAAATAGAAGCTGGTGCTCAGCTGATGCGGTCACAGCTCGAAACAAGTCCGCACGAACAATCTGAACGAGCAACATCAGCATGCTTGAATGAAAAAAAAATTTAATGATCGTGTGGCATTATTGGCCGTGTTGCTAGTGTTATTTCAGGTGACGCCACGTCGGCGACTTGTCTTCGGTGATAATGAGAACAAAGCAATACCCAGTATATGGGCGGAGAAAACCTCCAACCCGGCTGGGAATCGAACCAGGGCCCATTGCATGGTAGGCAAGCACATTACCACTCAGGTATGCAAGCGGACTAACATGCTAGCATATGAGCTTTTGAGTGAGGGAAAGAAAGTCATGACACGACCGGACTTACATCCTATTATTCACCGTAAGCAACATCAGTCTGATCGGAATTGTGGACAGTGGAAGCCACGTTGCGGCGATCTCGGAATCTGCGTACAGGAGATGCATTGTAGATCACACATCGCTAGCATTCACGCTGCAGGAAACGAAAATCATTAGCGCAGTAAGAGGAAAACGCACGGAGGTGCAGATACAAACCAAGTTGATGTTCAGCTGCCAAGGCACAACTTGAAAGCGAACTTTCGAGCCTTAGCTGCCCTGGCAATTGAAATAATATTACGCATGGATAACCTGAACCAATAACAGGCCTTACTGAATGTGGGACGAAGACAGCTCACACTGCAAAACTATGTCGTCATGAAAATTACTTTTGCTGATCACGCAATACTTGAGCAAATTCCTGCCGAATGACTGAATCGAAATTACACCAAAAACGAGAGAAAGATAGAAGTCAACAGTGGCGTGAGGCGCGTTGTCACGCCTCAGACGATGAACAAATTCCTAGGGAGGCAAGCGTACGACTGATAACATGTTAGCAAACCTGGAAAATATTCCAATGAATCACAAGGAAGACATGGAAGAAATTTTACTTGAAAACGTTTTCTACCGAAAACGGGAGCTATCTGTAATTCTGAATATGCATTCCGAGTGCGCGAGCATCTAGAATTCTTCGTGCAATCTTACCAGATCCCCCTGGCCTACCGTCACAAAGTTTTCTTAGAGATCAGGAGGACTTTAGACGATGATATCATTGAACTAGTAACCTCCGCGAACAACAACCCCTTCACAGTAGCTGAAAAGTCCGACGGTTCGATTCGTTTGGTGCTGAATTCACGCCAGATTAATACCATCTTAGGACCAGAAACAGATCGTCCCGAGAAGTTGTATGAACTCCTTCAAACCTTCCATGGCGGAACAGTATTCTCCTCCCTCGACTTTCGATCTACTTTCTGGCAAATTACTCTGCACCCAGACTGTAGGAAATACACTGCATTCATCTCCTTCGATAGATGTTACTAATTTGAACGGCTACTTTTCGGGTTACAGGTGTCCTCAGCTGCCTTCATTAGGGTACTGAATGGTATCTTAAAGTATTCCGAGAAACAAAGACTCACTACTTACACAGATGATCTCTTAACTGCGGAACAGACATTGAAAGCGCACAATGTGATTTTAAGAGAAATTCTACAGACTTTCAAGGAATGTGGCGTAGTTACGAACATCACGAAGTCACGTACTGGGACCTCACGAGTAAAATTTCTCGACAATGTCATCACTGCAGAAGGAATCTCACCAAACACGGACAAGATCGAAGGGATAGCAAAATTTGAAACGCCAACAACTAAGAAACAACTCTCCGACTTTCTCGATGTCGCAAATTCCCACAAGAGTTTCATTGACGTGAAGAAACTAGATACACCGTGTATGTGCCAGCTCACCGGGAAGAAGGCGCTGTGGGACTCTGACGATGTGGGAGAAGATGAATTTCAGAACCTCAAAATCGCGCTGGTTAATGCACCGATTTTGTCGCACCCCAGTATGGTGGAGAAATTTTGCATGGCAACTGAAGCTCATATTCTCATCTGGGTGCAGTCACCTTCCTGAGATAACAGCAAGGGGAGACATGGTGCATGAGACCATCGCGCCATGTTCCCAGTAAATGCGAGAGAAACTATTCCATACCCGAGTTGGAAGCTTTGGGGGATTGGTTTGGCGTCGAAAAAAATTCGATTATTCCTGTATGAGAGGAAAATAAAAGTCTTCCCCGACTACTAAGTCTTCGAGTTGCTACTCATGGCGTAGTTCCGTAGTAAGATTCACGAGGTGAGCAATCGTGCTACAGGCTTATGATTTTATTATTACACAGGACACCATCATCACAGATCTACTGTCACGTTCATCTGAGGGACTGGAAAGAAGTAGTACAAACCTGCAGGAGACTGTATCATGTTAAGGGGGCGTTTGAGAATTACATCGCCACGAGCCTAAAGGACATCAGCTGGGAAAAAGGCAAGGACCCAGCTCTGCTTGCTCTAAAGAAAAGGTTAAAAGTCAAGAAGGAAACTAAGCTCATGCAGTTATACCTACTGCAGAAGGGAATCTTGTTCTTTTGCAGTGAAGGGGAACGAACACCCTGGCGTGTTTGCATTCCAAATGATCTTCTGAACAACGTTATCTGGCACACTCACTTTAGCTATGCACATTTTGGAGCCAGGAAATGATACCTGAAATCACGCACACTGTGCCACTTTAAAGAAATGGACGGACGCATTCGTAAGGTTTTTGTGGGTCGTAAAGCCTGTCATAAATCAAAGCGTGGTACGGTGACAATGCAGGAACCGCTACGTCTCGTGATTACATCCATACTAAAACACCTCGGCGCAACCGATTTAATGGGCCCTCTTTTGCTCACAGGTAGAGCATGTAGTTACATCCTGTGTACGGAGTCTTCTGCAAAGATTTCCTCACCGCGTCAGGTGGGGGTGAAGCTGACTCCTGCACGTGGTGCCCCTGCATAGGTACTGGACTAGATTCTCCAGTACTGAACTGAACGTCAGCATTCCAAAAGCATTGCATTATAGGTTTCACTATGAATGGAAACCAAAGGTCTTTATCAAGACCTCACCTTGTGATTGTATCAATCAACATAGAAGGATTGTCTGTTGCCAAAGAAGAACTCCTGCAACACATTGCCAAGGAACCCAGGTGTGATATTTTATGTATACAAGAAACCCATCGAGATGACACCATGAGAAGACCAAAAATCCTTGGGATGAAACTGGCAGTTGAGCGACCCCATAGACAATATGGCAGTGCTATCTTTGTGAGGAACGATATAGCTGTTCTCTCTACCTCACTTACAGAATTCAACAATATTGAAATACTGTCTGTAGAACTGAATGGTTGTATTGTGTCGTCAATTTACAAACCCCCAGGAGCAGATTTCCAATTTTCACCTACAGACAACTACACCAATCAACAAGCTCACTTTATTGTTGGAGATTTCAATAGTCATAGCAGTGTTTGGGGTTATGCTGAGGACGACAGTAATGGTGAAGCAGTTTTGACTTGGGCTGATACCAACCATCTTAATCTTGTCCATGATAATAAACTCCCACCATCTTTTAACAGTGGGCGTTGGAAACGTGGGTATAACCCCGACTTAATTTTTGTTAGCGAGAACATAGCTCACCAATGCAGAAAAACTGTTCTAAATCCGATACCAAATACTCAACACCGCCCCATAGGCTGCCAAGTGTTTGCAGCCATTACTCCTAGAATCACATCATTCCGAAGGCGATACAATTTCAAGAAAGCAGACTGGCAGAAGTTTGCTGATCTCCTTGACTCAGAAGTTTCACGCATAGAACCCTCAGTTTCCAACTATGATGAGTTTGTAGAAGCCGTGAAAAGATGCTCAAGACTCTCAACTCCCAGAGGCTGTCGAGTTAACTACATACCTGGCTTGACAGAAGAATCCGTGAAGCATCTACATAACTATATCCAACTTTTCAATGATAATCCTTACAGCATTGAAACCTTAACTGCTGGCCAAAATTTATCCTCAGCCTTAGCCAAATCCAAAAAAGAACGATGGATAGAGCTACTCGAGAACCTTGATATGTCTAAAAGCAGCCAGAAAGCCTGGCAGTTGCTGCGACGCCTGAACAACGACCCTGTCCACAATCATGGCCATGCAAACATTGCACCAGATCAAATTGCTCATCATCTAGTTCAGAATGGAAGGGTCAATTGTTCTAAAGATAGAACAAAACTCAAAAGAGAACCTGAACGTGAAAACAACCATATATCAAATGATTTCATCTTACAAGAACTCAGAACCGCAATTCAGAAATGCAAAAATGGTAAAGCGCCTGGTCTAGACGACCTAATGATTGAGCAAATTAAACATTTTGGTCCCATCACGGAAAGATGGCTTCTGCAATTCTATAATGGTTGTCTGAAGCGGAAACAGATCCCTGCCATCTGGAGGAAAACTAAAGTTATTCCCTTACTAAAACCTGGAAAGGGTGCAGCTGATCCCAAGAACTACCGACCGATTTCGCTCCTTTGCCATTTGTATAAAATCTATGAAAGAATGTTGCTAAATAGACTCACTCCCATTGTTGAAAAACAACTCATACCTCAACAAGCAGGTTTCCGACCTGGAAAGAATTGTACAGCACAAGTCCTTAATCTGACTGAACATATTGAAGAGGGATATGAGAAAGGATACATTTCCGGGGCTGTCTTCGTGGATCTCACAGCAGCATATGACACCATTCAACATCGACAATTATTGCACAAAGTCTATTACATCACTAGAGACATTAATTTCACCAGAACTGTGCAGACACTTTTGGAAAACCGGCGATTCTATGTGGAGTTCCAAGGAAGAAAGAGTAGATGGAGAAGTCAAAGGAATGGCTTGCCTCAGGGTAGTGTCCTTTCCCCCATATTGTTCAACATATTTACAAATGACCAGCCTCAACCTTCTCTTACAAAGAGTTTCATCTATGCAGATGATCTTGCCTTAGTCACACAAGCCAGAGATTTTGACACAGTAGAAAACCAGCTTACTGTTGCTCTCAAGGACCTATCTGAGTACTACAGAGTCAATAACTTAAGACCGAACCCTGCTAAAACTCAAGTTTGTGCTTTCCACCTACGCAATCGAGAGGCCTATAGAAAACTTACAGTGTTTTGGGAAGATCAAGAGCTTGAACATTGTTTCTACCCCAAATATCTGGGTGTCACCTTAGATCGAACGTTGACCTACAGAAAACACTGCACTAACACCAAGCAGAAAGTTGCTGCTCGTAACAACATCCTGCGGAAGCTCACTGGCAGCGTTTGGGGTGCAGATCCCAAACTACTAAGAACATCAGCCTTGGCCTTGTGTTATTCCGCAGCTGAATACGCATGTCCTGTATGGTACAAGTCATCTCATGCAAAGCAGGTTGATGTGGCCCTGAACGAAACCTGCAGGACAGTAACGGGATGCCTCAAAGCTACACCTATTGATAAACTCCATAAACTAGCAGGTATTGCTCCTCCAGACATAAGGCGTGAAGTCGCAGCCAAACTTGAGAGACATAAAGCAGATCATAACACCGATCACCTGCTACATGGATACCAGCTACCAATTAGTAGACTCAAATCTAGGAGGAGCTTCATGAGAACTACTACACCCCTCACCGGTCGGACTGGAGCAGCCAGACTATCTCAGTGGACAGCAAAATCTGACAGTAACGATTGGATGACTCCTTCTGAGACCCTTCCTCCTGGTGGAAATCAAGTCTGGACAGTGTGGAAGTCTCTAAATCGGCTCAGGAGTGGCGTCGGACGAACTAAGGACAATCTGTTTAAATGGGGCTTCATGAAGGAATCTTCCACCTTGTGTGACTGCGGAGAAGAACAGACAACCAAACATTTAATTAACTGTCCTAGATGTCCTGTATCATGTTCCACACAAGAGCTTGTTGATGTTTCAGACAATGCTGCTGCCGTTGCACAATTTTGGGCTAATACCGTTTAGTTTGTTCTTTTATGATTTGACCTGATTTGTTATATTGTATATATTGTAAATATTGTTGTAATGTTTTTGACTCGAAATAAATAAACCGCGTCAGGTCCGGTACATGTACCTCCGACAGCGGACCGTAGTTACGGTCAGAGAGATGGAAAGCTATGTTAAGTCAATAAAGGATTAAACCGATATATGCATCCATTCGGCATCCCCAACCGTCCCCGGCAGAGAGGATAATGAAAAGCCAGGGAACACTTCGCTGTATATACTGCGTGAAACGACGCACCACCTGGGATGTGTTCCTACATGACTTCGAGGACGTGATGCGCGATTTGCCACATGGAGTCACTAAGACAGCACCAGTGACTATTCTCAAACCAGGCAACCCAGAGATCTAATCCGTGAAGTCGTAGACTTCCCCTCGATAGCCCGAGTGCAACACAAGTACATTGTTGACCTGCACTCAGCAGCCTGCGTGAGGCGGGGGTGCAACGGAAAGATATCTGGAATAGAAAGACACGTGTCAGAGATTTCTGCATTGGTCAAAAGTGTTGGCCAACAGTTTCCGTCCGTCTCACATGCAGAAACAGCTGTGACACAGATTCTATCCTGTCTACAGTGGACCTGTCCGAATCCACAGGATCGCTCACATGAATACACTGAAACTCGAAACCTTGAAATCAAATAAATCTTTTTATATTCACCACATCTGCCATGTGAAACAATTTATAGACTAGGTGTTTATAGTAGATCAGTTAGGTTAGAATCAGTTGGTACATAGCTCTTCAATAGATTATCAAATTCTAGGTGATATCGTGTAGCGCGGTGTACATTATTGGGTTATTGAATTTCTGAAGTCGATGTATTTGTGATTGTCATTTATTAGCTTGTGGTATAACTCCTGCACGAACGCGATCAAATGAGTTGCGTGGTTGTTACATCACTGTATCAACGTGCTCACTGCCTGCTTGAAAATCAAAGCCAGGTTTGAACAGAAATTTGACGTAAGTGACGGCTCTTCATGGTATTAACTGACACCTTTCTGTGGCATGATAACTTCTGCATGTTGACTAAACTGAGACAAGGGTCCAGCCTGCATTTACCTTCATGAGAAACGGCCATTACGTCTTTGGACCGCACTTTTGTTGTCCAGTATCACGCTCCAAGGAGTATAAGAATGTTAATCAAGAGACGACAGCATTATGAGCATTCTACAGCATGATTTTCGTAGTAGCGTCTTCCATAGTGTCACTACGGTCTGTCATAGTATTTCTGTCACTTTTTCCGCGGTATCTCATGCACTGCCCAAGAGGTGAAAGTAAGTTGCTTTCCGCCGTTTAGCGATCACGAAATTGCGGCCATCCCATCGCGGATGTTTGTTTCGACTAGCTAACCACACATTAGGTGCGTGGATACGCTAAGTCTGCTGGGATTCTGGGCCATCGCCAGTCATGCTATGAAACATTTCTCGAGGTCTTTGAGTTCTGCTGGCGGCTAGAGAGCGCCGTAGGCAAAGCACACTATGAGGGATGAGCTCTTACAGTGCGAGTCACGATGGTGTGGCATACCTCATGTTCAGGAAAGGAGGGAATCAGTACGAGGGGGGCCATTGGTAAGGATGAGGACCTACCTACATCGGTGAACTAACATCTCTTTCAATTTTATTACAACGCCAGTTCAACAAGAGGAAACTGTATGCGCTTTTGTAACACGTAGACAAGTAAGCAGGAAGTAATAACATTTGTAAGTTTCAGATGTGCGAATGCAGAGGTGGGAGTCATCAGACAGAGCATCCATGCAGACAAATGGGCACATGTTTTCGGACCACTTCGACATTGGGTGACAACACTCTGGAAGTACCAAGAACAGCAGGATTATACGTAGTGCAGTCATAATCTAAGAATAGAGAGGACTTAGAGGTAAAGTTGACAGGTCTTGGGTTAAGAAAATACGTTAATACTAAGTGTTGTGTGGAAAGCCCATGTTGGGTGAAAAGTGGCTTTAGTGCCAGCTTGTCATAACGGTATTGCATGATGGGAAATGACACTAATTCAACTCTCACACACAGTTCAAGGACACTTCACACCATATACTTAAGACAAGGAAGAATGTCATGTTTAATCTGCATGATAACACATGCTTGTTCTTTTCATTTTTGTTATTCTAATCACTCAAGTAATCATATTTGTGCTGTCAATGTATTTATTCAAAGACATCATTTTTGGGTTGTTACTTTATTAATAAGGAAGTATGTTTGCATAACGTTGTAAAAATTGGCACTGAGGCATAGTACAAGGACTGTGCAGAGTTTCAGAGCTGTCAAACCCACTAACAACGAACACTGCAGGGCACTGTGAGGCAACACCCTGGCCCTTGGGACAACTACCATGTGTCAGCCTGAAGGAGAATGCCTGCAATGGCACAGCTCAGAGACCTGCCAAATGGAGGGCTGGTCATCAGCACCAAGTGAATGCTGGGATAGCTGGGGGATCTGTTCACATCCCAGCGAAAGTGAAAAAAGGAGGGGGAGCTATGGCATACACCTTGGCTGCCATAAACCTGCCAACCCCGGATGGCTGTTAATGTAGGCGACCCTCCAGACAATGGTCGCCTGCCATTGATGCCACGTCACTTCCTAGACAGCCTGGTGAATCGAATGGGCGCCGAGTAAATGACAGCCAATGGCAACTGCCCACTAAGTGGTTACGAATGAGACTACCAGACTGGAGGCACATACCTGACATCATGACACACTTTCAAAAAACCTACAGATGAGCTAGCGCTATAACAATGTACATATGGATTCCCCAGGCAGGCAGATCCCCTCTGCAGATGGCATGGAGAACCAAGTGGTCACAATCTGGATGAGTTAATCCTTCAGTCATGTACGAGAACACTGGTGAGCACTGGTGATGCTGGAGACATCACAAGCTACCCACTGGCTCTTGTAACGTTCCCTGGCAGCACACACACTATTAATAAAATGAAATGACACACAGAATTGCTGAACTCGGGCGTGCACATTTGCAAATGCTTAACAACAACTGTGGCACGCCTGTTAGGAACGTGTACGGTAATGAGAACACTACGTACAGTTCATACTAACAAAAAGCAATTCGTATGTACTGTAATTGTTTTTAACAAAAAATATTATTTAATTTTGTATAAAGGACGTTGGTTATTATTGTAATATTTTCTGTAATAATATTCTCGATGTATTTACGATTCTAATATTTCTATATTCATAATGTAATTACGAAATATGTTAATATCTGCGATGAAAAAATGTAAAATAAAGCCACAGAGGAAAATAATGTTGTAAGATTACAAAGAGATATTCATTATCAGCAATACTATAAAAAGCACTACATAATGTGCATTCTTTGTCGTCTCCCTCGAGAGCTGAGAGAGAGAGGAACCTGTGATGTAGCATTATATGAATGAGTAGACTTCTTTTGTCTGTATCTATCATTAGCCGCCATTAGAGGAGAAATTATAAAGGTGTGTAATTTTAATTATTGTTATGGTCTAAATACATTATAATTTATCAAAATTGTGTATTACTAAAGTCAATTAGCTTGCCTATGTCATCTATAATATTTCTTTAAAAAATTTTCAGCACTTTTAGCGATTATCGTTGGTGTTGCTGGGCTGTGCCGCGACCGAACGATTTGCAGCGGCGGCACATTTAAGAAATTGTTCCGCTGTAAAATGAACCAAACCCGTAAATCGGGAGCAGGTAAAATTAGCAGTGAATTACGAAATATTTTTCTTTTCCAGCGATCCTGAGGCTGACTGAATTTATTACTGGTTTTACATTTGTGCATTCATAGGCGGATAATTAACGTTGAAGTTGTTAATCTGTTGGTTCTTTCAATTTCTAAGGCAAATAACTTAAACGTATAGTGAAGTGTGTTTTGTCAACGATAATTAAACGTTCAGGTCGGCTTGGCAATATTTAACCATTTTATGCTAACAGAGACAGTCTTGTGTTCCATAGCTAACGCCGGGAAAGAATTCAGTAAGTATTTAAAAAACCACTGCATTTAGAAAATATGTGCCAAGGCCGAAATAGGTAAAAAATTTAATTTAAATAATTTTCAAAGTCATAAATGTTATTAATCAGTTAGTTTGAATTTATCAGCAGGAGAGCGTTGCTAAGGTTCAAGTAATTTTAAATGTGCTTAATTCTGTCTAAATGAATTTTTATTACCAAACGTAAATAAGGGGTTCTACAACAAAGTTCGTACCGAAAGAGTAAATAACAAAAATATTTAAAACAATTTCTTCCCCATTTTCATCAATTCATTTTTTACATAATACATTTTTCTTTTTCTCATTAAACTCTGTGAGAGAGAGGAAATCCTCGATAGGAGAAAGGTTGCACACCAAACACAGTCTCACGAACTAATACAATGAGAGACTGCACTCATTTTTGTACACCAAATGCAGTCTCAGCAACTAATGCAATGGGAGACTGTAGGCTTTCAGGCACTGAATCAAGAGACGAGACAGGAGCAGAGGTATCACTACCTGAGCTGGAGTAGCTGGCTGCCTGGCAACCACATCGGGATCTCATTCCCTCCCACCAGATGACATGTCCATCATGCTCGACGCCGCACCAGACTGCTAATTGCTGCCAGGTCGAGATGATGCCAACAGCCAGGCTGCCTCACTGCTGCCGCTATGAAGCGGAGGGGGAACCAGAGCCATCTGCTGCTGCTCCTACATCAGACGCTGAATGAAGGGCGATCCTCACTCTCGCATCATCCTGTTGCATCTTCATGCTCCTGCCAGTCCAGAAGCAATTTGTGTGTGTGTTTAGTGCCTTGTTCTATCTGTGTGTCTTTGTAAACGTAACATGTCCCCCCAGTGACCCTTGTGGAGGGACCAATAGGATGATCCATGTTTCAGATATTCATGTAACCCAGTAAATTTTTTGTAAAGTTAATTTTCTTATAGCAAATTTTTTTTTTTTTCATAAGTCTACTGACTGGTTTGATGCGGCCCGCCACGAATTCCTTTCCTGTGCTAACCCCATCATCTCAGAGTAGCACTTGCAACCTACGTCCTCAATTATTTGCTTGACGTATTCAAATGGCTCTGAGCACTATGGGACTCAACTGCTGTGGTCATAAGTCCCCTAGAACTTAGAACTACTTAAACCTAACTAACCTAAGGACAGCACACAACACCCAGCCATCACGAGGCAGAGAAAATCC
The DNA here is from genome assembly GCF_023864345.2 of Schistocerca serialis cubense. Taxonomy (NCBI): domain Eukaryota; kingdom Metazoa; phylum Arthropoda; class Insecta; order Orthoptera; family Acrididae; genus Schistocerca; species Schistocerca serialis. The sequence continues at coordinate 350,128,209 of NC_064638.1, read as the reverse complement.
CTGACCCCGCCGGGAATCGAACCCGGGAACTCGGGCGTGGGAAGCGAGAACGCTACCGCACGACCACGAGATGCGGGCACTTGACGTATTCCAATCTCTGTCTTCCTCTACAGTTTTTGCCCTCTACAGCTCCCTCTAGTACCGTGGAAGTCATTCCATCATGTCTTAGCAGATGTCCTATCATCCTGTCCCTTCTCGTTATCAGTGTTTTCCACATATTCCTTTCCTCTCCGATTCTGCGTAGAACCTCCTCATTCCTTACCTTACCAGTCCACCTAATTTTCAACATTCGTCTATAGCACCACATCTCAAATGCTTCGATTCTCTTCTGTTCCGGTTTTCCCACAGTCCATGTTTCACCACCATACAATGCTGTACTCCAGACGTACATCCTCAGAAATTTCTTCCTCAAATTAAGGCCGGTATTTGATATTAGTAGACTTCTCTTGGCCAGAAATGCCTTTTTTGCCATAGCGAGTCTGCTTTTGATGTCCTCCTTGCTCCGTCCGTGATTGTTTATTTTACTGCCTAGGTAAACTTCATTGACTTCGTGACCATCAATCCTGATGTTAAGTTTCTCGCTGTTCTCATTTCTACTACTTCTCATTACCTTCGTCTTTCTCCGATTTACTCTCAAACCATACTGTGTACTCACTAGACTGTTCATTCCATTCAGCAGATCATGTAATTCTTCTTCACTTTCACTCAGGATAGCAATGTCATCAGCGAATCGTATCATTGATATCCTTTCACCTTGTATTTTAATTCCACTCCTGAACCTTTCTTTTATTTCCATCATTGCTTCCTCGATGTACAGATTGAAGAGTAGGGGCGAAAGGCTACAGCCTTGTCTTACACCCTTCTTAATACGAGTACTTCGTTCTTGATCGTCCACTCTTATTATTCCCTCTTGGTTGTTGTACATATTGTATATGACCCGTCTCTCCCTATAGCTTACCCCTACTTTTTTCAGAATCTCGAACAGCTTGCACCATTTTATATTGTCGAACGCTTTTTCCAGGTCGACAAATCCTATGAATGTGTCTTGATTTTTCTTTAGCCTTGCTTCCATTATTAGCCGTAACGTCAGAATTGCCTCTCTCGTCCCTTTACTTTTCCGAAAGCCAAACTGCTCGTCCCCTAGCGCATTCTCAAATTTCTTTCCCATTCTTCTGTATATTATTCTTGTAAGCAGCTTCGATGCATGAGCTGTTAAGCTGATTGTGCGATAATTCTAGCACTTGTCAGCTCTTACCGTCTTCGGAATTGTGTGGATGATGCTTTTCCTAAAGTCAGATGGTATGTCGCCAGACTCATATATTCTACACACCAACGTGAATAATCGTTTTGTTGCCACTTCCCCCAATGATTTTAGAAATTCTGATGGAATGTTATCTATCCCTTCTGCCTTATTTGACCGCAAGTCCTCCAAAGCTCTTTTAAATTCCGATTCTAATACTGGATCCCCTATCTCTTCTAAATCGACTCCTGTTTCTTCTTCTATCACATCAGACAAACCTTCACCCTCATAGAGGCTTTCAATGTATTCTTTCCACCTATCTGCTCTCTCCTCTGCATTTAACAGTGGAATTCCCGTTGCACTCTTAATGTTACCACCGTTGCTTTTAATGTCACCAAAGGCTGTTTTGACTTTCCTGTATGCTGAGTCTGTCCTTCCGACCATCATATCTTTTTCGATGTCTTCACATTTTTCCTGCAGCCATTTCGTCTTAGCTTCCCTGCACTTCCTATTTATTTCATTCCTCAGCGACCTGTATTTCTGTATTCCTGATTTTCCCGGAACATGTTTGTACTTCCTCCTTTCATCAATCAACTGAAGTATTTCATTTGTTACCCATGGTTTCTTCTCAGCTACCTTCTTTGTACCTATGTTTTCCTTCCCAACTTCTGTGATGACCCTTTTTAGAGATGTCCATTCCTCTTCAACTGTACTGCCTACTGCGCTATTCCTTATTGCTGTATCTATAGCGTTAGAGAACTTCAAACGTATCTCGATATTCCTTAGTATTTCCGTATCCCACTTCTTTGCGTATTGATTCTTCCTGACTAATGTCTTGAACTTCAGCCTACTCTTCATCACTACTACATATTATGATCTGAGTCTATATCTGCTCCTGGGAACGCCTTACAATCCAGTATCTGATTTCGGAATCTCTGTCTGACCATGATGTAATCTAATTGAAATCTTCCCGTATCTCCCGGCCTTTTCCAAGTATACCTCCTCCTCTTGTGATTCTTGAACAGGGTATTCGCTATTACTAGCTGAAACTTTTTACAGAACTCAATTAGTCTTTCTCCTCTTTCATTCATTGTCCCAAGCCCATATTCTCCTGTAACCTTTTCTTTTACTCCTTCCCCTACAACTGCATTCCAGTCGCCCATGACTATTAGATTTTCGTCCCCCTTTACATACTGCATTACCCTTTCAATATCCTCATACACTTTCTCTATCTGTTCATCTTCAGCTTGTGACGTCGGCATGTATACCTGAATTATCGTTGTCGGTGTTGGTCTGCTGTCGATTCTGATTAGAACAACCCGGTCACTGAACTGTTCACGGTAACACACCCTCTGCACTACCTTCCTATTCATAACGAATCCTACACCTGTTATACCATTTTCTGCTGATGTTGATATTACCCGATACTCATCTGACCAGAAATCCTGGTCTTCCTTCCACTTCACTTCACTGACCCCTACTATATCTAGATTGAGCCTTTGCATTTCCCTTTTCAGATTTTCTAGTTTCCCTACCATCTTCAAGCTTCTGACATTCCACGCCCCGACTCGTAGAACGTTATCCTCTCGTTGATTATTCAATCTTTTTCTCATGGTAACCTCCCCCTTGGCAGTCCCCTCCCGGAGATCCGAATGGGGGCTATTCCGGAATCTTTTGCCAATGGAGAGATCATCATGACACTTCTTCAAATACAGGCCACATGTCCTGTGGATACACGTTACGTGTCTTTAATGCAGTGGTTTCCATTGCCTTCTGCATCCTCATGTCGTTGATCATTGCTGATTCTTCCGCCTTTAGGGGCAATTTCCCACCCTTAGGACAAGAGAGTGCCCTGAACCTCTATCCGCTACTCCGCCCTCTTTGACAAGGCCGTTGGCAGAATGAGGTTGACTTCTTATGCCGGAAGTCTTCGACCGCCAATGCTGATTATTTATCAAAATTTAGGCAGTGGCGGGGATCGAACCCGGGACCGAAGACGTTTTGATTATGAATCAAAGACGCTACCCCCGACCACGGGTACAATCCCTAATAGCTAATCTAGTGTACATAATTAGTCAAGTGCTTATGTTAACTCAATGAGAGTGATTTTCAAAAATCTTGGAGGTAAAAGAAACAATGTTACACCGCCCTAGGAAATAAGAACAACAAATGACACACGTTAGTTTTCGCTCGGATTTTAAGAATGTATTTCTTAAGTTATAATTTTTGTCCGTTTATGTGCCAAGAATGACTGAAAGCTAGTGAGTAGGAGTAAAATAATGAGGCAGAGAGTGGTGCCAATTTCACGGATTCGGGAAATCAGTCGTCTTTGATAGCATAAATTGTATGAGTGAGTAAAAAATACTGCTACAAAGCCTTTTAACTGCTTATTAATTGTCTATATGAAAACTAGTGTGTAGCAGCGATCCTTGGGTCCATATGAATCATACTACACTAAGCACTGTTCATCTATGTCTTACAGGAATGCGGCTTTGTGTGAGTGAATTACCCCTGTGGTGAATGAGATCATGTTAGGATGTTTTCTTTTATGTGTAGTCCTGGTTGGCAAAGTCGCTCCCAACTCTCATGTCATCGTTGTAAGGTCTCAGTTCTATTTCATCGTTTCCTCTGTTCCATGTCAAAATCAAATGGCTCTAAGCACTATGGGACTTAACATCTGTGGTCATCAGCCCCCTGAACTTAGAACTACAGAAACCTAACTTAACCTAAGGACATCACACACATTCATGCTCGAGGCAGGATTCGAACCTGCGACCGTAGCAGCCGCGTGGTTCCGAAATTAAGTGCCTAGAACCGCTCGGCCACCGCTGTCGGCTGTTCCATGTCACACTGTTCATTTTGAAGTGAGACACGACACATGTGGATATCAACCATTGTGGGCGGGGTTGCGGGTTGGGGGGAGGGGGCAGTGAGAGAGAACGAGCGACTCTTCTTTCACTATTCTTCATATTCAAGGAGATTTACACCTATGACATCATTTTTGTGAGACGACAGGAGATTATCAGAATGACCAGGCATTGATGGGAGCGTGCAAATTGTTAATGTATGCTGGATCTTCGTGAGGGCTCTCCTTCGAATAGAATTTTCTCTAGTTGTGATCAAGTAGGCAGTTTGGTCATCTAACAGTAAATGTTCCAGTGGATGTATAGGGCTTGAAACTCACATGCAGCCACTACAGAAAGGAACATCTGGGAACTCTTACCGGCGACAGAAAGCTGGGACCAAGAATTTCTCGTACCAGTCTGCAGACAATGCATGTAGTTAAAGAGGTGGAAAAACTGTCTATCTGGACTTACCTGAAACTTCCTGGGAGATTAAAACTGTGTGCCCGACCGAGACTCGAACTCGGGACCTTTGCCTTTCGCGGGCAAGTGCTCTACCATCTGAGCTACCGAAGCACGACTCACGCCCGGTACTCACAGCTTTACGAGATACTGGCAGAAGTAAAGCTTTACGAGATACTGGCAGAAGTAAAGCTGTGAGTACCGGGCGTGAGTCGTGCTTCGGTAGCTCAGATGGTAGAGCACTTGCCCGCGAAAGGCAAAGGTCCCGAGTTCGAGTCTCGGTCGGGCACACAGTTTTAATCTGCCAGGAAGTTTCATATCAGCGCACACTCCGCTGCAGGGTGAAAATCTCATTCTGGACTTACCTGCTTGGTACCTTTGGCCACAGCAGGTGCTATGTAGTGGTAGTTACAGCGTAGACCATATAAAACGAATTATTCAGGAGGTTTTTCAGTAGTCATATGAGAAACCACCTCAATATGAATAGAAACTTTGCAAGAAATTTCATACTGTGTATCTTCTTCTAATTGATAAAGTAGGTATGAAAATAAATAAATTGACAAGCATTTAATGTTGAAGGACCATGTAAGACAATTATAGTTTTGTGTTTCGCCGTTTTGAAATTTTTAAATTTTATTGTGTGAAACTGAGGGCTTATTCATTGAGCTGAAGCTTTCAAGTTCCCGCTCTGTTTTTATGGAGTTTATCTCGTCAGACAGGGTTCGCTGTTTTTGTAACTCAGCTTTTTTTTCTTCTTTTCTTTTTAGTTCTAAACCATGGTCAAATGTTCTTCCTGACGTCAGCTGTCTTTAAGGATTGTTGAGTGTATCATCTCACAGTGAATTGTTTTAACTGTTCGGATATCGTATGTACAGAGATGAATATTGAGCACCAGCCTTGATCTTGACTCTACGAGTGTGGAAAACTATCTAAAGGCGATATTAAGGTTACTGATGTACCAGACCATTAGTCATTAATCCGCTACACCAATTAGGGATTGGTCGGGTTCGTACCCCAAAGTCACAAATGAACTCTGTGCGATTCAGCTATATGAGTAATTTTTTTCAGTTATTTTGTTACCGTTCCAGACCACCACATAAGGTATTTAGTGTCTAATTGTTACGGCGTAAAGTCATGCGCCGGCACGCCTATCGGGAATGAAAGAGAAGAGACAGCTGTGAGAAGAGATCAGCCAATCACACGTTGACCGGTCCTCCCCCCAGGACGACAATTCCAACAGCAGGGTCTCCTATGTGGAGAAGACATAAGCACCGCGACCGACTGGTGACAGCTCAGTTGAATAGCGGCTTCAGGATTAGCGACTTCGATAGCAGGCCAACATTAGGCACTTCGATAGTAGTTCAGGAAAGACTTTTGTCAGTTAGAGATCAGCAGTCACTACAAAGGCTGTTTATTTTGTATGTCACTCTTTGCTTGAGACACATCTTTGTAGCTGCCAAAGTCAACTATTGTAATTTTATTTTTGTAATAAAACTCATTAATATGACTTCTCTGATTGTTTGTCTAGCAAATCAGGTATGCAGTCTTCCTAGACACTACAAGATTGGTGACGAGGATGTGATGAAACATTGGCAACGAGGTTAATGATTACCATAGTAATAACCTAGACTAGACCCTAGCTGCCACAGTTTTCTTTTTTGTGGGCTTTTTTTATTTTTCATTTTTTTAATTTTATTTTTTTGCTGGTGCCTATATTCTACTTTGTCTTTTTTTGTAGGGGTGTATTTACGTGTTCTAAAAGTGTCTCTTATAGTGTTTCTTCTATTCAGTGTTTTCAGGTGGGCGTTGCGAAATTTCCCTTGCTTGTGTTTTTTTTAATTGCCTGCATTTCTATTTATTGCATTTGCCTATTCCAAAATAAGCAAACCACCTCCTCCACCCCCTGTTCAGGCGCCTCAGCTACAAACGATAGATGCAACGCATCTAACACAGTTGTTTCAGCAGATTGCAATCGTTCTCAATACGGTACAGCAGTTATTAACAAATCAAGCGCCCAACGCAGCGCAACACGTAACAACTGTAGCTCAAAGTGCTATGCCACCTTTTCACCAGTGAAGCGAAAACGGAGAGGACTGGCTCGAGTGGTTGCAACAGTATGAAGCCCACATAATTGCTCACAACGTCTCAGCTGCTGTGAAACTACATTACTTTCTGTCAACAGTAAAAAGTGCAGTCTTTCGCCTCATTCAGAAATTGTTCCCTAACGCCACTCCGAGTGAATTTTCCTATAATCAGGATGTAGATCCGCTAACTAGCTATTATGACCAACGAGTGAATGTGGTGGCAGCTAGGTACCAATTCTTTCATTACAAAAAAAATTCAGAGCAAAGCTATCACGAGCGGACCACAGATTTGCAGAGTATGACGAGGAAATGCAAATTCAGATGTGCTTATGGTGCTTTATATTCAGATGTTATGTTGTGTGATGCCATGATGTACAATATAACTGATGTCAAACTTAAAGAACACATTTTGAAACAGTCACATCCATCATTTCATCACGTAATCCAAATTCTAGATCGGTATGATTCAGATGCTGCAGCGGCCGATAAATCTGAGCAGCCACCAATTTGTCAGGTTGAGCGGTCCCTTGCTCACGACTGGCCCGTGGGCAGCGACAGCACACACATGCCAAGCCGCGTAAATAGTTCTCTAAACAGGCAGCTGCATCAGTGAACAGCATTAAGTCATGCCCTCGGTGCTATTCACAGCACAAATGCCAAGATTGCCCATCCAGACAACCACAGTGTTACGTTTGTGGCAAGAAAGGTCACGTACATCCGTATATTTGCAACACAACATACCTAAGAAGTCTGCCCACCCGGAAAAATCTAGTCACAAGGCCCATGCCATCAATCCAGTGTATTCAAGGCGTGCTGCAGGCATTAGCAAATCTACCAAGCAAACAGTTTCTTTAGTGCTACGCCAGGCTAACAAACTTTTTGTTCATTTGCACATAAGATGAAAACGCGTAAAATTTCAGTTGGACACGGGTGCCTCTGTTACATTGCTGAATCGTAACACATATGAACGGTTAGGATCCCCACGCCTGTCTAAAACTAGCACACACCTGACGGCATATAATGGACAAGACATTCCCGTTCTTGGAAAATGTACTTTGCCTGCCATGTATCGCTCGCATATGCGAACTGTGACTTTCACTACCCTACAATCACGCGATTGTGAGAACATATTTGGCCTTGATTCGTTTGATTTGTTTGGCTTTCAGATTCAGGACAATGTGTTGTCAGTGACTGCATTCAGTGTAAAAGACAGTGCTTGCTGAAAGAATTCCCTGAACTCTTTTCTGAGGTTTTATGCAAGGCTAACAATTTTTTTGCGCATGTTAGTATGAAAGACAACGCTCAGCCCAAATTTTTCCGGGCCAGAACTGTTCCCTTTGCATTAGGGGACAACTTGACTGCTGAACTTACAGAAGTGTTAGATAGCGGAGCTATTGCGCCCATACAAGCTAGTCAACTGGTTTTGCTCCCCAAACCTTCAGGTCGCATTCGCCTCTATGTTGACTTTAAGTCAACCCACAAACTGTGTTTGATAGTTATCCATTGCCACGATCAGAGGATCTCGTGGACAGATTAGGCGCTGGTCGCAATTTTCAAAAAATCGACTTGCGCGATGCTTAACTTCAAAGACCACTAGACGAAAAACCCCAATCGATATTTGTTGTTAACATTTGTTTGTGCTTGTTCAAATATTTGCGTTTGTCTTGTGATAGTGCTACCGCAACCGCCATTTTCCAACGGTATTTGGAACAGTTGACTGCTCAAGTACCGAACTGTTCAAACTATTTGGACGATATTGCAGTCGCAGGTCGTACATCTGAAGAACACATTGCAAATTTGCGTGTTTTGTTTTGTATGTTATCTGATGCAGGACTAAAGTGTAGACTGGACACGTGTGATTTTTTAAAGCCTGAGTTGCAGTATCTTTGTCATGTCATTAACAGTGAAGGTGTACTTCCTCTTCACTCACATTTGGTATCCACATTTGATCTGCGTTCCTCGCAATGTCGCAGCATTGCAGTCAGTCGCAGGGAAAATGAACAATTATATTCGGTTCATACCGAATGATGCACAAACCGCTGCTGCACTGCATCGCTTGCGCCGCAAGAACGTCCCATTCGTTAGGACAGATGAGTGCCAAAAAGCTTGCGCAGTAATCGATGCTTTGATTCTGACAAACAGTTATGTTGTATGTTAACGCCTCCCGCTACGGAATCAGTGTAGTGCTTCCGCACAGATTTGGTGATAAAGACAGGCCTACTGCTTTCACATCAAAAGTGTTGTCAAAAGCTCAGAGTAACTACTCACAAATAGAGAAAGAGGCATTGGCTATTGTGTATGATGTCACCAAATTCACCACTATTTGTATGGCAGAAAATTCTACTTAGTAACGGATCACAATCCATTGCAGTCCTTATTTTATCCGATGAAGCCGGTCCCTGTACGAACTGCCCAAAAAGTGAGATGGGTCTTGTTGTTGTCTCAGTACCCGTAAGAGATTGTGTATCGTCCGACAGCTTAACATGGTAATCCATACTCACTTTCACGTCTTCCTATTGGCCCTGATACAGACTTTGAAGCTTCTGCTGCATCTGGTTGTCACATCGATGCTCGGGATTCTGAATTCCTTCACCCCTTTCCTCTGAACTATAGGAATACTGCACAGACCACGGAAGCTGATTCAGATTTGAACATTTTGCTGAAATACATTCGCACATCTTGGCCTCGCTCACTGCATAGCATAAAGAAATCTGTAGTACACTAATACTTTGCACGTCGGCATAGTCTCGCTGTACAGCAAGCGAAGCAGGGATCAAGCATTGCAACTGTTTCTCGCCTATTTTTCGCATCCAAGAGATGGACCATGGCTTGCTTCACGGCCGCCGCCATCGAACACCGCCCCAGCTGCTCCACCCTCCTTGGCATTCAGCGCCGAAAGAAGGCCGCAAGTATCGCTTCGCGCTGCATGATATTGTGTTTTACAGGGTTTGTAGCGGTAGCAGACGGTGGGGCGTCGTCAACTTGTCGCATGCATGTATCTCGTTTCAGGCTCAGATGGATTGCATCGCCAACATCACAGTCGAATTCGCCACTGTCATGTGCACATTGATCCTTCTGTATCTCTTCCCACAGATTCCCAGATCCCTAGGATAGTGCGGCTACAGCAGCTGCCAGAGAGTGTTATCACTATACCGCGGGACGACGCCATGGCGACAGAGCCTTCGGTTCCTGCGCCTCCTCTCGTCCTACCGATGGGGCTGGACCCGTCCTCGCCGAAGCGGTCAAAACTTTCTACATCATAGTATCGGCCTCAGGAGGTGGATGCATACCCTTCTGGGCGTTTTCGGGAGAAGGCCGGATGGCGGAGTACGGCCGGAAGTCTGACGTCCCTTGCAGCTACAGCTTCCGTTCCATCAGAGGGTTCACGCTTCTGTTCCCCTCCCGTAGTCTTGCTCCATATATGACGACGGTCCGTCGCTTTGAGGGGGGGGGGTGGGGGGGGGGGAGCAATGTCATGGTGTAAAGTCAAGCGCAGGCACACCAGTCTGGATGATAGGGAAGAGACAGCTGTGAAGAGAGATCAGCCAATCGCACGCTGATCGGACCTACCTCCAGGACGACAACGCAACAGCAGCGACCCCTATATGAAATGTACATAAGCGCCGCGACCGACTGGTGATAGACTAGTTAAATAGCATCTTCAAGATTGGCTACTTCGGCAGCAGCGTCAACGTTAGGCACTTGCATAGTAGTTCAGAAAAGACTTTTGTCAGTTAGAGATCAGCAGTCACTGCAAAGTCTGATTATTTCGCATGTCGCCCTTTGTTTGCGACACATCTGTCTAATTTCCAAAGTGAAGTACTGTAGCCGGCCGAAGTGGCCGCGCGGTTCTGGCGCTGCAGTCTGGAACCGCGAGACCGCTACGGTCGCAGGTTCGAATCCTGCCTCGCGCATGGATGTGTGTGATGTCCTTAGATTAGTTAGGTTTAACTAGTTCTAAGTTCTAGGGGACTAATGACCTCAGCAGTTGAGTCCCATAGTGCTCAGAGCCATTTTGAAGTACTGTAATTTTCTTTTTGTAAAGAAACTGATTAATACGACTTGTCTGACTGTTTGCCTAGCAAACCGAGTATGCAGTCTTCCAAGACACTACACGAACAATAATTTCAATGTCCATGATTGACGATTAAGACCAATTTCGATTTACCACATAACAAAATTTATAGTGACTATCTTTTATTTTGGTATTCATACTGAAAATACCAGTCTGTGGTTGTGTTAGCATGAAAGCAACAATATCAATCTTCGATCTATAATAAGTAACGTAGCCCATTACCGATACACTGATGAGCCACAACATTATGATCACCTGCTTGATACCTAGTCTGACCGTCTTTGGAACGAAATAAATCAATGATTGTCCGCATCAGGGATCCGACAGTTTGTTAGTTGGTTTATGGAGGTATGTTGCATTACATGTTTACGTACACGCCATTTAATTCGGACAAATGACGAGCCGCTGATTTGCGTATCCGGTAATGGCGATTGATGGCGAGGCAGATGGGAACCCTTCGATTTCCATTAGACGAATTTGGTAGTTGAGACACCACCGTGAGTTCACTATCATGCTCCTCAAACCACTATAGCACGATTCTGGCTCCTAGACACGGACGGTTATACTCTGAAAGAAGACATCGCCGTCGAGGAAGAGTAAAGCATGAAGCGATGCAGGTGGTTCGCAGCTGTCAGCGTGTGTTCGATTACTACCATAGGTCCCACGCATGCGCACGAGAAAGTCTACCATAGCATAATACTGTTCTCACCAGCCTGTGTCCATCAAGCGCTAAACGTTTCCAGCCGCCCTTCACCTCGTCAAGATGCGTTGGTGGAGACGACCATCGACATAGTGTAGCGAAAATTGATTCACCCGAATAGCCGACAGGTTTTTCATTGATCGGCGGTCGAATCCCGATGGTCTAGTGCTCACTGCAGGCGTACTTTACGGTGTCGTTAGGTCAACATCTGAACACGTAGGGGTGGTCTGGTGCGGAGCCTCATGTTCAACAATGTGTGATTAGCGGTCTGCTCCGAAACGCTTTTGTGTGCACCGGCATTGTGCTCTTTCGGTAGAGATGTCACAGATGACCATCTATCATATTTCATGGAGAAGGTAAGCCTCCGAACCCCACGTTCTGTGAAGAGTCGTGGACGTCCGACCATTTAGCGCCTAGTGTTACTCTCACTGTCCTTCTGTCTCTTTCCGTAGATGCTCTCTACAGTAGCACGTGAACATCCGACAAGCTGCGTAAAAATAATCTGGCCTTTGTCAAAGTCGCTTATCTCATCGGATTACCCCATTTGCAACCAATATCTTCGCTACGCTGATCCCGCTACGAGTCTGCTCTGCTTACATACAGTATGTGATCAAATGTATCCTGACTACCCCAAAAACATACGTTATTCATATTAGTTGCATTGTGCTGCCACCTACTGCCAGGTATTCCACATCAGCGACCTCAGTAGTCATCAGACATCTGGCGAGAGCAGAATGGGGCGCCCCGCAGAACTCACGGACTTCGAACGTGGTCAGGTGACTGGGTGTCACTTGTGTCGTACATCTGTACGTCAGATTTCCACACTCCTAAACATCCCTAGGTCCACTGTTTCCGATGTGATGGTGAAGTGGAAACGTGAAGGGACACGTACAGCACAGAAACGTACAGATCGACCTCGTCTGTTGACTGACAGAGACCGCCGACAGTTGAAGAGGGTCGTAATGTGCAATAGGCAGACATCTACCCAGAAAATCACACAGGAATTCCAAACTGCATAAGGATCCACTGCAAGTACTATGACAGTTAGGCGGGAGGTGAGAAAAGTTGGATTTATGGTCGAGCGGCTGCTCATAAGCCACATATCACGCCGGTAAATTGCCAAACGTCGCCTCGCTTGGTGTAAGGAGAGTAAACATTGGACGACTGAACAGTGAAAAAACGTTGTGTAGAGTGACGAATCACGGTACACAACGTGGCGATCCGATGGCAGGGTGTGGGTATGGCGAATGCCCAGTGAACGTCATCTGCTAGCGTGTGTAGTGCCAACAGTAAAATTAGGAGGTGGTGGTGTTAAGGTGTGGTCGTGTTTTTCATGGAGGGGGCTTGCAAGCCTTGTTGTTTTGAGTGGCACTATCACAGCACAGGCCTTCGTTGATATTTCAAGCACCTTCTGGCTTCCCACTGTTGAAGAGAAATTCGAGGACGGCAATTGCATCTTGTAACACGATGGAGCACCTGTTGATAATGCACGGCCTGTGGCGGAATTGTTACACGTGAATAACATCCCTGTAATGGACTAGCCTGCACACTGACCTGAATTCTATAGAACACCTTTGGGATGTTTTGGAACGCCGAATTCGTGCCAAGCCTTACCGACTGACATCGATACGTCTCCCCAGTGCAGCACTACGTGAAGACTGGGCTGCCGCTCCCCAAGAAACCTTCCAGCACCTGATTGAACGTATGCCTGCGAGAGTGGAAGCTGTCATCAAGGCTAAGGGTGAGCCAACACCATACTGAATTCCAGCGTTACCGATGGAGGGCGCCACGAACTTTAAGTCATTTTCAGTTAGGTGTCTGGAAACTTTTGATCACATAGTGTACAATTGTTACTGCAACACGTGCCCGCAACACCACCAGGCGGGCATCCAACGTCGCGATGGGCAGTGGTCATAGTGTTTTGGCTTATCAATGTATAAAACTGACGGTGTTAGAACAATTGAAAGACAACGTCTGTTTCAGAATCAATTTCCGTTCACGTGTAACGTGCTGTTAATGCATCCGCGAAAAAATTCCCCTCTCGAATGACTGTCAACAAGGAACTCGATTTCTAATTGAAATGAAATAGGCTTGAATTTTTAAAATAAAGGAATCGGATGGAATGGATAGTTATAAAAATGGAAATAAATACGTAAATAGAATGAGAATTTCACTCTGCAGCTGAGTGTGCGCTGATATGAAACTTCCTGGCAGATTAAAACTGTGTGCCGGACTGAGACGCGAACTCGGGACCTTTGCCTTTGGCGGGCAAGTGCTCTACCAACTTTTTGATCTAATTTTGTTCGTTTTTGTTCATTGTATCTGCTCGGGGTGGACGTCGCAAGACATCCGTTTCAGTTCGTTGTTGATTGATTTACTCAGTTTTTTTATTACAGAGGGCAGCTAACCCTCTGACCGAACACGCTGAGCCACCGTGCCGGCTGTCCAACTGAGCCACCCAAACACGACTCACGCCCCGTCCTCACAGCTTTACTTCTGCCAGTATGTCTTCTCATTCTGGAAACATCCCCCAGGCTGTGGCTAAGCCATGTCTCCGCAATATCCTTTCTTTCAGGAGTGCTAGTTCTGCAAGGTTCGCAGGAGAGCTTCTGTAAAGTTTGGAAGGTAGGAGACGAGGTACTGGCAGAAGTAAAGCTGTGAGGACGGGGCGTGGGTTGTGCTTGGGTAGCTCAGTTGGTGGAGCACTTGCCCGCGAAAGGCAAAGGTACCGAGTTCGAATCTCGGTCCGGCACACAGTTTTAATCTGCCAGGAAGTTTCAAATACGTAAATACTTAACCTTCGGGGCACCAGACGTGGGGAAAGAAGAATAAGAAGTAAAGTAAATATACTCAGCACACTGCTCTTAAAATGTAGTTTCCATTTTAACACATTCAGTAAAAATGCATTGCAGAATAAGTATAAAGAAAATGAAAGTAATATAAAAATGTGCACTTTACAGAGCTACAGCAAACTTCATTCAGACATTCTTTACGTCCACACATGGATTTAAACAAACGATCGAACTTCGCTTATGTACGGGCTTTCCGCTTGATCCGACACACTCTGACGAGCCAAAACGTTATAATCACCTGCTTAATAACGTGTCCGTCCAACTTTGGAAAGGAACTGCAGTGATTCGGGGCATCATGGATTTGGAAAATACACTGTATCTTTCCAGACGCCACCCAGTTATCACGCTATTGCGGCGATTTGTGGGTGCGAAACGGGCACCTTATAGCGTCAAGGATTTGTTCCATCGGGTTCAGATCTGACGGATTTGGTGGCCAAGATATCAACATGAGGTCAGTGTCATTCTCCTCAAACCAATGTAGCACGATTCTGTCATTGTTACACGTACCTTCATCCTGCTGAAAGACGGTATCGCATGCATGGAAGACATCGAGCTTGAAGGATTAGAAGTGATCCACAATAAAATTCATGTACCCCACAGCTACAATTGTACCTTTAAATACCACCAAAAGTACTACGGAAGAAAGGATGTATGTCTCCCTTAGCACAATATTGCCGCAACCATCACGCGAACACTGTGCGGTGCATGTTTCGAGAAACCATTTGTCTGGATGGTGCCGTATCCGGTCACGATCGTCGACCTGGTGTCACTGGGCCGAAGTGGGAACACGTGGGGGTCGTCTGCTGACCTGTCGTCGGGTTGGCCACAGAGTGCCGTCTGTCCCGCTTTACATAGCTGTCAATCCTCCGACCTCCACGTCCTGTGATGATGCGGAGACGTTCAACACTTTGTCGTCTGCTCGTGGTTTCATAGCCTTTCTGAATTTCTCATTTTTCGGCCCGTGTCGCCCCTAGAATGTTTCCCATTCGTCTTCGCTCCGCTTACACACTGTCCTCACCACATTACGTCCATGCAACACAACCAAGAAGCATTCGCTTCACAGTGGGCAGACCCTTAATGTTCAGTCTCATCACCTCAGACCAGCAGTTCATAGCTTAGAAGTGCCAACAACGTGACTGAGGGTTAGAATTAGAATTATATATTAATACATTTAGCTGCTGAGGGGCGTTGATGTATATCGACGGGGACAGGTGACAATCTGTGCCCCGACCGAGACTCGAACCCGGAATCTCCTGCTTACATGGCAGATGCTCTATCCATCTGAGCCACCGAGGGCATGGAGGATAGTGCGACTGAAGGGACTATCTCACACACGCCTCCCGCGTGACCCACATTCTCACATTATATGTCCACACACTACATTCGTAAGTATATCGACTGAGGATTGGTGTTTGATTCTCGTTTCACATCATATAACAACTGAAGTGTCGAGACGCAGTGAATGGCAGGAATGCATCGACATTGTCATCACCTCCGCTATCATTAAGTAACTGTACACTGGTGCCACAAGTGTCGAGAATTCCTATGCCGCAGTGAGAAGGCTAGTACCAGTTATGTCCAATCGTCACATGCACATGCAGTAATGCAAAATGAGTTGACAGAAAAAATGAATCTGTAACTAACAAGCACTCTGTATTGCAAATCAAACACATTGTAACCGTATCGCGGGTGCTGCAACGTCTCTTGCATCAAACATGAGCACTGTTCTTGTATGGAATCTGTACGGAAACCTGGCGCTCGCCTTCTCTAGCAGTGAGCTAAGTACCCGATGCCATTAATTTTCTCAAGCATTGCGATGTGACGTTTTCAATCTGAAACGTGTGTCAGATCTCTACTTTCATTCAATTAGTTCGTCCCAGCTTTTGGAATTAGGGGATAGTACTTCAAAGTCTGGAAATAGTAGGAGATGCGAATTAATGTTGGTCTCGTCTAATGTCTGACAGACGCAACAGATCTAGGAACATAGAATTTCCAACATTCGAAGAACTGGATTACTTTTAAACAGCAAAACATAGCGTGACGAAGAAAATGCAGAGGGCAATACATTAAAACCAACACCCTAACAGGATAAGTTCGTTTGAGTCGGTTTCAGTTACTTATACCTCTGCATAATAAAACACATATTAGAATGTTTTATTCATCGATTGTGCATATCGCGCCATTCGCATAGGATTTGTTTCATAAAAACTCGAACGAGTGACGGAAAAAGAAACATATGCTGCAACAGAAAAATTATGATAGGGACGAATTTAAGAGAGGATTGAAGGAATATGTGCTGTTCAAATAACTTACGGGAATGCAGCCGGATGACGTCTTTGACAGCCGCCCATGTTTCGACAGGTGAATTTCTGTCTTGAATACGACTGAGTGCTTACCTGTGGAAACATCGACAGTTGTCAAAGACTTCAATCGGCATCATTCGCGTAACTTCTTCGAAAATTTTGTGCGCCAGGAGGAACTGAAGTTTCACAACATAAGGTAGTTTCCTAATTCAAAAAAGGAACCACAAACAGAACGTAAATTAAAAATATAAGCATCAGATATGATGAATCTCCAACAAAGTGCTGAAGATGTGAGAAACACACAAAATATGAGAAAAAAGTTCCACACAAATTTTGCTCGAATCCAGAATATATCTGTAATATAGAAACCAAGTGTGATAAACTACCAGCTAAAGTTATATGTGATGTTATTAGTGATTCCATGTAGGCAATCTGTAGCAAGTGAGCGACACTCCCTTTGTAAAACTGGTCTCCGTATGGAGAGCCATGGGAAAGATGACTGCAGAACAATAAAATGCCTTCCCAGAGCACAAAAAACATTATCTTTGTCTATCAAGTTTTACTGGTATTTAAACAAAATTTCCTTATGATCACCATGACCTGCTTCAGTGTCTATCTTTCGTCTCATATAGGTGTTTATTTCTGAAATACACTACGTTCTGTGTAACACAATAACTGAAGACGGTACATGCTTGTCTATAGAGGCAGAAGAAAAGGCATTTACTTGAAACGAATATATTGTAGGGTCACCCTGGAATAACAAAAACCAAAGCCTTCTGGTATCTAAGTACCATAATGAAGATAGACAAGGGAATTTCATACGGGTTCTCGCAAATCCCCGAGAGATACTACGTAAAAGTAATGAATTATTAACTGTTGTTTTGTAAATTATGTTGCAACAGGTAGGTACTAATCAAATCCGCAGATTGAGGGAAGACGTGTCATCTCATTTCCTTGGAAGTTCAATCGATGTGGGGCGTTTACAGAAATATTATGGGGGCATATAATCATGCTGGAAGATAAAATGCTCTGCAAACGATAATGACTGCACCATTGAATCAACATTATCATCAAAAATAGTTCAATAACTTTACCCTTAACACTAATTTCAGTGTGACCATAGCGTTAACTAAAAAACCCAACAGCAATGTCCCGCATCACAGTTAGAAAGACACCGTCTGGATAAAATGCTTCCTCTGCCGTTCTCCACTCGTAAACTAGTGCTATGGTAGAGAACAGTGTACCGAGCGGAGTGGCCGCGCGGTTTGAGGCGCCATATCACGGATTGCGCCGTCCCTCCCGCCGGAGGTTCGAGTCCTCCCTCGGGCATGGGTGTGTGCTGTTCGTAGAATAAGTTGGTTTAAGTAGTGTCTAAGTCTAGAGATTGATGACCTCAGCAGTTTGGTCCTTTAGGAATTCACACACATATTAGAGAACAGTGTAAAAGTAAATACAGCTTCCCATATTACTCATTTACATTCGTTTCATAGTTGAGACGCTGTCGTCCTGATCAATCAAAAATGCTTCTCTCAGTCTGGCAGCAGTTCCGTCATGCATCTCTTATTAAAACAGATCTCACGACTGTGTTCTCTATTATATTAAGCTCAGCAGTAGCTTGTGTTGAATAACTCTTCATATTATTTAACATCCTCTTCTCGGTAAGCAGCTTTTCTTATCCTTCACTACGGTAACAGCATAGACTCAGTGCTGTATCAAGAGCACCGGATCCTGACAATCAACGACCTGTGCTGGCAAAAGCAACCATAGCCTAGCAGCGGCTTCTGCACCGCGCGAGTCAAAGGTCTGGGACCCTGACCTACCTTCAGGAAGCTTCTGGGATTCCACCTTCTACCGTGTGGCATCTGCCGCACTAACCTCACCCATTGGCCCCTGTCTGAGGCGCTTCCATGTGTAAGCTTTCTATGTAATTTATCTGTGTGTGAAATACTGGAGTGGCCGAGCGGTTCTAGGCGCTACAGTCGGGAACCGCGTGACCGCTACGGTCGCAGGTTCGAATCCTGCCTCGGGCATGGATGTGTGTGATGTCCTTAGGTTAGTTAGGTTTAAGTAGTTCTAAGTTCTAGGGGACTGATGACCACAGATGTTAAGTCCCATAGTGCTCAGAGGCATTTGAACCATTTTGAAATACTGGATACTTTTTTTCAAAAGCTTTCTCCTCGTCTAACTTGTCCTTTGTACAGTATATAGTATTCAGCTGCTGAGCAAACCTAACTGTTAGTTGGCCCTATGGTGCGCATGAAACAAAATTTAAATGTACCTATAATGCTGAATTTGAAATAACGAAAATGAAGGTAATCAAATGCCAAAAGACTGTAATTATTTCCTCATTGAAAACTATTTACTGTCAATCGATATGGAGGTATATTATGTAGCTAATAGGGCAAAGTTTGTATGACACCACCTTGCATTGTTGCCGGATTAATTCACGATGGCGGATCGAAGATGGCTGCCATAGATGTGGCAACATCGCACTGACGTCATGGTGGGAAATTCAGATTGTGGCGAGAAAAATAGGTCAACTCGATTACCCTCACTAACCTCACTCCAGCCCCCTCCCATCCCTACTTACACCTCCCCACCTCCCCCACCCGCTCCCCCTCCTCCTTCCCCTCTGGAAACTGGCAGAAAAAGGACTGTGTCTGTGTTGGGCTGCCAGATAGGACAGATGTAAGTCTTAATTCGGTATGCAGCGTGGTATATTGTTTATTTAAACAATTTAAATTGTTATTGATCGAGCACTAGACAATAATCCATCCACTGTGTTCACCTTGAGGCCCGGAGGCCAACTGGCCTAGTTGTCCTAGTTCACAACACCACCACCCAAGGGCGCTGTTGACTCTCCCCCATTCCCCTCCCACAGTGTAATCCAGGATGGTAGTCCAGAAAAAAATGTGGGGCAACTAACAGAAAAGCAGATCATAGTCACGTGATAGGCTGCAGCCAATAAAGTGGCAGTATCTGGTGACATCATCAGAGTAGATACCAGACAGGCTCAGCAGCTCAAAAACTTCAGTCTGTCAGCCAGGAGCAGGAGAAGAACCATGAAGGGTCAGCAGCAGCATTCAAGATACAACTCAGCCATGCAGAACAGGAAGAAGCGGAAAAGTAAGTATTACATATCACATCTTTGTCTGCAGTTAGCATTATTATTGGTTACTTTTGTGACTTGGTCTGTATGTAATGCCTCCTCCTTCTTGTTCAGCAATGGCCTTTGATATGTTGAGACCTGCAGAGTGACCACCAATGTGTCGAGCTCTGCCACATCTAGACCCATAGCAGCGTCAGATGCCATCTTCTCGAGTTCTGCATTGATCTCTGGACCTGCAGCAGTAACAAGCGTCAGCATGTCTGAACCTGTAGCAACCATGCGGCATCCTGTAATGCTGGAGCACGACTAGGAGTTATCATAGTCTGCCTCACTCATCGATTTGGCCTATTCCCGATGCTGCTGGTAGTCCTAAACAACAGCAAGATGGGGGTGATTATCAGTCACCGACATATGACCGATCCCACCGGAATATACGTTTGGTAGTGCAGGGGCAGAGAACACATTTTGTGGGTAAGGAGGTATCAAGTGTGCCCATGTCTTTCAGTTCTACAGACAATTTAATTCCTAGTGGATATGGAATCACATCATGACTGGGGCTTGCTTGTGGGGATATAAACTGAAAATGCATAGAAGGGTGTTAAAGAGCATGTTTCTAGGTTCAACTGGGACGAAATATGTCATTCAGAGCGCTACATCAACCAGCAGATCACCACAGTGTATTATCTATCTCATAGCCCCCCGCCGCCAGACATTCGCTTTACTAGTGTGACACTGTCTATTACAACAGTGTATGATGACTCTGCACTATATTTGAAACTGGGTGGTAAGTGTGTTTATCCACATCATGCCCCAGTTATGAACTTATACAACGTCGATACTGCATTATGCCTTGAATTGGAGAGACTGAGTCGTTGGTTGCAAAGCACAGAATCTGAATACAATGATTCTGTAAACCTTCTGTGTGTGCACAGTGTACATGTTGATGATTTGGAGGAGTACCTTTGCTTTTGCATTAATGCAGAGCCAAAAGAGAAACAGGTTAAATATGTGTGAAGAACCAGAGTACTGTGAAGTGCCCATTGCCTTGAAGGAGATATACACAGAATTAATGGCATATCAGAAACCTTTATTTTGGAAATATTGTACAGGTGCTAAGAAAATAAAGAAATCTGAATACAATGATGCTGTAAACCTTCTGTGTGTGCACAGTGTACATGTTGATGATTTGGAGGAGTACCTTTGCTTTTGCATTAATGCAGAGCCAAAAGAGAAACAGGTTAAATATGTGCGAAGAACCAGAGTACTGTGAAGTGCCCATTGCCTTGAAGGAGATATACACAGAATTAATGGCATATCAGAAACCTTTATTTTGGAAATATTGTACAGGTGCTAAGAAAATAAAGAAATAGTATGATGATTTTTTTGAAATATTACATCCGATATACGAGATTTACATATTAATGTGGATATACGTAATCTTAAACTCTGTGTTTTACTTCATAACTATCTTAATATAGTCCAAATGTTACACTTAAAATTAATGTCACTGTTTTCAATGCTGCACTTATGCAGCTGCAGACAATTGCCTCAGACACCCTCTCAGCAGTCTGACTAGAAATCTGCGAGAAATAAAGTACTGCTCAACACAGAAGAGAATAACTGTTCAGTATTATCTTCCCAGTCCACTGTAAATTCATCTGCTTACTTAACACAACACCTGATGACGTACTGTTTCCTCACAAGAATACAAAGTGCGATCTCCTTTGAAAGAAAAGTAACTTACCCCTTGCTCAGCTCATTGCTTGATGTGTGGTATACTGACATTCTCCAAAGCCAACTGGAATCAACTAAAGAAAAAGTAGTGTGCTATAAATTTTTCTTTGCTTGTCAGGAACAATCTGTGGCTGCGTGTGGCATTATGTGCAGTATACACACGACAAAAAGTTTTAATCTCTACTAAGTATGATGGACGAGGATTTTACTCTAAAGAAAACTGTTCTTGAAAGATTAAATGGTTATTGTCAAAAAAGTCTGTACAAGTAAGAAGACTCTAACAATTACGAAAATTTCTCATTCTAAAAATTACAAACATCTCAACTAATTGTTTAATTTGTGACATAATGAAAACGAAGAGATCAAATTAACAAAATTCAAGAATACTGTTAATTGTCTAATGGACAAAGGTTTCCTTCAAATGATAATTCCGGCAAACAAACATTTTATTCTTGCACACGTGGTTTACTTTGAAATATTCTTCTAAAAACCTTCTCTAGCAATACAATCAACAAAACAGTTTTATAAACAAGTTTTTATTTCCACGATAAAATATTCCAGATAACTTCTCCCTCATTCACAAATATCAGATCTTCTTCTCTAAAATGTAGCTCCTCGCTAATATGCCTCAAATAAGAACGCCCCGGAGCTGCACAACAGACTGGCGAGCGAGCACATAACAGATTACGTTAAACACAGAGTCAAGGGCCATATCCACTAGTCATGCAGTGAGTTCATGCATCTTCGCTCCAGGACAGTAAACGTGAATTACGAGTTACAGTGGCAGAAAATATATGAAAACCTTACATATATGACACAGAAGCACGGCATCTTCCATGTGCTCAGTACCCTGCAGCTGTATTTAAACCCCCAAGGCCGGCCAGTCATCATTCTGGATGCCTGAAGAATACTGTGAAAGTCAGGTTGAGTCGGACATAGCGGAATAGATCGTTGATACGGGACGGCTATGTTACATCTCTTGCTGTGCTTCAGTCACCGCTCTGACAATATTCTGCTGATGCAGTCATAATTAGCACAGATTGGTCGTGCTGTGCCAGATAACGCCAGACTTACGATACAGCTGCAGCCACTGCTGTCAGGGTCTGCGAGCTGCCCGCTGCTTCTCTCCAGCCAGCGGGCCAGATTTTGACTCTGGGCAACGCCATTGCCTGCCAGGCTCCTATAAATGCGTCTTTTTTTACGTGGTATGAAAAGCAAAGAAAGAAAGACGAACCAAGAAGGAATTATCATACTGGGACGGAAATCGTTAGATATGATGTCCATGTAGAAACCTGCAAATGATTACGATTTTAGAAAAACAGGATGATTTATCAACAGAAACAGCTTTACAAACTGAGCAAGTAAATAACACTGTGGTGCTCCGAAACAACAGTGCAACAGTGATTGAAACAGCATTGTGCTCTTTCGGCAGGGATGTCACAGACCACCATCTATCCTACTTCACGGAGCATACGACCCTCCGAACCCCAGGTTCTAAGAAGATTCTTGGACATCCAACCATTTAACGCCTAGTGCTAATTTCACTGTTCTTCTGCCTCTTTCCGTAGATGCTCACGACAGTAGCATGAGAACATTCGACCAGCTTGGCCATTTTCGTGGTACTCGTTCACAGGCTCTGAGTAATTATAATCTGCTCTTTCTCAACGGATTTCCCCATTTGCAGCCCGTATCTTTACTAGAGTGATATCCCCGGCCATTTCTGCTGCACTTACATACTTTTGTTATCACTTCACGTGGTCTCAGTGTGGGCTCTGATCAGAATGTTTTGGCTTATCTGTGTATATATTAGATTATTTATGTTTTCTGTAGATGTAAGATGAATCATGTTAAACACATTTCACTTCTCTTCTGACGGGTATGTAAAACCGACAGAAACTTCATGATATGTTCCTACTCACGCAAATTAGGCTTTGAGTCAATCTACAGAATCTAAATGTATACTAAGACGAATAAACGACGCATCTTGAATACATTATGTGAATGGGGCTCAAATCGGAAGACGTCATGTACGTATCCAGACAAACAAATGTTATCATTTCAGAAAAACTAGATGATTCACTCTAGCGAGAGTGCTTCATAAATTGAGCAAGTCCATAACGCGATGGCCCACCTTTGGCGCTTATGCGAGCAGTTGTCCTGCTTCGCATTGATTGACAGTTGTTGGATGTCCTCCTGAGGGATAACGTGTCAAATTCAGTCCAATTTTGATACGTTAAATCTTCAAAGCCCGAAGATGGTTGGAAGGTCCTCCCGATAATGTTCCAAACGCTCCTAATTGAGGAGAGATCCGGCAATCTTGCTGGCCAATGTAGTGTTTGGCAAGCACAAAGGCTAACAGTACGACGTCTTACCATGGGGGGGGGGCATTATTTTGCTGAATCGTATGCCGAAGATGGCTTGCCTTGAAGGTCAAGGCCGGCCGCAGTGGCCGAACGGTTTTAGGCGCTTCAGTCTGGAACTGCGCTGCTGCTACGGTCGCAGGTTCGAATCCTGCCTCGGGCATGGATGTGTGTGGTGTTCTTAGGTTAGTTATGTTTAATTAGTTCTAAGTCTAGGGGACTGATGACCTCAGATGTTAAGTCCCATAGTGCTTAGAGCCATTTGAACCATTTTTTAAGAGCAACAAAACGGGACGCAGACTGTCGTCAGGGTACCACTTTTTTGTGAGGGTGCCAAGAATGACAACCAAAGGTGTCCGGCTATGAAAAAAATGGTGTGTAAGGCCATCACTCTTGGTTGTCGGACAATATGGCAGGCGACAGTCAAGTTAGCAATCAGCTGCTGTCCAGGTCTGTCTCCAGACACGTCTTAGACCTGGAATCTCGTTGAGTGAAGTAGAATTGTCTTCAGTGATGAGTTCAGTTTCGAACGTGTCTGGAGACTACCCAGACAGCTGTGGAATACGAAACATGCTATTGCCCGCCATACGGTCCGACAACCAGCAGTGATACTGGAGTGCCATTTCATTTCATCATACTTTGTTGAACACGAAGCTCCGCAGCGGGTCACCCCTACGTGGTCACATGTTGACCTAACGACATCATCAATTACCATTGCACTGGGATTCGATCGTCGATCAACGGAAATGTGTCGGCTCTTAGGGTGATTAACATTTTTCCTACACTGGGTCTTTGGTCGTTTCCACAATCGGCGTCATCGAGGTGAAAGGCAGCTCGAAACGTGCAGCACACCACGGACGCATTCTGGTGCGAGCTGTATTATGCTGTGGGAGACATTCTCCTGCGCTTGCGTTAGACCTGTATTAGTAATCGAAGACACGCTAACAGCTGCGAATAATCTGCGTACCTTCATGTTTGATGTCTTGCCCGACGTCGATGTCATCTTTCAACAGTATGATTGTCCGTGTTTCGGAACCAGGACCATGCCACAGTGGTTTGAGGAACATTGTAGTGAACTCATCTTGATGTCTCGGTGACCAAAATTCACCAGATGTAAATCCTATCGAAATCACCTGGCTCGCTATTGGGCGCCATCATCGCATATCCAAATCAGCGGACAATTATTTATGTGAATTACATAAACTGTGAGTAGATGTCTAACGACACATACCTCCACAAACCTAGTAATAAAGCAACCTATCCGCGGTATTGTGTATCAGTGATTTATTTCGTTCCAAAGATGGATAAAGAAGCCATTACGCAGGTGGTCATAATGCTGTGGCTCATCAGTGTATGCACAGGCTGAACTAGAACTTAACGCACAAAATTTCAGGGATACGGTCTGAGTATGTTGGCTACAAAGGGTCCACGGTCTCAGGTGGCTCGTTACAGATTTATTGCATTTCGTTTGACATCTTGCTTTATTTAACTTTTTACCTGTGTTGCACTAAAGGTTGTTAAGTCGCATCTCGTCTGCGGGTTCACTGAATGCAATGGAAGAGCGGGGTAACTACGGCATGCTAAGATGTTCCCACAGCGATGGCAACAGCGTCACAGTGCCTTTGCATCTAAGGGTTGATGGATTACTCTTCGTTAGGTGTTGAACGTTTTAGAGATTTCATATTAAGTGCATCATCATTGTTGTGAAGGTATTTTCACAGTATCAAGAGCAACTGCCGTAAATAAATCGTAATTACTAAATCAATAATTCGTAATTACTCTGTAATGAACCCCCTGAGACCTTGGATCCCTTGTATGAAAATACTCAGAACGTATTCCTGAAAAACTTCTGAAAGTTTACCGCTGGAGTTGTCGTTCACGCTGTGTATCAAATTTTCCGTGTGAATTCACCTGTTTGACAGGCTGAGAATAAGAATGAGTTCCTCTGTAGAAACCAAGACGCATTCCAAAAACAACGACCGCAAGAAACCCAGCTCGCTCTGTTCGTCCACGAGACTCAGAGAGCAGTAGAGAGAGGCGCCGAAGTGGATGCCGTGTTCCTTGACTTCCGGAAAGCCTCCGATAGAGTTCTGCATAGCCGCATATGAATAAATTACGGGCGTATGGAATATTAAGCGGAGGCTGTGTGACTGGCTTGCAGAGTTTCTAGCAAACAGAACACAGATGTCATTCCGTACTTAGAGAAGTCTTCAGACGTCGAAGTAACTTCGGACGCGGCCGAGGGGAGTGTAATAGCACCGTTACTTTCCATAATATGTCTAACTGACCTTGCAGATAACGCTGGAACTTCTGTGAGACTTTTCGCTAATGATGCTGTTATATACAGAGAAGTCGCGACGCTGGAAAATTGCAGCGAAATGCGAGAGGGCCTGTGGAGCATCTACGCTTGGTGCAAGGACTAGCAAGTGACTCTTAACAAAATGGTAATATAATGTACTGCGAATATATAGACAAAATAACCTTTTACTGTATGCTCACAAAACTGAAGAACTGTCTCTGGAAGCAGCTGCTTCCATAAAATAGCTATGCATACAGAGCGACTCGAAGTGGAATGTCAACATAAAATTTACCGTGAGGAAGGCAGATACGAGCCTGAGACTCATTGGAAGAATCCCCAGGAAATGTAGTCCGTCAAGGAAGTAGCTTACAAAACACTCGTACGACCAGTATTGAATATTGCTTGCCAGTATGGGATCTGTACCAGATAGGCTTGATAGGGCAAATAGAGAATATCCAAGGAACGGCAGCACGTTTCGTTACAGGGTCATTTAAAAGTGGGAGGAATGCTCAACTAACTCCAGTGGCAGCTGCTCCGAGAACGCACGTTCCTAGAAACGCAAAAAGAACATAAAAATAAAATTACTGAGTTTCAAGCCCAAAGGGAGGCTTACCGGCAATCGTTCTTCCCGCTAACCATGCGTTACTGGGAAAGGAAAGTGAGGAAATGATACTGGTACACAATCCACCCTCTGTCACACACCGTAAGTTCTCTTGCGGAATATAGATGTAGAATTCGCCTCAGACTGTAATGGAATATAATATAATGATATTTCTATTCGGGGTGTTTGGAGAAGTATTGTATATAATCTTATGTTCTAATTGATACTTTCATACCACGAAGGTGTTCAATTGTTCTTGGCCGATTCCGGTTGAAAAAATGCGTGACTCAATGTGGGACGCCGTGTAATAAACACTGTCATTTTGTACTTTCAAAGTCCAAAAGCTTTCCACACACAGATCCGAATGTTCGGAACAGCAGTTGAGTAGTGACAGGCTATTCCGCTATTAATACACACGACTAAACATAAACGCTAAGGAGTGACTTTGATTGTGTGGTAAAAAGTTTCATTAACCCGTGACAAACTGTAGAACAACGATGGAACCTCCTACCGCAATCAAGATGCTGTCTCATAGTCAAAGGTAAGTAACTTCATGCAAGGACCGGCGATGGTGTGAATTTCAGGTATGTCTCCAAAAGTACAGCACATAAGATGGCCAACGAATCGAGTACGAGTAACATAATCCCAATTTACTGTCTCATATTTGAATATGTAGGCGAGCGAGTGAAATTGTAGTTTCATTATTAAAAGACCAGCGTTTTAGTGCAAAAGTATTTACGATTACTTTGAGTGAACCGGTATCCAAGTTTTGTGTGCTTCCAGTATACATGTATTGTTCTACTAGTGGCTAAGGTATACCAAATATATCTAAGTAGAAGGGCCCAATACGTAATGAAAAATAATATGAACACAAATGGTGGATGTGTCAGCATATGGCGCGGAACGGAAGACGTTAGTCTGATCCTCCATCATTCTTGTGTTCTCAGATTCAGCAACAACTGCCATGTACAACTGTAATAACAATCCCTTGCAGTTGTAACTTGTCCTTTCTTAGAGGACAACGCGTCTCTCAATTATATTTCAGTTATGATAGTAAATCCGTTTTCTTATTTACAACGAACATTTTCATTTCTAAAATCACTTTATTTATTTATTTATTCCCACAAGAGATTATAGCGAGTACGGGAAGAGAGAAAGATCAGGACTGCCGCTGAGGGAAACATATCATCGTGAAGTATGAAGGACGTGGTCCATGGTGCTCGCGACACTCGTGGCTCTTAGCCCGCTACACGCCCAAATTAAAGTAATTTGTTTGGTACCCCGCTCTCAAATGACTAACCTCTGGCACCGAAACACGGAAACAACAATCTAATTTATGTTCAATAATATTACAGCATTTAGTTTAGTCACTATGGTAGTGAAGTTGAATAAAATCTCACAGTAACAGACATCTCCACCGATCCTGCTTATTTCCAAGTTGTTGGCATAATTGGTGTTTCTGGTATTTACACCTGCGTATTACGCAAATACATAGTTTCATTAAACCACCATATAATAGATCTCTCCAAATCCGCCGTTTTAGGTACTGTTCCTCATTTGTGTATGAGGAAGCAAATGTTATTGAGTTATTACTGAAAGACGATTTGTAGTTTCACTTTCTACAAATGGTGCTAATTAATGCAATGCTGGCAGTAGATTCAGATTCTAGTACTGGCATCTTCAGTGCTCTTATAAAAAACAATTTCCCAGAGGATTTCCGAAAGGAAGAACAAAGTTTCTGATGGCAGTATAATTCCAAATTGAGTGTATCCCTTGATAAAGAAAACACACCATGTTACAGTGTCATTTAGAACATTTGCACGAATCATAACTGCAATATCTGTAATCGATTAATTTTAGTATTAGAGGTCTCATACAACTTGACATGTTGATCTGCTGCACCTTATTACGAATACTTGTGTGTATTGAGAGACCTTACACTGATGTGAAAATGATGCTATGAATGGAATAGTGTTATGTGTTATACGTTTGACATAAATTTCCGAACACAGATTGTATAAGCGAGGTTACTGCGTCATTAATATGTGAACAGGCACACGTAAAACATACAAATTTGATGTTTGATAAAATAACAAGAATAACGTTTATGTATATTTGTCCTTAGATCATCTTACATGATGTCAGATATGATAGGATCAAAGAAGCAAGAAAAACATAGTTCCTCATTCTATGACCTATTAGAATCATACAAATTTTTGGACACACGTTACAAATGTGAGTTTCCCACGTCTATCGTCACACCCGAATACTTACGGCTACATGTGTCTCGTTGGCCTGTATTTATTTAAGGCTGATATTTTCAGTCTGGATATTTCTGCTACCTTGGAACAGCATGTATGTTACTTGTGTACCACTTACTAACAAATTACTACTACTGAAATACTGGTTTGCATTTTCTGTAGTCAGAATAAGTTATTCTCCAGTTCATTTTAAGTGCTACCTCTAGCTACAAGAAATGTATCATCAGTATATATGACATTTGAACCCGTTAGTGTACTCATATCTTTTACATAGAGAATGAAAAGCAGTTGGCCCAATACAGTGTTGCCTCCTTTGTAAATAGGAATCAATTTACTGGGTTTGGGGGGTTCAGGGGTCCTTCCATATATTTGTTTATTAGGTTGATTAGAAATGTCAGTGACTCTAATGGAAACTGTGAAAAGTAATTAGCTAATCTTGTAGATATACCATACAACCCTAGTGTACTATTTTTTCTCATTTTGTTAATTATTTTGCTATTTCCATATTATTTGGGATAAAAATGAATAAACATTCTGTTACATTTATATGATTTATTATTCTTTCCATTCTGCCGCATTTTGTCCTATGAGGTTGTCTGCGGTAGTTATGACAGTGTTCATAGAAAACGAAAGTGACTTCATTTGAGTATAAAACTTCCTTTCCTTCCTTTGTAAGCACTATGTTGTCATTGTTTTTGGTACTTACTTCTTTTATATCTGTGCTAGTCAGTAGTCACTCTTTGCCATATTATGTGACCTTTCAGTTGCTTTCTTGAAGCACGTGGTCTTTATTTTTTTAGCAGTCTGCAATAATCTCTCACTCTCTATTCCTGTAGTTTTCATTACTTGCTCGGTTTTCCATTTTTTTGTGCTTCTCATATGAATGTTTCAGTTCCCCTTTTGTTTATTTAATGATTGGTGTGGTCCATTTCTTTCTCACTATATTTTTGCTTTCCTTACAACATGCAGTATTTGTGCACTAGCTTAGAGTTGAACATAATGTTTCCCATCATTTATCTGTGGATTTTACTATAACTGTTTTGCTCACTTTTTCTGAGTTAAGCACAACATGTAAAATCTTAACTTTCTTTAATCTGTCTTATGTCCAGAAATGTAACTTCATTGTGTTTTGATTTTTCCATTATTTCTATCAACAGCTCACAATGGTTTAAATTAATATTTCATACCCAAACTATTTTTATAGAACGAGGTGTTTGTGATGACATGACCTGTCAGGATTGGTAACGGTGGAACAGTACTTTTTATGTTGGTTTCCCAACTTAATTTAAGTTGTGACTTCTGATTAAATCATGTAAGGCTCTGGAATGAGTACTGTCTTATGGTGTTTTTATATTACAGTGAGAACTGTCTTCTAGTATTTTTATATTATCATCTACCACCAATACGTAAGTGATTTCACTGGTATCCTTCTGTAGTATTACACGCAGTTACTTG
Source organism: Schistocerca serialis cubense (assembly GCF_023864345.2). Classification (NCBI taxonomy): domain Eukaryota; kingdom Metazoa; phylum Arthropoda; class Insecta; order Orthoptera; family Acrididae; genus Schistocerca; species Schistocerca serialis. The sequence goes on along the minus strand of NC_064638.1, from coordinate 350,097,831 downwards.
AGAAAACTTCTTACCTGGCAACTTGGAGATCTGTACAGTCCTAGTACTAAGCTCTCTTCCTTTCTCAACGTAGCAGCTGATTCAAAGACTATTTGTCTGTTGTTTCTGTCTGTCCGTAAAGCAAAATCGTTTATCTCTTTGTTCAAATAGTCAGGAACTTCTCGTCTCTAGATACCTGTCTACTAAAATATGTAAGCTTTTTGTATTCAGAAATACGTTTTGTTTTAGTCCATCTTCACATATTATAATTTCTGGTGTCTCCTATTGTTTTGAATTCACTAGCAATATCCTGCACATTTTGGTGTCAAATTCTTAAATTTGAAGTAACTGAAGTTGAGAAATATGTGTAACTAAAAAGAAAATGAACAGTGGAAGAAAGCGGTCATCATACAAAATGCAAATTCCACTTCCACTCCGAAGAAATGTTCTAAAACTGCAAAAATTGGAATGAGGTTTACTCATCAGAGAAGTGTCACAAAAAAACAGGTGGATCACTTCCTTACTGTGAATAAAGTTACAGGAACTCAGACAGATTTATTACTTATACACTCCTGGAAATTGAAATAAGAACACCGTGAATTCATTGTCCCAGGAAGGGGAAACTTTATTGACACATTCCTGGGGTCAGATACATCACATGATCACACTGACAGAACCACAGGCACATAGACACAGGCAACAGAGCATGCACAATGTCGGCACTAGTACGGTGTATATCCACCTTTCGCAGCAATGCAGGCTGCTATTCTCCCATGGAGACGATCGTAGAGATGCTGGATGTAGTCCTGTGGAACGGCTTGCCATGCCATTTCCACCTGGCGCCTCAGTTGGACCAGCGTTCGTGCTGGACGTGCAGACCGCGTGAGACGACGCTTCATCCAGTCCCAAACATGCTCAATGGGAGACAGATCCGGAGATCTTGCTGGCCAGGGTAGTTGACTTACACCTTCTAGAGCACGTTGGGTGGCACGGGATACATGCGGACGTGCATTGTCCTGTTGGAACAGCAAGTTCCCTTGCCGGTCTAGGAATGGTAGAACGATGGGTTCGATGACGGTTTGGATGTACCGTGCGCTATTCAGTGTCCCCTCGACGATCACCAGTGGTGTACGGCCAGTGTAGGAGATCGCTCCCCACACCATGATGCCGGGTGTTGGCCCTGTGTGCCTCGGTCGTATGCAGTCCTGATTGTGGCGCTCACCTGCATGGCGCCAAACACGCATGCGACCATCATTGGCACCAAGGCAGAAGCGACTCTCATCGCTGAAGACGACACGTCTCCATTCGTCCCTCCATTCACGCCTGTCGCGACACCACTGGAGGTGGGCTGCACGATGTTGGGGCGTGAGCGGAAGACGGCCTAACGGTGTGCGGGACCGTAGCCCAGCTCCATGGAGACGGTTGCGAATGGTCCTCGCCGATACCCCAGGAGCAACAGTGTCCCTAATTTGCTGGGAAGTGGCGGTGCGGTCCCCTACGGCACTGCGTAGGATCCTACGGTCTTGGCGTGCATCCGTGCGTCGCTGCGGTCCGGTCCCAGGTCGACGGGCACGTGCACCTTCCGCCGACCACTGGCGACAACATCGATGTACTGTGGAGACCTCACGCCCCACGTGTTGAGCAATTCGGCGGTACGTCCACCCGGCCTCCCGCATGCCCACTATACGCCCTCGCTCAAAGGCCGTCAACTGCACATACGGTTCACGTCCACGCTGTCGCGGCATGCTACCAGTGTTAAAGACTGCGATGGAGCTCCGTATGCCACGGCAAACTGGCTGACACTGACGGCGGCGGTGCACAAATGCTGCGCAGCTAGCGCCATTCGACGGCCAACACCGCGGTTCCTGGTGTGTACGCTGTGCCGTGCGTGTGATCATTGCTTGTACAGCCCTCTCGCAGTGTCCGGAGCAAGTATGGTGGGTCTGACACACCGGTGTCAATGTGTTCTTTTTTCCATTTCCAGGAGCGTATAAAAAAGTTTTGTAACAACTTTTAGTAAAGAATATACCATGAAAGTAAGTGCACAGTTGAGTCAGGAAAATTGAAATACCTTTATGTACCAATGATGAAATTGTTCTCCACATTAATGTGGAGCCCAACTTGCCGTACTGACTAGAAAGAATAGGTTACTGCTATTGTGTACCAATAATCATTGGATGAAAAACTCTGAAACAGTCAACCGTTTCCATCTTGTCTACCGAGTAACAGGTAAATTCTGCCAACCAAGCATTACACATCGTATGATATCAATCTTCATTAAATTGTATTCTGAAAGACGAGTCTCATAAAAACGCTAAAGGCAAGGAAAGGTATAGAAATCTGAAAGTATAACTTCTAGATGTAAAGCATGTAATGAGATTATTGTAAACTCTAAAAATCATTCTAAAGCAAAAAAAGGGGCTCTGAGCACTATGGGACTTAACTTCTGAGGTCATCAGTCCCCTAGAACCTAGAACTACTTAAACCTAACTAACCTAAGGACATCACACACATCCATGCCCGAGGCAGGATTCGAACCTGCGACCGTAGCGGTCACGCGGTTCCAAACTGAAGCGCCTAGAACCGCACGGCCACACCGGCCGGCCCTTCTAAAGCAGCATGGAATGATACTGAAAAAGAGACCATTAATTACAGTAAAGAAGATTATATCTCACTTGTCTTTACAATTCTCAGTATTCTATAAACTGTGCTAATTGCACCACTCTGTCCAGTAATTGCACCTTGAAGGCAGAAACTTTCTTTACTCAAACTGAACAACGTGTGAAATTCTGTACCACAAATCTTCCAGGTCAATAATTACTGTAAGAATGCAAGTACAAAATTTTTCCAAGGAGTGGCCACATTCAGTTCATTAAGAGTAAATTAGATACTAGCTTAAGTGCAATGAATTGTATTGTGTTGAACTCTCAGTAATGAACCAACTTGAAATTTGTTTCAGAACTGAAAGATATCTCGTAATTGTTGTGGAAGCAATTTTTGTTTGCATTTAGCAATACATTGTAAATCACAGGCTTTCGTCATCACTTAAAAGGGGCTTCACATGCCAAATACATATCCTGCACTAGTTACACATCAATTACTTTTAATGCAACGAATTCGTATTTCAGCTAACAGTTTTTAATCAGACATGTAAATAAAGGGATAAAGGTATCAATTCGAAGACAACTTCGCAAAAAGAAATGTTATTTTCTTTATTAACGTCACTTGGTCTCTGTGTGCCCCCAACAGGTACACTAAGCAATGTGTTCGTTTTTAATTGTTTCAAGTAGGCCTATAAACCATGAAATGTACAGAAGCACACACATCTGAAACTTAGGGCCATCAGTAATTATGATCAGAATCAATATGAACATTTAATTTTTCAATTTCAGGCGGCCTCATTGCCAAAAACATTTGCTTCTTCAGCAATGGTTGGTTTCTTCAAATTGACCTTTGGCTATTTGTTGCATTTACCAGACCTTTGTTGCACTTTTACCTCCTCCTTGTTGGATCGTCTTGGTGCTTCCCTGCAGTCGGAATGAAAAAGTGACAGTGAATGAGTTTCATCTTTCTGCAATGATTTCAGGGCTTCTGTGCACACTTTACCTGAAATGAACTGGTAATTGAAACCCGATACGTCGACACTGGTTCTAGACCAGAGATGTGTTCCCATGGTCGTAAGAGTTTGTTTTCAGTGAACACAAAATTGCAGCAGCTTCTTCAGTCACTGTTGCTTCAAATGGTTTAAAAGTGGCCCTAAAATATAAATCATAGTGAAACCAGGAATTACCAGGATCGGGGAAATGACATGGAAGGAGTAGACCCCTCTAACATCATTTATCATTTTACAACAACATTTAATTTTATATATTTTTTTGAGTAACAAAAGGTCCTGTTCGGAAAACAGGCAAGAAGGCGTTGAAATACGTGAATGAGTAAACCAGTGAATAAGGATAAGAAGAACCTCAAACAAATTCGAGAAAGAAGACCTTAACAATATTGGTCATTTTAAACAATTGTAAATAAACTAGACAATTGAAACAGTTAAAACAGTTCTAGAAAAATTTCTTTAAGCGAATTTAAATGTAAGACATTAGGCAGACCCCCACAAGATAAATATTAAAAAAGATAACAATTGATCTTTAGGGATTACACCAAAAAATTTGCTATAAAGTTTAGAACGTTGATCATTGAAGAGAAAATTTCTTGCATGACGCCACTTAATCACAGGCCTCTTGCCCGACAGAAAAATTTCGTTTACAGTGCAAGTCAGATACCATCAGATACTCAGCTTGAATACAGACAGCCAGGACAGGCGAGAGCAAACAAGTAGCAAGCTGCACTAGGAAATGCTTGAGACCAGTGCACATCGCCGCAGGTAAGACAGGCCCACTCAGCAAGAAGCTGACCACGACAAATTTTTGAGAGAGAGCGCTGGCCAGCAGATTAATACAAGTTACTTCAGAATCACACAGAGCAGACAGGGCAACACATTAGCCCTGGAATCACTGATCCTGATAATAAGGAGTGCATGACGACTCAATTAACATAAAAAGAAGATCTGCTTCAGCAGCTTGCAGGATAGGAAATCGATGCACAGAGCTGAACAATTAGTTGCGCACAACACACGCGAACCAGACCTCTGCCTTCTGCCCAGTCCTGGAGAAGAAGAGTGAACGACGACCCAGAAAAGACATGGTGCCCATCTTCATCATGTGTCCGTTGCTCCAAGCGCTGCTGCTGCCGCCAGCTCCGCACGTTGGAGGCCTCTCTGCAGACGCGACTCTAGCGGCCACTTTTGAAGACTAAGCGAGGCATCGACAACTGCACCCTGGAGTATCCGTGCCTCCTGGTGATACACCAGCTAAGAGTTACCGAGAACGGAAAGGTGAAATCAGCCCCCTCGGCTCGCACAGGTCATGGATACGGCACGAATGTGTTTACATGCGTTCTAATGAATTAAACTGTCTGCACAGGAACAGCAAGTGTGTATAAATTTATTAAAAAACGGAACATGTTAACTTGAACTCTAAGCTACACTCAGTTTTATTTTAAATCACAGTATGTGTATGTGACCTCACATGAAGCTCTGTACCATCCATACTGACTGTTATGTCCCTCTCCTTAACACTATATAAAGCTTTGTAATGGTCCTCCATAAAGTTGATCCTACGTGAATGGCCACCCTTAAGTCTAACCATTCCGTTACACAATTTGTCACACACTAATTTCATTATCACAACAAGTAGATTTTCAAGTCTACTGTTTGTTTTTCCTTCTGGATAATGATGTTTCAAAATTCTATGTGTTGTTTCAAGGAACACATTTGTGTTTATGTCCAGTTTGCAGACGGCCGGAGTGGCCGAGCGGTTCTAGGCGCTACAGTCTGGAACCGCGCGACCGCTACGGTCGCAGGTTCGAGTCCTGCCTCGGGCATGGATGTGTGTGATGTCCTTAGGTTAGTTAGGTTTAAGTAGTTTTAAGTTCTAGGGGACTGACGACCTCAGCAGTTAAGTCCCATAGTGCTCAGAGCCATTTGAACCATTTGAACTCATTTCCACCTACTACGGAATGAATTAGTGACGTCAGACATGAAAACAGACGCTTTTATTATTCCTCTCTTTCACAACAACAAAGAACTGAGTCATTATGGAAGTAGTCTCCCGATTTGACACACCGAATGCTACAGGCATACCCGAACCAAAATCGTCTACAACTAACAACGTGGTCGCTAGCAACTTGTAGATATTTGCACAATGTGTAGAGTCTACACATGCATGACTTTGTCCAAATTTCTGTAATAACTGTTTCTGGTAATCTGTCAATAATACTATCACTGAGTCACTGCTGTCAAAATTCAAAATTTTCCCGGTCCTGACGTTCTTTCTTATAGAAGAGAACACAATCTTCAATTTTTCCCAATCCCGCACTCACAGTCACTTCATCAGTGCTATGTGTTGATCATCACCAATGGTGAAGGCTCTTTTATTATTCTGGAAGTTATGTTGTGTCAGGAGATGCAGCCTCTCCACTTCATTGGAATGAACTGAGTCCCTGACATCATTTAGAATTCTCTGGAAAGTGAGCCCCTCAGCATTTTTACCTGCAATATTTTACAATTACTCCAACTTGAAAGGTGCTAACTCTAATTAAGTACATGCAGACACTATACAGTGAAGTTAATCATCCATAATAAAATAATTTCATGCCATATAGCAGTTACTGTAAGTTCTTATAAGCTGGGTAGTTTAAAATAAATTACCTGAAAATAAATTCTGTATACCCTTCTAGCAGTAATGAAGATGCTATTAACACACCATAGACGGAAGAATAAATTAAGAGCAGATTACAGCAATAGTTCCAATGAATTTTATTTTTAAAAACGCTGGCCTGTTTCAACTACCGAGGGCACTTTCAGTTGATTATGAACCTGACGTCTTGGAGGTGTACAGTGCACGTCACACCATTGCAGTAGGCGCTTTAGTCTGGTCTCGAATCCAATACTACAGCTGCGGATACCCTGAGTCATCGTATTTACCTTGCTGGACAAGACAGAATAAATATTTGTCTTTAGTCTATGTAGATGCATTATTGAGATATTCTTGCGAAAGAAATTACTATGACGCATGCAGTAAGTAGGCAATTTGTAAAGACTTCAGAATTTTCGTCCACACTTGCATCATTGTAATGTATTACAGCTACTCTTACATACCCAAGCATATGACATTAAAATCAGCGTTCTTGTGATGAGTATGGATCACAACGATTACATTCATGCTACCAACACACATGCTATTCATATGAACTGCCAGTAAACATATTCACGCTTTTTGCTCCCGATCACATATCCATATTAAAATTCATTTATCCTTCATTGCCAAGAAATTAAAAAGTCAACTACATATAACTAAAAACAAGCTTCACAATTGGTGTAGAAACTTTCAAAAAAAATGGTTCAAATGGCTCTGTGCACTATGGGACTCAACTGCTGAGGTCATTAGTCCCCTAGAACTTAGAACTAGTTAAACCTAACTAACCTAAGGACATCACAAACATCCATGCCCGAGGCAGGATTCGAACCTGCGACCGTAGCGGTCTTGCGGTTCCAGACTGCAGCGCCTTTAACCGCACGGCCACCTCGGCCGGCTAGAAACTTTCAGATCATATTTGAATCACAAGAGTGACTCTCATGTTTTTGGAAATCCTTGATAGGACAACAGCATTCTGCAATTAAGATTATACTCACAGGTGCTGGATTTTCGATCGGAACTACTGAGATGCAGGAAAGCAATGTTCTATTCATGGCCGAAATGTGTTCCGTAGTAAATGATCCTAAAAACTCCACTTTCTTATTCGTGAAGCTCTATGGCAGCAGTGCAGTTTTTCCCCATCTTGCAGGTACCTTGGCCTTTTGCAGTGTGACTTAATGAAGAAGTTCCACTTCTGTGGCACATAGAGGTGGTTCGTGTAGTGCCATCCTTTAAATGATTGGAGTCATACTGGACACTAAACTGCTTTTGGTTTTCCATTTTTCCTCAGACATTCACTTGAAAAATCCTACACAAAATCTCTGGAGAAAAACAATTACAGTGCTTTTCTTAGTGTAAGACCCACAACTCTTCCTTAAATTAACTGTAATTATCACAGAAATAAATGTTAAAAAGGTAATACATTCACGTTCAGAAAGTACAATGCAAACAGGAGGAGACAAAATAAAAACTGCACTATTAGATACTTACATAAATTACTGACGCCACACCATTGGTGGTATAATCTTCATCATTTTAATTTGTGTGTACATGATTTAGTTGCAGCAGTTTAACCTATACTGCATGTAGCACACAGTAAGTGTATAGTTTAGGCCTACACAAAACGCGTGTTTTTAGGCTTTCAAATAATAACACATTCTAGTGGCCAACAAAACTAAGGATTAATGACCACAGGTCAGGCAAGTATGTAACAAACAACAATGGACGCTATAAATTTAAATAGGCAGTGTGCACGTAACTTTTCGACCTTCGATTGGAGTTCACTAGTTTCTTTTACCGCCTCAGACACGTGCTTTTATTACACATGTAGTCGCAGCTTAGCCTAAAAATTAAATTTCAAGCTGTAGCCACTTTCTGAGTACTCAATCGCAGTTCCTCCATCTGCTGTATTTTATCAACATTTCTCAAATGGGCATTCAAAAGCTCTCTCACTGAAAATTCACTGCCGCATACGTAACACGCAATAAAACCAGCCATTTCAAAGAAATACGAGTAATTCACTGTGTGTATACAAGCCCCTACCACGCCGTAGCGGAGAAGCGAGGCAACTGTCCCCCAAAATTGAAGCACAAATTAAACACATGTTTGTTTAAAACAGTACTGAGTATTCGAGTCTATTTTAAAAGTATACTTAAATGAATGAAGTTTCCTAATTTCCGAAATACGTCTGCATAGAGACGCGAAATTTAAGAATGTAAGGCTCTTTCCTGACAAGGTGGAGCGAGTTTACATAGAGTTATTTCCATTAGATAATTACATGAAACTTTTAAAGTAGCAGACAGTACGATTATTATTTAATTCACGTAATTTTCCTGTCAGGTCCTGTTTGGTTTTTGCCGACTACTGTGTACATTTTGCACGCTTACTTTTGTTTAGCACAGTATTGTCTACACTCCAATTTCGGTATCATTAATTGTAATAACCCATATCACTTTAAATACGGTAAGAATTTCATTCGCACATTAGTTTTTAACACTGATAGCACCTCTAAAAGTGGTTGAGTTTGCAACATTTTATCAAATATTTGACCATTTAGGAAGTATAATCACCACCTGACAACACATGTTAAGTATCTAAACGCAATTATTCGACATACCTCTGATTCATACTTAATATATATTTGATTGCTTTGGTAACCTGGAAAAGGAACGTTCAAAATTATACACACTGACAGTATTTCCACACTATATAACCTAGGCCTATATTGCGCGATTTCCAGGACACTATACCTTTTTCAAATGAGTTGGAAATCCAAATACTGTCGGTATAGCATCGTCCCTCAGTTGACGTCTATTTACATAATTTTCCATGTAACAATTCTCTTCAAAATGAAGAGAGCACAAAAAATGGTTCAAATGGCTCTGAGCACTATGGGACTTAACATCTGTGGTCATCACTCCCCTAGAACTTAGAACTACTTAAACCTAACTAACCTAAGGACATCACACACATCCATGCCCGAGGCAGGATTCGAACCTGCGACCGTAGCGGTCACGCGGTTCCAGACTGAAGCGCCTAGAACCGCACGGCCAAAACGACCGGCTGAAGGGAGCGCAGCGAATGATTTGCTGTCGGTTGGAAGTTCTCTCTCCGAGTAGCAACTATCCATTCCCGATTTAGAAAATCATTTGTAAGGGGAAACCTAAACAGAAACAAACGCTCATGATGTATTATTTCTCCATGAAAATACTATATACAAGTAATAGAAAGTAACAAACAACCAGAAATGACTGAAATGTGAAATCATTGTTTCCGTCTTCGTCTTTGCTTCCATTATACTGTTACAATTAAAAGCAGCACACGAACGAACCCTGTTTACGCACTGTTTCCCTGCAAATGGCGGCTTCGAGTTTTTATTTAGTAAGTCTATGTGTGTATACGAGACTGTGTGAAGCAGAGATATTGTATTCCATCAAATCTTAGCTGCGCTCCTGATTGGCTAACATGTATTACGTCATGAATCTAAATTTCAGCCAATCAGCATCGCGACCAGCTGATCGCAAGACGCAGTTGTCGCAGCCCGCTCCATAAAAGCTTCGTACAGCCAATAACGCCACTGCAAAAGAGAGTTAAATGGAAGAGCCGATACACGGCCAGCATCAAAGATAAGGAAAGGCCGCTACGGCTCACATAGTTTCAACGACAAACAAGCGCTGCTCGGTGCAAACCACAAGCAATATGGTCGACGAACCGACGAAGAGACAACTGTTAGTGAGGGGGACGGATGGCAGTACCACAGACACAAGCGGTCTCTCGTTCACTACCAGGGTATACGCTTAAAGTCGATTGCATAGAAGCAGTTTTCTTTCGATACTGAGTAAGAACCTAAAGAATGATCCGATACTAAAGTATTCAGTTCTGAAACAAATGTATGGAATCTGTACTTGTATTTATTTGTATAGGAACATCCTTAGTCGAGGCGCCAGATGTGCTGACATTCATGAAACGATCCGTTTCAACTTCACTAGCAATAAATTTCTATTAAGAGGATTATGGAATTCTGGTAATACAAAGTATTTAATAATACATTTTTGCGACCAGAATACGATCTAAAATGGTAGAAGGATTGACTACAATTATGAGTTTATTTTTTTAAATCTATTTTCGCAGGTTTTAAACCGTGTAACAGCTAATCGCGTTGGTTAACAAAATTAATTTCTTCTCAGAAATGACTAACTCCTTATTAAGTTGCAACATAAGAAGTAAAATCTTTATGCGATGCCAATGACCATTTCGGTAAAATCAGAAACCGAATAGAAAAGATAACAAATGTGAAGATGCCACTTAAACGAAGTTCCCGGGCTTGTGCATTCGACATCAGCAACCGGGAGAGGAAAGGTCGCTTCTTGCACCTAGGAATGCTATCGTCTGTAGGAGAAAAACACGCAAATCGACTCTGGATGTCGAAAGCAAACCGGAACCAGCCGTCGCGATTAGTCCTTGACACAGAGGAAAGAATTGCCTCTACGCTGCCAAACAATCACTTAGTAAATGCTTTTTGTCTTCAGATAATAGACGGAACATGGAATTTGCGCAATTTGTACATACCTTAGAGTGATTAGCGTGGTTACAGGAGGCGGCAATAAAGAACGGCCTCGTTGATAAATCCTTGAGGATGACACAACTAACGGAATACTGCAAAACGTGCAACAAGATATCTCCCAAGATGTTCGCAGAGAGAAGTGTCAATCTTTTTTTGCGTAACTGACGATAAACAGAAAAATACCGTGCGCAGTTAACAAGAGACGGTTTAAGGGTGGGGGTCGGGAGAGTGCATAGGTAAGAACTAAACCCGTTTTACTAGAAATTACCAGCCTTTCCCCTGAGTAAGCCAGATACCTTAAACGGTCGCCTAAAGATCTGCAATATAACAGCGTAAGTTCACTTTCTAGTATTAGTGTTTCAAAAATGTTCGTGTCTTCTAGAGTATTGTGAATGAAAGAATCTTCCATCACTAATGTAACAGAGATTATTAGAAGACCAGCAACATCTTACTCCGTGAAAAACAGAAATTCCATGATATTGAGAGTATCTGAGAAAGTATTATCTAATGGTTTAGAATTTTGACGATAAGGTACTAATTAATATGCAACAGACAATCCTAGTTATATAGTTTTTTTCTCGACATGTAAGATTGGAGTTTTCGGTACAAAGTATACATCTGAACAGGACAAGGTGTGTATGGGGAGAGAAAACTATCCCTTTAGCTATTCTGATCGCACCCAGAAATTGCGTAGAAACTGTTGGATCTTTAAGTATCACTTTGGGGTAATTAACCTGGTGCTCTTGCTTTATAATATTTCAGATCATGACGGTAGTACATCGGGATGTATGAAATATTTATGTTGATATCAAACCAATACGGAACAAAGGAGTGGTTTTTTTCTGTAATTGCCTGAATATGTGACATCAAAAAATTCGTGAGGCTTTCGTGTCCAGTTCTTAACGTAATACCTGTTGGTTTCCATCTCAGGAACTTGGGACTGACGTTCGTTGAATGGTTTTTCTGACGTTTCCCCGGCACGAGCGGCTATCAGTGTAAAAAAATTAATCGTCACAGTCGACCACTCGCAACGGAGAGTGAATCTGTGGCAATGTCATCCATTCGTATGGCGAAACGTCAGGAAAGTGGTTAAGCAAACGTCAGTCGAAGATGTCAATATGCAGTACGTCATATATGACATTCTCTCAGTCTCACAAGATATTACAAAACGAAACGGTGAAGATAAAACCTATTTACCAATACGTTTTTCTTAGTTGTCTACAACACAATTTGGAAATCGTTTATAAAGCTGATAGAAAGTGTCGTTGGCCTCATTTAGGATAAATCAAAGGAGTGAAACGCCCTTGGACGCCGGTTTAAACGCGGCGCAAGCAGATGCGCTCGGCTGCCGTGACAGGTTGCGTACTCTCTGTTCCGGATCGAACTGGTAGCACCAGGCCTTTCCTACAGAGCTGACAGTTTGCCTGGAAGATGAATCTCGATCAGATGTATCACTGAAATTCCAAGATGTTTCCATCCGTGATGTCTTCTGCTCGTCCAGCAATTTGTGCGGCACCTGTGAGGAACAGATCTGCTTTGCATGTGAAATCATATCCATAGCTCCAGGAATTTTCAGAGTCTACTGGTATCCCAGGGTGCCTGAACACCATAGATTTTTTGTGATTTTTTTCTTCATTGTGTCCGGTAAGAGGTTTTGAGTCCCGTATATTTCTCTGATTGTAGATGGTTGTAAAAGATCTCAAAGGCCCATATGTCTTCTGCCTGGAGTTTCGAATTCTCTCTTCGGTAATTTTTGCTATTTTATTGAATGTAATGTAAGTGGCACTTTCTGTGTGTGCCATGGTCTTGCTTAAAAAGTAACCTCATTAGTAGGACATTTGACAAGGGCATTTGGCATGAGAATCAAGGTGAAACTTACCTGGTCCCTTTACCAAGGGCTATAACGCCAAAGAATGGAAAGGTTACCAGAAAATTAATTTCATATGCCACATTACGAAGGTCATGTGTAGCCTTTTATTCGGCAGAGCATACAGACAACTGAAGCAAACAAGGGCAAGATCGGACTGCACGCAGCGAAAAAAAAAAAAAAAAAAAAAAAAAAAACACGATATGCTATTGATTGTTTGAAGATGGCAGGGATTTATAACATGAGTTAAGACTACGACATTCCAATAAAATAACGAGTCACTGTACGGAATATGTTTTTCCGAAAATCTCGTTTCGATATCTGGAACCATTTATGAAACATAAAAGTAATTGATTCATACACTGTAAGAAATGAAACGTCTCGGCTTAAGAAGAAAATGCCATGACCAGAACTCCTCGTAACTTACGACTATAATAGCATAATGTGCAAGCAAGAAGTTTTGCATTTAAATGAAAATGAGTATGTATTTCAGGCCACTGATGATAATTCAGTACAATAAAGCAAAGCACACTTTGGAAAGCTAAAAATGCATTTATTCAGTTGAACACTGACAGAGTAAGATTTATTAACCTAATGGTCAACGTTTACTCATATCTTTCTTCAAACTGCAAACAGTCGACGCATATCTCAAACGGAAACAGGAAATTGTAAACCAGACAATGCTTATTGAAGTATTTACTTAGGCTATACCAGTTTTCAGCTAGTCTGTTTCTTTTGAGGTACGTAGAATGATGATAAACAAATGGTATTTAGTCTGTTAAAGTCTTGTGACAAAATTTTACAATTATTGTCTGATACTCTAAAACTTCATAACTATTAAAACAATTACAATAATTGAAAAAAACTGGCATTGAATTTCATATTGTAAATATGTGGTCAAAAGCGTAGCTACTGATGTTAGGAAGTCTTTTAACAGACAAGAAATTAGCTACAATAATCTGCAGTGGCACGTTGGCTGCACTGAATAAGTGAATGGACGTTAGTCTATATATTTCAGTAACTTTAAAAACAATAACTACCTTTCTATGCTCTTTGTCCAATTCTGCAAGTAGACAGTCTGTCTCGAAGACATGCGAACCGCTTCGCTACAGTGATAAACAAACACGGTGCTCTTAAAGAATGTGTTCTACATTGGGCATTTTATCAAGACAAAATTACTATCAGAGATATGTGGAAACAGCCTGAATGCCTTTACAAGTATTAAGCTTCACAATGAAGGAAAACAATTTGTTTATCTATCACACGCATAATTGGCCGAGTTAACACCCCATATCTTGCAACAGCGATACTGTTCAGGCAGTCATATGATGTCCCACCGTTGACGCAAGTAATGACAGTGTGATTGTGCCAATAAGTTGTATGGACTCAGTGCAGTAACATGGAGTGACATACAAACGTGACATCATGTTAGAAAGGAGCTATCGTATTCGGAAGTGCCACGGACCACACTGTGATTTGTATTTATATTCACGCGGGCTATTCGACGTGTCTACAAAAAATATTTAAGACGACGTAAGAACAGACGTCGCAAATATCTTAACTGTCAAGGACCGAAGACGTGTGTCACACTCTTTTAATGACAATCGGTTTCGAACAAACAAGAACTGCTGCTGTCAGAGTAGGTCCATCTGAAGCAGTTTCCGAGCGAATTCTGCGACGGCAAAGGCAAGCAACGGGGATTTGGAATCTGGTACCTCGCAAAAGTTCATTTCTCACAGAGTCTCATGAAACTGCACGTCCTGCACTGGTCAGCACAGCTGACTACGGGTCGTGTCGTACGGGCCAAGGAGTCTTGCTTTTCGCATATTTTCAAATGTCTAATGTCGGTGAGTGCACCGATGGGCCAATAACGTGTTTAACTCGCATTGTGTGGAGGATGAAACTTAGGTAGGAGCTAGTTGTGTGACGTTTTCAGGGTGTGTTTCGTACCATGACTTGGGTCCAGTCACTGAAGTTGCCGTGAACATGAACAGCAATGTTCCCGTTCTTAATGACCAGGTGTTGCCCTTTTTCCTCCATCTTCAAGGGGAATATGCTGAGGAGAACCGCATTTTCCAAGATGACAACAGCCGTTTTCACAGGGTTGCATTCTTACGCCTGAGCGAGGTGGTGCAGTGGGCACACGGGACTCGCATTCGGGAAGACGACAGTTCAAATTCCCGTTTGGACACCCAGATTTAGATGATCTATGATTTTCGAAAAACCCTTAAGGCAAATGACGGGACGGTTCCTTCGAAAGGCTGCAGCCGATTTCATTCCCACCGTTCCATAATATTTGTGCTCCCCCACCCCATTGGTTCGCCGAAAACAGATTCCATTGCACCACAACTGGTCTGCTACGTCATCCGATATTAACCCCATACGGAACGTATGTGGCTGTTAGAAGCGCGGGTGGAACCTAGCAATCAACATCGCCAAAATACCGGGGTATGACGTACCTAAAGAAACTTGTGGATTCGCTGTGTAGCCGAATTGTGGCCATTAACAAGTCTATAGACGAATTTGATGGCCGAAACATACTTGAGATCATTATCGTCCTCTCGAACTCAATAGTGCACGAATCTGGCCTTGTGACGCAGACAGATATTCTGCTGGACGATGCCATCAGGATCGAGGAAGACATTAAAAAAGAAGAGATGCAGGTGGTCAGCGATGATGTTCATACAGTCCATAGTAGTCATGTCAGTTAGAACCACAGGTCCCAGGGCAACTCAAGTGAATGTTTCCCATAGCATAATATCGCCCCTAAAAGCCTGCGTACATGAGGTGGTACGTGTGTACAGCATCCGTTCACCTGGATAATGGTCTATCCGGGCACAACCACCGACGTGTGTGACGAAAAATGTGGTTCTTCAGTCCAGGCGATATGTTTCCGTTGATCCACCTAGCAATTTCGATGATCAAGTTCTCACTACGGTTGTAATTTACATTGCCTTCAGATCAACATGGAAACAGGTAGGGTCGTCTGCTGCGGAGAATTACGTGTACTGAACGCTGTGCTCCGAAAAACGTATGCCTGCACCAGCTTTGTTATCTGCTGTCAGTTCTGCCACAGATCGGTGCCTATCCTATTTTACACAGCGGGCAAGCCTCCGACCTCTACGTTCTGTGATAAGGTATGGACGTACAACACATTGTCTCCCACTACTCGTTTCACCATCATTCAGCCACATTCTACTGAGGATCGGGGCAGTACCACGCCACCAGGCAACCAACTCCGCGATTTTAGAGAAGCTTGTTCTTAGATGAGAATACATAATCATGTGTCCTTTGACAAAATTGCTTCAGTCATTGGATTTTCCTAATTGAAGCCGGTATCATTGATAGAATGACTGCCCATTCGTCTCTGCTCCTTATATACCTTCTTTACTGCGTCCCGTGATCACAACACCACTTGACGGCATTCAGTCTCGCTGTGGGCAGTGATCGTAGTGATTTTCTCATCAGTGTTTGCTCCAAATGACACCCCAGATAGTTTTCCGCATTAGCACGGTAGTTCCGGGATTCTAGAAGGTGCACCGGCCCTCGCCCGGCGAACTATCGACGAGGGCTGGTGTGGCGACCAGCCTGTATGTGACTTGTAGACTGTTTGTTGTTGTTGGGTTGTTTTTTTGGGGAAGGAGACCAGACAGCGAGGTCATCGGTCTCATCGGTTTATGGAAGGACGGGGAAGGAAGTCGGCCGCGCCCTTTGAAAGGAACCATCCCGGCATATGCCTGGAGCGATTTAGGGAAATCACGGAAAACCTAAATCAGGATGGCAGAACGCGGGATTGAACCGTCGTCCTCCCGAATGCGAGTCCAGTGTCTAACCACTGCACCACCTCGCTCGGTGTGTAGACGGTTTCCCACATACGACTGGGTGAACACATGGCCGGTAGCCACACTCCTCCTCAGTTACACCATTCAAAAATATTCCGACAACGTTCTAACACTTTCGCTTGGAGTAACCGTAGACAGAGACAGATGGCGTACACAAAATTCGTCCAGGGAAGTGGGACAGGGGGGGGGGTAGGGGGGCAGGGAGGGGGGGGGGGTGTAGTGACTCGATGAATGGGCATCCGTTCACACTCTACCATTAGCACTGCCAAGTTCAGATTAACATACCGTCCCTGTGAAGTCACGAGGCATGGCTCCAAATGCAGCACTTCGAAAGAATCGTTTTCTGTCAGTCAAGTAAAGGTTATTTACAGAAATATCCGTGTGCAGCTACACCTATTGAATGTGAAAAAGATGAGATGAAAGAAACGGAAGAAAAACACTCCAGTGAAAAGGCTGCGCTGCATGACTGCCTGTGGGTCAGCGGTGACGGCAGCTGTGGTATGTGTGGAGAGATGGTTGAGCAACCGCCGACGCTGCCGAAGAGCACAGTGCTACCCGGGTCACGGTGGCGCCCCCGGGAGAGTGTGGGCGTTGGCGTGCCCCTGGCTGCTGGCCGCCTGGCTCTCTGGCCGCAGGGAGTGGCGCGTGGGAAAGCCTGGGTGGCCGACGCACGCACTCCCACTACGCAGGCAGTAGGGCAGCGGCAACAGTCCGAGCGAGTTTATTGAGAAACTGCGTGGTGAGGCAGGAGTAACATAAATACCAAACTGCAGACAGGAAACCGCAGTCGTAAAACGCTCAGTCTGTACACGATCAGAAAGAATGAAGTTTAGAAACTGGCTCAGATGGACAACGATGGGTCAGAAACCAGCAGTGGCTTTCCTGGAAGAACAGTGCCAGCCTTTGCTTGGACTGTGTTAACCCTCCGTCGCTCGCGCGGATGACACTCGCCATCCACATGACTTTCCCGCTCAATTTTGTCTGACAGGGCAGGATTGTGATCGCGCCATTTTCAGTACCTTTCTGTTAACTCTCCAGCAGTTAGCTGCAATCATTGTTGCCTTTCACTTACGAAAGATACCTCGTTTATGAAACATTATTATAGTCTGGAGGACACTTGTCATCCGCGCGAGCTCTGCTGCCACAATTAGAAACAAAGTAAGTCTGTATTACTTTATTGCTTTCCTAGATTCAATCGATCCATCATGTGCGTAAATTTGGACTGACTGAAACTGAATGCAGTTACCTTCCATGTTACCTAGTATTCTCTTTATTTTTAGATTGTGGAAGAAATGTCAAAAGCAAAAAAAAAAAAAACTATGACACAGTTTAGTAGAGATCCTAATGTTTAGTTGGAATGGTTCAATGAGATGAGTGATGAAGATGCTCACAGTGATAGCGCTGACTCAGAGACTAAAGACTGTGTTCATGAAAGCTGTCATGATTCAGGAACAGAACAAGAAGTGCCAGAGAATGATGAATATGAGTCACAGGAAGAAGTAGCTCAAGAGGATGCATTTCTTTTAGGGAAAGATGGAATAACTAAACGGAGGAAAAATAAATATCCTACCATTGTTAGAAGCAGATCTTTGAATATTATTACGCATTTGCCTGGAACAAAAAATCAAGCTCGAATAAAAAAGACAGAAACAGAAATTTGTTCTTGGATGAAAACATAATAAGCATTATCGCTACACGCACTAATATATCCATCAGTGAAGTTCGTGGTGACTCCTCTAGGGAAAGGGATGCTAAAGAAACAGATGCGAGAGAGATCAGAGCTTTCATTGGTTTGTTATATCTTTGTGGATCTTTGAGATCTTCTAGGAAGAATATATCGAAATTGTGGGATAACTCAAAGGGAAATGGACTTGAATCATGTTATTTATGCATAAGTGAAGACCGATTCAGTTTTCTGTTGAGATGTCTAGGGTTTGATAATATCCGTGATAAAGGTGATCGCAGAGAGACTGACAAGTCTGCAACTATCAGAGAGGTACGTGAACTATTCACGAACAACTGCCAAAAATATTTTTCGTCTAATGAATATCTTTCTGTTGACGAACAGCTTTTGGCATTTAGAGGAAACTGCCCATTTCATTCAGGCAATATATCCCTAGCAAACCAGCAAATTATGAGTTAAAAGTGTTTGTTTTTGTTGATGTAAAAACAGCTCACACTTTGAATTTAGAACCGTACATCGGTAAGCAACCAGAAGGACAATGTAATGAAGATATTGTTCTTCGTATGATCGAACAGTTTCGAACGTTAGAATATATTATACTGTGTACAAATATTAAATGTATTATATTCAGATTTAATAAAAAATCAATGATAAAGACCTTTCAACGTATACAAATAGACCGCTTGCTTTGTGGATGACACCTGTCATCCGCGAGAATGATCATGTCACGAATTTTCGCGTGAGTAATGGTGGGTTAAGCAAGCCAAAATCAGAGAGATGTGATGGAGATCTAGACTCTTCTTTCACTCCCACTGCCTCCTTGAACATTACGATACTAGGTTACGTACACTGCTCTCCTGAGTCCATCTCTGGGGAAATTCCACCATCACATCCGTAACTCCATTTTTTTTTTCGAGATCCTGGAGTAACTCCAAGTGAAACTAAACTATTTTACCACTACGTGGATGACACGCTCGACATTTTTCTACATGAACGGGAGAGTTTAAATGAATTTTTCCATCATCATCTCAACTCACTCCACCGTAATATACAATTGGACCCCGTAGGTAGAAAAGGAGGACATCGTCCAGCTTCTTGGAGCCCAGGTGAAAAGGAGACCAGACGGAAAGCCAGGACACAACGATTAGAGGAAATCTACGCACACTGATCTGTATCTAAACTCCTCCAATAGCCAGCATAACTCCCAGCGTGAAGCCGTTTTACGCACATTTCTTCACACCGCACCATCCATCAACCACCATGACAGTCGCCCAACTGAGCTGAAGCACCTGGAGACAACATTCCGAAAGAGTGGCTACAGTTGCAGGCAGAGAGGGCGTACATTCAGACAGGTTGAAGTTAGAAAACAGCAGGACGAAAAGGAGAAGAACAAATCACTAGCGAGCATCCCGTTTGAGACTCAGGATAACGATGGGGATTAATTTAAGGAAAACACATGGAAGGGTGGCCCAACTTGATGCATCATTTATCATTCCCAAACAAATATTTTTATTTGATAACAATTCTATCACAAGCCAACTAACAGTTACCAAAATTCTCGCAAATACATACAAATAGTTAAGTTTTTAAATTAAAATCGTAGTGGTAAGGACAGCTTAGTTATAAATAAAACCACTAATGGTACCCGAAGAGCATATCAAATGTGCAATACAATGGCGGTCCGATTACAAACAGATAATTGATCAAATAAACTTTTTCCCCGCGACTAGCATCGCAACTGTGAGCTGATACCTCAACGGGACTTGAATTTCAGTTTAATCAACGTTGAATAAAAGACATTAAAATGCATACCACTGGTTATCCTGCTCTCATATACGACCAAGCTGGCCAAACGCTACCCATGTGTAAAAACCGAAGCATTTCATTGGCCACAAGCATGTTACACATAAATCAAGTTAAGTGCTTAAATAAACTACCGGGGCCCCGGGGCCCTAAAACACTGAAAAACTCAGTGCTCAGTTTGCACAAAGGCTTTCATCACACGCCCACAAGGACTTTACAGTAACAGAAACACTGAGTAAATTACTTCATAATCCGACAACACACCCGCTGCGGCACGATAGCAAAAGAATGACAGTAAACTACTCAGCTTGAGGCTATAACGGGAGATCCGCAAAAGTGCGTGTGACTCGCCAACGCCTAGGCCTCGTGAGATGAGGGGAAAGCCGCTGAGGCACAAGGGAAACGCGTCCCCTGCCCCTTACCAGCAGAGCAGCAACGCGTCAACCGCTGCCGATACAAAGCTGTCAACATGTACCAAACAGCAAACAGCAAACAAGTTTGATAGAAAATAACATACACAGCAATTTATAATATTACTTGAAAATACAGCTCTTCGGTTGCACAGGTAAAAAATTTTCAACTTTACCTAGGTTTCAACTGCTCTAAGGCAGCCTTCATCAGAAGTAAAAAAATTTTTAAATGTAGGGACGAATAGACACCGTAATTTGGATACACACCAATGGCAGAAATTAAAACTAAAGTAAACTCCGTCCGGACGGTACCAACCGGCCGCCGTGTCATCCTAAGCCCACAGGCGTTACTGGATGCGGATATGGAGGAGCATGTGGTCAGCATACCGCTCTCCTGGCCGTATGTCAGTTTACGAGGCCGGAGAGGCTACTTCTCAATCAAGTAGCTCCTCAGTATTCCTCACAAGGGCTGAGTGCATCCTGCTTGCCAACAGCGCTCGGCAGACCAGATGGTCACCCATCCAAGTGCTAGCCCAGCCCGACAGAGCCTAACTTCGGTGATCTGACGGGAACTGGTGTTACGACTGCGGCAAAGCCGTTGGCACCAATGGCAGATGGCCAAATAAAACGTCCACCTATAACCGGAAGGGCTCCTCAACACAGAGTAAGAGAATGAGCAAGTACAAAGAAGCACACACAAATGGCCTACAGGTGTGTGCCTTTAGGCTGAGCGCACACAAGTTAAGTCACAGGCCAAATCCAATAACTCGCCACAAGAAGGGCTACAAGGTCTACAAAAACAGAAATTACTATCAGCAGTGTCAAATACTCAGTGATAACAATGATTTCCATTACCGGATTAAAAATTGCAAAATACTAGCTTGGAGCTTACAGAAACCTGCAGATTGACACACAGGCCCAGAAATGGTCAAATGAAAGGGCATAAAGGAACCGAAATCGTGGCCAGCTCACGCCGGGGAAGAATTATCAATCTTTAAGTACACTACTTACCGAATAGTCTTCATATGTAACTTAAGATAAAAGTCAAGAAGGCCACTATCTTTAGGACTCCAGGTAGGCGCCGGCTCGTATTGGCTTCCTGCTTGTAGTTGTCCAATACATCTCGGCGTATTTAGCGCACCACAACTGACTGATGCACTTCGTAAGGAGGTTTCATGTGGCAAAAGCAGCTCCTTGCCCCTAAACGCATCTGTAACACCAGTCAACGCTGGAGGAAAACGCGGGACCCTAAAGCCCAATGGTCAATAGTTCAACCCCCTGCAATCGCCAGGACGCCGAGTACTCAGACATGCCCGTCCAGCTCCGTGTCCCACATACCACTCACTATCAGACGGCCCCAAAGGGAACACATAACAAAGCAAAGAAGACGAGGGCCAGAGTCGATGGAACGCGGGCACAAATGGCTCTAGAAGGAGCGCGCGCGCGCCCTCACGGAAGCCGCCATGGCTCACCATTTGTCGGCAACACCCCCAGAAAAGTCAGCAGAATCTGGGGGCGACACAATATCAAGCATGTATCTCACCTACTTCCTAAGACCGTCACATCACTACTCTACTGACCATTAAAATTGCTACACCACGAAGATGACGTGCTACAGACGCGAAATGTAACCGACAGGAACAGAAATGCTGTGATATGCAAATGATTAGCTTTTCAGAGCATTCACACAAGGTTGGCGCCGGTGGCGACGCCTACAACGTGCTGACATGAGGAAAGTTTCCAACCGATTTCTCATACACAAACAGCAGTTAACCGGCGTTGCCTGGTGAAATGTTTTTGTGATGCCTCGTGTAAGGAGGAGAAATGCGTGCCATCACGTTTCCGACTGTGATAAAGATCGGATTGTAGCCGATCGCGATTGCGGTTTATCGTATCGCGACATTGCTGCTCGCGTTGGTCGAAATCCAATGACTGTTAGCAGAATATGGAATCGGTGGGTTCAGGAGGGTAATATGTAACGCCGTGCTGGATCCCAACATCCTCGTATCACTAGCAGTCGAGATGACAGGCATCTTATCCGCATGGCTGTAACGGATCGTGCAGCCACGTCTCGATCCCTGAGTCAACAGATAGGGACGTTTGCAAGACAACAACCATCTGCACGAACAGTGCGACGACGTTTGCAACAGCATGGACTATCAGCTCGGAGACCATGGCTGCGGTTACCCTTGACCTTGCATCACAGACAGGAGCGCCTGCGATGGTGTGCTCAACGACGAACCTGGGTGCACGAATGGTAAAACGTCATTTTTTTGATGAATCCAGGTTCTGTTTACAGCATCATGATGGTCGCATCCGTGTTTGGCGACATCGCGGTGAACGCACATTGGAAGCGTGTATTCGTCATCGCCATACTGGCGTATCACCGGGCGTGATAGTATGGGGTGCCATTGGTTACACGTCTCGGTCACCTCTTGTTCGATTTGACGGCGCTTTGAACAGTGGACGTTAAATTTCAGATATGTTGCGACCCGTGGCTCTACCCTTCATTCGATCTCTGCGAAACCCTACATTTCAGCAGGATAATACACGACCGCATGTTGCAGGTCCTGTACGGGCCTTTCTGGATACAGAAAATGTTCGACTGCTGCCCTAGCCAGCACGTTCTCCAGATCTCTCACCAATTACGTCTGATCAATGGTGGCCGAGCAACTGGCTCGTCACAATACGCCAGTCACTACTCTGATGAACTGTGGTATCGTGCTGAAGCTGCATAGGCAGCTGTACCTTTACACGCCATCCAAGCTCTGTTTGACTCAATGCCCAGGCGTATCAAGGCCGTGATTACGGCCAGAGGTGGTTGTTCTGGGTACTGATTTTTCAGAATCTATGCACCCGAACTGCGTGAAAATGTAATCACATCTCAGTTCTAGTGTCATATATTTTTCCAATGAATACCCGTTTATCATGTGCATTTCTTCTTGGTGTAGCAATTTTAATGCCCAGTAGTGTAGGTTCAGTAAAGGATGACTGAAGCCTTCGCAAATCAGGCGTCCACCATTCCCCTGCACACGTTAAGGAATCGTACGCACGGTAGAAGAGAGGCGACACTGACAAATACGCTACACTGAATTATGCCAGACCACCAAGTCACCCATGTTCAAACTTAGTGTAATAACTGGCCACACTATAGACTACAAGAAACAGAAAAAATTGCGTAATATTTCTCTTTCTGGGATCACGCTATTGAAGAACGAGATTTATTAATAAAGATAGTACTCTGCAGTTGAGTCATGCACGGAACCCTGCATGAGCTGAGAAAAAGCGAAGTGTTCTTGTACGGTGAGATCCTTACCGGTGGCGATAGGGCGGAGAGTGGAGACCGTAGTTCGCAGCCAACCGCAGCCAGCCCCCACCACAGTAGCCGTGCTGACGTCGATAGGAGCGGAGTGACGGAGGGTGTAGCGGCCAACGTACATAGGCCGCCGAATCAAGCTGAGCAGTAGTTATTAGGAAACACCTGAAGTTTGTGACAAGTCTGCTTGCCTAAATATTGTGGAGAGCTTGCGGCTGCAGTCGTGGACTGTGCGGCTGGTCCCGGCGGAGGTTCGAGTCCTCCCTCGGGCATGGGTGTGTGTTTGTTCAAAAAAAAAAAAAATGGTTCAAACGGCTCTGAGCACTATGGGACTTAACTTCTAAGGTCATCAGTCGCCTAGAACTTAGAACTACTTAAACCTAACTAACCTAAGGACATCACACACATCCATGCCCGAGGGACGATTCGAACCTGCGACAGTGTGTGTTTGTCCTTACGATAATTTAGGTTAAGTAGTGTGTAAGCTTATGGACTGATGACCTTAGCAGTTATGTCCCATAAGATTTCACACACATTTGAACTTTTTTTTTTGAAGAGCTTGCGATGTGACCTGGACAAATACATCAAAATTCTACAAGTTAGAAATACATCAGGATATCTTCAAACCGCATATCAAAACATCAGATCACATTCTTACAGTTTTCCATGGATCCATAGTCAAGACATCCTCAGGGACGTAGAAATTGGTATAAAAGAAGAATAAGCAATAAATATTTACAGAAAAGAGATATGCTGATGTTGCTTCCACAGGTCCCAAGTGAAGTGATCCTCACGGATGCGAAATAACTCAAGAATCTAAAACATATTTTTGTTTGGAAGGTAATAATAGGTATGTCCTTAACATGTAAATTGGCATACACTGGGTTGCGTAAGATAATTCTTGGGCAGCAGAGAAAGCGGTTTGCAACACTTGTTTCCATCGATCACATTACTACACTGGAGACGTGCAGAGGGCAAATTTTGTGTAACACGTTATTTGGTATAAGTAACAATATGTACATCAACTAGTTCTACTAATAACTTTCTCAACAGAGTAGCAGGAGTTGGCCATTAACAAATCCGTTAGGCAATTTTAAACCGAGCTTTATTAGCAGCTAAACTTTTACGCCAGCTACCAGTTGTTGAAAGTGGGTGTTCCTAAGTAATGGGCACTTTTATGGGCAAAGGCAAGTCGTTTTTATTCTTTACGCATTTTTTTCTTGTTTCACTATTGATTATGGAAGCGATCTGTTGGTTTGAAAAAAGAGACGTACTAATTATGACAAGTTTCACTAAGGAATAAATATACTGGGAAGCAGTAGTTAATATCCTCAGTTCCCTGACAGGCTTCTGCAAAATGTTCTTGTGTTTTATAACGTGCAGTAATCTGTGGTAAGTACCGTGCTATGCGATGCTATAAAAATTGCTGTAATCACAGTCATTACACAACGCACTACTAACTAATTTGTCAAACTGAGGTGTTTCTTAGAAAACACCGTTATAAACTTTAATTTCAACAGCATACTTATTATCCGTCAGGGTCACGGTTACTGCTTAGTTTTCTTTTAAGGTACAGACATAGTACAGCCCCAGCTAAGCTAACCAGTTTAGGTTTCTCCTACATTGTAATGCATGTCGTCTTTGGATTATCAATTAAAGTAACTGGTAGCAGAAATATAAGTATTTCTCAACAGAAACCGGGGGGCTGTTTCACATATTTCTTAATGTATTAACATAAGTGTCAGAAAACAGAGGAACGTGCATAAAATTATTTTAGGTTTCATCTTAGGCCTAACTGACAGTTTCAGTTAATTTAACAAAATTTTCTCACGTCTATGTGGAAATATACAATAGCGTTACGATCCACATTAAAAAACATACAGACGTGCCATAAAAGTGTAAAAGGATGGAGTGTCCATAAAGTATGGGAACATAGGGAATGCTAACAAATAACAATAAAGCACATTTAAGTCGCTTTAATATTAATAAATAATATTTTCAACATGTTCTCCGTGGTTTTCGATGCATAATTTGATGTGCATTGCAAAATTAAGGTGAAATCGTTGGAACAAGAGTGAACTGCCATATATTTAAACACACTGACTGGTAACGCGTTTTGTCAGGTGGTTTAAATTTATAATCTTCAACGAGTAAATCTTTTCTTTAAGCATACCCCAGAAAAATAAATCTAGGGGGCAAGGCCTGGGACCACTCGACATGACCTCTTCTGTCAATCCAGTGAGGAAAATAGTCGTTCAACCAATATTTAAAAGAAGCACCGAAATGGGCAAGGGTCGCACGTTGCTTGAACCAGTCTGGAAATCCCTAACCCGAACGCTCAGTTTGAGAAATCAATATGTCTCTCAGGACGTTCAGATAAGTCTCGCCAGTTACACGTTCATCAAAGAAGAAAAGTCCTAGCACATGAGCCTTCCACAAACCACACCAAACCATCACCTTTATGCAGCCCTGTCCAGTGTGGACTGTCTTAAGATCAGTATCGCAGATTTGGCTATTCACTTCATTACTGACATAAAACACAGCTTCATCGCTGAACAACACACAGTCTTTAGTAAAACTGATATTTTCATCCAATTTATCTGCAGACCATTCACACATCTCTATGCGTCTATGAGGGTCATCTTCATTTAAGGGACGCAATATCTGTAACTTGTACTCTGAAGTCTCTCCTCTGCCATCGTTTTGTGGATAGCTGACCTCGGAACACCCAACTCCGTGGATGTCCGACGAAGCGATTTCTTTGGGGTAGCACAAACTATGGTCAAGACAGCCTCTTTGGTTTCGTATGAAGTCTTTGGTCAACACACTGCCTATACCTTTCAACTTGGTGATTAATTTCCCTAAAGTAAGTAATACAAACAGGTTGACGATGATGGTGTCAAAGATTAAATTCTTCCACGATTTTGCGATACGACCATGCTTCTCGTCCACTTATGAGTATCAACTCCTTTCGTTCTTCTTTAGACAGAGCCATCATTCAATCTGGAAAAAAATTATTAGATTTATTCGAATTTAGTTCGTTATCATATATTTATTTATTAATATTTATAGAATCCAAAATATTTATTAGAATTTATTAGAATTCCCTTTGTACGAAGAATTTGTGAACAGCCTGTATATATCGTATACTAACTTCCAGTACGACAGCTTCACAGGCCTACTCAATACGACTATCGTATGTTTGATGTGTCAAGTTAATGTCAGCAGAGTAGTCTACTAAAAAGATTTTTGCTCTTATGATTCATGAAATGTTGGGAACACTTAAGAAATGCGCTTATTGACAGTGTGAAGAAAACAGTTTTCCAAAGGAAAAAGAGGAGGCACGCATGTTGGTCTGCAGAAGTAGAATGGTAGACGAAGAATGCGCTTAATCGATCGTCGATTGGTATTCGCAGAAAACTCGAGAAAATGTAAAGAACTTTCAATAAATAAGGGCAAACACTGCCAAAACTATTAGGGATCTCAAGAAAAAATATGAGAAGAAATGCTTAACTCAAATAGAAGAAGACATCCGAAACAACATCACGCGAAATTCTTATTAAGCATTGAAGAAGAACAACTTACGTGGACATGATCCCGCATATCTCAGCTCCAACAACAGAAAAACGATGTGAAATAGTCAGATCTCGGTCATACACGTTGAAGAGCTCCTAAACTGTGAAGCACCATTTGAGATATTGAACTACGGGGTGTTTGGAAATTACCGTTACAAAGTTCTAGGACGTGCCGTTTCTGTTCGACGACGATTTCAATTCATATGTTTAACTCATCCAGTTCTACTTGAGTAACTCAATTAGCCGTGACGCAGCACAGTTTTTAGGTATCAATTCGAAAAGAAACACAATGAAACATTTATTTATCACTTTAGCAAATTTGTTTGTATTTACATTTAAATAATACTCAAAACAAAAAAGAATCCACCATACTTTACGTACAGAACGAAATGTTTAGGTGTTAACACAGACAAATGTGCGTATCTAATATTATGTTACCTGTACTGTGTTACGCGTAATTCAACTCCTCAAGCAGAAGTGGATGACAAACATCTGAACTGAAACCATATTAGAATGGAAACGGT
Organism: Schistocerca serialis cubense; assembly: GCF_023864345.2. Lineage (NCBI taxonomy): Eukaryota > Metazoa > Arthropoda > Insecta > Orthoptera > Acrididae > Schistocerca > Schistocerca serialis. The sequence continues at coordinate 350,070,019 of NC_064638.1, read as the reverse complement.
ACGTTTCCGAAACTGGTTCCTATTCAAAATATTTTGTACTCACTTCCCTCTACAAGTTCTACAAGTTTGTAATGGAAATTTCCGGAAACCCTGTGTAATGAGATAGAACTAAATCTCTACTCATAGACGACAACTGTAGAAGAGTATATGGAAGAAACAAAATAACGCTACAATCCAGGTTAGACCTCATGAAACTATACAGTATAAGTTTTATAATATACATTGCATCATGTCTTCCACTAAAGTAGTAGCAGTTGCAATCAGTAAGGATATCGTATGCTAAGCAGTGAAGGAAGTGAAAGAAGTCATCTGAAGAAGAATAAAAATGCAAATGAAACAGATACCAGTACTGTGGTTCGCAAACGATGTAGGGGTTCTGGCTACAAGGAAGACAGCTCTGTTGAAAGGAATACAGAGTACATTTAGCACAACATACGACTCACGGGTAACCAATACAAAGATGAAGATGAAGGGTAGATACATTCAGAATAATAGCATCAAAACCTTGAACGACGCTGTAGTGGGAAAAATGAAAGAATAATAACCCGGTAGCAAAATTACACATTATGGCCCAAGAAAGGAAGCCCTCACAAGTAGATTAGCACAGGTGAAATGAGCTTTCTCCAATAAGAACCTCTACTTTTACGAGATACTGAAATGGAAGTAACGAAGACGTTGTTGAAAGTGTACATTACGAATAGAAGAAAATAGTATTCATCCTACCAGTAAATAAAAACGGAGAAAAAGGAATGTCATCTCTTAGCAGCATGTAAGAGATTGTCAAAAATTCTGCTGAACAGAGTTAAGGAAGTTTTAAATAAAATACTGGGAGAATACGTGGGAGATTTTAAACTTAAAAGTAATAACTCTCCACAGATGTTAACCAATCTATTCATAATAGTATAATTTGTTGATTCCAAGAAATCATTTGATTATTTAGAATGAAGAACCTATACATAACATCAGTTGAGAATTCGACGATAAAGCAAAACCAGTAAATCTAATTCGTTCAGCTATAACAAATGCATATCTAAAGTGAAATTTGTGGGTGAAATATAGGACATTCGAAATTTTAACTGGTGTTATAAAAGAGGACTGCTTATTGTCTTTTCTGTTTAACTATATTATAGCAAAATTTGTTGGGATCTGAAATTTCAAGCTAAAAACCGCAAAATTGTGCCAATAATTCTGGGAAGGAAACCAAATAAAATTAAGATTAGCTGACCGAGTTTTGCAGACGATTTTTCTATCCTTTCAGAAAATATGACAGAAGCAGTACCTCAAATAAAGTTTGTGAAAAGAATAGACAATATAACTAGCCCCAGAATTTAATATAAAGAAAAAACGAACTGTGGGTAAAGTAGAGCGAGTTAGTAAATTGGTATGACAATGCAACAAAATGGACTAGAAAAATTACAACAGATGAAAGAAGTAATAAAATAGGAAGAACATATCGACTCAAACTAAATATTTACAGCAAGAAATGTTCAAATGTGTGTGAATTTCTAAGGGACCAAACTGCTGTCATCTGTCCCTAGACTTACACACTACTTATACTAACTTATGCTAAGAACGACACACGCACACACACACACACACACACACACACACACACACACACACATCCATGCCCGAGGGAGGTCTCGAATCTCCGGCGTAAAGGGCCGCGCAGTCAGTGACGTGGCGCCTTCAACCACGGGGCCACTCAGCGCGGCTACAACATGAAATACAAAACTAAAATACTGTACCACAGTTGTAAAGCCAGGATATTAAATGAATTGGAAAACTGAACAAAATGGATATACTTGAAAGATGGGTTATTACACATATAATGTAAGTGTTGTGGGTTGACAGGAGAGCCAACACCGGGATACAAGAGGAAGCCGAAAGGCACGCGTTTTAGCTCACACAGACTGGCGTGAGGTCTGGAACAGGTCAAGGAAATTAGAATTTAGAAAAAACGGACGTAGCTGGTGGAATACTTAACTTTAATCCATAAATGGTGAACGTCGCTCTTGACTGTACATTAATCACAAGATCAATAGCAACTGATAATGGCGCCTTGCTAGGTCGTAGCAAATGACGTAGCTGAAGGCTATGCTAACTATCGTCTCGGCAAATGAGAGCGTATTTTGTCAGTGAACCATCGCTAGCAAAGTCGGTTGTACAACTGGGCGAGTGCTAAGAAGTCTCTCTAGACCTGCTGTGTGGCGGCGCTCGATCTGCAATCACTGATAGTGGCGACACGCGGGTCCGACGTATACTAACGGACCGCGGCCGATTTAAAGGCTACCACCTAGCTAGTGTGGTGTCTGGCGGTGACACCACAGCAAGTAAAACAACATTCAGACAGCTGGATGATGGGATGTAACAAGAAGACGTACACAAAAAATACAAAAAATATGAGAAGTAACGTTAAAGTGAAGGTAAATCATCTCTGGCCACCTCTGACAAAACATATATTCCTACATTTATGGAAAAAGAAATCAAAAGTAGCATGGACCACAAAACAAAAAAATAGGAAGATACAACATCGAAGAATCGGAAAGAACAGAAAGGAAAACGTGAAGAATAAAATAATAAATTTAGATGGCCTACAATGCAGAAGAAATAAGAAATCGGGAAAAACACGAATAGACGACAGGAAAAGACAACATCGGGGGAAGATGAAGGATTCCTGGGAATATAGGAAACAACAAACAAATTGGAGGAACTGAAGTTGTTACGTGATTCTCGTTGGTCAATACAAAAAAAAAAAAAGAAAAAAAAAAGAAGAGATTAAGTACGAAATGAATAAATGCTAAGAACAACAGACATAAAAGGAAATCTGTAGAATGCCCTTACCAGAATAAGGAACTGATCAGTGAGGCATCTGCATGCTATGGCATCAAGGAACGACAAAATCAGCTATAGAAGGTGTAACAGAGCAGAAAAGTGGTCGGGGAGATAAAACATTAGAACATGCAAAACAGATCATGTATGACTTTGGGTGTCGTATTTACGTATATATGCAAATATTGCCCTCAGGATGGAGGGCAGCACAAAACCAGAAAGACTGATCATTTAAAAAGTGGTGTACTAAGTCGAAATGCTGTGGTAGTACTATCGTAGACTAATTAGGACGGCGAAACGTATTGCCGTTTGTCATTATAAGCATACCACAGTGCCCTCATAGAAGCTCATCTGGTATGTATATGTAATTTTCTTACCTATTTTAATTCGGCAACCTGAAGACCACGCTAATTTGTATTAGCTTCGCTTCTTCTGGTCTTTCATTCTCAGACTTAGCTACCTTCTCCGCTCTTGTGCCCTTGATGATTCCGTTCTGGGTCTAATTCGGCCCAATAAATTTAAGATAGCCTAAATTTTTCATCTTAAAGTCTCCCTATTGCAATTCTTTATTTCCTGTGTTCTCAGTTTCTCCAGATCCCTTTATGCTTGGTACTTTGATTTTCTTGTTTAGAAGAAACTATACTATCTCACAAGTTAACCTTCTGAGATCCATTCTAAGTGTTGTGACTTGGCAAGACAGCCAAGCCACTAGGAGATAGCCGAAAGGCACGCGTTTAAGCTCACGCAGGCTGGCGTGAGGTCTGGAACAGTTAAGGGAATTTATAGTAGCAAAGAATGTAAGTAACTACTGGAATAATTAACTTTAATTCATAACTGGTGAACATCGGTCTGACGGTACATGCATCACAAGATAAATAGCAAATGATAATGGCGCCTTGCTAGGTCGTAGCAAATGACGTAGCTGAAGGCTATGCTAACTATCGTCTCGGCAAATGAGAGCGTAATTTGTCAGAGAACCAACGCTAGCAAAGTCGGCTGTACAACTGGGGCGAGTGCTAGGAAGTCTCTCTAGACCTGCCGTGTGGCGGCGCTCGATCTGCAATCACTGATAGTGGCGACACGCGGGTCCGACGTATACTAACGGACCGCGGCCGATTTAAAGGCTACCACCTAGCAAGTGTGGTGTCTGGCGGTGACACCACACTAAGGATGGGTCCTGTTGTATTCATCAAATGCCCTTGACGTGAAATATGTGGATGTATGCTGTTACGACCTGTCTTGCTCGTAATTAGCAACTATACAGTGTCGTCACAGGCCAAACAGGGATAGGCGACAGTTTGGGGAAGTAGATGGCAATACAGATTAGCAACAGTTTATAATGATTTAGTAACTTACTGGAATACGAAGACAGTGCAGGGAAGTAAAGTACCATGTTCACTAGCACGGATGTGTCTTTGAAACTGCTATACTCCTAGGTCCTTAGAAAGGCAGCTAACGTAACGTACGACGTCCAATTTGGCTCTTGTTGGTTGCGATTGTAGATAAGTCCTGAAAACACTCACTGAGGCCTGTACAGAGGTACTGACTAACTAACTGATGAGTGTCTGCTTATATCAAGTTTGGCGAATGAATGGTCACGTGGCAATTATTTCTGTGATGTAAGACGGATGAGTAACATAGTCCTCGTTGAGTGTGCCCTTTTAGGAGCTTAAGAGGAACCAAGTTGCGCCTGAGCCATAGACAGCTCCACATTCTTAAATGTAAGCTGTGTCCCGTATCTTGTGGAGGACACTAGTGTGATGGAGTCCGAGAATCTCGCTATTTGAATATTCTGTTCTTGTTTCACTCGTCATCCATATAATATCCTCTCGAGAATCATTCATTCTGCAAGTTCTTGCCTATTAAGTAACTCTGTGCTTATGAGTTTTAGACTTTCCACTGCGTATAACGTTTCAAGACGGATCGTTATCTAGTGATGTGTCAATTTTGTATTGATCGAAAGATTCTGCTTGTAATAGATGATCGTAGTAAGTTTGTACGCTAAATTCGTTTTGTTCATTCGTGCTCTCTTTGCATCTTTTTCTGTCAGCGCCGTTCCTAGCCATTCTGCTAGACATTTAAATCGATCCGAATTCTGAATTTCCCGCTCTCCATTTCATCCTGCTAGGAGCAATCCTGTTATGCGTCATGTACTGTGTCTTCTCTGTATAGATCTGTAGACCAGTTTTACCTCTTGTCTTTGCAGTTGAAT